>NC_060140.1:388731688-389405854 GCF_021461385.2 Schistocerca piceifrons | reverse complement strand
AGCAAAAATACAAAATTTTAAAAGTTTCAGCAATAACATCTCGTCATCAGCCAAAACAGATCCCCACAAAAATTAACACTGGCCCTCTTGTCAGAATACAAAAGGCATTGCCGCAAAATAGGCAGTACCAAAATGAGTAGACCACAGGCATTACAAAAGAGTCAGTACATAGAGAAAAATGTGGAATACGTGTAGAAGGGCCTATTCGAAGAGGGTGGGTGAGACCTAACATCGTTCGGGTGACAGGAAGATGGGGCGTTACGTAGAAGTTGGTAACACAGCCTAAGTTCGTTTTCCCTCACCTCAAGCTGTTTTTCCTCCAGCCAATGCATAACCGGTGAACTGGAAGTTTGTTCTTCTGTCACTCCCACAGAACTCCTTGGTGGCTACAACAACTCTTTCCCATGACCCTTAGTGACTATCAGAAAAAACCTCTGTTCCAGTTTGCTGCAGCAAAGAGAGAGTATCCTAAAGCCTCTATACCATTTTTCCCGTGGGTGTATGTGTTGAAAGAAGAGCACCAAGCGAATTGTAGTTGATTAACATCTCCAATGGTCTTACCTCATCTTCTCCACCAGCTTCAGAATCACGAATAATTCAGCGTAGTACACTGTAGACGCATCTGGTAAACTATCCAGGCAGCATGAACACGAGAAACTGCTGGACAGTCAAGGGAATCTATCTTTTTCAAGTCCTTGATATTCACTGATTTAAAACTGAGGCTTTCAACTTAAATACTACCAAAAAATCCTAAAAATCGTTTACGGAGAGATTCACATTAAAATTAGTTCTCTTTAAATCTATTCTGGGGCTTGTGAGAAGAAAAGGTGATGGTTTACACCACATATGAGGTAGAACATTACTATCCTCGACATACATTTCTAATTTATGGCTCATTGCAGGGATCCAATTCATTCGATTTTTCTCTAGTAGTACATCTTTAAGTTAATAATTCCGCTTCACAAAGAGAAATTTTCTTTATTAGTTGCTATAATAAGTACACATATCACTGACTTCAACGTGGTAAATTTTGCTACGTGACGTTGAAGTGATGAGTTTCGAAACCCGTACGCTATCTCCATTATGTAATAGTACGAAGCTCCTTGACTGAAGGCGAGAATGTTATTAGAGCTCTGGAGTTGTATTCATCAATAGGGGATTGACATCGCCGACCCGCTACTGCGACTAGCCTGTGTCGTTGATACCTTAAATTAGTTTAATCCACTTCATCAGAGTATTGTTGACGTATATTCGGGAGGGGTATTGAAGATCCCATTCGACATGCTTGTGAAAATTGATCACCACTTTGTCAGTAATGAACTAGCAGTTGTTACAAAAGAGAAGCCTTGGTTTACCCAGCAAGAATCCAATCCACTCACTTTTTTTCGCAGCACCGTTTTTAGTCTCCTTTTGCTAAGGAAGAAAAAATTATTTCAGTGGGTGGTCGGTGTAAAGGCAGGAGCAGATAAATAAATCCAGTGGAATAAAAACCGCAAATAGCTGTATGTAAGATACTTTATGGGACCACAATTGGTTTTGTAGCTTATAAAAACTTCTTGAGGTGGATACGTGATTAAAAAGAGGGTAATGTGCGTCTATGTACGTTACCTCAATCCCAAATGACGGGAATGTCAAATAAATATACGTTACGCCATATTAGAGCCAATTGTGACGATGGATAGAAGACCCACTACCGGTTGTCCAAATGATAGTAACACGCCAAGTAAGCGTACTGTCTAATTTTAAATAGACTGAATGGTGCCATCAACATCCCCCGAAAATCGAGCTGGATTTGAGGATTAATAAATGTTAAGTTATCAACTTTCAAAAACACAAAATCGATTGTATCCAGATATCAGTCTTATTTAAATGGAATACTTTTGTTACAGCAATAAATTGGAAACAGTTCCAATAGACAAGTGTTAACGATGGTTTTCGAGCATTATTCCTTCATTATAAGGCAAATTCAGGAACTGCTGGAAATCACCTCCAGAGTACTCCCTATTTCTGAGCCCTGTGCTAAAACCACTTCCCTGGTACCTGGCTGAAATATATGGACTAGTAGTGTGCCTCTTCATAAGGTTACCAAGTATAGTGCTGTCTCCGTGGTGCAAACTAACACCGTTCCATTGATTCCAAGCAAAAAAATTTTGGAAGGCACCTCTGGGTATCAGACTAATCTCAGAACTGACAACATCCTCCCAAATATTCCCAGTTTGAAATGCCATTTCCCCAATGATAGCGGCAGACTTCATTGCAAATGAATTGCACTTGTCTAAGGATCCACTCCGTCTGCTTGGATTCGGAATAAAACATGCTAAATAATAATGAAGTTACTCAGAAAGTGCAAAGAAAAATAAGAAATTCGGAATTAGTCGGTTACTAACCTGTCACCACAGTAGAACAGCAAAACTCCAAACGGTATCGACGCAAATCGGCTGATAGAATAGAGCTTGTTGGGGTACATCCTCTTGTCGCACACCCAGTTCGCCTGTGAAGCGGCAGTGGAGCTAAACCAGGTGTCGTCGTATTCCCATTCGTGGGTACAAGACATTGTCACATTTTCATTTCCAGGCGTCTTCATAAGGCACTTGCTGTATCCTCTTTCGTCTCTAAAAACACAAATAATTTTAATCAACAGGCAAAAAATTCTTTGTGCGTCACTTCACCACGTGTGGTTTGTGTACAAAGATATCAACCATTACGTAAAGGGTTACACTTGAGTCACTGTGCATATTTTCGACTTCCATTGACTTAACTAATTATGTGGAATACTATGTAGTAGACGTATAAAATTTTTCCACTGTCATTTGCTTTTGAATTCTGACAAAACACGGAAAATACAGAAGAAACATAGAAAAATAGGGAAAATAAATATAGTTTCGGCCACCTACTGTTACCTGTACGTTGACGTATTTCAACGCCTTTCATATTTTGTTCGTAAATGAGATGTGTGGATGAAGCTTGGTGCACAATGTATTGCGTAATTTGTTGGTGACTAGATGTCAGCTTCACTTTATCCAAAAATCGCTCCTGCCAAATCAGTTGTTAATGTTCGATTTTAATTGTCTCAGGCTTTTCGAAAATTATACAGATCCTTTATTTGTTATTTTTACATTTTCACTGTTTCGCACCCTAGAAGAGCGCCTTCGTACCGATGGAAAAGAGAACAATTAAACCCCCATTCTGTAGTAGTTTGGCAGTAAATCAGAAAAGAAGAAAAACCAACATCAAAAATCAATTCAACATCATTGTGCTTCTTCCAACAATCTTAAAATTAAAAATACACAAACGAATGCAGAACTCTTCTGATATTAATTGGACTAGTATGAATAAAACTGTTCACAACCAAACAGGCCCAAAGTTCCTATTTATCATATTCCTTTTTTTTTTTTTTACCGAAACCTCTGGTACCCATGTTTTCAAACTTAAGCGATATGCACAAGTTGTTTATTGTTGTTATGTAAGGAAATAGTTCTCAAGACAATCCTTTATAAATTTTCATAAACTATCATTGCTGGAGTTTTAAATAAACCAGGCCCATTTTATACACTGTTTCTCCATAATACATTGACAATACTAAGGCAGACAAATCATGGAACAAACTAACTGACACACTGCAGCTGCTAAATATGAGTATGGGTACGCATTTTCGAGATAAAACCAAGATTGTTCATAATTATCTCTCACTCATTATGGCCATCGAATTTCGCTTAGTAATAAATAAAACTATATCATTAAAACATTTATCTCTAAACCATATAACACGTTTCTGAGGTCTTCCTGCACCGCTAGTCATTGTGGATAACTTTTTATTTAAAATTATCCATAGTGTAACCAACAAGAAACCAAAACACCACGTCGAAATTATGCACGTACCATACCGCACTTTCTTTTAACTTTACAAAGACTTAATATTATTGTAGTTCACTATTTGAGTATGTATTTGTGAATGACTTTTTCTTTTGATACATTGAAAATCCAGGAGGAAAACGTTCAGAACATTTTAATTATGAAAAATAAAGCGCAATGTTTCAATAGGAAACTCCAAAATTGCTTCTGGCTTGTTTGTCTCACTTAGGGTTTGTTAGACTTCATTAAGTCTATTAGTATCTCAATTTCTAATTATCGTACAAGTCTACTTTTATAGATAGAGAACTGCACTACATTATGAGCAATATAGAATGTAAACATTAAACATATGTCTCCATAGGAAGACGCTGTGTTTGTCCTTTTGTGGTATAGGCTGTTTTAATACGTTCCTTCCTTGCAACTATTTCTGACCTTGTTACGGAGAATCTCGTATTTTACACCGAGTAAAACACCATTTGCACATTGCGTACGTTATTTTGTCACCAACATACAAAAACACCTCTTAGTAGGATGTCTACGGGCAGAGTGTGTTTAATTACATAAAAAATATGCATCCAAGCAGAATGACAGTTGTACTGTTAATGTACAGCCAATACAACAAAAGACCCTTCGTCACTTACTCTTCAACATTTTAATATACTCTGATGATCCAAGACATTACCATTAACTGCATAATAGCGTGTTATTTCACCTGTGGAAAAAATGGCTGTGAGGACTATGGGACTTAACATCTGAGGTCATCAGTCCCCTAGAACTTGGAACTACTTAAACCTAACTAACCTAAGGACATCACACACATCCATGCCCGAGGCAGGATTCAAACCTGCGATCGTAGCAGTCACACGGTTCCGGACTGAAGCGCTAGAACCGCTCGGCCACCGCGGCCGGTCCACCTGTCGAACGTGATACTGCAGCTATTCTGCGTGCCGTGGATCCTTAGTATGTTGCAAAGGTGTACGATACCATATGTCTACGTATAAGTCAACGCAGTTCACGTTAATTGCTGGCCGGTGGTTTATGGGTCCGGAGATGGTGTCGCATGGCGTCCCAGATAGGTTCCTTCGGGTTCAGACCAGGCGCATTTGGCAGCAAATACATCATGATCCTCAAACCACTGCAGCTCGATTCGGGCCTTTTGACATGAGAGAAACCGTGGCAGTCTGGATAGACATCAAGCAAGATAGGATGTATGTGGTTCGCAATAAAATTTAGGTAAATCCATACTTATGGAAAGCGGCAGCCAAATGACTTTTCAAGGTGGTGTGTAGAATCTACGAGTTTCGCGACATTCCATCAGACTTACGAAAAACATCATTCACACAATTCAGAAGACAGCAAGACCTGATACGTGCGAGAACTATCGCACAATCAGCTTAACATCTCAAGCATCCTAGCTGCTAATGAGAATATACGTACAGAAGAACGGAAAAGAAAATCAAGCATCTGTTGGACGTCCATCAGTTTGGAATGATCTGACGTAGAGGCACCAGAGAGGCCGTCCTGCCGTTGCGCTCGATGATGGAGCGAGACCGAAAAAATTAAAGTTAAGAAACATTCATAGGATTTGTTGACACAGAAGAAGTTCGAGATTGTAAAATGGAGCAAGATGTTACAGATACTAAGAAAAATAGAAGTAAGCTATTGGAAAAGGCAGGTAACATAGAGTACGTACCCAGAGAAATAATATGACTAGAAGCTAAAGAACAGAGTAATCGGATAAGAAAGGGTGTAAGACAGGCATGTAATCTTTGCCCCCTACTGTTCAAACTGAGAAAGAAATTTTTAAAAAAGGTTCAAGAATGAGATCAAAATCCAGGGTGGAGGGATATCAGTTATATGTTCATTGATGACGTTGCTATCCTTAGCGAATATGAACAACATTTACGGGATATGTTGAATAGCACGAGCAGTTTAATGGATTGAGAGTAAACTGAAGAAAGACAAAAGTAATGAAAAGCAGCAGAAATGAAGATAGCGAGAAACTGAACATCAAGATTGTTTATCACGAACTGGACTAAGTCAAGGAATTCTACCACCTTGGAAATAACCCACGACGGACAAAGGAATGAGGACACAAAAAGCAGTGTACCCGGAAAAAGGGGTGGTTCAACGCGGAACACTTGAGTGTTGACTGGTGAGAAGCCCTATGTTTAGTAATGTCGATCAACGGTGTGCTCTGAAACACAGCTGCCGTAGCCTTACAGTCTTTCAAAATCTCACAGTTTGTTGCCACATTCAGTGATGAGGCGTTGACGCCCAACACCTTGCGACTACCTGAAATTTCACAGTTCTTCAACCACTGTCCACAGATGCTAATGAATGTATCACGTGAACGGTCGGTTAGCTTCGCCGTTTCCGAATCTGTCCTCTGTCAGAGTTGCTTCTGTCAGTGGATTTCCCTATTTGCGGCCTGCATCGACTCTATAACAGTTCCCCAAACAGAACCTTCACAGAACAATGTGCTCGTCTGATTTCAGATTCCGCTGTATACGATTAGGAAAGTGAGTTTTACGTAGTCCGTATACGTGTGTCAGTCGATAAAGTGTCGTACGAGACGTAAATTTCTTTTTTATGAAGCGAATTTCAGTGTTCTTGTTCTAATGAATAAGTGAGAATGTCGTGTAAAAAGGTCGTTTTGTATAAAATATTATTGATCTTCTCTGGATGATTTGGTTGATGGATGACTGCCCAAAATGTTCCTTAGTCTGAAAGTTGAGAGTATAGTTTGGAGGGGGTCGCCCGTTATTCCGCCAAAAAGATTGTTTTGAAGATTCAGGCCCCATGTGTTTGTCGGCTGCCATCGGCCACGCTTCTCAAACACACAAGGTGGTGGAAGTGAGCTGGTGCACCAAACTGTCAATTTTATGTTGCCTAATAGTCTGCCACAGAGAGCTACCATTAATTAGGCCATAACTCTCGTCGATCATACTCGTTATGCGCGATCCACTAGTCAGTCTCTTGCTTTGGGTAAATCCAAGTAATTTGACTGTGTCACATTAACTCAATTTCGTGTCACCTGTAACCAGTAGGTGGTTGGGAAGCTTGAGCTTGGTTTTAGGATCGATTTTCGCCTTCCAGACAGTGCACCAGTGGCTGATTTTGCCCAGATGTCTCATCCCTAGAGACAGTGTCCTCGACTTGCAGGGCAATTTCCTCTCCCACATACGTACATTTCTTACGACGCCATGCACCCGAAACACTACGTGGTGATGCTCAAACTCGCGGCTGTCTATGATCATAATCTTTTGGATCCTCATTGTATGTGGCAATCAATTTTCATAGCAACCTCGTCGACTGCGAAAGGAAAATCGAAAGCAGAACTACAACTCTAGAAAATATAAGCCACCTAAGATGAAAGTTTAGCAGTTCTAAATGAAATTATCACAAAGCAATCAATTGCATTGCCGTCTGCTTCATTCATCTGTAGACTACAGTAAGCAGATTTCACATTTGAGAGTAGGTACGCAGTTATCTCTCTCAGAGGGAACGAAATTTGATGGGACAGGCAATTTATAGAATTATTCTAGACCTCTTTTTTGAATCATTGATATTCTGACTGGTCTGATAAGGCCCGCCACGAATTCCTCTCCTGTGCCATCCTCTTCATCTCAGAGTAGCACTTGCAATCTAGGTCCGGAATTGTTTCTGGCTATACTCCAAGCACTGTCTTCCTCTACTATTTTTATCCTCTTTAACTCCCTCTAGTAACACGGAAGGCTTTCCCTCGAGCCTTAACAGATGTCCTATCATCCTGCCCCTTCTCCTTATCTGTGTTTTCCAGATATTCCTTTCCTCTCCGATTCTGCGCAGAACCTCCTCATTCCTTACCTTATCCGTCCACCTAATTTTCAACATTCGTCTGTAGCACCACATCTCAAATTCTTCGATTCTCTTCTGTTCCGGTTTTTCCACTGTCCTTGTTTCACTACCATACACTGCTGTACTCCAGACGTATATTATCAGAAATTTCTTCCTCAAATAAACGACTGTGTTTGATAATACAAGACTTCTTTCATCAGGTATGCCCTTTTTGCTAGTTCTTGTTGCTTTTTATGTCGACAAATCCTATGAACGTGTCTCCATTTTTCTTCAGTCTCGCTTCCATTTGAACCGCAACGTCAGGAATATCTTGCCCCGTTTTACACTGTCCCTTATCATTTAGCTACCATATAGCAGATCAGCAACTGGAAATTCCATAAATTATCTGGGAGTACGCATTAGGAGTGATTTAATGGAATGATCATATAAAGTTGATTGTCGGTAAAGCAGATGCCAGACTGAGATTCATTGGAAGAATCCTGAGGAAATGCAATCCGAAAACAAAGGAAGTAGGTTACAGTACGCTTGTTCGCCCACTGCTTGAATACTGCTCAGCAGTGTGGGATCCGTACCAGATAGGGTTGATAGAAGAGATAGAGAAGATCCAACGGAGAGCAGCGCGCTTCGTTACAGGATCATTTAGTAATCTTGAAAGCGTTACGGAGATGATAGATAAACTCCAGTGGAAGACTCTGGCAGGAGAGACGCTCAGTAGCTCGGTACGGGCTTTTGTTGAAGTTTCGAGAACATACCTTCACCGAGGGGTCAAACAGTATATTGCTCCCTCCTGCGTATATCTCGTGAAGAGACCATGAGGATAAAATCAGAGAGATTAGAGCCCACACAGAGGCATACCGACAATCCTTCTTTCCACGAACAATACGAGACTGGAATAGAAGGGAGAACCGATAGAGGTACTCAATGTACCCTCCGCCACACACCGTCAGGTGGCTTGCGGAGTATGGATGTAGATGTAGATGTCGAACACGTTTTTCCCGGTCGACAAATACTATGAACGTGTCTCCATTTTTCTTCAGTCTCGCTTCCATTATGAAGCGCAACGTCAGAACTGCCTCTCTGTTTCCTTTACCGTTTTTAAAGACCTCAATTAGTAGGAAAGTTAAACAGTACAGGCGAAAGACTACATCCTGTCTTAAACGATTTTTAATAGGTGCGCTTAGTTCTTGATCCTTCACTCTTACTTTTACCTCTTGTTTCTTGTACACATTGTATGTTTCCCCGTCTTTCCCTATGTATTACCCCTATTTTTGTCAGAATTTCGAATATCTTGCCCCGTTTTACACTGTGCCCTATCATTTAGCTACCATATAGCAGGTCAGCAACTGGAAGCAATTAATTCCGTAAAGTTGAGTCCTCAGCAGGTAGGAGGTATATTTAGATCAGAGTTGGCCATTTGCTTCAGGGTCCGTCCTTGTGTTGTTCACGGATTGTGAGACTATTTGCACCACAGGTTCAGCTTCAAGTTAGTGACGACTGGGAGTCACAATACTCTTCTGGGTAAACCATCGTTGCGCGATTTTGCGTTCGTATCCTTATTTCTGGCCTGAAGAGCTGTCTTACTTGTATCTGGGTATTACTAACAACTTCATGCGCTTCAGTGTATCATATAAACGAATGCTACAAAAAATTTCACAAGATTTTAAATACTGTATAGTTGTGTTTAAACTTCCTATGTAACTTTTTGATATTAATATGATCGTCTTCTTTCTTTTTCACGCGGTTGATTGTTAGGTAAAAATTATGTTTGCCCTTTTTTACTATCTTCCAGAAGCGTCTTCAGGCCATAGTACAGTGCCAATTACAGATCTTGTTTTTTTTGTCCAATGTCCTTAATTAGTTTTCTTCGTGCATTGTTTATGGCATTTTTTTATTCTACTAATATCACAATGAAGGGTCTATACATGTGTAGGTGTTTAACCCATCGCCGGCTGGAGTGGCCTTGCGGTTCTAGGCGCTACAGTCTGGAACCGAGCGACCGCTACGGTCGCAGGTTCGAATCCTGCCTCGGGCATGGATGTGTGTGATGTCCTTAGGTTAGTTAGGTTTGATTAGTTCTAAGTTCTAGGCGACTGATGACTTCAGAAGTTAAGTCGCATAGTGCTCAGAGCCATTTGAATCATTTTGTTTAACCCATCGGTCCCTTGCCTCTTTGATAGTCCTCTTCTCTGAGTTACTGAAGACTTCTCCTTTGCTTTGTTGAAGACTTCTCCTTTGCTCATCCTCGCTGCACATGATATCTTTTGTACCGTACTTCAACGCCACGCCTCAGAAACCTGATGTCTTTTCCGCCCTGACTTCCTTACTATCCACCTCTCCGAGCCACATATGGCTACACCCCATACTTTTCCGCTACTGTTTCCTTGTCGTTAAACGAATATTTTTTATTTATTATTATATATTTCCAAATTCCTCTGATGGATATTTAAAGACATTCTGTGTTGAAATATCAACTGAAGGTGTGTCTAGAACGTCACAAAAGTCGTCGTAATTAATAAACAGTTTTGACTGACCTGTTGCGGTTTTCTTCAGTTGAAGTTTCCAAATTGAAGTGAGACTTACCGTGGTATAGTCAGACTCTTCCACATTTCCACGGTCATATTTGCGGCTTCTCTTCCAGGGACGTGACACCAGTGTGGCGGAACTGTGAGGGCAATCAGTGTTGCAAAAGTGGACATCGCAGAGAGAGTCAGCGCCAAAAAATTGAAGATGATGTTCATACGTATTTGAAACCTTCCATTACTTCCGATTTTATCTATTATGTCCTCGAACTTGGTCTTTTCGTTGAAGTATTGTCCAGTGGGAACCTGTAAATTTAGTAAAGACGACATTATACTACGAGAATATTTTTACACAATGAAATCGAAGATTTTCGTGACGACATCGTTCTATAAAACACTTGTTTTTTATTTAACACGTTTTATATTTTCAATTGGTTACGTCTGCAGTCATGGGGACAAACGTACAACGAAATAACCCTTTCGGAAAAATGAAGTTAATGAATCCTTAACTTTACTGACATACGAGTAAAAATGAATAATAAATATTTTATAACAGTAGTTTCCAAAGAATGAAGTTCTTCTGGCATATTAGACGGGATGTATTTTGTACAGGATAATTATAACAACGTCCTACATTGCTCTTAGGAAAGAACATGTGTTTTCCAGTTGCCAAAGTGGCAGATAATGTTTCAAGTTATACCTACTTACCACAGGCTGAAAATATCGCTACAGTTGTAAGTTCTTTTATTTAGAACACGACCGGTTTCGGTCTCTTATACGCCCATCTTCAGGTGTCGAAACTTGGTGCTGTTAACTCGAGCGCCGCGATGGACGAGTACAAAAAGCGGTGTGGTACCAGCGAGGGCAGAGCATGGGACTCCGGGGTCACTGAAAAGATGTTATCTATCTCTTCTGCCCTATTTGATCTTAAGTCTTCCAGAGTTCTGTTAAACTGTCACGCCACTATTGGATCCGCTATGTATTTTATATAGACTCCAATTTCTTCTTTTCTCACGCGGTTATACTGCTACTTCTCTCGTATGTACTCTTTATATCATCTGTCTGTTCTCTCCTCTGTGTTTATCAATGAAATTCTCAATATACTCTTGACGTTGACACCTTTCCACCTTTTAGTTTCACTGAAGACTGTGTTGATCCTTATGCTGAATCATTCTTTCGGATAACCTCGACCATTTGTTTTTGTAACCTGTAACCTCCCAACAGAAAACTAACTATAATATTCACATTCAGTGTAACCTCCCAACAGAAAATCTCGTTTAAGTTCCCAATAGAAAAATTTCTTTCCAATAATAAAATTTCAAGTTTTAATGTGATCTTCCATTAAAAACTGAGTGCATATCGAGATTAATATGTTTTGACGTCAGCAGCGCTGCGTCACGGCCCTGTGAAATCATCCTGAATAAACTAAAAATTCTTACCTCACAATGATGTCGCCGGATAACGCTATCTATGTATCTTCCCCAATAAAAATTTTTTGGCACACCCCATTGCAATGCTGGCCACTAGATTTTCATTTGTAGGAAAACAACTGATTTTCTTTTGCTTAATCAACACGAGTATGGACAGGAAAAATTCGTAAAAACTTTAAACTCAGATAAATAACTGGCAAAAGTTTTCTTCAGAACAAAAGTTGTTTTTGAAACATTTCTGCAAGGAATTACATGGGACTTTATCACGACAATTGTGGTTAAATCAGTTATGGCAATTAACATATGGGAGCGGCAACAAAGAACTATATTTTTTTTTTTTTTTACCTTATACCACATCGCTCAGGCACCGACATCGTTCTGCACGACTGGCCCAACACAAATCAACCGCTGCACTGTCCTGTCCGAACTCCAAAACTCCAAGTGCTCTGTACGAGCTACAAAACAAGAGTGCTCTCTGCGAGCTACTAAACTCGACTTACTGCCAACACTGCTCTGATCTGCGATTCTATTGTAGTATAGATATTCCATATCACAGGCAGCGCGTGAGCTATCCATCAAAATTACATCTGCTCAAGTGCGCTAGCGAATAGTAATGAACCCCTTACAAACCTTAACTGAATTTTCAGCCCGTGCTTCGTAGAACGTGATAATAATATTAATATTCCTATTGTTGTGCAAAATATAACATTTCTAAATTTGTTATTGGCAAAACGTTAGGGTTTTCTTTTTTAATATCTCTTTCTACATTTCTTCACGTTTTACCAGCGACCATTTCGTCCTGGCTTTCCCGCACTTCCTATGTGTTTTCTTATTAACTGAGTATGCAGTGTTGCTCAGACACGTATTTATTCCAATCTTTAATCAGTACATTTCTTTCTTCACCCTTTTTCTGTCCAGCTCGCCCCCCCCCCCCGTCCTCTTTATCTGTCCCCTCCTCTTTCTCTATCTGCTTGCCTTCCCTCTGACCATCTCCTCCTTCGCGCTCTGTCAATCTCACCATCCCCCCTCTTAGTCAATCTCCTGCCCCTCACCCTCTTCTTACCCATCTCCTCCTCCACGCTTTCCTCTGACCAACTCTTATTCACCCCATCTCTCTGTCAATCTCCGCATCCCCCTCTCTCTCTGTCCATCTCCTCTTTCATTCCACTGTCCATATACTTCTCTCCTCTCTGTCCTTTTCCTCCTTTATTAATACCCACATTGCCCATTTCCTGTCCGTTTTCTCTTCGTTGTTTTGGGAACAATAAAGAGAACAAAATTCCGAAAGTTGTTCCAAAACAATAAAGAAACCAGATCAGACGCCAAGCATAACAGTTTAATGAAGCGAGAACATGTTTTGTTTAAGTTTATGCGTAAAGTGTAATTTATTAAGAAAGAAAGAAAATCATGTTAGTTTGTAGGTGTGGAGTGGAGAGTGAGAAGTTGGTTTTGTATAAATATGGCAACAGGTCCGGCAAGGAATTATGTTCGTAGTATTTGAGTTATGAGCAGAGCAAGGAACCCCTGAGAAATGTGAGATTAAGCAGCACGAGCAAAGGATGAAATACGTTTATGGAGGTGCTGATAAACGTAGTAGCTGCATAATAGTCCATAATAGCTGATTATGTATTTGTTTTACAGAGTAAGGGTGGTAGTAATTACAGTAGAGAATTGGGCTGTGGCAAGACCAAAGGGAATGGGGCTTCTCTATGGAGGGCCGAGGGGGGAGGGGAGGAGGTGGGTTCTAGTGGCTGTGTAGTGCTTCTGCCCTCCCTTTGAGCAAAATTTATAAGTCTTTAGCAAAAGTAGTGTAGGAGCAGCTGTGGAGCAATGTTGTAACAGCCAAGTATCGGTAGCCGCCAATGAGGCTGCATGTGGGTCACGATAAGAGATACGCAAGTGGGTTGCAGGGTGAGGACAGGCGAGCTCAGCAGAAAGCGACCACTCTGTGGCAACCGTGTAGCCAGTAGGGTGACGTCACCACACGAGGCCAAATCTCCTGTATTAGGTGGCGTGACTAAGTGCCGGGTTTTAGTGAAACAAATGCATGACACTGGCATGTAAATAAGTCTTAGTTTCAAGGCGTGGGATCACTTCATGGCATCAGAAACCAGCAGCACGACCACAACGCCGGAGGTACGCCAGACAGCAAGACGACTGGGCGTCACCAGCAGTAGCCATGAGCCGAGACTGGGCTGCACCTGCCGCCAGCAGTAAGGTCAGCTGAATAGCCATCCGTGCCTGCTGCCACGACGCTGACTTTCCAGTGGGACTTGGCCAGTGGCAGCCGCCATCCGAATGCTGCCAGAGGGCAGTAAGCTGTGTCCCGTGCACAGTCATCCTCACGCATCAACGCGGTGACGCGAGCAGAGGGAGGGGCTTTGCCGACCCCACCACGGCGAACAAAGTAGCGCGCAATGATGTCAACGACCCTGGCCACTAAAAGTTGTCCTCTTACCACAGGCCGACCATTAGCAACGCAGGGCGCCGACTCAGCAGCCAGGGCGGAAGCCACCGCCCATACGTCAGCGCCGGCCAGGGACAAATGAGACAGGTGTGTTGCCCCACTACATCATGTATTGAAGTCAATAAAACCATTCTTAACCACCAACAATGTTTCCAACAGGTCCTCAAGCACACGCTTCACCCCACAACCTTCAGATACATCATCATCATCAGACACATCTGTGGTAAAATCAAAGAAATATAATATAAAAGATGCCTCAGGTAAAATAAGTGCAATAGTTTACAACAGTTTCCATCAGTACTCACAATGAGTGACAAGAACAAAACACACAAAATGGGCATATATGCTACTGAAAATATCGCTTTCACATATGTGGAGTCAGGTGCCACACTGATCATACATCGAAAACTTTTTTTCCTTTTCTTATCCATCTCAGAGTACCACTTTCAACATACGTCCTCAACTGTTTTCTGGGAGTATTCCAGTCTCTGTCCTCTTCTACAGTTTTTACTCTCAATAGCTTCCTCTAGTCCATCGAAGTTATTCAGTGTTTGTCTTAACAGATGTCTGATCATAATGTTCCTGATTCTTGTCGGTGTTTTCCACATTTTCCTTTCCTAGACGATTCTCCAGAGAACGTCCTCATTCATTTCCTGATCAGTCTACCTAATTTTCAACATTCTTCTGTAACACCCATCTAAAATGGAAAATTCTCTTCAAACGTATGTTATCAGAAATTTCTGAGTTGGTACTGGTAGATTTCTTTTGTCAAGGAATGCCCGTTTTGCAAGTGCTAGTCTGCTCTTGATGATGTCTTCCCTGCTCCGACCGTCGTGGGTTATTTCGCTGCCTAGGTAGCAGAATCCGTTAACATAATCTACTTGCTGATCGCTAATCCTGATGTTGTTTCTCGCTATTTTCATTTCTGCTACTTCTCATTACTTTCATCTCTCTTCGATTTACTCCCAGTTCATATCCTGTAATCATTAGATTGTTCATTCCATTCAGCAGATCCTGTAATTCTTCTTCACTTCCAAAGAGAATACCAATGTCATCAGCCA
This sequence comes from Schistocerca piceifrons, assembly GCF_021461385.2. NCBI lineage: Eukaryota > Metazoa > Arthropoda > Insecta > Orthoptera > Acrididae > Schistocerca > Schistocerca piceifrons. The sequence goes on along the minus strand of NC_060140.1, from coordinate 389,390,685 downwards.
ATATTACCATTTATACAATTTCACTTTGAATTTTACTTCCATTCTTCAACCTTTCTTTTGCATCTATAATTGCTTCTTCGATAGGGGCGAAAGACTACATCCCTGTCTTACACCTTCTATAATCAGAGTACTTCGTTCTTCACCCCCGCTCTTATGGTTCCCTCTTGGTTCTTATATATACTGTATGTCACCCGTCTTTCCTTATAGTTCACTCCTATTTTTCTCAGAATTTCGAACATCTCGCACCATTCTACATTGTCGAACGCCTTTTTCAAGTCACAAATCCTATGAATGTGTCTTGATTTTTCTGTAGTCTAGCTTCCATTATCAACCACAACGGCAGAATTGTCTTTCTGGTGCGATTACCTTTCCTAATGTCAAACTGATAATCATCTAACACGTCCACAATCTTCTTTTCCACTCCTCTGCATATTATCCTAGTCAGCAACTTGGATGCATAAGCTGTTAAGCTGATTGTCCCATAATTCTCACACCTGTCGGCTCTTGCAATCTTCAGAATTATGTGGACGATGTTTCTCCGAAAGACAAATGTTATATCGCCACACTAACACATTCTACACTCCAACGTGAATAGTCGTTTTGTTGCAATCCCCCCTCCCGCCAAAGATTTCGGAAATTCTGATGAGATGTTGTTTATCCCTTCTCCTTATTCAGTCGTAAGTCTTCCAAAGCTCTTTTAATTCTGATTGTAATACTGGATCTCCTATCTCTTCTATGTTGACTCGTGCCTCTTCTTCTACCGCATCATCAAACAAGTCTTTCCTCCTAACTAACCCTAATGTACTCTTTCCACCTATCTTCTCTCTCCCCTGCATTTACCAGTGTAGTTCCCATTCCACTCTTAACGTTGTCATCATTGTTCTTAATTTCACCGAAGATTCTTCTGACTCTCCTATATGCTGAGTCAGTCCTTCCGACAGTTATTTCTCTTTCTGTTTCTTCGCATTTTTCCTACAGCCATTTCGCCTTAGCTCCCCTTCACTTTCTATTTATTTCATTCTTAAGTGACTTGTTATTTCTCTATCCCTGAATTTCCCTGAACTTTTTGTACTTCCCTACTTAATTGAACAAGGGAAGTATTTGTTCTGTGACCCATGGCCTCTTCGCAGTTACTGAAATGTGCATATCGATTGGACCTGACTGTTGGCAGTGTAATTGAATCGATGAGGCTGAAGGAAGAGGTCGTACTCGTTCGAGCACCGAGTATAGGAAAAGCCCTCTACTCGTGTGCTTGAACAGTGAGCTGGGAGAAGTTCCTGTGAGGGGGTTTGACGGAATCTCGTGCGGCAACGCGGTCGCACCTTGGCAGTCGGTATTCGGCAGTTGGCTTGATGTACCGCAGAGCGACGAATGCGGGCCAGTGAGCTGCCCGTTTTCGATTGCGGGTGTTACTGTGTTCTTCTTCGATTCACCACATTACTTGGATGTCGGAAAATTTTGATTGGTCTTGCTTTGAGAATTGTGGTGGATGCTGTCTTTGATGCTTAAGTGTGGGTTAACGTTTCTTTCTGTTATGTTGTAGAAGCAGAACGTTTATATGTAATTTAGTTTATATGTAAGTAAAGAAACGTCCTGAGTGTGGTGCTTGCTTAACGTTATCAGCTGATTGGTTGTGCTTACCGGTTTCTATGTTGACAGCAAAATGCGCTGGTAAACCGTCGACAACGGAATGAGTAACATAATTTTGATCGCCGTGTGCTGGAAAGATGGCTATCGGGTCAAGGTCCTGTAAATGATCACGTATTCTTGTTTCATCATTTCCAAGAGTCAAGTTGTGAGTTGCCCATTTGGATAACAGATACATAAAGCTCAAACTCAAGTGGTTAAATTTTAAAAGGAACAGACAGTTCTCGTGTTGGTTAATTGAGTTGTTGAGCTCAAACTGAAAAATCATTCTGTTTAATGACAAAAACTCAAAGCACCAATTTAAGTGTGAAATTTTAAGGGAACCGACAGTTGTCGTGTTGCTCAATGTGGTTGTTGACTTCAAACTGAAATATCCTTACACTTGTTACTTACGTAGTAGCGCTTAAGGGAAGTTGGCGTATTAACGAGTTTTTCGAACTGGCTAGCACCGCACGTTGAATAACCACATTGTGCCATAGATTTGGGCTGCTTTGGGGAAAAGTGGCTAGTATCCGAAGTTTGTCATTTACAGACCGCATCTAAAAATGTATATTGTAATTTGTTTGATTCAGTACTAGTCATGTGTCTTGTGACTTTAAAACTGTTAGGTCCAGGTCATTTTGGAAAACTTGCTAAATTTGAGATTTAAATTTTAGGTCATTTATTCCCCAGAATTACGTCCATGTTCATGCAAATTTTGTGTAATAATATTATTCGTCATCAAAAAATTGTCTTTAAACTACTCATGAATTGATTAAGGGGCTAGTGCCCATGATTTGTAGTCCACAGATTTTGCTCAGTTTAATAATGAATTTTAAAGAGGCCACTGTTTGGCGTGGTGCAACTATTATAGTGCATACATATTAACTACTAATAAAAAAAAACTTTGAACATATCTGCTAAGGTTCAGTGACTGTGTCAGAATTATATTAGAACAAAAAAGCCCTCGGTCACAAATATTAAGTCAAAATAGACCAGGTTCCGACGCTACGAGGTTTCAAGTTCTAAGGCCTCCGACTTTTTCTTCTCCGGACTGGAAAAAGATAGAAACATGCGCATTATTTTAAAATGAGGCCGCGTTCATTGTCAATGTGCCCCAGAGATGGCAGCACCATACGGCAGATGGAATTTTACCGCCAGCAGCGAGAATGAGAACTGTTTTAAATACTTAAAATGGCGACGTTTTCCTTACTTGAACAGTGTGCAATTATTCGTTTTCTGAATTTGCGTGGTGTGAAACCAATTGAAATTCATCGACAGTTGAAGGAGACATGTGGTGGTGGAGTTATGGATGTGTCGAAAGTGCGTTCGTGGGTGCGACAGCTTAATGAAGGCAGAACATAGTGTGACAACAAACCGAAACAACCTCGGGCTCGCACAAGCCGGTCTGACGACATGATCGAGATAGTGGAGAGAATTGTTTTGGGGGATCGCCGAATGACTGTTGAACAGATCACCTCCAGAGTTGGCATTTCTGTGGGTTCTGTGCACACAATCCTGCATGACGGCCTGAAAATGCGAAAAGTGTCATCCAGGTGGATGCCACAAATGCTGACGGACGACCACATGGCTGCCTGTGTGGCATGTTGCCAAGCAATGTTGACGCGCAGCGACAGCATGAATGGGACTTTCTTTTCGTCGGTTGTGACAATGGATGAGATGTGGATGCCATTTTTCAATCCAGAAACAAAGCGCCAGTCAGCTCAATGGAAGCACACAGATTCACCGCCACCAAAAAAATTTCGGGTAACCGCCAGTGCTGAAAAAATGATGGTGTCCATGTTCTGGGACAGCGAGGGCGTAATCCTTACCCATTGCGTTCCAAAGGGCACTACGGTAACAGGTGCATCCTACGAAAATGTTTTGAAGAACAAATTCCTTCCTGCACTGCAACAAAAACGTCCGGGAAGGGCTGCGCGTGAGCTGTTTCACCAAGACAACGCACCCGCACATCGAGCTAACGTTACGCAACAGTTTCTTCGTGATAACAACTTTGAAGTGATTCCTCATGCTCCCTACTCACCTGACCTGGCTCCAGTGACTTTTGGCTTTTTCCAACAATGAAAGACACTCTCCATGGCCGCACATTCACCAGCCGTGCTGCTATTGCCTCAGCGATTTTCCAGTGGTCAAAACAGACTCCTAAAGAAGCCTTCGCCACTGCCATGGAATCATGGCGTCAGCATTGTGAAAAATGTGTACGTCTGCAGGACGATTACCTCGAGAAGTAACGCCAGTTTCATCGATTTCGGATGAGTAGTTAATTAGAAAAAAAAATCGGTGGCCTTAGAACTTGAATGCACCTCGTACTATGAGCGTCGTCTTCAGAATTAGACTAACTGTTCTAAAACATATTATGTGTATAATACATTAATAAAATTAAAGTTTGTACTGACTGGAAAAAGATGCAGTACTTACAAGTCACATATTAAAAAAGGTGTAAGCCGGAAAGGCGACGTCATGAATAGTTGTAAGTGAGATGGCGAACCGCTAAGGGCTGCTCGTACTGTGAACAAGGGTTTTACTCATAGAACAGTTAGTCTAATTCTGAAGACGACGCTCATAGTAGCGTCGAAACATGGTCAATTTTGACTTAATATTTGTGACCGAGGGCTTATTTGCTCTTATATAACTATTAATAGTTGCTGGTTTTGTCTTAGGTTGAAGATAAAATAGCTGGTGACTACTTTGCTAACCTGGAGCTGTATCCGTTGGCTTTAGGTCAATATATGGTATGTTATTACTTTCTTTCTATTACGTATGGTTAATGCCTCGAAGTAATTAAAGAAATATTGTTAGTTTTGTTAAGAACGTTCCAAGTGGCTTAGTGCCGCCCATCAATAATAATAACTGTTTTTATTTGAGTAAAACAAGTCATGACTTGTAATCACGATATAAGTAATGCTGTTGACTGCTCTAAGTACCAATGTATGTTCCTTAAATGATGTTAATAAATGTTTCTGTAAATCTATCGTCCAGTGGCTTGCCACTCAAGGATCACTGTATCCAACCTTTCGTGTTCTAAAGGTATTAAAAGGGTCCTTAGTCCCAACGTATAATCCCCTCTACCTTCATTAATGCCGACTCTCTACCACCCCCACCCCCGTCCCCTTCCTACCAGTTACCTTCTGTGTACCTATGTTTTTCTCCAAAATTTCGACAATTCCTTTGTTAGAAATGTCTGTTCCTCTTCAGCTAAACTGCCTACTGAGATATTCCTTATCACAGTATCTATAGTCTAAGAGAACTTCAGGAGTATATCGTCATTCCTTAGCATTTCCGCATTCCACTTCTTTCGACATTGATTTTCCTGAATAATCTCTTAAACTTTAGCCTGGTGTTCATCACTACTACATTGTGATTTGAGTCTATATCTGCTCCTGGATACACCTTATAAGACAATATCTGATTTTGGAATCTCTGCTGACCATGATTTAATCTGACATCTTCCCGTATCTCCCGGCCTTTTCCAAGTATGCCTCCTCCTACTGTGATTCTTGAATGGAGTATTCCCTGTTACTAGCTGAAGTTTACTGCAGTAATCAGTTAGCCTTTCTCGTCTCTTATTCCTAGTACCAAGCCCAAATTCTCCCGTAACCTTTTCTTCTATTCCTTTCCCTACAACCCCATTCGAATCCCCCATGATTTTCTTCTCTTTTTACGTACTAAATTACTCATTTAGTATACTCATCGAGAAATATAGTGGTAAGGAAAACAACTGTCAACAGACGGTATTAGTAACTATACAGACAACAGCTGCATGTCGAAGAACGTAAGCAACGGGAAGTATACAATGAATATATCGATCATGCACTAATGAGCCTAAGAGTCATAAAAGAAATCAGGAAGGAATATTAAAAAACCACGCGAATTATGTAATGTACTGACTGAAAGTAGATATAGCAATATATACAATCTATCTACAGTAAATAAATGGTTAAATATTACGACTTCTACAAACAGTTATCATATAGGCACGGAATAAAGTAGTTACATACAAATTTACAATTTAGGCACTGGTTTTTGTTTAATTTTAGCCTCGTTTTTATTCAAGGACATACAATAGTAAAAAAGAAATCAAATATGTATACATCGTAAATCACGTGGTGCATCCAACCTTAAAACATAAAATTGTTATAAATATAGCTTCATAAAATGTACTAACAATGTGCGATAAAATGATATAATCATCATCGAATAATCGATCGAGTTACAGCGGATCTAAATAGTAAAATGTCGTCCATCTCTTATACTTTATGCAAACTGACGCTGCAAGTATTGATTTTGTCTACATCGTCTCCTAATTTCTCATTTGTCACTACTATTTCCTTTTGGCTGTGCATTGCCAAACCATCATTTTGTTATAATATCATTGGACTTTTTGTATTAATCTCTCTTGGGTCATAACCTACTCTCCCTTCCGCTCCTCTCCACTTTCCTCGCCTCCCCTCCTCTTTGTTGACATGTGTCGTCGATTTTAACTGACACTAATCATTGTTTCATTCTCTCATTGGAGAGGATTGTACCATATGGAAATTGTAATTTTGTGTCACAATTAGGCGTTGCACTCTTTACAATCCTCTATTGATTGGCGTTAGGCCGGCGTATTTCGAAGAGTTTTTAGTGTATGTTGCAGTGTATGTCGTTAGTCATAGACGCGTAGTTCCTAAGATATTTCGCTTTTTACTTTGGCAGGTTCCACATAATTTTAGTTTCTCTTTTGACAATATCTCATGATTATTTAATCATTACTGCTGTTTATGTTGACTTTATGTTTTTCCTAATTTTACAGGTGACATGATATGCAAACCACTTTATGGGAGGATGATTTTGACTGAGCGTACTTGGTGCTAATATTTACTTTTCCTGTACGTTGGGTTTAACACAGCTTCACATTTATGTTTTTATCATAGTTTGTGTCTCCTTTTCATTAAGCTGTGTTAGCAATTTATTATTTTACGCTATAGTGTACGTTATGCTACATGCTTTTATGGTATATGTTGTTGTAGTGGTCTTCAGCCCAAAGACTGGTTTGATGCAGATCTCCACGCTACTCTGTCCTGCGAGAGACTTTTTCTCTCTGAATGTAACTAATTCAATCTACTCCTTCTGAATCTACTTACTGTATTCATATTTTCGTCTCACGCTAAAATGCTTCCTGCTTAACCTTAGTTATTTACCGACTGAACTATGCTGTCTTTGCTAGAAGGCGCTGGTCAGACAAATTCACCTTCCCCAAAGTGGAATGGATATGGCATTTTAGTTTTTGCCCAATTCTTCGCTGTGTTCCTCCACCACCTTTCCCGTGCAAGTCACTATGTCCCGGGCCGACCCAGACTCGGCTCACTCCGTAACCATTCGGCATTACCAACCACATGGCACGTGCTGGTTCGCCTCATGTCCAGCTTCGAGCGGAATTCTGATCCTCGCCTCTTGATTAAAATCGGTATAACACCTGTTCCATTTCTCATACAGCAACACCATTTGTTCCTTCAATCAGCGATTACTGTTATTTACATACATATTAAAATCAGTACTAAACTAGAGCTTGGGAATTTGTTCTCATCACATTGTCATGTCTCGGGAAGATGCCTGGACTGTGAGCAATACACAAGACATCAATACACCACAATGTGCCTAGGTCGTGTCGCCTCTCAGGGCCATAACCAATACAAAAAGATGTCTCCCACTGCTGTGCAGCATCAGCGAACATATCGTTTCGGACATAAATTGTTCCAAATGACGAGATCTTCAGTCCTACACGTACGTCATCAGAATCAGACTGCGCTATATTTGCTGCACTAGGTAGGTGTCTACAATTTACTACATGTGCATTTGTATTCACAGCGTGTGTTTGCTTCAGCGGTCACATATTGAGCATATAGTATATTTTCTGAGTTAGTTAGTCCGTAAGTTTTTGCATTCATTGCACAGGTGAGTCTCTCGTTTTCGTGGGACAGAAACCGCTGCTTGTCCATCAAGCGATACAGCTAGAAGAGTAGCATACGCTGTGCCTATGTTCCTATCTGGAGTGCAGTAGTTCTTCTAAAGTATTTCTGTCAGTCTTGAAAACTCTTACATTGGTTTCTATTGAGTCCCATTACTATAATTGCGCTCTCTTTCCTCTGTTGGAGACCAGACCGTATCGTTTAGTTGACATGATTGCGGTTGTTTGTCTGTTTCTCGTGTTGACTGGCGCCACTTCGTTTTACAAGCGTTGCCTGTCTGCTAGTAGCAGCAGCGGCGGTTATCGATATGTAGTAACGGTGGCCCTATCTTTGGGGCGACGTCGTGCTTCTTTTGGGTCATGTTAGTGGGCAGTTCGGTTGGGGACTCAGGAGGAGCCAGGTCCGCGCAGTGCAACAACAGGCCGCGACTGCTGGCAGCACGCATGGACTGGTGGATTGACCTCGTCGTAAACCGGATCCGGCAAGCTTTAAGTTGAGTGCATTCGGATTCAAGTAGAGAAACCTCCACCATTGCGAGATCTTGCGATTTTCCAGTGACTTTGGTTCGTGTTGCTGCTTGCAGTGTTGCTTAGGCGAAGAGTAGTGAGTGGAGTGCTTGGGGAGGCGGATCTGATTAGCTTTCGTCGACTTCTAATTACTATTTATTGCGTTCAGTTAGTTACTATTTGTTAAGTTCAGTCAGAAGTATTTTTCCTGCCTCGTGTCCGCTAACGCCCCAGTTACCTGCCCTGGAAGCTAGTATATCTAATGGCAGTGAACGTTTCCTCGCCTTGCCGCTGCTGTCCGGTGAGGCGGGTAGTTTTGACAGCTTTCTTGATTGTAGGTTGGTTGACGATTCTTCTACTCTGGTGGTAGTGACTCCTTTCTCGTTCCGAGCGCTCTAAGCACAGTATTCTGCGGACTGCGACCAGACCGCCGGTTCCGGCTTTGGCGTAATTTTACATTTTGGTATTTGGTTTATTGGACGTCAGGCAGCGTCAGCAAGATTATCATTAGTCATTCGTTAGACTGCCACTAGTCTGAGTTACCATCTTGTGAAGTGAATGCAACTCTTGGCTGCCTATCTCATTGCTCGCAGATGTGTTTTTGCCGGACATATTCAGAGCTCGATTCCTGGTGCACCGTCTGTGACTGGCCCTTGTGTTTTATTATTGCATTTGCTGTTTTATTGTATGTTTCTAAAACATTTTATGTAATTTCCGTAGTTGGCATTACAGCAGGTTTAAATGATTGAGCTACCAAATTTACCATCGTTTTGTCTCACCTGTTTGGTGATCTTTTGCTTGTCCTTTTGAATTAACCTTTTCTGTCGTATTTACTGTTTCACTGTATGTATTTTTTAATTTTTATATAATTGCCATTCTTGGCATTACAGCAGGTTTAAATGGTTGTGCTACCAAGTTTACCATCATTTTGTCTCACTCGTTTGGTGATTATTTGCCTGTCTTTTTAAATTAACCTTTGCTATTGCACTGCTGTTTTACAATGTGTTTGTTAAACTTTTTTGCAATTGCCGTTCTTGGCGTTAAAGGCCTTCAGCCATGACTGTGGTTACTTGCCTTAAAATTCTAAATGGGGTCACGTTGGCTTGTTTTTAAAACATTATTTGCTGTCTCTGTATCTTATGCTCATTTGGTAAATCGTAACCACTGTAAGCAGTATTAATTACGCAGTTGTTTATTCTTTCATTAATAACGTATGATATCTTCATTTATTGCTGAGTCTGGAAACACCGTTTTAAAATAAATGTGTGTAATTGCAAAAGGGAACCAGTGGTAACTGATTAAGGACCCGTCCACAATCGTAACCGAATCCTGCCTTCCTTGACTTCCAGGTTTCAGTTAACCCTGTGATAACTAGGCTGCTTATACTTCTCAACAATTTTAAATCCCCCTGGCTTTCCGTCCATTTCGTTAATTACCACAGTAACAGAGTATGTAAGAAGCAGTAGCTGTCATACTTATCCTTGGGTCACATGGTTTATTTCTTCATACTTGCATACTGGCACATTGTTCTTTGTTTACTTTTTCAGTTTCATTGGTCGCACATATGTTACTGAATGGCTGGTTTAGACCACACTGATTTATATCTATTCTGCACCGAATTCCAAATATAAAATTCCACATGGCGGGATGTATATATAAAGCTCCCCATTTTGGCTCTGAAGGGTCAACTGGATCAGACAAGCCGCCTTGTCATCCTACGCCAATCGTGTCATTTGATGCAGTATGAAGAGGTGTGGGTTTGGCAAACTGCTCTCCCTGCCGTTGCTGCCTTTCTTGACTCTGTAGCCACTGTTTCTGACTCAAGTCGCTTCTAATCTGGCATTACGAGGCTTACTGCAGCCCTTTGCAGTCCTCCCACCACCAAAAACTCCATGGCAGTCCCAGGAACCGAACCGAAGTCATCCGCGTTACAGCTAGACAGGGTCAGCTACGGAGGTCGATAGAATGTATATCGCACACGCACACACACACACACACACACACACACACACACACACACACATGCGCACACATGCACACGCACACGCGCACACACGCACACGCGCACACACACGCGCGCGCACACACAAACGCGCACACACACGCGCACACATACATGCACACACACACATGCACCCCCCAAGGGGGTCCACAACCCTTTTGTGGATACGTGCATAGCGAGCACGGGACCCCGAGCTAATGTGGCCCTCCTTCCTTTCCGGGCTGCATACCTTCCCTTTCCGCATCTTCCCTATCCCCCATCTTCACCCCCCTCCCCCCCCCCTCTGGCTCTTTCCTTCCCTTTCTCCCCCTCTGGGAGTATGGTTTGTGCCTGCGTCCAGAGACGGATGCTCGTAAATGTAACGCATTCTTCGCCTTCTCTGCTTGTATGTCTTCATCCTTCCTTTGTCCTTCTCTTTTCCTCACCTCTTCCTTTTACCCTTTTCTCTGCTGCGGCGTTTGAGACCTCTCTTCTTTCCTTTCCCTTTCTTTGTTTCTTCCCTTTTTCTTTCTTTCTCCCTGTGCGTGTCTGAAGGCCTGCCCACGCATTTTGTGCATAGCTGGTGATGGGGTAATGCATGATTCCCTGCCCCGGGTAGACAGGTAGGACACGTACGTACCCCCTGGTAACGGCCAGGCCCAGGGAGGGGTGATTACCCGAGCTGATACCTTCCGAAAGTGCCGATTGGTCCCTCTGTCCGTTTGTCGGGAGGTGTGACCTAAGGTGTGAACAATCACCTAAGGTGGGAGTGCCCTCAGAGAGGGCCCCCACAAGGGAGGAGCGCGCCATCGAAGACGCCGGTAATCATGGGGGATTCTTCCGCAATGGTTTCCTCGCCTTCCACTATGTCTGCTCACAAGCGTAAGTTCACTGAGTCTCAGCCACAGACAGTTCTTCCATCGTTGCCACAGTTCCTTGTTGTTTCTCGGTCTGACGAAGGTCATGACTTCTCCACGGTCAACTCTTTCATTATTCAGAAAGGTGTCGACGCAATTGCAGGTCCTGTAAAGTCTTGTTCCAGATTGCGGAATGGCACCTTGTTGTTAGAAACAGTCAGTGCCCTCCAGGCACAAAAATTGCTACGTACTTCACTGCTCCACACCTTCCCTGTCCGGGTTGAAGCACACCACACTTTAAATTCCTTGTGTGGAGTCGTTTATACACGCTCCCTCGATGGATTGTCTGACGAAGAAATTCAGCACTACCTGTCTGACCAGGGCGTAACGGCTGTTCATAGAGTTATGAAAAGGGTTGACACGAACATCATTCCAACCCGCACTGTCTTCTTGACATTTGACAAAGTTCACCTCCCATCGAAAATCAAAGCAGGCTATGAGATAATTTCCGTTCGCCCCTACGTCCCAAACCATACCCGTTGCTATCGGTGTCAGCGGTTCAATCACACCAGCCAGTCCTGTTCCAATCCGGCCAAATGTGTTACGTGTGGCAAGGATGCCCATGAGGGTGCTTGTCCACCTCCATCCCCTCGCTGCATCAACTGTATGGGTGACCACGCTGCTTCCTCTCAAGATTGCCCTGTTTTTAAAGACGAAAAGCTCATCCAGGAAATCAGAGTGAAGGAAAAGGTGTCGACCTTTGCTGCTCGAAAATTATTCGCCAGTCGACAGCCCACCGTGCCTCAGACAGGAAAATACAGCACTGTCCTTGCTTCTCCTCGGCCAACAAAAGAGGCGGCCACGCAGACTTGCGAACTCACCTTTAGTGCCACGGTCGTCCGATCGGCCAGCGCAAAGATCGCCCATTCAACCTCACCACTTTCGCCCGCCCACTCTATGGCTCACCCTTCATCAGGTTCTGCTAAATCTCGAGCCCAAAAGTCAGACACCAAGACTTCGAAAAAAGAGCATACTCATGAAGAATTTTTACATACCCCAACTTCACAACCATCGGTTCCTCCTTCATCTAAACATCACATTTCCAAGAAGGCTACTAAGAAACCCAGTTCATCTCCTTCTCCGCCAAGGCGTGTCCCATCTACAGCACCAACTGGCGGAAATCGCCCTCGGCCGTCTTCTGTGTCGCCGAGGCGCGCTGCTGGCGGCCGATCAACCGGCCGATCGCTGGTGGCAGGAGCTGCTCCTGAACAACTTATGGATCAGGATCTTTTGCCATCGGCTGAATGCTATTCCATGCTGTCGGTCGCAAGCTCTGAGCAGTCGTTGAGTTGATGGCAACCTTGGTCACATTCCTCCATTTTCTGTTCACCCTATGTCCATTATCCACTGGAATATCCGCGGCATTCGAGCCAATCGGGATGAATTGTCGATCCTCTTACGATCCTACTCGCCGGTCATCTTCTGTCTTCAGGAAACAAAGCTGCGTCCCCATGACCGCTTTGTTCTCCTCCATTTTCGGTCCGTCCGATTTGATCTCCCTCTGTTGAAGGCACTCCAGACCATGGAGGACTCATGATTCTTCTCCATGATACTCTCCATTATCACCCAATCCCCTTAAACACTTCCTTCCAAGCTGTCGCTGTCCGTCTTTCCCTTTCTGGATATACCTTTTCTCTTTGTACTGTATACATTCCATCGTCCACACCAATGGCACGAGCTGATCTCCTTCATCTTCTTGGTCAGCTTCCACCCTCGTATTTGCTGGATGGGGACTTCAATGCCCACCACCCGCTTTGGGGATCTCCACATCCTTGTCCACGTGGCTCACTATTGCTAGACGTCTTCCACCACGCGGATCTAGTTTGCCTCAACACTGGGGTCCCTACACTTTTGTCTCCCTCCACGACAAATTTCTCTCATTTGGACCTTTCGGTCGGTACTGTTCCGCTAGCTCGGCGCTTCGACTGGTTCGCCCTTGATGATACACACTCGAGTGACCACTTTCCATGTGTCCTTAGACTGCAGCCTCAACTGCCATATATGCGACCGCGACGCTGGAAGTTTGCCCAAGCCGATTGGACACTTTTTTCGTCTCTCGCGACATTCGATGACCGTCACTTTCCCAGCGTCGACGATGAGGTCACACATATTACCGACATTATTCTTACAGCTGCGGAACGTTCAATACCACGCACCTCCGAATTGCCCCGACGCCCCCCAGTTCCTTGGTGGAACGAGGCGTGCCGTGACGCAATACGTGAGCGGCGACGTGCTCTTCGCTTTTTCCGCCACCATCGATTCGTCAGTATTTGATGTGGTTTACGAAATATACCCAGCGGTAACGTTAGGTGACTGACCCTGTATACATACATATATATATACATACATACATACACACACACACACACACACACACACACACACACACATATATATATATATATATATATATATATATATATATACATACATGTATGTATATACACTCCTGGAAATGGAAAAAAGAACACATTGACACCGGTGTGTCAGACCCACCATACTTGCCCCGGACACTGCGAGACGGGTGTACAAGCAATGATCACACGCACGGCGCAGCGGACACACCAGGAACCGCGGTGTTGGCCGTCGAATGGCGCTAGCTGCGCAGCATTTGTGCACCGCCGCCGTCAGTGTCAGCCAGTTTGCCGTGGCATACGGAGCTCCATCGCAGTCTTTAACACTGGTAGCATGCCGCGACAGCGTGGACGTGAACCGTATGTGCAGTTGACGGACTTTGAGCGAGGGCGTATAGTGGGCATGCGGGAGGCCGGGTGGACGTACCGCCGAATTGCTCAACACGTGGGGCGTGAGGTCTCCACAGTACATCGATATTGTCGCCAGTGGTCGGCGGAAGGTGCACGTGCCCGTCGACCTGGGACCGGACCGCAGCGACGCACGGATGCACGCCAAGACCGTAGGATCTTACGCAGTGCCGTAGGGGACCGCACCGCCACTTCCCAGCAAATTAGGGACACTGTTGCTCCTGGGGTATCGGCGAGGACCATTCGCAACCGTCTCCATGAAGCTGGGCTACGGTCCCGCACACCGTTAGGCCGTCTTCCGCTCACGCCCCAACATCGTGCAGCCCGCCTCCAGTGGTGTCGCGACAGGCGTGAATGGAGGGACGAATGGAGACGTGTCGTCTTCAGCGATGAGAGTCGCTTCTGCCTTGGTGCCAATGATGGTCGTATGCGTGTTTGGCGCCGTGCAGGTGAGCGCCACAATCAGGACTGCATACGACCGAGGCACACAGGGCCAACACCCGGCATCATGGTGTGGGGAGCGATCTCCTACACTGGCCGTACACCACTGGTGATCGTCGAGGGGACACTGAATAGTGCACGGTACATCCAAACCGTCATCGAACCCATCGTTCTACCATTCCTAGACCGGCAAGGGAACTTGCTGTTCCAACAGGACAATGCACGTCCGCATGTATCCCGTGCCGCCCAATGTGCTCTAGAAGGTGTAAGTCAACTACCCTGGCCAGCAAGATCTCCGGATCTGTCCCCCATTGAGCATGTTTGGGACTGGATGAAGCGTCGTCTCGCGCGGTCTGCACGTCCAGCACGAACGCTGGTTCAACTGAGGCGCCAGGTGGAAATGGCATGGCAAGCCGTTCCACAGGACTACATCCAGCATCTCTACGATCGTCTCCATGGGAGAATAGCAGCCTGCATTGCTGCGAAAGGTGGATATACACTGTACTAGTGCCGACATTGTGCATGCTCTGTTGCCTGTGTCTATGTGCCTGTGGTTCTGTCAGTGTGATCATGTGATGTATCTGACCCCAGGAATGTGTCAATAAAGTTTCCCCTTCCTGGGACAATGAATTCACGGTGTTCTTATTTCAATCTCCAGGAGTGTATATGTATAGGGTGAGTCGAGTAAGATGTAACACCCCCTTTATTCCGGGGGCGATTGCACGTATCGACAAGTGGTGTTTGGCGAATCATAGCCGACTATAGGGCACATACTTTGGTACATGCACAATAATCACAACGTTTATATTGACCGAAAAAAATGGTTCAAATGGCTCTGAGCATTATGGGACTTAACATCTGTGGTCATCTGTCCCCTAGAACTTAGAACTACTTAAACCTAACTAATCTAAGGACATCATACACATCCATGCCCGAGGCAGGATTCGAACTTGCGACCGTAGCGGTCGCGCGGTTCCAGACTGTAGCGCCTAGAATCGCTCGGCCACACTGGCCGGCCTATATTGATCCAGATAATGAGACAAGTACATGTTTTTTAAATGGGACGCTGTACTTTTTTTACCATCATTCTAACGCTCTGGAAAAGACGGGTATAGTGATGTAACGCATGTTGCTATATGTGATTCAAACTTCGCTTAAAAGACCTTGGTAAATATTGTACGATTGAAGGTCGAGGCGGTCGGAAGTGGCTCCAGACTGTAAACACGCCTCGCGCGACCCGCAGGCCGAGTTGCCGTGCTCTATGCAGCATGCACGGCCTACGCTACGTAGGTAAATCCTCATCCGCCCTCTTTTAAGCAAAGTTTGAATCACAATAGTAACATGCGTTACATCACTATACGCGTCTTTTCCAGAGCATTCGAATGATGGTAAAAAAAGTAAAATGGTATAGCGTCCCACTTAAAAAACATGTACTTGCCTCATCATCTCGGTCAATATAAACGTTGTGTTTATTGTGCATGTACCCCATAGTCCGCCATGATTCGCCGAAAACCGCTTGTCGATACGTGCAATCGCCCCAGGAATAAAGGGGGTCTTAAGTCTTACACGACTCATGCTCGTACATTTACAAGTGTACTTAGACGCAAGTTTATAGAACTGTGGCATCTCTACTGCTGTAGAATCATTCCAGTACTTTTCGCGAAGAGATTGAATAAGGTGACGTTATAACATACAAGTATTCGGTTACGCATTTTAATTCCCGTGAAGTGTGTAAAGACGAAGTTGTGAAGACAACACAGAGAGATACAGACAGACAGTATAACTACAGCGCTTATAGTAAAATGAGAACATACTCGTACATCTGCGTCAGCCATCCTGTAGGTGCCTCGGCGCAGTGGATTCGTGTACCTGTCGCCGCTCGTGTTACACTGAATCTAAAGAGCTTGAGGGCACAGTGTCTGCTTAGTCCTAGTTATGGTGATAACACGAAAATAAAGATCCTAGGCTCATTAGTGAACATTTACGTTAGGGCGTGTTTGACGCTAATGAGTCAACACGACTATCGTATGCTTCAATGTCGTGGTAGATACCGTCCTCAAGGCCTTCCTAATAACGTGTAAGGCAATTGGAAAGCTATACTTAATCTGAATGCAAATTAATACGGCTACAAGCGGACTTAAAAACGGAAGATAAGCCTCAAACAAGACTGTTTTGGCATATTCTTTCGGATTTATGGGACAGCGTTTATTCGAGGGTCTTTTATGAATTGAAAACAGTAAAAGTACCGTAAGTGAAAACCATGAGGACTATCGGACGCGACACAACGAGTATGCATTCTAAATGACATGCATTAGGAACGAAACTGTTCTTCCGAAATAAGATGACGTGTTGTCTCAGTACAGCTACAATTATTATGCCGTGCTGTACTTTCCTTAGGCAAGAGGGGGTGTACTTCAAATAAGGGGACACTTCAACAGTTTGTATTTCTCACCAGTGGAATTTCGGTTTAATTAGCTAACAGCTAATCAAATTCTACAACCGGATAAGAGCGTAAAAATGGATTCTCTTTCATTTTTACCCATAAGAGGATTCATCATCATCATCATCAGTTATCTGCTATATTAACAGGTCCTTTGCCTCTCCATTTTCTGCGATCCATTGCTTCCTTCTTAAGGCTGCTGTATGTTGTACCGTCCATCATGTCATCCAGTATCTGGAATCTCTTCCTTCCTCGCTTCCTTTTCCATTCTACATAACCTTCTAAAACTGTTTTTATCAGTCCGTCATTCTTTCTTAATATATGCCCAATCCAATTTCTTTTTCTTCCCTTTATTGCATCTAGTAACTGTCTTTTCTCTCCCACTCTTCTCAGTACCTCTTCATGTTTTACTCTGTCCATCCAACTTATTCTTTCCATCTT
Source organism: Schistocerca piceifrons (assembly GCF_021461385.2). Taxonomy (NCBI): domain Eukaryota; kingdom Metazoa; phylum Arthropoda; class Insecta; order Orthoptera; family Acrididae; genus Schistocerca; species Schistocerca piceifrons. The sequence continues at coordinate 389,373,602 of NC_060140.1, read as the reverse complement.
CCGCCATGTCCAGATCTCAAAAGCCTCCAGCCTTTCTCTGTCTTTTTTCCTCATAGTCCATGTTTCAGCGCCATATAGAAGAACACTCCATACAAGACATTTTATGAGTCTCTTTCTGACTTCTCTGTCCAGACCGCTGCAGAAGATTCTCCTTTTCTTATAAAACTCCTCTTTTGCCATTGCTATCCTTGTTTTAATTTCTGTGGTGCACTTCCAGTCGGTGTCTATCCTGCTTCCAAGATACTTAAAATTTTGCACCTGTTCTAGTGTTTCTCCATTCAGCACAATTTTTATTTCCTTATTTCCTCCTATTGCCAATACTTTTGTTTTATTTGTGTTTATTTTCATTCCATATTTTTTCCGTTAGTTGCAATGGTGTCCACCAAATCCTGTAATTCTTTTTCCCCTGTGGCTAGAAGGACCATGTCATCAGCAAAGCTCAAGCGCCCTACTCTTCTTCCTCCAATTTCTACTCCTTTGTCATCTAATGAGCATTGGTCAATCATATTTTCCAAGTACAGGTCGAAAAGAGTAGGTGATAAACAGCATCCTTGTCTTACTCCTTTTCCTAGTCTGATCCAGTTTGTACTTCCTCCTCTCACTTTAACTGAAACTTTTTGATTAAGGTATAATGAGTTTATAAGTCTTCTGGTTTTCCAGTCCACTCTCTTTTCCCTCATAATAGTCGCCAGCTTGTCCCAAACCACATTGGCAAATGCCTTTTCTAAATCGATGAAGCACAATTATATAGGTCTCTTCCTTTTTCAATAAACCTTTCTCCCAAGATTCGTAGAAGCCCTATTGCATCTCTGGTGCCCGTATTCCGTCTAAAGCCAAACTGCTCCTCGCCGAGATTCTCCTCCATTACTTTTTCAAGTCTTTTATTAATTATTCTTAACATCACTTTGGCTGCATGTGAAATGAGGCTGATTGTGCTGTGCTCGCTGCATTTCTTGGTTCCTTGTTTTTTCGGTAATGGAATCATTACTGTTGTCAAAAAGTCCTCAGACCATTCACCACTGTCATATATTTTATTACATAACCTCAATACTTCTCTTATTCCATTGTGGTTCAAGCATTTTAGTATTTCTCCCGGTATTGTATCTGTACCTACTGCTTTGCCATTTTTCATTGCAGCAATGGCAGACTTTACTTCTTCCATTATGATGGTCGGTCCTTTCTCTTCATCACTTACGCTGTTGTGTGATTCAAGTTCCAGAGTTTCTGGTTTGCTATTTGTGTCATATAGCTCTTTTATATATTCTTCCCATCTCTGGAGGACATCGTCACGATCTTTGTACACTACCTCTTCGTCTTTACTCAAAATTTCCATAGTAGCACTTCCTGCTCTGTTTTGTTCCCATGTCATAGTCTTTACTCTGTTGTATAGTAAGTCGTATCTTCCCTTCCTGTCCAGTTCTTCAATTTCATCACATTCCTCTTTTAGCCATTTTTTCCTAGCCTGCTCTGTTTCTCTTCGCAGTTCGTTATTTAACCTTCGATATATCTTTCTTGCATCTTCAGTGTTCTTGTTTTTCAATTTTCTTCTCTCCTCCATCTTGGAAATCATTTCTTGTGTGACCCATGGTTTTTTTGACCTTTTCCCTTTTACATATCCTATATTTTGCTGTCCTGCTTTAATGATTCCTTCTTTCAGCATATTCCAGTACTCGTTGGCATTATCAGGTGCTTTTTTGTCTCGTAATGTGTTTAGAAAGTCCCGAGACAGCATTTATGTAATTTCTTCTTTGTTGGACCTTATCTTCTCTAGATCCCACTTGTTCACCATTGTCGCCTTTTTCAGTTTTTTTCATTCTTATTTCTATTTCTGCCATAAGTAAGTTGTGGTCACTATTAATATCTGCACCTGGTAATGTGTGCACCTTCTTGATTCCATTCCTGTATCTTTCTTCTACCAGTATAAAATCGATTTGGTTTCTGCATTTATCCCCTGGTGATTTCCAAGTGTAGAGCCTCCTCTTATGGTTCTTGAACCATGTGTTTGCCACTATCAGCTGCCTTTCCCTGCAGAAGTCAATTAACCATTCACCTCTGTCATTTCTCTTTCCAAGACCATGACTGCCTACTATGTTTCCCTCTTTCCCTTCTCCCACAATGGCGTTCCAGTCTCCCATTACTATTTTGCAGCATTTTTTATTTTCGTCCATTATTCTCTCTGTTACATTGTACGTTTCTTCTACAATTTGATCATCATGTTCTGAAGTTGTCATATACACCTGGACAATCAGTAAATCTTTTTGTGCTCCTTTCAGCCTTACACCAATAACCCGGTCATTTGCATAGTCTACATATTCCACACATTTAGCCAATTCCTTTGTCATAATCATTCCTACTCCATTAATTCCTTTTACTTCTCCTCCTGAGTAGTAGAATACATATTCATCTGACTGCAACTCTCCATGTCCATTCCATCTTACCTCAGCAACTCCTACGAGGTCCATATAATTCTTTTCCATCTCTCTTTTAAGGTTTTCTAGTTTTCCTGCTTGTAGCAGAGTTCTGACATTCCAGGTACCAATTCTCGTTTTGATATTTTGCCTCCTTTCAAGTTGTCCCCCCCCCCCCCCCGGAGATCCGAATGGGGGACTATTTTACCTCCGGACACTGATTTAACATGAGAGGAAGCCATTCATGAGAGGATTACCATTCAATAAATACGGCTTTGCGATGTGCAAAGACAAACCTCCGTGCTGTTTCAAACACTACAACTTTGTTGAGGTAAATCAGAATTCTTCCCCCCCCCCTCCCCCCCAATACATTATGAATGTATTACGCAAAGCCTGCCGGAGTGGCCCAGCGGTTCTAGGCGCTACAGTCTGGAATCGCGCGACCGCTGCGGTCGCAGGTTCGAATCCTCCCTCGGGCATGGATGTATGTGATGTCCCTAGGTTAGTTACGTTTAAGTAGTTCTAAGTCCTAGGGGACCGATGACCTCAGAAGTTAAGTCCCATAGTGCTCAGAGCCATTTGAACCATTTTAATATACAAAACGTAAAACATGTTTTCTAAATGAAGTATCAATGCCTGAATCTTAATAGCAGCAATTGTAATAATTGGTGCAAAACAGATTTTTTTGTTAAGACTTGGGTAATTTGGTGTGAAGTTCCAAAACAAAATGAAAAAAAAGCTTATTAAACTACAAGTGATGGAAGATGAAACCACACAGTCCACGAAAGCAGAAAACAACGTATTTGCTACAGATGTGTATGTGATGCAATATAATGTAACGAAAGTGGAGGGGAGTATTCAGTGCAGAGGAACGAGCACCACCAGAATGACGACAGTTGCTGTACATGTACCAATCAAGCTGTCCAAGAGAAACGCAACAGCAGGTGACCATGGAAGAAAGCAGTATGCGTAAAACACAGAAGCGATGCAGACGAAGTGATCTGCCACGCATCGTTGATACGTGGCTTAGGAATACGTCCCTATGCAAAAACAGCGTAGGGACGGATTTCTGATCCAACTAAGGAACATGTGTATCTTTCAGGTAAAAAAGAACGAACTCAAAATAAATAAAAATGTTAATGTTTTAAAAATTTTAAGTGTTGGTTACGTTATCCACTGTTATAAAATCTCTTGCCATAATGGCAGTTCCCTGGTTTCATTCCTCAGTTTCATATAAGAAAGCCGGCCGCGGTGGTCTAGCAGTCCGGAACCGCGCGACTGCTACGGTCGCAGGTTCGAATCCTGCCTCGGGCATGGATGTGTGTGATGTCCTTAGGTTAGTTAGGTTTAAGTAGTTCTAAGTTCTAGGGGACTGATGACCACAGATGTTAAGTCCTATAGTGCTCAGAGCCATTTGAACCATTTTTTTTTTTCATGTCAGAAATTGCATTTGCAACTTTGGTTCAAAAGGGTTTCAGATGGGTCTGAGCACTATAGGACTTATCATCTGAGGCCATCAGTCCCCTAGAACTTAGAACTACTTAAAACTAACTTAAGGACATCACACACACCCATGCCCGAGGTAGGATTCGAACCTGCGACCGTAACGGTCGCGTGGTTCCAGACCGAAGCGCCTAGAACCGCTCGGCCACCCTTGCCGGCTGCAACTTTGGTTCAGCGATGTATTTTCATCATCCGGTTCAAATAAAATAAAACAACATTTTTACGGGAGGAGAATTCACAACATCTCGGAGGAGACGGAGTGGAAGTACCTGAGACATCTGCAGTGCGACACATGGAGCAACCAGCTCATCTCAGTGCTGCATTATAGGCGAAACCGTCAGCGCTTCCGTTGTATAAAGAGGAAGGTCATAGAACAGCGAGTGATTTACATATAAATGTTTTATTTGTTAAAAAAGTGTTTAAATCTCCAATGGGTATTTAGTGTGTTCGTAGTACATAAAGGAAAAGCGTCTATGATTGGATGTCGAGAGTACGCGCTTTCTGACATGCCACGGCCACGGTTGACGGCCGAGAACAAGCAGTCCATTTATTAAAGTGAAAATCTAAATAAACTGGTTGCAAGAAGGAGAGGAACGTAAATGGTAAATGACATTAACGGAAAATCCAAAGGTGGGGGGGGGGGGGGTAGTTGCGAAAGGATGTCATGCATATTTCTACATGTAAATGACGATTCATTACAATGTCTAGATTCAAAAGACTGCAGCTTGTGATGGGCAGTACATAATTTACTTTTTTTATTTATTTACTAGCTGAGTATCTGGCACTCCCGGAGTATATATTTATTCCAGTCATCTGTTAGTCCATATCTGGCTTCCTCTCCCTATCTCCATCTCCTCCACCCCCTCTCTGTTCATTTCCACCTCCCCCACTCACTGTCATTCTGCTCCTGCCCCTCTGTCCATCTTCTCCTGCCCCTCCCTCTGTCCATCTTTCCCTTCCTCCTCTGTCGATGTCCTCCTATTTCTCTATGTTTATCTCTTCTTTTCCCTCTCTCTGTCCCTCTGCTCCTCCCACCTTTCTCTGTCCATCTTCTAGGCCCCCTTCACCCATCTCAACACCCACACTCTGTTCATTGCCTCCAACCCACTCCATCACCTCCTTTCCTTTTCTCCATCAATACGCTCCTCCCTGTTCTGACCATCTGCTCCTTCCCCTCTGTCCATGTTCCTGCTCCCATATGTCAATCCCTTCCTCCCCTCTCTCTTTGTCCACTATTCCTTCTCCCTCTCTCTCTGTCCATCTACTCCTGACCCCTCCCTGCCTTCTCCTCATGCTTATTCTCTCTCTATCCATCTCCCCTACTCTCTGTATGTCTCCTCCTCCTATCTGAGTCCTTCTTCTTCCTCCACTGCATCAGTCCATGTCCTGTTCCCTCATTCTCTCTCCAACTTAAGCACCCCCACCCAAGTTATAAGTTGCTGCTTTCTACCTCCGCAGGATTTCCTTCCATATAATAAATAATATATGTATCAGGGGTTTCAAATGGCTCTAAGCAATATGGGACTTAACATCTGAGGTCATCAGTCCCCTAGAACCTAGAACTACTTAAACCTAACTAACCTAAAGACATCACACCCATCCATGACCGAGGCAGGATCCGAACCTGCGTCCGTAGCAGCCGCGTGGTTCTGGACTGAAGCGCGTAGAACCGCTCGACCACAGTGGCCGGCTGATCCAGGGGTTTGGGAGGAGCTTTTTACCTATGGCTTAGTCCACATTCGCACATGTCCAACATATTTCACTCACACAGTCCTACATACACTCCTGGAAATGGAAAAAAGAACACATTGACACCGGTGTGTCAGACCCACCATACTTGCTCCGGACACTGCGAGAGGGCTGTACAAGCAATGATCACACGCACGGCACAGCGGACACACCAGGAACCGCGGTGTTGGCCGTCGAATGGCGCTAGCTGCGCAGCATTTGTGCACCGCCGCCGTCAGTGTCAGCCAGTTTGCCGTGGCATACGGAGCTCCATCGCAGTCTTTAACACTGGTAGCATGCCGCGACAGCGTGGACGTGAACCGTATGTGCAGTTGACGGACTTTGAGCGAGGGCGTATAGTGGGCATGCGGGAGGCCGGGTGGACGTACCGCCGAATTGCTCAACACGTGGGGCGTGAGGTCTCCACAGTACATCGATGTTGTCGCCAGGGGTCGGCGGAAGGTGCACGTGCCCGTCGACCTGGGACCGGACCGCAGCGACGCACGGATGCACGCCAAGACCGTAGGATCCTACGCAGTGCCGTAGGGGACCGCACCGCCACTTCCCAGCAAATTAGGGACATTGTTGCTCCTGGGGTATCGGCGAGGACCATTCGCAACCGTCTCCATGAAGCTGGGCTACGGTCCCGCACACCGTTAGGCCGTCTTCCGCTCACGCCCCAACATCGTGCAGCCCGCCTCCAGTGGTGTCGCGACAGGCGTGAATGGAGGGACGAATGGAGACGTGTCGTCTTCAGCGATGAGAGTCGCTTCTGCCTTGGTGCCAATGATGGTCGTATGCGTGTTTGGCGCCGTGCAGGTGAGCGCCACAATCAGGACTGCATACGACCGAGGCACACAGGGCCAACACCCGGCATCATGGTGTGGGGAGCGATCTCCTACACTGGCCGTACACCACTGGTGATCGTCGAGGGGACACTGAATAGTGCACGGTACATCCAAACCGTCATCGAACCCATCGTTCTACCATTCCTAGACCGGCAAGGGAACTTGCTGTTCCAACAGGACAATGCACGTCCGCATGTATCCCGTGCCGCCCAATGTGCTCTAGAAGGTGTAAGTCAACTACCCTGGCCAGCTAGATCTCCGGATCTGTCCCCCATTGAGCATGTTTGGGACTGGATGAAGCGTCGTCTCACGCGGTCTGCACGTCCAGCACGAACGCTGGTCCAACTGAGGCGCCAGGTGGAAATGGCATGGCAAGCCGTTCCACAGGACTACATCCAGCATCTCTACGATCGTCTCCATGGGAGAATAGCAGCCTGCATTGCTGCGAAAGGTGGATATACACTGTACTAGTGCCGACATTGTGCATGCTCTGTTGCCTGTGTCTATGTGCCTGTGGTTCTGTCTGTGTGATCATGTGATGTATCTGACCCCAGGAATGTGTCAATAAAGTTTCCCCTTCCTGGGACAATGAATTCACGGTGTTCTTATTTCAATTTCCAGGAGTGTATATTTCACCTGTATCTGTAACGAAATTCGCCCTGTGGTTTGGTTTTCACGCACCTCATTGTTAATTACGTCATATCCCCTGAACTTCGTGTGGTTAATGTTGCAGGCACATCCATTGATATACGTGGACATTGTCTGCGAAATGCATTGCGAATAGGGTTAGTAGTAGAGAAATAGTAAATTGAATTGTCATGAGTGATGCAGCAGTTTTTGACGCACTCAGAATTTGATGCCGTAACACCTGAACTACACATCGTTCTGCGATATATTTTTCGCATACATTTAGCGTTTAATGTAAACGCTCAGTTCGTAGTGTGTTGCGAATATAGTAACAAAGAAGAAATAAATTTAAACGTTTTGCGTGATTCGGCGGTTTTCCGTGCTTTCAGTGTTTATGACGTCGTACCTCCTGCACTGTATGTTACAAAATTATATAATTTTTCAGATACACTTATTGGTATATGTGAATGCTGTCTGCAAAATGTGTTATGACTAGAATTAGTAGTAAAGAAGTAAAATATCAAAGTCATGTCTGATGAAGCAGTTTTATTGCTTCAACTGCGAAAATGATGTAAACGATAAACATTTTTCATTTCATAATTTTGTGCGGTTGTCAGCAAGGACGTGTTTTGTAAAGGTTTTAAATTATGTGCAAAGTTTGTTGCAAGTCACTAAGTGCTGTCATTCTCAAATACTGGATGAATGTAGTCTGGCTGTCTATGCGCCATGAAATACTCTACTTTTCACCACCACCCTCACGCCTTTGATAGATACGTGATTCTGACCCTCACAGCGTTTTTTTTTTCAGATTGTAAGTGATACGTGTACCAAGGTTGGTTAAAAACTGTCCAGTGGTTTATAAGGAGATGTACAACATACAGACATGCATACATATACAGTGTATTAGGTTGGTGCATAAGTTCGTGGCATTTTTGTTTCTTAATTTAGTACTCCGGTTGCTATGGGTTTATTTAACGATTGTTATTTTTTATTTGTATTTCAATGTTGGTATTTAAGGTTACATATCGTCATTTTGTCATATGGAAATAAAGAGAGAAGTTATGGACGCTAGAAAATGCAGTGCCAAGTGAAACAATCGAATCATTTCCGACATGTTCCTCTGAGTTCGATAGAGGGGTGACAGTAGTGGAAGCAGCAAGTGGCATTTTCGCCGTAAATGGGGATTATGCCATTGGACAGAACACGACAAGTTAATTGTTTTCTCCTTTTAAGAAGAACCTTTTTGACGTCAGTGACTTTCCACGTTCAAGAAGACTTCGGGGTTTGAAGCAGATCACTTAAACGCATCCACAATTATGCATGTCAGTACACTCGGGCAAATGTGATGAACTGCGATCATTCCACAATCATGCAACATTGGAATGGAATGGCAATGGTTCAGAACTCGAGCGTATGGGCACCGCATGCTCTAATCCAAAACCGCAAAAGTCAGTGAGTAGTCTTATATGTACTTCCGCATGCTCATCATCAATGGACTCGTGAGAAACACCGACCATTCCCATCGTGTATCGTTATTGGTGAAGAGAGACGGCGTCTTTGTGCTAACACAGGTAAAAGAAAGGAATTATTGAGCCCAAACAAAGCAGGAATTCCCCGTACATTAAATGGCCTTTGCTCATCTACAAAAGATAATGTTAGGCATTTGGTGGAACAGCGACCGTGTGGAGTTCTGCGTATTGCTTCCCCGAGGTGTAGCTATCTTTGCTGACATTTACTGTCAGCAACTGACACGTCTTGCAGATGCAGTCAAAGAACAACGACCAGGTAGACTGCCTGAAGTGTTGCTACTCCACGATGACGGTCGCCCACATTCTCCTAACCTGACGAAACGCGCTATACCGGAGTTGGGTTGAGAAGTCACTCAGTACCCACCTTCTTAATCTGATCCTGCGCCTTCAGATTTTCACCTCTTCCCCTCTCCACCGAATAAGCTTCAAAGAGCTTACTTTCCGGATGATAATGCGCACCGAACATGATTCGAAGAGTTCTTCGTCTCAAAACCACTTGATTTTTGCAGTCGTGGAATCGAAAAGCTACCCTAGCGTTGGCAGACTTTTGTAAAGAATTGAAGGAGAGTATGTTATGTGAGTTTGTTGTGTGGATTTAACTCATGAAAAAACGCTACGAACCTATGCAGCAACGAAATACTTGCGTACATTTATTTTTGTAATATATATCGATTACAATGTGTTTTTCTCAGCGGTGCTACTATAGGTGTTAAAGATGAATTTGTCGTTATTTATTTATTATATTCTTCGTTTCTGTAGTGGCTTTCAACCTGACGTACGTGCATTTCACGTGTTGTGTGAGCGCTTAGTGTAAACTGAGTTAGCAACACTGTCACTAGCAAGCTTTATCATTTTGAAAGACACATCCAATGTGACCAACTGCAGTGTTCCATTTGACACCTGTCTTACAATATCTTAGACAGTTTTCAGTAAGACATTAGCGTCTATGAATAGTTTGTATTTACAACTTACTCTCACCCTTGTTCATACAAAACATATTGCCTTTTTTAATTCACTCGTTTGGAATCATATTAATAGTTAAGTTTTTGCCGTCCCCAAAAACTTACCACCCTCGTTTGACGCCTCCTCCCCCCCCCCTTAGAGCCGACCCTGGTTGATATGTACACTACATAAAAGGAAACTGTAATTCACAGCGTCAGGTTTTTGGCGCAAGGAAAACTTGAAAATACTAACTTCCCAAGAACTTTGAATAAAGCAAATATCGCAGAATTTATTTTCTGTTATGAACGAGACATCCCAATGGATGATATCCAAGGAGACATAATATACAGACTTCATTTTGTAGTTGGTTCATGGCTTGAAACTAAAATTACCTGTACAAGTGAACGTAAGCACAACTAAATCCAATGCAGGGTATCATGAGAAGTCTGGCGCTTTTCTGACACAGCGACAAGGAGCAAATCTAAGGGAAATAAAATAGAGAATCTTCAATATGAACCGAGACTAAAGAAGGAAAGTGATTTGAACTGTAAATATTTAAGGGATTTGTAAAACATGAAGAATCGGCTTAAAGTAAAGTTTATCCAGAGCAACAGATAAAGCAGTAACTTAAAAAAAAGTTACAGTGTATGAATCTTCTGATACGTGAGCTCTTACAGAAGATGAGCTCGATTGCGGAAATATGTACTTAAAGGGATATTATTTGCAAACTACAAGTAAATGGTCCTATACTGACGGTGACTGCAGGAAAGAACAGCAAAGTCCTATTTGTATGGAAAGCAGAAGAGACAAAAATTACAAAGTGTAAGGGATGATAAAAAAAGCTTGTGATTGAGGGCGTTGCCGCAGCGTATATGCAATGTGGGTATATAAGTATCGACATGTAGGCAAGGCATTAGTCTGGCATGCGTGTCTTCCAACGTGCGTGCGATGAAGGCAGAAACGTGAACTAAGGCAATGTTATCAGCAGATGTCTCTAAAAAGGACCAACGTGCTGTTATTCTTTCCGTCGCTGTCGAAGCAGAAACATCGGCAGAATCTATCAGACGATGAAGAATGTGTGTGGGCCAGCTTGCCTATCGAAAATCACCGTCATGGAATGGTGCAAAAAAGGGTGCTGCTACTTCGTCATAACACAAGTCCCCATGTCGCAAATATTGCAATACAGGAGTTACGCCACCTCAAATTGGAGGGACTCGAGCACACACCCTACAGTCCTGATTCCTCCCCCATGCGATTATCACGCTTTCGGTCCCTTAAGGAAGGCCTTGAAGGGTCGACGATTCCGGTCGGTCGTGGGTGTGCAGCAGGCACTTACGGACTTCTACACGCGGCAGGACACAGTGTTCCAACAATCGGGTATCTTCAACCTGGTGCGTCGGTAGGATGATTGCCCCAATGGTCTCGACGACTTTTCCCTAATTGGCATACCGACTCTGGAGTTAACGGACTTCTAACGGAAAGATTTTGATCCACCCTTATAAAATCCATGCGTCAAATATGTTTGAAATTTTTGAATTTTTTTATTTTTTTGCTTTATATCTGAAATATATATCTTTAATAGAATAGGAAACAAGTGTCCTTATTTATTTCTTAAGCGGTACCCCAACTCGTGTTCGAAAGTGTCAACGCTGTTATAAGAGCACATTTCAACAGCAACTAAAATGGCGAAGTAGAGCTTGTGTTAATTATTAGGAAACTGCAGTAAAAATTAACATGGGCCCAATGTACTACAGTAACTATGTACACTCTCGAAATTGAAAAATAGCACATAATACTTAGAACGAAAGCTGTGAAATGTCCATTAGATGAGGAATCAAGTATTGATAATTACTGAGAATTATGTTAAATAATGTTGATAAACCGTGTTCACCATTTATTCGGCCCAAGTTACATAAATTTTTCGCTACGAAGGAATTTAAGTAGCGTTATCGGCAGGAGATGACAAAACGCTTCATACAATGACAAAATGGCCCTAAAGCATTGGTCATTTTCGTGAAAACGTTGCCATTAATCAGCAATGTGTGCAACAGGAGATGATTTACAATTGATTTACAAGGAAATCGTATGATCTTTCCCAAACCGATTTGATTCATATTGACAGTATGCGTAGGGCACGTCTAGGACTTCGACACATGTAAACAGGAAGAAGAAACTCTCAATCGTTTCCGAAAAAAGAGAGTTTGAAAGTTTTAAATGTACCTATACACTTTACGTGGTCCCTAATGTTCAAGGACTCCGCAGCCGAGCGAGGATAATTTTAGTATCAAAGGTTCGAGTTATCTGGATCGGATCTCGATAGCGGAAATTTTTTTTCATTCCCAAGTAATTCGAACTACAGATATTCGAAGTACGCCACAAAGTTGTGTGATGACCGAAAACCTTTTATGAACGTAAACCACGTTTGTTTTACACTAAAAAATGTGAGGCTTCTACACATGGCGACGTTTTATAGAAAATACTGAAGAAACTATCTCTCTATAGTGGACCCAACGCCGCACAGGAGTGAGGAAGCAACGCAAGAATTTGTACAGCCTTACAAACTAACGGATACAGATAGACCATTATTAAATGCGAAATGCATTGGAACCTCCCACGAGTAGGAAAATAGCAACTAAATAACATACTGAATACAATGTTGGAACAATGCATCGTTATTCATCCATATAACTAGCAAGAACAGTGACAATTAAGAAAGAAGAAAAGGGTGAAAGTAAAGATGAAACCTGTAGACCGATAACGTTGTTAACGTCCACATAGAAAATATACGAATATACATTTAAGTGTAGATTGGAGTGGTGGGCGGAAGAGACCGATGTTCTGTCCCTGAGCCAATTTAGGTTTAGAAAACAAGTGCACAAACGAGTTTCCAATGCCTTCAACTGTGACAGTGCTCCCACTTATCACTCCCTGATATGTATTCGTTTCAGGGCCAGCATATTTTTGTTTTCCGTTGTTGGTCTATCGACTGTGTGTTGGACGAGATGTTCCGCATCTCGCTGGCGACCTCAGGGTTTTACTGTAGGACGGTGACATTGGGGCAGTGCTGGATGTTGACGAATCACCACCTGAAGTCTACTAAGTTCGATAATAGGGTCTTCTCTCTGCTAGCGTGTTGAGGACCGCCACACCGACATTAGTAGAAGTGTTGGTACAACCACTCTGTTTTTTGCTCCAAAACTTTGACTCAGCCAGATTTTTCATCGGTTCACCTAGCGCAGAGCGTATACGAACTGGACAATCAAAAATAAATTGGTTTCAGTACGGCACTGAATTCGTGAAGGTGCTGCTTGTACAGTCGTGCACAAAAGTATCCGAACGACCTGAATTGCATTTCGCCCGATTCGCATGCAACCCGCATAACGCAGCTGTCTAGCAGGTCCTCTAATCGCTCCTTGGTACAGTCGTTTGACTATTGAAAATGGTTCCAACAAGTCACCACTAGAAAACACTGCTCTCTATCGCAATAACTCAAGATGTAAAGTAATACCACGATACTACAAATATCAGGGAACACCGTATCACAGATAAGACTGTCCTTAAGGCTTGTAAGCTCACATTTATTACAAAAAATGACATACCAGAAACTTTACCACTCTCATTATTACGTCAGATAGGTAATTCTCGTAGTAAGTTCGTCGTATTCATGATCTACTCTTGGAAGTAACATACCGTACTTATTATTTAACACAAAATGACATTAAAAATTTAAGTTATCCATGAGCAGCTAGTTGAGAATATGTATGAACTTCAAATGTATGAACTTCAAAACCCACATACTTACCTTTGGAGGAGACCTAGAGAAGATTGCAGTCTTTGGAAAAGGAACGAAATGATTGAACTATACTGTTCCGAGAGATTCAATCTCGTTCTGCAAATGGATTCAAACCTAGGTCATGCTGACTAAGCAAAGATTTCGTGACTGACGGAAACTAACAGTCATTCCTGATTAGGCATACAGAGAGTGATATACCCCGATTTTAGATAGTATCAGTTAACAGATATCAACTTTAAATTACATAACGCAGACATTTTTAACGGACGCGAATTCCTACCCAGCATCTACTATCCCTGTTAACGAACTACGAGAGATGTTAAAATTTGCATCTTCACAAGTAACTTACTTGAAATACAGTGAGGTATAGCTTTGTGTTGGACAGAGATTCGAATCCAGAACCTAATCGGATTGATATCGAAGCACAATCAACTATGACATATCGGATTTTCTCGGCAGTAGCTAGATGTTTTAACTGAAACGACGAAACGATACATTAATTTTTTCCTTCCCAGGACTCCAACCCGGCACCTATCGCTGTTATATTCTAGAGAAAACGAACGTTAAATATGGGTTTGTTGCACCAGCAGCGACATGTGAGAATGTTTGAACTAGAAATAATAGGACGAATAGTTCAGTGCTGACTGGGAATAGTGCCGCACACATATCGTTGTTGACTACACACAGAGACGTCAGCTACCGAATTTTTCTCCACCAGCAGCTCGGAATAACATCTTGAACTTTCAGTGATCTCGCAAATATGTCTGTGTCTCACTGGGAGTCAAAAACGTCAAATATCGTTAGTGTTGACAACGAATGAAAATACATTAAACATCAAAATTATTATCCACCAGCAGATAGGTGTACTCATGCTAGAGCTTGATAATACATAATGAAATCTTTAGTGCCGGACCAGGATTCGACCCCATTCACGCGCAACATGTGGAGATGTTGAGGAATCTGCAGTTTTGAACAAACAACCAATTGCACCCGAGCTGTACTGTCACGAAGGCATCAAATTCCGCGTTAAGGGCGATCTGAGTTGCATTCCCAGTTCAGAACCAATTTTATCGACATACAGAAGCTCAAATAAAAGATGGAATAAGTGTCCTGTGACCCTACATAACGTTTGTTTCGTCACTAGAAATAAATAACTAGTATAAGAAAGGTTACTGGTGATAGAGTTTCTACATGTCGCCACTCCAGACTTTATTGTGGTTCAGACTAACGTCTATTCGGTAGAGAAGGAATATCATTTTTAATGTGAATTTCAGACCACAGTGCCATTATATCTTCTTCACTTGGTGTAGCCAGAAGAGAAAGGAATCTGTCTCTTCCTATATAAAATCATTGACAGGAGTTGGAATCGAACCCAGACCGTAGGTATATGAACCTATGATTAGTCCAACAGACCACCAAATCCTCTTCTCTGTGACTCATTTTTCTATGGTAACGCCGTTGCGCCACAGTGGATGAGAATTCTTACACACAGGCTCCCTGTAGTAATTTGCAGTATGTTCAGTAAATTCATGTACTTGGTTGACCGAATCACCATGAACAACCTGCCTCGGCTACCCAGTGCATACATTCGACTCTGTTTTGTAATCACCGAAATCAAATCACGTAGGTGCCACCTTCACAGAACAGCCAACAGTGTAGGATGCAGAAATTTAAATAGGAAGTGTTCCTTTCCACTTGAGCTACTCTATTGCGCTTTCTGTTAGTTGAAAACGTTGTGCAGTGCAAAAGAAAAGCTGTAACTCCTTGTCTCTCAGAAGTCTAGACCCGACCCAATGCATTACCTCACAGCACAGTGGAATGCAGAAGTTCTGGAGGAATTGTTGAGTTCATGGTAAGTGTCGCGCACTGTATATAAGATTTCGCGAGTTCGAGTACATTCACTGCTACGTTTTTTAAAACGCAATTCTGCTGTCTGCTAAAGTTATCAATCTAATGGAACTTTGAACATAATTCCCTTCACTTCTCAACCCAAAATAGTCGCATGTCAAAAAGGAGCTAACTTATGCGACATTTTGTTCTTTTCAGGTTTAATAGACAGCCAGGCAGCAGATGCATCTCGAAACTTCTGTATTATGTATGGGGAGAGCGCATCGCGCCAAAATACGTCATAAAAGTATTTTCTACATTAGCTGTCGTGTGGTAGTGGCATTTTATTCTTCTTCAAACGTTGTTTGACAGCTTAAACTCAGAACACGTTTTCTACATGCATGTAATCAATAAACTGCATGTGCATTGTCAGACTGTTATAGATAACATCAGAGAATTCGCATATATCGTGATGATTAATTTCTCTCTCATGTTAACTAATGTTTTAACAGCACTAAAAGAAACCGTACGAAAACTGTGCACTGTATTATAAGAAATGAAATAAATCTACCCACGATAACCTTACGACGAAAGTCTGTTTTAATATAACTGAGTATCTGTACACAAGCGTGCCTCTATGGACACGAATTAGCAAAATACAACTCATTTAGATTGGGTCTGTGTTTAATTGGTATGCTGTAACATACTCAAGGGGCAGTAAAATGTGGCATTTCATAGATAGTTACATATTCCTAAAACCCAAAATTTGCTTGCCAGCAGCGGAAAGAGGCGTTACCCGTTGTGCAGCATTGTAAGTTTTTCACCATTGCACTATTAGCCAAAAGTATTTTATTGCAATTTCCTTATCGATGTTTGACCTGACTGCTTGAAGCTCTTCCACAGAAGGGATAAAAACGTTACAGTTAGTGAGGCTGGAGATGCGAACCATAACGGACGCTTTTTCACAGGTCTGCATGTTACCAAAGAGCTGGCGAAGAGGTATGTGCCTTAGCTTCGACTGTCGAGGCCAATGGTTACTAGAACTCGTAAACCGCTACTTAAAGGACGAGATTAGTTGCGATTTCCAAGTGCAAAGACTTTTCTGGGCTGAAAACCGTAAATTTTCGATCTTTTATTGCACCTCATGCGATAATAACTCAGATTATTCAGTGGAAATGACAGGTAAAATCAAGTGAAGTTTGAGGTTTATTTCCGTGCACACCAGGAAGTAACTCGTCGATCACAGAGTTGCCAAACATACCCTGCCTTGTTGCCAAATCTCAGTTATAGTACCAGCAGGAAGAAGACGAACCGATGTGATCCTACAGCGGGCTGGGAAGTGACCATAGCTGGCGTCTTCAATTCGCGGCTGCTTAGGCCTGGAATACGTAATGCGTCTGATTCGCATTTCTGTAATTAGGTTTAGGGACTGGAGCGTAGTTACTAATAATACTCAGAACTGACTGCAAACTAAGCATCATAAATCAATAACTCTCATAGTTGTTTTTATATTTCTTTCGTAAGTGTACTCAAAACTAAGAGCTCATTCACAGAAATTTTCGTGCCTCGCTGATAGTCGAGCACATTAAACATATAAAAAAAATAGTGTGTGTTTGTGTGTGTGTGTGTGTGTGTGTGACAGAGAGAGAGAGAGAGAGAGAGAGAAATAAAAAAGGATGAGAGAGTAAAAAATTGTTGTAAAGAAATTAAATCATGGTATGTATAGAAATCTTTCATTAAAATAACACGTTCCACATCATTACAAAATGTAGTCATGATCTGTGGAACAAGAATTAGTCGTAATCTAATATAATCATATCATATTGAGAAATAGCAATGAAGAGTCATGAATTACCGAAACTTTTTCCAATTCCAGTAACCAAATCTAAACTTGACAATAAAAGACGACAATTTTTGTAATAAACCGGGACTCCTATCAAGACCCTTCGTCCCTGTTAACTAACCACGAAAGATGTCTGATATACTTCCGTTCTGAAGTAACAAAATGTGCATGCATTTAAAAATGAAGTGCATGATGCGGAGTTCTATGACGGAGTTACGAACCCAACACATATTCGGATTGTTAACTAAGTAAAATCAAATGTTGCGTATAGGTTTTTCCTACCAGCTGCTAGGTGCTTGAATCTAAAATAAGGATACAAACTTTCGTGCCTAAGCGACAATCGAACTGCACACCTACCGTGCGTCCAGGAATATAGCTTAAGTATCAGCTGCTTACTCACCAACAGTAAGATGTGTGATTGTTTGACCAGAAATAACTGCACCTAATGCGATTGTTGGCAACACATAAACAGACATTAAAAATGCACGTTAATTTTCACTGGCAGGCCGGTAAGCACGTGATAGGGCTTGAAATGATATTATGAGTATTTTTGTATTGGATCAGTATTCGGACCCACATACTTACCTTTGGAGGACACCTAGAGAAGATTGCAGTCTTGGGAAAAGGAACGAAATGATTGAACTATACTGTTCCGAGAGATTCATATCCTTTAAAGAGGAGATATGAATTCGAATCACAGTCCAGCACCAAATTTTCAACGTCTCTAATTCAATCAAGCATCAGTAAAATAAGAGTCCTGTTCCTTTAAATGGCTATCGGTTCATCAAATAAAATAAAATTTTCTAATGCAAGTAAGCTTACTGGCGACTGTATTTCTGTTTACAATGACTTCCGCTAAGTCATTTCCCAACGTAAACCGGCTCTGCCAAGTTGGTAATGAAGGAACGTGATGTTTAATGCGGATTCTGGATTATAACGTGTTTCTCTTGAGGTTACCAGTGGTAAAGCAAATCTGTTTGTGCCTCTTAAAAGTAAATGCCTGAACCCACGCGTTGCACCTGTGACAATTCGTTCCACCAGACCATTGTGGCCACATTTCCCAGCCCCAGGAGTGTGCTGTAACGGATGATGTGCTTAGCTTACAAAATTAGTCACGGTGGAAAAATGCGAGTCTATTTAATGGTTAAGTAGAAGCAAGCTTCTGACGCGGAGATTATGCTATTCTCATGTCAGCAAGATGTATAAACTCTTCTAGGCATCATAGGCTAGCCATTTTGAAAATTTCACAAATTCAGCAAATTTCTTAGTTCGAGAAAATCCACTGTGAAGTGTGAAGTTGCCGGATAATTCGATTATTACCGTCATTGTTACTATCATTTTCATCATACCGCTCCTGGAACACATGCCTTTTGGTCATCATAGAAGTAGTTTCCCAAGAACAGTTTCTTTCCCTGTCTGCGGAATCCTTTTCATGTTAATATCAAACATCAGCAACTTCTCGAAGATTACATTAAAACTAAAGTAATTGATGATGACGTTACTTGATAGCAAAAACGCGCTGCCTTTCTTCATTTACTTGCGCCTAGAAATGGCTATCGAGTACTGCCAAACCAAAGGGCAAGAGATCTTACTGCCTTCAGATATTCGTCGCTGTCAGTTCTTCCATACGATTTGGTCGACATGACCTGCTTCAAGTTGTGTATGACAGACAATGCTTTAGAAAATCAATTGCTTTCCTTTCCAATAAACAGAAAGATTGTCATTCTAAGCTATACAAGTACAAAATTTTCGCAATATTAGTTCAAATTTAATATTCGCTTCCATAAATTAGGAAAGTATTTCACAGTTGCAAAACTCCCATCCAACTCATTCATCTTACACTTAGACGCTGACCATAAATCCTAGTTCAGAGTGACAGCGGTTTAAGTAACCTAATGTTTGCCAGTGCTCTCTCTCACTGGAAAATACGCAATTCACTCATTTGGCTCCGTAAGTACACTGTAACAGTAATTTCTGTGTGTATGCAATGCGTACAGGTTGTAGAATTTAGTGGTTCTCTCTCTTCCACTTCTGTATACAATATGCCTGACCTAAACGGGCCCTTTACCATTACAGGCCCTGGGCAGTGCAACATCGTACTGAAAACAGTAATGTGCTTATACGGACAACCTGGCTGTTTGTTTTACCTGATTTTGTAATCATTTAAATAAAACAACATGACCTTCCAGTGGGCGACATTTCGTCCCCCTTTTCCTTCTGCGACATTTGTCAGCAAGCTTTTTGTTTTACAACCAGCTAAATGCGGCAGAGTACGGCTGGTAAACGATTCACAAACCACGATTTAGTGCTGTTAAGACGATTTCCTTAAGCATTGTCGTAGCTGAAGGAACTTAGTTAACAATCCGATTATGTGTTGGGTTCGTATCTCCGTCACAGAACTCCACATCATGCACTTCATCTTTAAATGCATGCACACTTTGTTACTTCAGAATGGAGGTATATCAGACATCTTTCGTGGTTAGTTAACAGGGACGAAGGGTCTTGACAGGAGTCCCGGTTTATTACAAAAATTGTCGTCTTTTATTGTCAAGTTTAGATTTGGTTACTGGAATTGGAAAAAGTTTCGGTAATTCATGACTCTTCATTGCTATTTCCCAATATGATATGATTATATTAGATTACGACTAATTCTTGTTCCATAGATCATGACTACTTTTTGTAATGATGTGGAACGTATTATTTTAATGAAAGATTTCTTTACATACAATGATTTAATATCTTTACAACAATTTTTTACTTTCGCATTCTTTTTTATTTCTCTCTCTCTGTCTCACACACACACACATTATTTTTTTTATTTTTATATGTTTGTTGTGCTTGACTATCAGCGAGGCACGAAAATTTCTGTGAATGAGATCTTAGTTCTACATCTAGATTTATACTCCGCAAGCCACCCAACGGTGTGTGGCGGAGGGCACTTTACGTACCACTGTCATTACCTCCCTTTTCTGTTCCAGTCGGGTATGGTTCGCGGGAAGAACGACTGTCTGAAAGCCACTGTGCGCGCTCGAATCTCTCTAATTTTACATTCGTGATCTCCTCGGGATGTATAAGTAGGGGGAAGCAGTATATTCGATACCTCATCCAGAAACGCACCCTCTCGAAACCTGGCGAGCGAGCTGCACCGCGATGCAGAGCGCCTCTCTTGCAGAGTCTGCCACTTGAGTTTGCTAAACATCTCCGTAACGCTATCACGGTTACCAAATAACCCTGTGACGAAACGCGCCGCTCTTCTTTGGATCTTCTCTATCTCCTCCGTCAACCCGATCTGGTACGGATCCCACACTGATGAGCAATACTCAAGTATAGGTCGAACGAGTGTTTTGTAAGCCACCTCCTTTGTTGGTGGACTACATTTTCTACGGACTCTCCCAATGAATCTCAGCCTGGTACCCGCTTTACCAACAATTACTTTTATGGGATCATTCCACTTCAAATCGTTCCGCACGCATACTCCCAGATATTTTACAGAAGTAACTGCTACCAGTGTTTGTTCCACTATCATATAATCGTACAATAAAGGATCCATCTTTCTATGTATTCGCAATACATTACATTTATCTATGTTAAGGGTCAGTTGCCACTCCCTGCACCAAGTGCCCATCCGCTGCAGATCTTCCTGCATTTCGCTACAATTTTCTAATGCTGCAACTTCTCTGTATACTACAGCGTCATCCGCGAAAAGCCGCATGGAACTTCTGACACTATCTACTAGGTCATTTATATATATTGTGAAAAGCAATGGTCCCATAACACTCCAATGTGGCACGACAGGGGTTACCTTAACGTCTGTAGACGTCTCTCCATTGATAACAACATGCTGTGTTCTGTTTGCTAAAAACTCTTCAATCCAGCCACACAGCTGCTCTGATATTCCGTAGGCTTTTACTTTGTTTATCAGGCGACAGTGCGGAACTGTATCGAACGCCTTCCGGAAGTCAAGGAAAGTAGCATCTACCTGGGAGCCTGTATCTAATATTTTTTGGGTCTCATGAACAAATAAAGCGAGTTGGGTCTCACACGATCGCTGTTTCCGGAATCCGTGTTGATTCCTACAGAGTAGATTCTGGGTTTCCAAAAACGACATGATACGCGAGCAAAAAACATGTTCTAAAATTCTACAACAGATCGACGTCAGAGATACAGGGTTTTGCGCATCTGCTCGACGACCGTTCTTGAAGACTGGGACTACCGTTCCCCTAGAGACTTGCGGTACACGGCTGTTAGAAGGGGGGAAAGTTCTTTCGCGTACTCTGTGTAGAATCGAATTGGTATCCCGCCAGGTCCAGTGGACTTTCCTCTGTTGAGTGATTCCAGTTGCTTTTCTATTCCTTGGACACTTATTTCGATGACAGCCATTTTTTCGTTTGTGCGAGGATTTAGAGAAGGAACTGCAGTGCGGTCTTCCTCTGTGAAACAGCTTTGGAAAAAGGTGTTTAGTATTTCAGCTTTACTCGTGTCATCCTCTGTTTCAATGCCATCATCATCCCGGAGTGTCTGGACATCCTGTTTCGAGCCACTTACCGATTTAACGTAAGACCAGATCTTCCTAGGATTTTCTGTCAAGTCGGTACATAGAATTTCACTTTTGAATTCACTGAACGCTTCACGCATAGCCCTCCTTACGGTAACTTTGACATCGTTTAGCTTCTGTTTGTCTGAGAGGTTTTGGCTGCGTTTAAACTTGCAGTGAAGCTCTCTTTGCTTTCGCAGTAGTTTCCTAACTTTGTTGTTGAACCACGGTGGTTTTTTCCCGTCCCTCACAGTTTTACTCGGCACGTACCTGTCTAAAAGGCATTTTACGATTGCCTTGAACTTTTTCCATAAACACTCAACATTGTCAGTGTTGGAACAGAAATTTTCGTTTTGATCTGTTAGGTAGTCTGAAATCTGCCTTCTATTACTCTTGCTGAACAGATAAATTTTTCTCCCTTTTTTTATATTCCTATTAACTTCCATAGGAATATAAAAAAGGGAGGAAGGTATATCTGTTTCCATATTCAGGGATGTTACAACGGCCTTATGTCACTGATTCCCGGTTCTGCACTTACAGAGTCGAAAAGTTCGGGTCTGTTTGTTATCAGTAGGTCCAAGATGTTGTCTCCACAAGTCGGTTCTCCGTTTAATTGCTCAACGTAATTTTCGGATAGTACACTCTGTATAATGTCACTCGATGCTCTGTCCCTACCACACGTCCTAAACATCTGAGTGTCCCAGCCTATAACTGGTAAATTGAAATCTCCATCTAATACTATAACATGCTGAGAAAATTTATGTGCAATGTATTCCAAATTTTCTCTCAGTTGTTCTGCCACTAATCGTGCTGAGTCGGGAGGTCGGTAAAAGGAGCCAACTATTAACCTAGCTCGGTTGTTGTGTTTTGAGTACACTTACGAAAGAAATATAAAAACAACTATGAGAGGTACTGATTTATGATGCTTAGTTTGCAGTCAATTCTGAGTATTATTAGTAACTACGCTCCAGTCCCTAAACCTAATTACAGAAATGCGAATCAGACGCATTACGTATTCCAGGCCCAAGCAGCCGCGAATTGGAGACGCCAGCTATGGTCACTTCCCAGTCCGCTGTAGGATCACATCGGCTCGTCTTCTTCCTGCTGGTACTGTAACTGAGATTTGGCAACAAGGCAGGGTATGTTTGGCAACTCTGTGATCGACGAGTTACTTCCTGGTGTGCACGGAAATAAACCTCAAACTTCACTTGATTTTACCTGTCATTTCCACTGAATAATCTGAGTTATTATCGCTTGAGGTGTAATAAAGGATCGAAAATTTACGGTTTTCAGCCCAGAAAAGTCTTTGCACTTGGAAATCGCAACTAATCTCATCCTTTAAGTAGCGGTTTACGAGTTCTAGTAACCATTGGCCTCGATAGTCGAAGCTAAGGCACATACCTCTTCGCCAGCTCTTTGGTAACATGCAGACCTGTGAAAAAGCGTCCGTTATGGTTCGCATCTCCAGCCTCACTAACTGTAACGTTTTTATCCCTTCTGTGGAAGAGCTTCAAGCAATCAGGTCAAACATCGATAAGGAAACTGCAAAAAAATACTTTTGGCTAATAGTGCAATGGTGAAAAACTTAATAATGCTGCACAATGAGTAACGCCTCTTTCCGCTGCTGGCAAGCAAATTTTGGGTTCTAGGAATGTGTAACTTTATCTATGAAATGCTACATTTGTATACCCCTTGAGTATGTTACAGCATACCAATTAAACACAGACCCAATCTAAATGAGTTGTATTTTGCTAATTCGTGTCCATAGAGGCACGCTTGTGTACAGATACTCAGTTATATTAAAACAGACTTTCGTCGTAAGGTTATCGTGGGTAGTTTTATTTCATTTCTTATAATACAGTGCACAGTTTTCGTACGGTTTCTTTTAGTGCTGTTAAAACATTAGTTAACATGAGAGAGAAATTAATCATTACGATATATGCGAATTCTCTGATGTTATCTATAACAGTCTGACAATGCACATGCAGTTTATTGATTACATGCATGTAGAAAACGTGTTCTGAGTTTAAGCTGTCAAACAACGTTTGAAGAAGAATAAAATGCCACTACCACACGACAGCTAATGTAGAAAATACTTTTATGACGTATTTTGGCACGATGCGCTCTCCCCATACATAATACAGAAGTTTCGAGATGCATCTGCTGCCTGGCTGTCTATTAAACCTGAAAAGAACAAAATGTCGCATAAGTTAGCTCCTTTTTGACATGCGACTATTTTGGGTTGAGAAGTGAAGGGAATTATGTTCAAAGTTCCATTAGATTGATAACTTTAGCAGACAGCAGAATTGCGTTTTAAAAAACGTAGCAGTGAATGTACTCGAACTCGCGAAATCTTATATACAGTGCGCGACACTTACCATGAACTCAACAATTCCTCCAGAACTTCTGCATTCCACTGTGCTGTGAGGTAATGCATTGGGTCGGGTCTAGACTTCTGAGAGACAAAGAGTTACAGCTTCTCTTTTGCACTGCACGACGTTTTCAACTAACAGAAAGCGCAATAGAGTAGCTCAAGTGGAAAGGAACACTTCCTATTTAAATTTCTGCATCCTACACTGTTGGCTGTTCTGTGAAGGTGGCACCTACGTGATTTGATTTCGGTGATTACAAAACAGAGTCGAATGTATGCACTGGGTAGCCGAGGCAGGTTGTTCATGGTGATTCGGTCAACCAAGTACATGAATTTACTGAACATACTGCAAATTACTACAGGGAGCCTGTGTGTAAGAATTCTCATCCACTGTGGCGCAACGGCGTTACCATAGAAAAATGAGTCACAGAGAAGAGGATTTGGTGGTCTGTTGGACTAATCATAGGTTCATATACCTACGGTCTGGGTTCGATTCCAACTCCTGTCAATGATTTTATATAGGAAGAGACAGATTCCTTTCTCTTCTGGCTACACCAAGTGAAGAAGATATAATGGCACTGTGGTCTGAAATTCACATTAAAAATGATATTCCTTCTCTACCGAATAGACGTTAGTCTGAACCACAATAAAGTCTGGAGTGGCGACATGTAGAAACTCTATCACCAGTAACCTTTCTTATACTAGTTATTTATTTCTAGTGACGAAACAAACGTTATGTAGGGTCACAGGACACTTATTCCATCTTTTATTTGAGCTTCTGTATGTCGATAAAATTGGTTCTGAACTGGGAATGCAACTCAGATCGCCCTTAACGCGGAATTTGATGCCTTCGTGACAGTACAGCTCGGGTGCAATTGGTTGTTTGTTCAAAACTGCAGATTCCTCAACATCTCCACATGTTGCGCGTGAATGGGGTCGAATCCTGGTCCGGCACTAAAGATTTCATTATGTATTATCAAGCTCTAGCATGAGTACACCTATCTGCTGGTGGATAATAATTTTGATGTTTAATGTATTTTCATTCGTTGTCAACACTAACGATATTTGACGTTTTTGACTCCCAGTGAGACACAGACATATTTGCGAGATCACTGAAAGTTCAAGATGTTATTCCGAGCTGCTGGTGGAGAAAAATTCGGTAGCTGACGTCTCTGTGTGTAGTCAACAACGATATGTGTGCGGCACTATTCCCAGTCAGCACTGAACTATTCGTCCTATTATTTCTAGTTCAAACATTCTCACATGTCGCTGCTGGTGCAACAAACCCATATTTGACGTTCGTTTTCTCTAGAATATAACAGCGATAGGTGCCGGGTTGGAGTCCTGGGAAGGAAAAAATTAATGTATCGTTTCGTCGTTTCAGTTAAAACATCTAGCTACTGCCGAGAAAATCCGATATGTCATAGTTGATTGTGCTTCGATATCAATCCGATTAGGTTCTGGATTCGAATCTCTGTCCAACACAAAGCTATACCTCACTGTATTTCAAGTAAGTTACTTGTGAAGATGCAAATTTTAACATCTCTCGTAGTTCGTTAACAGGGATAGTAGATGCTGGGTAGGAATTCGCGTCCGTTAAAAATGTCTGCGTTATGTAATTTAAAGTTGATATCTGTTAACTGATACTATCTAAAATCGGGGTATATCACTCTCTGTATGCCTAATCAGGAATGACTGTTAGTTTCCGTCAGTCACGAAATCTTTGCTTAGTCAGCATGACCTAGGTTTGAATCCATTTGCAGAACGAGACGGTTCGTCGTGTCATTTGAAGTTCATACATATTCTCAACTAGCTGCTCGTGAATAACTTAAATTTTTAATGTCATTTTGTGTTAAATAATAAGTACGGTATGTTACTTC
Source organism: Schistocerca piceifrons (assembly GCF_021461385.2). Classification (NCBI taxonomy): domain Eukaryota; kingdom Metazoa; phylum Arthropoda; class Insecta; order Orthoptera; family Acrididae; genus Schistocerca; species Schistocerca piceifrons. The sequence goes on along the minus strand of NC_060140.1, from coordinate 389,347,769 downwards.
CCAGAGTAGATCATGAATACGACGAACTTACTACGAGCATTACCTATCTGACGTAATAATGAGAGTGGTAAAGTTTCAGGTATGTCATTTTTTGTAATAAATGTGAGCTTACAAGCCTTAAGGACAGTCTTATCTGTGATACGGTGTTCCCTGATATTTGTAGTATCGTGGTATTACTTTACGTCTTGAGTTATTGCGATAGAGAGCAGTGTTTTCTAGTGGTGACTTGTTGGAACCATTTTCAATAGTCAAACGACTGTACCAAGGACCGATTAGAGGATCTGCTAGACAGCTGCGTTATGCCGGTTGCATGAGATCAGGTGAAATGCAATTCAGGTCGTCCGGATACTTTTGAGCACGACTGTACATGGAGAAGGAGACGTTTGCTATTGTTTTTCCGATTTTTCGAAACTTTTGAGGCATTTCTCGCCTATAATGTTGGCAATAGTACACCGTTAGACGCTCCACCTACGATACTCGAGAGGTTGCGTGTTGGACGGGACCGAGGATTTTTCGAGTGTCGGGAATGGAGTTTGGAGAGGTGCGGACGCTGGCAGTCAGAGACAGGAGCTGCTGGTTAAGTGTGGCCGTTTTACAGCTCACTTGGGCCACAGGTGGGCTTACCCAATCTACGGCACTGCGATCTGCATTCCGAGCACTTTGCTTCCCATACATTTTGAAAGTGCAACCCAAGTTGACTTTCAGTTTAGGTTGTTTTATCGTATGTCAGCGAGGTGCGCAGTTATCTTGGTGCTAAATATTTCATCCAGGCTTCCTTCTATAGGGGTGCTTCGACAGTGTTAATCTCAACCAGTTTGTAAATCTGATCCGAAGTCTAATTACTTACGTCACTGATTACATTTGGTATGTTTATTTTTGAGCTTATCAGATTTTGCTAAATGTATGCCTACTGTGACGTACTGCCATTTTATTTAAAGTAATAAATTAAAAATTCTGTCGCAGGCAAATAAGTTTTGACTCGTGTTGTTTAGCTTTAGAATAAACAAAAATGTTGTTAAAATGGATCTGATGTTCATTATCAGATCCTTAACTTGTTCTATAGCTTTCCTGGTTAGGTAGGATAAAGATCACATGGTATACTATGAAGTTGTATTTCAATGTGTCGTTGTCGTCATTTGCATACAGTGGCCAGATTAGACGTTGGGACGCTGATGCTTCACTTGCTGCAGTAGGAGGAACATGAGCACACATCCTCTATCACAAAGGCAGAGCGTTTAATTTAAACCCCCCCACCCCCATCCCCACCCCACCCCATAACAACCGACATTCACAAGTCTAAGCGAAAAAAAATACTTATTAGCAATTTTCACAGATTTAATAAATGCATACGATTATGTTCCACTACTGATATTAACACACCTGCTGATTAACTATGGTCTGCCCAAAATATTTACTCAACACCTACAGCAGGTGCTGTCACACCGAAAACCATCATCAGAAATAGTCCACGAATAATCCAACTTCTGATGGCGAGTGTTGGCTTGGTGCAAGGATCTATTTGGTTCCCATTGCGTTTCAGTACATACAGTGGGAGTATGCATGATATAGTGGAGGATAATAGTAAGAGCCTGCAGTTTTCTGACAAGTAACTCACTTGAGATATCTGCCGGTAAGACCTCCGTCTGCTAATTCACTGGACATAGCTGTGACAGCTTGAATAAAGTAAAACAAGGCCCTTATAGATTTCCAAACAAGAAAACTGTCAAGTATTTAAGTTTTGAAATAGATCACAAACTTAAATTGAGACCACATGTTACAAGAGTAATACAAAAATGTGAATGAGGAATAAATAGCCTACAAGCAGTTATGGGTATTGCCTGGGGAGAAGACTCAATGAGACTAAGTATTTACCGTGGACTTATTTGTCCCTACTCAGAATATGTATGCAAGCACATGAATCTTATTTAAACCGAACAAAATTCAGTGTAAAGTGCTACGAATCTGTGTCAGTGCGATGAAATCAACGCCACCAAATGCGCTGTTATGGCAGACTCTAAAATCATCAACACAACTCCAACGCTATTATCACACCGAAATTCGTGGTAGAATATTCATGATGGAATGTAGTTTACCAGATCGATCTTTATGCAAAACACCCAGACAGTCACGATAAGTTATTTCACCGGACGCAATAGTTCCAGCAAACATACGCTGTCAACTGTTCTAGACTACTTCAAAACAGAACTACAGCACTGCATGACGGACGCTACATCTCTACGGCGTTACGAGAAATGTTATTATACCTACCTCGCACAAATCAAAGTAAACAGTTGAAATGATACCTAAGATAACCGTTCACTGTGACACTAAGAGCCTTCAGATACATAATGGACATCAAAGTATTACACCAAGTGGGAACTGTCCACCGAGTCGTCATAAGAAAGTTACAATATATTATACAATTAATTAAAATTTAGGCTTTACATTCAAAGAGCTCAAGAGAGATGCATATTTCATTGCACAACATACTACCTGACATTACTAGGTTCACCCTACTACACAACAAACTCCACTGTGGCCAATTTCCTCATATAAGATTACGTAACCTTTAATTTTCTGTAACCCTCCAAAATTAATGGTAACAGGGAGCGAAGTATCAGATATTCTGGAAAGATAAGAGCTGCGCGTGCCAGCAAAATTACTGAATATATTCAGTTCAGCAGAGAAGTGACGTGTCAAATCAATTACATTGTTACAAAAGCTTTCCTTAAGTAGCAGAAAGAGAGTAGCTAATCCACTACTGGACATTAAAATTGCTACACCACGAAGATGACGTGCTACAGACGCGAAATTTAACCGACAGGAAGAAGATGCTGTGATATGCAAATGATTAGCTTTTCAGAGCATTCACACAAGGTTGGCGCCGGTGGCGACACCTACAACGAGCTGACATGAGGAAACTTTCCAACCGTTTTCTCAAACACAAACAGCAGTTGACCGGCGTTGCCTGGTGAAACGTTGTTGTGATGCCTCGTGTAAGGAGGAGAAATGCGTACCATCACGTTTCCGACGTCGGATTGTAGCCTATCACGATTGCGGTTAATCGCATAGCGACATTGCTGCTCGCGTTGGTTGAGGTCCAATGACTGTTAACAGAAAATGGAATCGGTGGGTTCAGGAAGGTAATACGGAACACCGTGCTGGATCCCAACTGCCTCGTATCACTAGCAGTCGAGATGACAGGCATCTTATCCGCATGGCTGTAGCGGATCGTGCAGCCACATCTCGATCCTTGAGTCAACAGATGGGGATGTTTGCAAGACAACAACCATCTGCACGAACAGTTAGACGACGTTTGCAGCAGCATGGACTATCAGCTCGGAGACCATGGCTGCGATTACCCTTTACGCTGTATCAAAGACAAGAGCGCCTGCGATGGTGCACTCAACGACGAACCTGGGAGCACGAATGACAAAACGTCATTTTTTTCGGATGAATCCAGGTTCTGTTTACAGCATCATGATAGTCGCATCCGTGTTTGGCGCCATTGCGCTGAACGCACATTGGAAGCGTGTATTCGTCATCGCCATACTGGCGTATCAGCCAGCCTGATGGTATGGGGTGCCATTGGTTACACGTCTCGGTTAGCTCTTGTTCGTATTGACGGCACTTTGAACAGTGGACGTTAAATATCAGATGTGTTACGACCCGTGGCTCTACCCTTCATTCGATCCCTGCGACACCCTACATTTCAGCAGGATAATGCACGACCTCATGTTGCAGGTCCTGTACGGACCTTTCTGGATACATAAAATGTTCGACTGCTGCCCTGGCCAGCACATTCTGCAGATCATTCTGATCAATGGTGGCCGAGCAACTGGCTCGTCACAATACGCCAGTCAGTACTCTTGATGAACTGTGGTATCGGGTTGAAACTGCATGGGCAGCTGTACCTGTACACACCATCCAAGCTCTGTTTGACTCAATGCCCAGGCGTATCAACGACGTTATTACGGCCAGAGGTGGTTGTTCTGGGTGCTGATTTCTCAGGATCTATGCACCCAAATTGCGTGAAAATGTAATCACATATCAGTTCTAGCATAATATATTTCTCCAATGAATACCCGTGTATCATCTGCCTTTTGTTTTTGGTGTGGCAATTTTAATGGCCAGTAGTGTATTTACACAGTAATCTTGGAAACAGCTTCTATGGTGGCTGGCACTTTACACACCCCTGTCACTTTCCTCGCCCAGACGTACTGCACAGAATTCTAATGAGGTGTATCCCATCATAACTCTATAAATTATGTAAAGTGGTGTCGACAGGTGCGAACTGGTAATTAAATTTTGCTAACTCCATCGCTCTATCAAGACGGAGCAACGCCGTAACCGGAAGTCACAAGGCTGATTTAAGTATGCTGGTGCTGCGTACATTTACCGATAGTAATCGCAGTTCTATCCGGTGTTGCCGTCGATTGCCTGCAGTGCTCTGTGTTTCCTTCTAGATGACCCACGGAGGTGCAGTTGCGACGATGAGCAATCCTAATAAACAACGTATTCCTGTCCGGGCTACTGGACAAATAAAACTATCATCACCGTACACAATAGCGGACGGTTCAGAAAAATACGACTGCTCGCTAAGGCAGTCAGAACATAAATCTCTTTTCAGTTAGAGTGTAGCATCAGTTTGTCCTCCGCTACATCAGCAGCTGCCCAATCGCCCTCTCGCAAGAGAATTTACATGTCTTACCTCCAAATATTGTGTGCGCAGGAATCATCGCCCCATGTCACACAATTTCAGCCAATGGCTGTCTTCTGGAAGACATATTAAGTTAAAATGTTCTCGAGGCTTCTGCAGCTCTAACGGAACCATCGGAATGTTTCTTTGCAGAATCCCACGCCAAGAATAGTAGTGTGATTGGCTTTAAGGAGCGCATCCCGCCAACGCCTCCCCCCCCCCCCCTCGTTGTGGCGCCAGACCTGTCTTTTGTGTTAATCCGGAGCGTTGGCCGGAAATAAACTGAGTCTAGGACAGATTTCGGTGAGTGGAGAAATCTCAGCTTTGCATTCTACGGTGTAGGCGTGTCTGCTGGCTTCGTCTGGGGCATCCCTTGGAGGTCGCCATAAAGCGCCCCAACTCGGCCGTTCCCTCATCGCGCAGACTGCGTTGTGGCTCGCTCGCAGAAACCAAAGCTAATAGAATTATTTCCATCTGCTGCAAAATATGCTATTTGCAGGAAATGCGACATTTATTCATCACTTGCTCCACAAGCTTACTAGCAGCTGATGATAACAAGAAATATTGAGAATGATTCAGCGAAACCATATGCAAATTGCGTAATAGTGTATCAAAAATGCAAGGTGCACGAGTGGTGTGGGTCTTAGAGTCATTCTGGACAGGCCACATCGGTTTCCACCTTGAGTTAAACCAGATTTTGTGCTGTGTGTGACACAGTTGAAAAGTATGGAAGTGGTGTGTCATTAAGCAAATAAAAAATCTAAGCTGTGACTAGATGTAACCACTGATAAACATCCTGAAAGCTGCCAACTCTCTGTGTCGAGTGAACATACCCAGAAGAAAGACAAACATGTACATTCAAATTGAAATGAGACTGACTAAATAGTTCGGTGTGTCCCTGAATGTTGGCCAATCAATAAAGTATGCCATGTAGAAGTGGACTGAAGTCCTAACAAATGTTCTGCATGAGTAAATTATAATTACAACAAATACAAGAAATGACAGATGCCGGCATACAAAAGTTTCCCTGGACTTACGTTAGGGAAGGTATAGGCCTCTCCACTTACTGTTGTGCTCAGTATACAATAAAGTGTCAACTAGTATGATTTGTAGGTGATTTAGAAGCCAATAATATCAAAAGAAAAATTATGAACCACTTCTTTTTAGGTAGTGGATTTTCGTGTATCAAAGTGATTCTAATAACTGGCTGAACTTCATTGTGTAGTGAAAACAACAGCTCCATAAACTAGCACAAGAAATGAACAAAAATGCGATTTTAGATTGATCAAATATCTGTCAGTGAAGTACTCGTAGTTTCGCATACATGAAGGAAACAAGAATGTATTACAGTGTAAATGCAGTGTGTGGGCACTTAAATAAACTTGTAACGTAAGGTTCACAAAAAAACTTTCAAGTAGGCTTAAAATCATTGAAATAAATGTGTAAAATAAAATTCAATATCCTACCCATAAGTGTGAAATTATTTATGCTAATTATTGAATGTATTTTAGGAAATATGAAATAACATAAGTATTATTAATGAAGGAACAGATATGAAATGTACAACACAAAATATGTAGACGAAGATCAATAAAGGGTTAATACAAATATATTCAATTCACAGAATGGAACATATTCATTATGCAAAAATAAAGGAAAATTGAAATGGAACATAAGAGAGCAATATACAAATGTAAATATTGAAACACTTGACGTGAATGAGTTGTGGCGAACAATGAAGTATTTTCTCTAAGCTTGCTATCACTCATATATAGTCATACACAAGCCTCACCACGAACATGGTTAGTCGCATGAACAGAATGTCCTGGTGCGTGGTGTGTCCAGATATGGGGCAGGTTCAGGGCACGTCGAGAGAGAGAGAGAGAGAGAGAGAGGATGGCGAGGAGGTGCGGTCACGTGATTTCTTTGATCATTCTCATTCAGGGAGCACGAGAAGCCAGTTGGACAGGACGCTGAAGATTACCTCTCCAGGGTCGTCTGGCAGTGCTTCTGTGTGGCACGGCATGGCCGCGCCAAAGTGTGGATGTCACAGCTGGACGGGTGGTGATTTGATATGCTACTGGCCTGACATCTGTCGTGGCAACCTAGGAGGTTTCCCCCCGCATCGTGCATCTACCTTTCGCGGTCTACTGCCACTCTGGTACCTCATAGGTTACGGAGCGGCAGCCACGGAGACTTTGTGTGGCACTTAATGCCCCACTATGTGCCACATGTCCCTCCAGATTGACAGGCTCCCGTAGAGGGCCGCAACAGAGAGAAGTGATAGGTTATGTAACATGGCTGGCTCTCCTGGGTCAGTGCAGCTTATGCTCTCCTTCCTGAGGCAATCCGGGACAGGTGAATCTGGCCGGCACTGAGTAGGCTACAGGGGCTCAGGTATGTCGCTCGTCCCCTTACACTGAAAAGGAAAGAAGTCACTGGCGTCAGCTGGGCAGTGCTATTCTCGGCCATCTCTCCAAGGGAGGCAACAGTAAGCTGTGGACCCCACCACCCCCTGCCGTCCCTGCTCTCCGCCGGCCGTGCACTTGTGCGTGGCCCGGAAGTGCACCTCTGCCAGCGCTGGCGGCCATCAGTAGTAAACGAAGCATGTCATTTGCTCAACAGCAATGATTTGTACTAAGGTTGATCCATAAGCCTTCAGAGTTCAAAGAAAGTGTATGAAGTAAATGATTACATATATGAAGTGTAATTCCTTTCTACAATCTTGAGCAAACATAATTTGACACCAAGCGGTCACTTACTCCAAAGAAAATGTAATATTTTCGAATTGCATATACAAATAAAATTGAGATGTTAACATTGTTTATGGCATACAGTTTTCGCCACAATACAGGAATTGACGGCTTCATCAAATATAGTGCCAGGTATTACTTAAGTGACTAAAAAGATGTTCGCCTTGACTTAAAGTAAATACGAGGGTCACTCCAAAAGAAATGCACACTATTTTTTTTAAATTCATCTTTTATTCTACGTGTTTGGAAGTTTTACAGTGCGAACATACATCCTTCAGGAACAATATTTTCATTCCTCCACATAATTTCCATCCCTCTCAACTGCCTTACGCCATCTTGGAACCAGCGCCTGTATACCAGCACAGTAAAATTCTTGAACAACCTGTTGGAGCCACTGTTTGGCAGCGTGCACAAGGGAGTCATCATCTTCAAACCTTGTTGCACGATGAGAGTCTTTCAATTTCCCAGAGAGATGATAGTCACATGGAGCCAGGTCAGGACTGTGAAGCGGGTGTTTCAGTGTTGTCCGTCAGAGTTTAGTGATCCCTTCCATGGTTTTTTGACTGACATGTGGCCGTACATTGTCGTGCAACAGCAAAACATCCTGCTTTTGCTGATGTGGTCGAACAAGACTCAGTCGAGCTTGAAGTTTCTTCAGTGTCGTCACACATGCATCAGAATTTATGGTGATTCCACTTGGCATGATGCCATTTCCACAAGCAAGAGTCCTTCGGAATCGAAAAACACTGTAGCCATAACTTTTCCAGAGGAAGGATTGGTTTCGAATTTTTTTTTTTTCTTGGGTGAATTTGCATGATGCCACTCCATTGATTGCCTGTTCGTCTCTGGTGAAAATTGATGGAGCCATGTTTCATCACCTGTCACAATTCTTCCAATAAATTCATCTCCACCATTCTCGTACTGTTCAAAAAGTTCGCTGCATACCGTTTTTCTTGTTTCTTTGTGAGCCACTGTCAACATCCTGGGAACCCACCTGGCACAAACCTTTTTTAACGCCAACACTTTTCAGTATTCTGCAAACACTTCCTTCCCCTATCCCAACGTAGCGTAACAATTAGTTCATTGTGATGCATCTGTCAACAGTCACCAATTCGTTAACTCTCTGCACATTGTCTGGAGTGTGTGTAGTACGAGGTCTGCAACTGCAAGGACAATCTTCAATATTGCAGTGCCCGCTTTCATCATGTAACCTGCTTGCCCACCAACTGTACTGCGATCGACAGCTGCATCTCCATACACCTTTTTCAACCTCTTGTGGATGTTTCCCACTGTCTCGTTTTCACAGCACAGGAATTCTATGACAGAATGTTGCTTCTGACAGACGTCAAGTGTAGCAGCCATCTTGAAGACAGGCTGCGACGGCGCCACTCACGGGAACAGGTCGAACTAAGTTTGAAAACGAGCGGGAAGGATGTATCTACACATTGTAAAACTTTCCCACATGCTGAATGAAAACTGTATTTTTACAAAAATAGTGTGCATTTCTTTTGGAGTGACTCTCGTACACAAGTTCCTGCCTGTGACCTCTCATGTGGATAGACATGTAATGTTCTAGAAAATTATAATAAATGTGCAGATTAATACTATGTGAAAGAAAACATCTTAAACTGTACTTACGAAGCACTACTAATCCTAAGACATATTTTTCAATAGTGTGTTTTCTTATTGTTATAGTTCATGGTACGCCTTAATGATAATTATACTATAAATACCATTTCTATACATGGAAACTACATCAACCATCCACAAAATGATGTACATATTAACTGTTAATGTAAGCATGCACTTATCCTAAATTCTGTTAACTACTATAAGCAACTGAAATTAGGTCTAATATGGTTGACTAATTAACGTTTTTTAATTGCTTATTCCTTTTGAATTTCCTCCATGGCAGAGATCTGTGGACCGACTTTCAAATCCTCCCTCTTTGTTCTACCACGAAAACAAGGAATAGATACCCTTTGTATCTGGGGTAGCTAGGACACAAGGGTCCTGGAAGAAAAGGTACTAAGCACAATAAATGAAATTTACTTTATCGACAAAATAGTACTTTAGCACTTGAACAGTGAACGCAGCTATTAAGAAAAACAGTATACAATTGGCATTAGCCACATTACATAATACCATTCAGAAATTTTGGTAACGTTTGCGGGAAGCAGCTACTTGTAATCTATATAAAAGCAGTGATAAAACAATCTAGGAAATGCAGTTTCAGCGACATAGGTCAACTGACTGTTGTATGGATCGTTAACATCAGCTGATGGTGCTGTCTAAAGATTGCCACACCTGTCGTTTTAATTAAGTACCATTGCGATCTAGACTGTTTTGTCACAGATGCTATATAATAACATATTCCAGTTTTAACTTTAATTCAACAGGACCCGACCAAGCATGGTTCTTAAGTTTCAAATGGCCCAAGCCGCCTTTAAAACAAATTAAGCAAGCTAACACGTAATCCAAATTCGGCTGGCCTTTCGTTCCTAAATAATTACATGATAATAAGACATTAGTATTTCCCACAGTGGTCAGAGGTCTCACCTAAAAGGATCGTTTGTGAGTCTCGCTTCCCACTGACACTAGTCGCTCTGTAGGAATAACCACATAAGCCACAGACAACACTGAAAACGCTTAAATTTTATCAGTGCGTAGCTACCTTAAGACACTTAAGTCAACTTTCCTACTCTAATTGGCAGTAGCTACTTAAATTGCAACCACATACAATATAAAATAAGCGAATGTAGCCTTTTCTGGTGTATACACTTGAAACTCTCTCGGTTTTACAGCCAGGTGACAGTACTATAAAACCGCGATGTTTTGACGGGTGACATACTCATCGACTTATGACAAAGTGTCGAGATTTTGCGGATGCTGCCCTACTTAGATCTGCATTGTGCTTCCCTCTACGTGGCTCCGGCAGGCTGGGACAGAACGGCTGGTGGACGGGGTGGGGGCTGAAGCCGCAGTGGTGGGATAGCGGGCGCGCCGAATACCCATGTCAGAGTATTCCGGTCCGGCCCTGTCGTGCGGTTTTAGACACTTCAGTCCGGAACCGCGGGACTGCTCCGGTCGCAGGTTCGAATCCTGCCTCGGGCATGGATGTGTGTGATGTCCTTAGGTTAGTTAGGTTTAAGTAGTTCCAAGTTCTAGGGGACTGATGACCGAAGATGTTAAGTCCCATAGTGCTCAGAGCCAACCCGGCCCTGTCTCGCTGGGAGAAGAACGGTGGCCGCGCTCTCGACAAATTGCCGCTATTGCCGAGTTCCATGCCGGACTCAGTTGGTATCCTTCGTCTCTGTTAACAAAATTCTCGTGAATCAGAATTTTGATCGAGTCTTTTAGACTCTGTCCCAATAGCCGGCGGCTCGGCAGAGCACCTTGTGTTCTCGAAGTCAAATGAGTGTCTTCCTTGATGCTATGTTCTGCTATCGCCGACTCTATTGTATTTAATACAATTTGTAATTATTTGTAGAAGGTGGTGAACAAGTTAATTTTTACTTCTTCTGGGGCATAAGTTACTATTATTGTTAGGATTCCTGGACTTATAGTTCCTGTTAATATAATGCGTTGTTGTACATTTTGTAAGTAGGCTGTTTAGGTTTTCATGTTGGTAACACCACGTAGCGCTCTGTATGAAAATCACTGACTGTGCTGTGTGCAGTCTGTGGTTGGTTGGCAGTGTTGGAATATTCGCTTGTGTAGTGTTGGGCAGTTGGATGTGAACAGCGCGTAGCGTTGGGCAGTTGGAGGTGAGCTGCCAGCAGTGGTGGATGTGGAGAGAGAGATGCCAGAGTTTTGAGAGGTCACTATAAGCGGCCTATCTGGACGTGCGTCCGCCAGAAAAAGGAAATTTGTAAAGATGGATTCATGAATTGATAACTTTTGAACATTATTAAGGTAAATACATTGTTCGTTCTCCATCAAAATCTTTCATTTGCTAACTATGCTTGTCAATAGTTAGTGCCGTCAGTAGTTGGAATCTTTTATATAGCTGGCAGTATTGGCACTCGCTGTATTGCAGTAGTTCGAGTAACGAAGATTTTTGGGAGGTAAGTGATTCATGAAGGGTATAGGTTATTGTTAGTCAGGGCCATTCTTTTGTAGGGATTATTGAAAGTCAGATTGCGTTGCGCTAAAAATATTGTGTGTCAGTTTAGTGATGATCAGAATAAGTAAAGAGAAAACTGTTTGAGTACGTTGAGTTTTGCTCAGCTGTTTGAAAATCAAATAAAGTAGAAGTTTATCAGGACAGTCATTCATAATTTTTTCTAAGGGGACGTTTCAATTTCCATAGTCCAGTGTATCTATCTTCCTATCTCTTGTGAATGTAGATGGTAACACTGTTACTTGCTGTTTGTTCCTTCTTTACTCGTCTTTAGATTATAAGACAGTCAGCCACATATTTAGTTCCAGATTTTTTCTAGTTTGTTCCTGTATTTGCCGCACTATCCGCTGGCTTTTCTCTCATACGTTTAGCTAATTCGACGTCCCTATGAGCATTTCCCCTAACATTCGAAGTGGCAACTCTCAAATCTTCTTTAAACAATTTTCTTTTGTCCCTACTTTTTTCCTGTGTCGTATCCCGGTAAACCGTCCTGTTTCCGAAATTAAATTGAGTATTGCTAGTAGGTTTATTGAATCCCTGAATGGGACACTGGCTCATCGCAGGTAAGACTGCGATGGGGTTGTCATCTGGCAGCTCATAATCGCCTAGGTGATCATGGTAGAGCATTTCGTCTGTACTCCATACTGTGGTTAAACCACAAATACTCGGTCGTTTAGTTGGTTAATTAGTTAGTCAGTTACATGATCGATAGATCGTTTCAACGATTCTTTTATCTAAATGTGGCATGAGTCAGTTTACAGGATATATATACATGATTACAGTTAACAGTAATGAACATATTATTAGTTTATTGCTACTCATGTTACTACACTTGAAAAAAAGTTTATTTATTTATTCATTAGATACCAGTTTTTTAGTGGTGCGTATTCGTCAGTGGACTAGAATGAGTTGTACAGGAGAAATGATTTTAAATTAGCTTTAAAACTTACTTCGATGCCTGTCAGGCATTTTATGTTAATGGGCAAACGATTAAAAACTTTTATTGTTTCACATTGAACTCCTCTGAGCCACTGACAGCTGTAACAGTGAGTAATAAAGGTCATCTTTCCATCTAGTGTTATAGGTATGGTCTTCTCGAACTGTGATTGATTATTTGTGAAGCATTCCATTAACCAGAATTTGTACTGCGACGGCGCCGTTAAAATGTCTTGCTCCTTGAAGAAGTCCTGTTTCCACTGACAAAGAACTGCACATAGATCTTGTTATTAACGTTATCTTTTAAGAACACCAAATATTATTCTCATTGCTCGTTTTCGTGCAGCCAGTACTTTCTTTCTAAGCGATGAGTTACCCCAGAAAGTTATTCTGTACGATATTATTGAGTGTAAATATGCAAGATATGCCAGGAGATTGGTACGTTTGTTTCGAAGATTAGCAATTACATGAAGAGAAAAAGTGTCTGAACTTACCTGTTTGTGAAGCTCAGTAGTATGCTTCTTCCAAGTGAAGCTTTCGTCAGCATGTATCCCTAAAGATCTGACCCCTGTTCATATGCTACATCAGTTGTTCTTGTGACTATTTATTGTACAGAATTGAAGGCAGGTAGCTTTCTTCAAAATGTAGGAGTCCAATTTAAAACTCCACTAAATAATTCTTTGGAAAATATCATTTACCAACTCAATTGTTGCTTTCTCTCAATGGGATTTAGTATAACACTGGTATCGTCTGCAAAACATACCAGTTTTGCTTGTTGAATGTTAATCAAAAGAGCCTTATCTGCTAGGCAGAGTACTCCACTGTCTGGTGATGTTGACAACTGGATGAGAGAAGGTGTCTGTTCACGTTATTTTTCCATTAGAAGCACAGGCAAACATTTGTAAGGTACATGTGCCAAATAAGGCCCGGTTCCTAATAAAGCCCACTCTCATTTTCTAGCATTGAAAGTTTGAAAACAGTGCTAAATGTCTTCTGTAGTAACAGCTTGTGACATCTAGTGGCCAAGGCAACAACTATTTCCGCACCCGCTCTCGTGCCGGCCATTTTTATTTCAGTTGTGCTACAGCGTTCAGCAAAGGAGGGCTGCTTCTTATTTGCGTGGTACGTTTCATCTAATGCAATCGTTTCGGTTATGAAGCATTTGTACTAGTAAATATGTATTTAAGAACAGAAAATGGTGCTGAATTACGATAGTTGCATTATCTTCCTAACAATAAGTTTCTTTTTAAACAATTAACGCACACGCGTTTTAAACTGGTTGTTCCAAATAAGGCCCATCCGTGGCGCTCCAAACAAGGCCCGGGCGGGCCTTATTAGGCACCCTGTTGCATGGAGCTGTGCATAACTGCAATGCATATTTAAGTTCAGTGTATCCTGGGAAACCTCATGTAACACGTATTTACTATCTGTAAATTAAATCTAAATTATTTTATACTTTTTACCGAGCTATTAGCTGGTCGCTGCAAGAAATGTCAAAAGAAAACATTTTAAATTCGTTCTTGGTAATCTTTGTGACAGGGCGATCTGCATTTAGATCAATAACGTTTAGCAGCTATAATTGAAGTACGGTACTTTAAAAATATATATAATCACAGTTTTACAAACCTAATTCAGGAACATCAGGCTTACTGGTAATGCTTGTTTTTAGATGGAGCCACAGAAAAAACGAGCAACATGGGATGCAGATAATCTAAAACGAGCTGTAGAAGCTGTTGCTGAAGGGATACCTGTCAGAGCCGCTTCGAAAACATACGGGATTCCTCGACGTACGTTACACAACCACATACGTTCTGGACTAACAACCAAACGTTTGGGACGAAAAACTTGTTTGGACGAAGCTCAGGAAAGAACTTTGTCAAAGAATTTTTCGACTCGCTGAATTTGGGTATCCAATTACAGCAAAAGTGCTCAGAAAATGTGTATATGTATATTGTGAAAAGAATAGTGTGCAGAACTCTTTTAATGAGGCGAAGAGATTGGCTGGACGCAAGTGGCTCAAGCTCTTCCTACAGACACCCAGACACTGCAAGAAGGAAGGTACAGCATTTGAATCCAGGAAGAGCTGCAAAGCTAAACAAGATTATTGTAAATGATCATTTTCGGAAACTGAAAACGGTCTTGTCCGAATTGGAGTTATTTGACAAACCCCACCTTATCTACAATATGGACGAAAAGGGATGTCGCCTCGCACTACACAAGTCTCCTGATGTTTTAGGCAAGAAAGGTGCGAAACGCTTGCACTTTGTTGCCCCAGAGCATGTTACCATTGTCTCATGTGGGAATGCAATTGGACAGGTTATTCCTCCTATGATACTTTTCAAAGGAAAGCGACACAAGCCAGAATGGGGAGATTATTTGCCACCTGGGACTGCAGCAGAAATGACAGATAAGGGCTCAATGAATACTGCAACATTCATCAAATGGATACATCATTTTGCCAAATACAAGCCTGCATAAGATGTTATTTTGATATTTGATGGAGCATCGTCACATTTGGACCCAGAAATTTGCGACATTGCTGAAGAGCACAATATCAGACTTGATTGCTTGCCCAGAAACACAACACATGAGCTGCAACCCATGGATAAGTCAGTATTCAAGCCGTTTGAGTCTTACTGGTATGACGAAGTTCAGCTGTACTGGTCTACACATGAAAAGGAAGAAAACAGAGCAATTACTAGACGTGTGTTTGGAAAAATCTTCAGCAAGGTGTGGCCAAAAGCAGCATCCTCAGTAAATGTCATGTCCGGGTTTCGTGCAACAGGGATTTATCCTTTTGACCCAGAAGCTATTCCAGACACTGCATTTGCTTCCTCTCGTCCATCAGAGCGTCCTGATCTAGAAGAGGACATGACAATTGCCCCCGAAACGGGGAAACTGCCAGAGACTCAATCAGTCCCAAAGGCTTCTCGCAAAAAGGGGCGCCAGTCCATTGATTCCAGTTCATCAGAAAGCGAGGCATATTCAGTAAAGGATAGTTCAAGTGACTTCAGTTTTGAAGACAGTGATGCACCTGAAGATCTCGAGTGTTCTTTCAAGGAAATTTTGCAAACCCCAAAGCTGAAGAACAAAAACCAAACACCACAGAAGAAGGCATTAAATTACAAGGTGCAAGTCGTATCTAAGGCTCTATTCACGCAGACTCAAAAGAAAAATGGTACCAACGAAAGCACTGGGTCTAAGGCAGATTCACGTCGCCAAAAAATTTCACCCTCAGTAATGAATATTCAGAAGAAAAAATGCAAAAATAAAGACTTCACTGAAGCAAGCAGCAGTTCTGCCTCTAAGAATGTGTTGCAAGAGGTTGGCTGGTTTTGTCATGTATGCTGTGAAGACAGGATTTTCGACATGAGACATGTATGAAAGATGTGCATGAAGGTTGTGTAAGGCTGACACGAAAAGACAAAGTGCTAAATTTCCTGTGCCCCACCTGTAAAAAATGATTTAAATGAGCCAAACCAGTTTCACAAATCATTATTCATTTGTTCATTGAAAATGTAATCAATAGAATTATTGTTCCTATTATGATAAGGAAACTTACTTCTGTATGAACAATTTTGATTGCTGGTTGAATGTAAAAGTCTGAAGAAGTAACAAGCAGTAAGTACCTACAGTTCTGTATGAAGCGTTTGTAAAAACAAGTAATTATATAGGTCTATGTATCATCGCATTCCACTTATTTCTAAAATAAACTTACATTACAACTCTTGCAGTGTATTCACACAGTTTTCCTGCCATTTACATACCCCAGAATGTTAATATGAATAGGTTGTGCCTACGGGCCATATTAGGAACAAGGTCTCCTAACAAGGCCCACTTGCAAGGGTTAGACATTTTGTTTAAAATGATGATATTATTTAAATAAACTTTCAATGTTCATTTACTTTTGAACTCAATATAGTTGTAGGATGTTGCACTTACGGTCTCGGAATCTTACCACTTACACATACTGAATACGAAAATCCTTAACATTAGGTGGGCCTTATTTGGTACACGTACGTTAGAAGTTAAAATACAAAAGTACTGGAATAGGAAATTTGTCTAATACATTAAACGAATAAGAAGAATAAATGTTTGCCTTGTAGAGAAAGGGGGTTTATTGGGCTCCTGAGACTCATTAGGAAGTAATTATAGTCCTCATCTTCAATAATCGCTGTGCTTTCATCAATGGTATTATGCCCTTTTGAGATACAAAAATTATTTTAATGTTTTTCACACAAGTTATTTTTTTCTTAATTTTGTAAGTCTTGACACTATCGATGGTAGATCGACTGGAGCAAGTGACAGCCTCTCAGAATGATCTCCTACCTATTGTGACACGTACTGATTGATACACGATAATTGGTGTGATAGTGTGTTTGGCTCACTGGTCCTGTTTCCACTGACAAAGAACTGCACATAGATCTTGTTATTAAGGTTATCTTTTAAGAAATTCACGTGATATAACTAAGGGCAATTGGAACTGAATTTCGATGGATATTTCTCTGGATCACCTTACGTCATTTTGTGCAGTTTTTGAAGTTCTTCCATGTAACTTTCCTTATGGTGTTTCCACTTCGATTTAATTTGAATAACGATAAAATCATCCATGATCTATGAGTAGCGTCTTTGATTAGTAATCAAAACGCCTTCGGTCTCGGGTTCAAAACCCTTCACCATTTAAACTGTGATGAATAATCAGCACTGGTGGCCGAAGGCTTCCTGCATAAGAAGTCACCCTCATTCTGCCAATGGCATTGTCAAAGAGGGTGGAGGAGCGGATGGATGTTAATGGTACTCTCTTGTCCTTGGGGTGGGAAACTGCCCGTAAAGGCGGAAGAATCAGCAATGATCGACGGAATGAGGATGCAGAAGGCAACGGAAACCACTGCATTAAAGACACACAGGGTGTTATTGAAAAAGTACAATGATGATCTCCCCATTGGTTAAATACTCCAGAATAGTCCCCCATTCAGATCTCCGGGAGGGGACTGCCAATGGGAAGTGACCATGAGGAAAGATTGAATAACCAACAAAAGGATAACATTCTACGAGTCGGAGCACAGAATATCAGAAGCTTAAAGGTGATAGGAAAGCTAGAAAATCTGAAAAGGAAAATACAAGAGCTGAGTGTAGATGTAGTAGGGGTCAGTGAAGTGAAATGGAAAAGAAGACAAGTATTTATGTTGAGATGAGTAGAGAGTAATATCAACTGCAGCAGAGAATGGTACAACGGGAGTAGGATTCTTTATGAATAGGAAGGTAGAGCAAAGTGTGTGCTACTGTGAACAGTGCAATGATATGGTTGTTCTTACCAGAATCGACAGCAAACCAACAGCGACAACGATAGTTCAGGTCTACAGGCCGATGTCGCAAGCTAAAGATGACAAGATAGAGAAAGCATATGAGGATATTGAAAGCGTATTACAGTATGTAAAGGGAGATGAAAATCTAATGGTCATGAACTGGAATGTAGTTCTACAGGAAGGAGTACAAGAAAATGTTACAAGAGAACATGTGCTTGGAACAAGATATAAGAGATGAAAGAGACTAATTGAGTGATGTAATAAATTTTACCTCGTATTGGGAACACTCTGTTTAAGAATCACAAGAGGACAAGGTATGCTTGGAAAAGATATGGGAAGATTTCAGTTAGGTTACATCATGGAGGCAGATATTCAGAAAAAAGATACTAGAATGTAAGGCGACCCAGGAGCAGAAATAGATTCATATCACAATGTAGTACTGATGAAGAGTATGTTGAAGCTTAAGAGATTAGTCAGGAAGAAACAATATACAAAGAAGTGGGATACGGAAATACCAAGGAATGTCGAGATAGGCTTGATGTTCTCTAAGGCTATAGATACAGCAATAAGGAAAAGCTCAGTAGGCACAACAGTTGAAGAAGAATGAGCATCTCTAAAAAGGGCAATCACAGAAGCTGGAAAGAAAAACATACGTACAAATAAGGAGTCTCCAAAGAAGCCATGGGAATGAAAAGAATTACTACAGTTGATCGATGTAAGAAGAACGTAAAAATGTTATGGAAAATTCAGTAATACAGAAATACAAGTCTCTTAGGAATGAAATTAACAGGAAGTGCAGGAAAGCTAAGACGAAATGGCTACATGAATTATGCGAAGAAATCGAAAAAGAAATGACTGTCGAAAGGACCAACTTAGCATATTAGCAAATAAATATACCATATTGCGCACACATAGGAAAAGAAATCCACTTCTGTACAGCTACACTATTGACGACAAACCTTTGGAAACAGTACCTGCCGTAAAATATCTAGGATTAACTATCTGGAGCGACCTTAAATGGAATGATCATATAAAATAAACAGTGGGAAAATCGGATGCCAGATTCAGATTCATAACAACAATCTTAAGGAAATGTAATTCATCCTCGAAGGAAGCGGCTTGTAAGGCGCTTTTTCGACCAATTCTTGAGTATTCTTCATGTACCTGGGATCCCTACCTGGTAGGACTGACAGAAGAAAGAGAGAGAAGATCCAATGTAGAGCGACACGTTTCGTCACGGGTTCGTTTAGTCGGCACGTGAGCGTTACGGAGATGCTCAATAGACACCATTGGCAGACGTTACAAGAGAGGCATTGTCCATAACAGGGAGATTTACTATTGAAATTTCGAGAGAGCAGTTTCCGGGAAGCGTGAGAGCACATATCATTTCCCCCTACTTACGTCTCGCGTAATGACCGTGAGGACAAAATTCGAGAAATTAGAGCCAATACCAAGGCTCATTTCCATGAACCATGGACCTTGCCGTTGGTGGGGAGGCTTGCGTGCCTCAGCGATACAGATAGCTGTACCGTAGGTGCAACCACAACCGAGGGGTATCTGTTGAGAGGCCAGACAAATGTGTGGTTGCTGAAGAGGGGCAGCAGCCTTTTCAGTAGCTGCAGGGGCAACAGTCTGGATGATTAACTGTAACACTAACCTTGATGTTCTGGTACTGCGAACGGCTGAAAGCAAGGGGAAACTACAGCCGTAATTTTTCCCGAGGGCATGCAGCTTTACTGTATGGTTAATGATGATGGCGTCCTCTTTGGTAAAATATTCTGGAGGTAAAATAGTCCCCCATTCGGATCTCCGGGCGGGGACTACTCAAGAGGACGTCGTTATCAGGAGAAAGAAAACTGGCGTTCTGCGGATCGGAGCATGGAATGTCAGATCCCTTAAACGGGCAGGTAGGTTACAAAATTTAAAAAGGGAAATGTATAGGTTAAAGTTAGGTATAGTGGGAATTAGTGAAGTTCGGTGGCAGGAGGAACAAGACTTTTAGTCAGGCGAATACAGGGTCATAAATACAAAGTCAAATAGCGGTAATGCAGGAGTTGGTTTAATAATGAATAAAAAAATAGGAATGGGGGTAAGCTACAACGAACAGCATAGTGAACGCATTATTGCAGCCAAGATAGACACGAAGCCCACGCCTACTACAGTAGTACAAGTTTATATGCCAACTAGCTCTGCAGATACGAAGAAATTGAAGAAATTTATGATTAAATAAAAGAATATATTCAGATAGTGAAGGGAGACGAAAATTTTATAGTCATGGGTGACTGAAATTCGGTAGTAGGGAAAGGGAGAGAAGGAAACATAGTAGGTGAATATGGATTGGGGGTAAGAAATGAAAGAGGAAGCCGCCTGGTAGAATTTTGCACAGAGCATAACTTAATCATAGCTAACACTTGGTTCAAGAATCATGAAAGGAGGTTGTATACATGAAAGAACCCTGAAGATACTGACAGGTTTCAGATAGATTATATAATGGTAAGACAGAGATTCAGGAACCAGGTTTTAAATTGTAAGACATTTTCAGGGCAGATGTGGACTCT
This sequence comes from Schistocerca piceifrons, assembly GCF_021461385.2. Classification (NCBI taxonomy): domain Eukaryota; kingdom Metazoa; phylum Arthropoda; class Insecta; order Orthoptera; family Acrididae; genus Schistocerca; species Schistocerca piceifrons. The sequence goes on along the minus strand of NC_060140.1, from coordinate 389,327,394 downwards.
GACCACAATCTATTGGTTATGAACTGTAGATTAAAACTGAAGAAACTGCAAAAAGGTGGGAATTTAAGGAGATGGGACCTGGCTAAACTGTCTAAACCAGAGGTTGTACAGAGTTTCAAGGAGAGCATAAGGGAACAACTGACAGGAATGGGGGAAAGAAATACAGTAGAAGAAGAATGGGTAGCTTTGAGGGATGAAGTAGTGAAGGCAGCAGAGGATCAAGTAGGTAAAAAGACGAGGGCTAGTAGAAATCCTTGGGTAACAGAAGAAATATTGAATTTAATTGATGAAAGGAGAAAATATAAAAATGCAGTAAATGAAGCAGGCAAAAAGGAATACAAACGTTTCAAAAATGAGATCGACAGGAAGTGCAAAATAGCTAAGCAGGGATGGCTAGAGGAGAAATGTAAGGATGTAGAGGCTCATCTCAATAGGGGTAAGATAGATACTGACTACAGGAAAATTCAAGAGACCTTTGGAGAAAAGAGAACCACCAGTATGAATATCAAGAGCTCAGATGGAAATCCACTTCTAAGCAAAGAAGGGAAATCAGAAAGGTGGAAGGAGTATATAGAGGGTCTATACAAGGGCGATGTACTTGAGGACAATATTATGGAAATGGATGAGGATGTAGATGATGATGAAATGGGAGATAAGATACTGCGTGAAGAGTTTGACAGAGCACTAAAAGACCTGAGTCTAAACAAGGCAACGGGAGTAGATAACATTCCATTAGAACTACTGACAGCCTTGGGAGAGCCAGTCCTGACAAAAGTCTACCATCTGGTGAACAAGATGTATGAAACAGGCGAAATACTATCACACTTCGAGAAGAATATAATAATTCCAATCCCAATGAAAGCAGGGGTTGACAGATGTGAAAATTACCGAACTATCAGTTTAATAAGTCACAATTGCAAAATACTAACGCGAATTCCTTACAGACGAATGGAAAAACTAGTAGAAGCCGACCTCGGGGAAGATCAGTTTGGATTCCATAGAAATATTGGAACACGTGAGGCAATACTGACCCTACGACTTATCTTAGAAGCTAGATTAAGGAAAGGCAAACCTACGTTTCTAGCATTTGTAGACTTAGAGAAAGCTTTTGACAATGTTGACTGGAATACTCTCTTTCAAATTCTAAAGGTGGCAGGGGTAATATACAGGGAGCGAATGGCTATTTACAATTTGTATAGAAACCAAATGGCAGTTATAAGAGTTGAGGGGCATGAAAGGGAAGCAGTGTTTGGGAAGGGAGTGAGGCAGGGTTGTAGCCTCTCCCCGATGTTATTCAATCTGTATATTCAGCAAGCAGTGAAGGAAACAAAAGAAAAATTCGGAGTAGGTATTAAAATCCATGGAGAAGAAATAAAAACTTTGAAGTTCGCTGATGACATTGTAATTCTGTCAGAGACAGCAAAGGACCTGGAAGAGCAGTTTAATGGAATGGATAGTGTCTTGAAAGGAGGATATATAATATGAACATCAACAAAAGCAAAACGAGGATAACGAATGTAGCCGAATTAAGTCGGGTGATGCTGAGGGTATTAGATTAGGAAATGAGACACTTAAAGTAGTAAAGGAGTTTTGCTATTTTGGGAGCAAAATAACTGATGATGGTCGGAGCAGAGAGGATATAAAGTCTAGACTGGCAATGGCAAGGAAAGCGTTTCTGAAGAAGAGAAATTTGATAACATCGAGTATAGATTTAAGTGTCAGGAAGTCGTTTCTAAAAGTATTTGTATGAAGTGTAGCCATGTATAGAAATGAAACGTGGACGATAAATAGTTTAGACAAGAAGAGAATAGCTTTCGAAATGTGGTGCTACAGAAGAATGCTGAAGATCGGATGGGTAGATCATATAACTAATGAGGTATTGAATAGGATTGGGGAGAAGAGAAGTTTGTGGCTCAACTTGACTAGAAGAAGGGATCGGTTGGTAGGACATGTGCTGAGGCATCAAGGGATCACCAATTTAGTATTGGAGGGCAGAGTGGAGTGTAAAAATTTTCGAGGGAGACCAAGAGATGAATACACCAAGCAGATTCAGAAGGATGTAGGTTGCAGTAGGTACTGGGAGATGAAGAAGCTTGCACAGGATAGAGTAGCATGGAGAGCTGTATCAAACCAGTCTCAGGACTGAAGACAACAACATCAACAACAACCGAGGCTTACCGACAATCACTCTTCTCACGTACTTTCGCAAGTGGAACAGGGTTGGAGGGCTCAGATAGAGGAGCAGAAAGTACAATCAACCACATATCATTAGGTGGCTGGCCTACTATGATATAGATGTAGGTAATAAAGTCAAAATAACCTTCGGTGAAATTAAAAGCAAGTGTGGTAACATTAAGATGCAATGGAACTCAACCGTTAAATACAGAGGTGAAAGCGAGTAGGTGGAAAGAGGATATTGAAGGCCTCTATGAGGGGGACGATTTGTCTGATGCGATAGAAGTAGAAACAAGAATCGATTTAGAAGAGATAGGGATCCGTTATTAGAATCAGAATTTAAAAGAGCTTTGGTGGATTTAAGATCAAATAAGGCAGAAGGGACAGATAACTTCCCATCAGAATTTTTGAAATCGTTGGGAGAAGTATTTAGTTTGATGTGTAGAATGTATGATTCTGGCGACATAACATCTGACTTTCAGAAAAAATATCATCCACACAATTCAGAAGACTGCGAGATTTGACAAATGCGAGAGCAATCGCACTATCAGCTTCACAGCTCCTGCATCCAAGTTGCTGACATGAATAATACACACAAAAATGGAAAAGAAAGATAAGGATATGTTACATGACGATCAGTTTGGCCTTACAAAAGGTAATGGCACCAGAGAGGCAATTCTGACGATGCAGTTGATAATGTAAACAAGAGTTAAGAAAAACCAACACACGTTCATAGGATTTGTCGACCTACAAAAAGCGTTAGACATTGTAAAATGGTACAAAATGTTCGAAATTCTGAGAAAAGTAGGAATAAGGGTCAGACGGGTAATATACAAAATTTACAAGAGAAAGGAAGAAATATTAAGAGTGAACGACCGGGGACGAAGTACTTGGATTAAAAAGCGTGTAAGACAGGGATGTAGTCTTTCGTCCCTCTTCTTCAATCAGTACATAGAAGAAGCAATGACGCAAGTAAAAGAAAGGTTCAGGAGTGTAATTAAAATTCAATATGGAATGATATCAATGATACAATTCGCTGATGACATTGCTATCCTGAATGAAAGTGAAGAAGAATTACATAATCTGCTGAATGGAATCAACAATCTAATGAGTACAGAATATGGATTGTGAGTAAATCGAAGAAAGACGAAAGTAATGAGAAGTAGCAGAGATGAGAGCAGCGAAAAACTTAAGATCAGAATTGATGGTCACAAAGTGGACGAAGTTAAGGAATTCTACAACGTAGGCAGCAAAATAACCAATGGCAGATGGAACAAGAAGGACATCAAAAGCAGACTAGCTCTGGCAAAAAGGGCATTCGTGGCCAAGGAACGTCTACTACTATCAACATAGGTCTTAATTTGAGGAAGAAATTTCTGGGAATGTACGTCTGGAGTACAGCATTGTATGATAGTGAAACATGGACTGTGGGGAAACCAGAACAGAAGAGAATCGAAGCATTTGAGATGTGGTGCGGTGGTGGTACAGACGGATATTGAAAATTAGGAGGACTGATAAAGCGAAGAATAAGGAGGTTCTGTGCACAATCGGAAGGGGAAAGGAATGTGTGGAAAACACTGAAAAGGAGAAGGGATAAAATGATAAGACATCTATTAAGACGTCAGGGAATAACTTCTATGGTACTAGAGGGAGTTGTAGAGGGCAAAAATGTAGTGGAAGACAGAGATCGGAATGCACCCAGCAAGTAAATCAGGACGGAGGTTGCAAGTGCTTCTCTGAGATGAAGAAGGTAGCACAGGAGAGGAAATCGTGGCCGGTCGCATCAGACCAGACAGAAGACCGATGATTCAGAAAGAACATGATAAAAGGGTGTAAGAAGATATGGCTCTTTAATTTCCTGTTGTAACACATACGAGAATTAAAATGGGTGGCCTAAGTAAATGAAGATGGACTAAGTAACTTTTCCTGTTATGAAACTTCCTGGCAGATTAAAACTCTGTGCCGGACTGAGATTTGAACTTGGGACCTTTGGCTTTCGCCGGCAAGTGCTCTTTTTTTTAATTGAATATTACATTAAATCAGATATAATCTTATGGCTTTAACCGATCGATAAAGACATTTCCATAAAAACCGTCAAACTTCATATTTATGCTATAAACCAATACTGCACCTTTAAGTTTTGTGGTTTGACACTATTAGACACACAATCTGACTGTCACATAAGTTCTGTACATTAACTTATAAAATTTCAAAAACTGCTTTCTGAAGTAGAAAAAACACACACCAAAAATTTACAGTACAATTCAAATAATATCCTTAAGGTAACTACGTACATCATACGCAGTCTTTTTTTATATTAACCAATGCCTATTCTTTCAAATACAATTTTTAACGAATTATCGAACTTTTTCGTGTGCTTCGAATACCTTCTAATTTTGTGGTGCCGGCCGGTGTAGCCGAGCGGATCCTAGGCGCTTCTGTTTAGAACCGCGCGACCGTTACGTCGCAGGTTCGAATCCTGCCTCGGGCATGGATATGTGTGGTGTCCTTAGGTTAGTTAGGTTTAAGTAGTTCTAAGTTCTAGGGGATTGATGACCTCAGATGTTAAGTCCCATAGTGCTCAGAGCCATCTGAATCATTTGAACTTTGTGGTATTCACACAGAATGTGTAGCTTCAACTCTATGGTGCTGTCGAATCCTAGTTCGTTAATAACGTAATTAACAATATTTCTCATCTGCCAGTACACAGCGCTATTTTTTGCCTCTGGGAAATAGCGTGCTTCAGGTCTGTGTATCAATGACAGCGATATACTCTCAGGGGATATCCTTGTAATCAGAGCTATATGCTCTCGGATCCACTTCCAACTATTCATGCGACCGCTGCAAGTGTATGAATTATTGTCTCAACTAGATGGCACTGTTGACATAAATTTGTTTCACAGGGTCCGATTGCTTACAGTCTTTCAGTGGTGCTAACTATGTAGTTAACTGTCTTGTACCACGACGTTTTTGTATTAGACTTGAGAACATTATAACTAATGTTTTTCCAAATCTCAGTCCAATGTTTGGAAACTGTCGCACTATTTTGTTCCTTCCTTCGTTTTTCTTTCGTTCCCACATTATAGCTCTTGATGTTAAGTGTCGTGACTGTCTGATTTCGGCACTTACATAACTGAACACAACATAGCAAACCCTCACATGCTGTAAACGACTGTTGATATTCTGCACGTCAATCGGGGAAGCAGGCTTCGAAGTTCAATGATCTCGAAAAGTTGACTGGTTATGCTTTCTCGCGAGTCTCTTATTAAATTAACTTGCCTTTTCATAAAAAGAGCAAAGGCTTTATCCTTTATATCATTTAATCCTAGTCCATCATTTTTAGGATATATAGTGGCTACTTTAGCAGGTACTGTGAACACTTCAACTTTCCACCAAATGTTTGTGATTTTGGACATGATTCTCCTCGCGATCATTCTCGGTATTGGAAACAGGTGGGCAGTATAATAAGCTTTAGCAAGGATGCATGAGTTAATATACTTTGAACTTGGTTCATATATCGAGTTAAATTCTCTATAATGGCTGGTTGCACTTTATTTGCTGCAACTTTCCAATTTAAAGCCGTCATTTTCATGGGGCATGCTGACAGGGTGATCCCAAATGTTTTATATTGTCGGACTAATTTTACCTACTCGACGATGCATTATCAAAACCTCTGAGATTTAACATCTTACGTTTTTTTCGTTTGCATTGGCTGCAGATGCTCTACATTACGTATCAGTCACTGTTGCTAGCGTGGTTACCTCTTCGTTATTCCTTATAATGACCAATATATCGTCAGCATAGGCTCTTATAACTGTTTTATATCCTGATAATGTTAAGCCTTTTAATCTATCATGGACATATCGGAGGAAAGATGCCAGTGAAATGAAATGGCGAAGAGCGACATGGACAGAGCATTTCCTTGAAGAACACGTCGTTTCATTTGTGTCAGCCTGGATTGTTGACAATTCACCGCTATTTTTGCATTTGTTCTAGCTAATATCATCTATATAAACTGTATGATCCTATCGTTGAAACCTATTTTCTTCAACGTCTGTAGAAGATATTCATGATTTACTACATTATAAAAATCTAAAAAGAAATAAAGCACACTTTACGTTTGTTACAGGGTTATTGCAATGATATCCGTGAATTCTGCTAGATTTTGAAAAATGGTTTTACCTTGCGCGCAGTTCTGATGTTTACTAATAATTTTATCTATCAGGCATGAAATTCTCTTGTTTACTATTCTAGAATTCAGCAGTGAAATTGGACGAAAATTATTTAAATCTTTGTTTCCATTACTTTTTGCCACAATAACAATTTTACTCTCCTTAAACTCAGCCGGGATCATTTTACCACGAATAACCTCATTTACAATATCCGTGATTTTCGCACCTCTGCTATCAGACCATCCGGTCCTGGGGATCTTTTTGCTGGTGAGGCTCACAGTCTCATACACGTCCTCTTCACTGACTACCTCGTTGTCATCTTCTGTCAGCTGTGGGGCTAGGATGTCAAGGAATTCTTCCAAGGATGCATCACTACTTTGATTTACAGAATATAGCTCGCTATAATTGCGATAAATCTCGTCCATGAAATCTTGCTGGGTTCTGAGAATCCTACCGTTTTTTGTTAGATTCCATCAATGAAAGTCCTTCTTCAGTTTTTCATATGCTTCACTAAACGATACAGAGAAGTAGTTTCGTTTCATGACACAGAATTTGCCTTCGATTTTATTTTCAACCCTTCCATTTGATTTCTCTTGATATTAAGTAACTTGGATTTGACTTTTTTGATGTCTGCTGTCCGAAGTGAGGAACCTGCTGAGACCTGATCATACAGATCTCTCGAAACGAAATACTGTAATAATATTCTATAGTGCATTTCATTTATCTAGCGCTCTGGGCACTGTATTGTATAAGAACCTTCACGAACTTTGGCTTCGCCATTTTAACCCACCAGTCGATAGCAGTGGCATATCTACTACGAGCACCCAGGCATATTGCTCATACTTATTTAATCAGGTCTTCAAAAACATGATTTACTAACAACGAAATGTTTAAATTCCACTGATTCTTGAATCGGCGAACTGGCTGTCTTGTTAGTTTTATGCAAGCTAAGACACTTGAATGGTCTGAAAGGTATGTAGGAATGGTTTCTACTTTTCTCCACAGAAGTTTCAAGATTTTTAGAAATATATAATCTGTAAATCCTGCTATGAGATGTTGCTGCGACACAAGTGAGCTCAACAATGGAGGCGTATTTGATTTCTCACATATCCTTTAATTCTAAACCACTAACTAGTTGTTTTAGTTCACTTGAGAAATTAAAATTAGGTAACTGATCTTTTCGATTTAAAACACAATTAAAATCACCTCCAAGTAATAACTGCCTTGGATTTTTCCTTAACGAGTATATCAGTTCATCTTTGAAAATATGTGATAGTCACATCATAGATATTTAGTCCTGTTCCCCCTTCCTGATTCCAGTCGTTCCACCCCACTTACTGGAATCCTTTCCCTCACCATAACAGCTGTTCCAACACTTGTTTCGTGACACACATTTATGTGACTGACATAATCGGGAATTACTAAATCCGACATTAGAACTTCTTGTAACAGGGCAATATCAGTCGCGGATTCGTACAAAAATCCTTAAGTGCTGATAATTTCATTCCGGACGTAATTTTATTTATGTTTATAGTGGTGACAGAATAATATTGCGTCATTGCGCTATCACTTTGTAGCTGTTTTGATGAACTAATTTAGTTTCCTGTGGTACAGGGTACAGTTAAACTATTAACAGTTTTATCGGTAGGATGAACATGGCATAACGCTTCAATCAGTTTATTAGTTACTGTCCCGTTTTCTTTCTGCTTCTGAGGTTTTCTCTTTTAGAGCTAGCAGACTGATTTCCTTGTAAACTTTCAGATTTTTCCTCCAGTGATTCGTGTAGGACCGTTTCGTACCGAACATCCTTTTGGCTTGGATCGCCCTTTCCAGATTTTCCCTGCCCTTGGCTACTTTCACATTTGGTTGCGTTTTTATTTTACTTCGCGGCTCATCAGGAGCAGCAGCAGACGCTTTCGCAGTTTCTGTTGCTGGCACCTGCCCTGTGGTGTCGATCGTGATTTCATTTAGGCCATTTATTCCTGATCCAGGGAAACAAATGGAGATGGCAGTTTTGCAACCTCTCCCTGAATTTGTTTACTAAGATGTAGCTGCAGCTCTTTGCAATCAGCTACTTCACCTGTTTCTTGCAAATTAATACTGACTACACCCCCTTCATTTTCTGGTACCGTATGTTTATTATCTTTGTGTTCATCAGTTTCGATTCGCATTCTGCCTTCCGGTTTCTCTGCCTCCTCATCGCACTGTTTTTGTTTGCGAATTGAGGAAGTTGTACAGCACAGCTCCTCCTCTGAACAACTATCAGTTGTCTCCAGAGGTCGTTTTTTTGGTTGCATTTCAGTTTCACGAGTAGTGGTAACAGGGTTTCCCTTCGTTGTTAACGGGGGAAATTGACAGTTGTCGTTAACATCCTCAACCAGTTGATCCGGGCTATTCTTTGTAACAGATCATTTAAGGCAGGGCTTCCCAACGTGTGGTCCGCGGACCCCTTAGGGGGTCCGCCGGCTCTTTCTAAGGGGTCCGCAGCCACCTTTGACCAAATCGTGTAAAATAATGAGTAAAATTATTGAATAAAAATGTGAAAATCAAATTCATCACAATTTTTTTTCGTGTGTAAAACGTGTACTTTTACTTCTGGTCGTGTTCCCAAGCAGCCTTTTGCGGTTCCTATGTGAGAACACATACACAGTTTAGTGCCGGAGAATGCGGCTTCTCTGATCGACTGTTTCGCAACAACACGGGGGTCGTTTGTGCGGCGGCTCACGACGCTAGATGCGCTGAAACCTTTTACGCATGCGCGGAGCGAGCTTCGTCGACCAATCACAGCGCTCGCTGGCACGTATGCGGTTCCAGGCATCGTTAAATGTTAAACTTGCTTTGTCAGTGCACTACCTATTTCATAAGTCGATTTTTGACCAGTTTATTACTTCTAACATGGATCCGTGGTTGAAGTCAGGATCATTGAAGAAGGGTGCGCCTTCTCAACAAGGGAAGTTTCCAGTTGAAATGAATGAGGAGGGAGGGCGGCCAAAGAAAGAACAATCACAAGAAGCTCCAAAGACTATTGATACTTCAGGGGGGGGGAGGGGGGGGGGTCATTGGGAACATGGCACTTGCATTAAGAAGCTTTCAGTTCCCATGGGTTTCGCTCTGAAATTTAAAGTTACTGTGCTCTTGATTGACTAGGGGTCCGCCAAGGATTTTCGACTGTAGAAGGGGTCCGCCAGCTGAAAAGGTTGCGAAGCCCGGATTTAAGGTATCAAATTACTTTTAAGAACAACAGTTCGCGAGTGGACATTCCTACCTGAAGTGGCCGGTTTCGTTACATATATGACATGCAGCTTCCTGACCTGTATAAACAATTTGTGCCTTATGCCCACAAACAGTTATGTCAGACGGAATATTCGTCTTAACGTCCATCTCTACACAGCGGACCCCGTTGAAACAATGTAGTTTAAAGCGAGGCGACCATCTTTCATTTGCAATTGATTTAACGTCCCCGTAGTTAGAAAGAGCTTCCTTAATCTTATCATTTTCAATTTCAATGGGAAGATTCAAGACACGAACGGTTTTGTAACGAATGTCCGCTTTATAGATGGAAACCTTAGTTTTATAACCATTTCTATGCACAAAATCTACTTCATAGCCCCACTTTCTTAACATTTTATCAACAATCGCAGCACTGATTAACTTGACAAAAACACAGTACTTTTCCTGATCCAGTTGCCAGGTATGGACGGTCTAAGAATTGAGACCAATTACCTGTGTAATCCAGTCATCTGTTCCCAGGGATGTCGGCTGAACAGGACGGGATTCATTGTCAAAAGCAAATACCAGAGTATTCTTCCTGAGGTTTGTAGCCATGGTTAACCCAGCGACGAAATTTCGGTTAAACAATAGAAATTCCAATTAGCAGCAGCGCGACCAGAAGGAGCGATCATATCATAACGAATATGAACGAACGCGGAGATTAACGGACGGACAGCACTCGGCGAAGCACAAGTACGGCGATGTAAACACGGAGGTGCAGCGCAGCAGTAAACAACGTCCACTAACCAACGTGGCTGAAACGGAGAAACTTGCAGAACTAGCACTCCTTGAGGAAAGGATATTGCGGGGACATGGCTTAGTCACAGCCTGGGGGATATTTCCAGAATGGGATTTTCGCTCTGCAGCGGGGTACGCTGATATGAAACTTCTCGGCAGATTAAAAATGTGTACCGGACCGAGACTCGAACTCCGGACCTTTGCCTGTAGCGGGCAAGTGCTCAACAACTTGCCCGCAAAAGGCAAAGGTCCCGAGTTCGAGTCTCGGTCCGGCACACAGTTTTAATCTGCCCAGAAGTTTCATATGAGTGTACACTCCGCTGCAGATTGAAAATCTCGTTCTGGAAACGTTTCCTGTATCATTACAATACTTATAATTTTTCCTCTCTGAGTGTGAAATGCGAAGGAACTTCTTCTGTAACTACAAAAGTAAAATGTGAAGTGACCCTTTTAATAATAACAGACAGGAGACATCTGATACTGTTACTGCACAAGCTGAATCGTCGCTCCGCAGGCTTGCGTCGGCCGCAGGCTCGCGGCGGAAGTATTAAGTATTCTGAATGTCGTAAAAGTATGCTCCGTCTTTGCAGATAAATGAATGTCAGTTCGTTTTTCTCTACAAGCGTTTCGCTTCTTTTCTTTTATGAAGCATCTTCAGCGGCCTGTAAGATCGTTTCTTTTTAGTGGAGATGTCTTTTACTCGTAACACAAGACAATAATCAGCCTCACGAAATTAGGGCTGCGAAAGTTGTTTCTAACCTGAAAACAAGAGAAAAACATGAGAAAACGTAACATATTCACATACTAGTAAGTAGTACAGAATACATTTATTATATACAGGCTGATACGTGGTACTTACTGGAATTAAGGAAAACGTGGAAGGGAGGGCCCACCAATATAAGTTTCTTTTCATCCAACCTGTTTATTTAACAATACATAAACTGTATTTTACAAATAATCGAAGCATTTAACCATAAAATTTTCTTTAATAAAATGAACAAATTTGCAAAGTTCTGTTAACCTTAAACCTTAAGTTGAATAAGCTTTTAATCTTTGCAAAAGAAATCTGAAGTGATGCATTGCAAAACAGCAAACAATACGACATTGATCACAAAACGGCCTGACCTGCAGCCCGCCCGTTATCGGGTGAAAGAGCGATGCTTACTACCACGCTGGACACAGTCTATCTTATTAAATGCCCTTCTGCAACGCATGAAAACTTAATAAGTACCAGTGATGGCAAGACTGACTCAGTTACTCATAACACATGAATTAACCTTGAATTTGAAAACTGTATGTGGAAAGGTTCGGGGTTAAGATGCGCACCTGTGCTTCAAGGTTACACAGATTAGCAAACAATATGACAATGATAAGGCTTTCTTCAAAGCAACCAACCTCCTAATTTCAATCGGCAACCAAGGTGCGACTGGATCCCCACCCGTCCCTTCTGACAGTTTTATTTTGACTAAAGCCCTGGTGACAGTTAGCTGTTAATATTTTCAAAGTTAAACCGATTGTCAGTTATTAAGACCGCTCTGAAGGTACGTCTTAAAACGTTACTTGTGAACACTTATTACAAGAGAACTCACTCGGAGGAACCACAAGATCCAGCTAAAACACATCAATAACTATCCGGTCTTTCAAACACAGAAACGAGCAACTTAGTGCAACACGTAGTTCAGATTATAACTAATGACTGAGAATCGCAGTTACAATCAAATAATTGAACCGGTTAACAGCTAAATCTAACCACAAGGTGCCTCTTTTGTTTAACGACAACCTGTGCCTTAGTACAATTACTCCGGCTGTATTTACGAGCAAGAGCTGATTAATTATAACGTCAATGTTCGGGTACAAACCAGAAAATGATAAGGAGGGCAGGTAGACAATGAAACAAATTACGACGAGGATTACAGAACGTTATTCCCCTTTATGAGCAAGCAGTCCCATGGATCCACAGTACGTCGCAGCAGTTACTGAGTGGTGCCGATGAAAGCCAGGTAGAAGACGGCAGCCAGGCTACGAGTGGTCGTCCGACACGAATGTTGCCAACCAACCGACGGGATGTCGGCCCGCTGCTTGCGGTCGACGCTGACCGCGGTGGAGTACTCCGGTATCTTCGCTCTGGGCAGGCCCTCCTTGCGCAGCTCGTCGCTTCGGCCACTCTGACCTCGAGAACACCTCTTGTCGCGACGCTACCGCCAATTCCCAAATTTCGTGTCTCCCTCTCGGGCCGGCGAACCCCGTACATACAGGGTGTTACAAAAAGGTACGGCCAAACTTTCAGCAAACATTCCTGACACACAAAAAAAGAAAATATCTTATATGTCCGGACACGCTTAATTTCCATGTTAGAGCTCATTTTATTACTTCTTTTCAAATCACATTAATCATGGAATGGAAACACACAGCAACAGAACGTACCAGCGTGACTTCAAACACTTTGTTACAAGAAATGTTCAAAATGTCCTCCGTTAGCGAGGATACATGCATGCACCCTCCGTCGCATGGAATCCCTGATGCACTGATGCAGCCCTGGAGAATGGCGTATTGTATCACAGACGTCCACAATACGACCACGAAGAGTCTGTACATTTGGTACCTGGGTTGCGTAGACAAGAACTTTCAAGTGCCCCCATAAATGAAAGTCAAGAGGGTTGAGGTCAGGAGAGCGTGGAGGCCATGGAATTGGTCCGCCTCTTACAATATATCGGTCACCGAATCTGTTGTTGAGAAGCGTACGAACACTTCGACTGAAATGTGCAGGAGCTCCATCGTGCATGAACCACATGTTGTGTCGTACTTGTAAAGGCACATGTTCTAGCAGCACAGGTAGAGTATCCCGTATGAAATCATGATAACGTGCTCCATTGAGCGTAGGTGGAAGAACATGGGGCCTAATCAAGACATCACCAACAATGCCTGCCCAAACGTTCACAGAAAATCTGTGTTGATGACGTGATTGCACAATTGTGTGCGGATTCTTGTCAGCTCACACATGTTGATTGTGAAAATTTACAATTTGATCATCAGAATCGAGGAAGTACAGTACATACTGACGAAACTAAAATGAGCTCTAACATGGAAATTAAGCGTGTCCGGACACGTGTCCACATAACATCTTTTCTTTATTTGTGTGTGAGGAATGTTTCCTGAAAGTTTGGCCGTATCTTTTTGTAACACCCTGTATATCGGCAAGCAAAGACCTTCTAAGGACACAATCCACAGACACCAACTCTTCCTCACAGATATTGGCAATGAGGCAACAAGAGGGACAGTCGATACTACACCTCAGCCAGTGGCGCCATACAGAAAAGCCTACTAAGTCAATGGCGCCACGGCTCAGCCTCCCCCTCTCAAACCTGAACAAGCCTCCCTTCGGCCTAAGAGCAAATCACTCCGGTGCAATGTTTTATCTGACTCGGATGATCATTATGAGCTTCCCCTTTACCAGATCCCTGACCAAAAGTTTGAGTGTGCTTAAAATTTTCACAATTGAATATGGACCTAGGAAGCGCAGGGCAAGCTTCCTTAAGCTTTTATCCCGGGAAGTCCCCCCAGTAACGTTCATGATGTAGACAACATTCCCTATCTTCTCTTGAAAGGGGTGCTTGTTTATATTATAGCGACAGACATGACGAAAGTGAGACTTTCTAATATTTTCCCGGGCTCGCCCCCATTTCTCCCTAAGAACCTCCGGAGGGCGTAAAAGATCATTTATCTCCCATAAATTGGAGAGCGGTGAATTCATGGAATATGCGAGCATTAGGCTAGCTGGGGTGGCCTGGGATGCTTCACGCCGCGCGGAGTTAAAAGTTAAGTTCAACCAGGGAAAGGTGGTATCCCACTTCTTGGGTAATTTCTGATGGTAAATAATGCTGACTTCAAGTTGTGGTTAATTCTTTCGGCAAAGGAAGCCTGAGGATAATAAGGTGTGGTGGTTACATGTCATCCCATTGTCAAAACAGAATTGTCTAAACGACCTAGTATTTGCTTCCTGAGGCTCCCTTACCAAGGGTTTTGTTCTTGTTCAGTTTTTAAATTATTAAATAGCTGGTGTACATCGGTAAAGATCGTACACACCAGGTGACTGTTCTGCGTTTCCTCATCAAGCTCGTGCTGTTGGAACATCCTGCTAAGGGCGTCAGCAACCTTATTATCAGATCCCTTAACGTGCCGAATCTTAAAATGAAAAGCCGAAATGCGGACTGCCCATATCGCGGTACTCCCTGTCTTCCTAGCATCAGCTAGGACCCAACTAAGGGCCTGATTATCCGTCTCTAGGTCTAATTCCCGATGTTCGAGATAGAGCCGAAATTTTTCCAGGGCAAATAATACAGCTAACGCTTCCCACTCACATATCGAGTGATTGAGCCCCTCCAGACGACGGGAAGCAAAAGCTAACGGACGCCTGATATCTCGATCTTCATGTAAAAGAGCTGCCGCCACACCAGCACTGCAAGCAACAGTCTGGACCACAAAGTCAGGTACGGCTAAAACCGATGGGTTGGCAATCGGAGTTTTAATTCCTTCAAAGGCTGCCGGCTGACTTTCAGCTCAAACGAATTTCTCATTATTTCTGGGTAACAAATTTAACGGAAGTGCAAGTTGCGCAAAGTTTGGGACAAATCTGCGTATATAATTAGCCATTACTACAAATCGGGCGACCTCCCTTTTATTTCGTGGCTGCGGAAAATTCCTCAACGCCTTAGTGCGTTCCTGATCAATGCTAACTCCGTCCCCAGACACGAAGTGATCCAAAAATGACACTTGGCGCTTAGACAAGGTTATCTTTGAGGGTTTCACAGTCAGCCCGCATCCCTGAGTCTGGATAGTACCTTTCGGATGTGTTCTAAATTATCTTAAAAGGAGGCTTTAAATATGACCACATCGTCCAAATAATTGAAGACACAATTAAACTGTAGATTACCTAAAATTTTATCCAATAAACAGGATAAAACTGCTGCACCGGTTGACAAAACGAATGGAACCCAGTTGAACTCATATGAATTCCAATACGTGGTTCAAAGAGCACTATGGGACCTAACATCTGTGGTCATCAGTCCCCTATAACTTAGAACTACTTAAACCTAACTAACCTAAGGACATCACACACATCCATGTCCGAGGCAGGATTCGAACCTGCGACCGTAGCGGTCACGCGGTTCCAGACTGAAGCTCCAGTATGTGGCGAAGGCGGTGAGGTGCTTAGATTCCTCCGTTAAAGGTACCTTGTAATAAACCTGATTAAGGTCTAGTACTGTAAACCAAGATACTCCAGAAAAACAGGTAAAACAGTTGCGGAGATCAGGCATTGGCACCAATTCCCAGATCACTTTCTTATTGAGAAGCCTGTAATCAACCACAGGTCGGAAATCCTTCCCCTTATCATTAGATACCAAGAAAATGGGGGAAGCATAGGGAGGTGATGGACGGTCTTATAACTCCGTATTTTCATAAGCCCTCAATTTTGTGCTGCAATATCTTTATCTTAGGTGGTGACAAGCGATATGGAGACTGGCGAACCGGCACGTCATCCAAGACACGAATGTGGTATCTGATTACGTCTGTGACTCCCAACTTGTCACAAAGTACGTCAATAAATTCACCCAGAAGTTCATAAAGTGTTTCCCTTGTTGACTAGAGAGATGGTCTACCCCAAGGCACGTGTTACTGCTGGTGTCACGTCCCATCCCCACATGAGCTCATGAACAAAAGGCTATTCTATCGTTGAGGGAAAATTTGAAATAAAAGGTCCGGGTCTCACGGATGAAATCATGCCCTATAACTAGGTCAGGCACCAGTTCCTTAACTAATAAAAGCTTGACAGGCCATGAAAATTAACACACGGAGATATTTCCCCTCACTTCCCACACAGAGGCAACTCTTGGCCATTGGCCACCCGACACTTTCAACCGAGGGACGTATGGAGATAATCTACATAAATGTCCATATTCAATAAATCACTCGTAATTAAGGAGTGACACAGAGCTGCCTGAATCTAGTAACCCACACAACCGTTCATGCCCTATAGCCGCACAAACAAATGGTAAGGTACATATGGTGGCTGCCTGTATACGACTACACCACCCTTATCTCTGAGGATGCGACCCCGCCCACTTCTGGTGTCGTTTCTCAGCGAGAGGTGTCGTTGGAACCGGGCATCCCCGCACTAAATGGTTACTTGCGCCGCATCTAAAACAAGCGGCTGATTTCATTGAACCGCGCGCTCTACCTACCGTGCTACCTTCAGGACCGGAGCTAGATAAGTCTTCATGTCCCCTCGTTAACTCATTTCATTAGTTTTCGGCAAAAGACAATTTCATAATAGACTTAACAAGATTCTATAACTCACGAAGAGTGACCGGACGAGGAAAGAGTGCGATCCGAGACCTATCTTCAGGCCGAATACCTTCCAAGACATTAGCAACTAAATTCGCCTGGGGAACATCCATTCGTAGTGCTGATACTGCCTCATTAACCCGCTCTACATATTCAAACAACGATTCGTGGGAGTCCTTCACGCGTCAATAATATATACACTATAGCTCTTTGCGCATACGGTCTGATAACTAACCCTCCACGACCGATTGTCTCAGTTGCCCGATCGTCTTACCCTGCTGTAAGGTTTCGGATAGCATATTAATTAAGCTACCACGTGCTAACAGGTACAGTGCGTTAACTACTACATGATGGGGCATCCTTAATGCGTCAGCATGGACTCAAACGTAACTAGTAGCCACAATATCTGTTGCATATTTTCTATGGTTTCAATTGACAGTTCCCGAATACTATTTATGAGACCCATCATTGGGTTAGTGAGACGGACAACATATTCCCCAGACCGATCACTTAGACCTCGGGTGACGGATCCACATTCGGCTATTGGATTGTCAGAAACACAGTCTATATTATTTGTATCAGCCGCACTTTCTAATTCTAAAGCCACAATTTGGATCTGCAAATCAAACACAAGATTGTTTAACTGAATGGCAAGTGCTAACTGATCAGGGCTCGGTTCTACAAGTTTAAGATTCTTTACTTTATTTCGAAGGAGGACTAATTGTGCATGAATGCGCTTCATCTACCTCACGATTTGCTGATTATTCTGGAGAAAGGAGAGAATTTCTTGTAACTGATTCAATGCTACCATAAGAGTCTGTAAATATTGGCTCACCTCACCAACCGTGCTGACAGAAACGGAGAGTGGTGTTGACAACGCTGCCCGTGGGCTGGCTCCCCCACCGCACCGCGAACATTTTGTTCGTAATGCTCAGTTCATACTCAAGTTGATCCCGTTTTAAGTACGAAATACCTCTTTTGCTTAACGGCAACCTATACCTTAGTACAATTGTTCCGGCTGTATTTATGACCAAGAGCTGATTAATTATAACATTAATGATCGGGAAAAAACGAGAAAATAGTAAGGAGGGCAGGTAGACAATGAAACAAATTACCACGAGGATTACAGAATGTTACTCCCCTTTATCAGCAAGCAGTCCCATGGATCCACGGTGCGTCGCAGTGGTTACTGAGTGGTGCCGATGAAAGCCAGGTAGAAGACGGCAGCCAGGCCACGAGCGGTCGTCCGACACGAACGTTGCCAACCAACCGACGGGATGTTGGCCTGCTGCTTGTAGTCGACGCTGACCCCCTGTGAAGTACTCCGGTATCGTTGCTCTGCCCAAGCCCTCCTTGCACAGCTCGTGGCTTCGGCCGCTCGGACCTCATGACCACCTCTTTTCGAGTCGCTACCGGCAATCCCCAAATTTCTTGCCTCTCTCTCGGGTCAGCGAACCCCGTATATACCGGGTGATTAAAAAGTCAGTATATATTTGAAAACTTAATAAACAACGGAATAATGTAGATAGAGAGGTAAAAATTTACACACATGCTTGGAATGACATGGGGTTTTATTAGAACCAAAAATAAAAACACACCATATTGCTAGACGCGTGAAAGATCTCTTGCGCGCGTCGTTTGGTGATATCGTGACCTCAGCCGCCACTTTTGTCATGCTTTGCCTCCCATCCCAGGTCCTCAGACCTCAGTCCGAGCGATTATTGGCTTTGGGGTTACCTGAAGTCGCAAGTGTATCGTGATCGACCGACATCTCTAGGGATGCTGAAAGACAGCATCCGACGCCAATGCCTCAACATAACTCTGGACATCCTTTACAGTGCTGTTCACAACATTATTCCTCGACTACAGCTATTATTGAGGAATGATGGTGGACATATTGACCATTTCCTGTAAAGAACATAATCTTTGCTTTGTCTCACTTTGTTATGCTAATTATTGCTATTCTGATCAGATGATGCGCTATCTGTCGGAGACTTTTTGAACGTTTGTATTTGTTTGGTTCTAATAAAACCCCACGTCATTCCAAGCATAGGTGTCAATTTGTACCTCTCTATCTACATTATTCCGTGATTTATTCAGTTTTCAAATGTATACTGACTTATATATATATATATATCGGCAAGCAAAGACCTTCTAAGGACACAACCCACAGATACCAACTCTTCCTCACTGATGTTGGCAATGAGGCAACAAGAGGGATAGTCGATACTACACCTCAGCCAGTGGCGCCATACAGAACAGTCTACTAACTCCACGGTGCCGCGGCTCACAGGGTGTATCTGAAATGAATGCAGATAATTAGAGAGCTGGTGCAGTCGGCCACAACAAAAATATCTTGCACAGCAACCCATGTCCGCACCCCTCAGCGTATACGTCGCTAGGCGTCTTTGAACAGCATCGCGCACACGCCAATGCTACCCCATCCGTCATGGTAATAAGTCTGCAGTGCAACGTTTTCAGTGTATTTGTGGCATCGCCCGCATCTCGTGGTCGTGCGGTAGCGTTCTCGCTTCTCACGTCCGGGTTCCCGGGTTCGATTCCCGGCGGGGTCAGGGATTTTCTGTGCCTCGTGATGGCTGGGTGTTGTGTGATGTCCTTAGGTTAGTTAGGTTTAAGTAGTTCTAAGTTCTATGGGACTCATGACCATTGCTGTTAAGTCCCATAGTGCTCAGAGCCAATTTTGTGGCATCAAGGAAAAACATAAGTCAGGATGAAGTTTTATAATATTTCTTTGGAAAAAGTTACAAAAATGCTCGAAATTACGCCCTCCTGCTTCAATGCGCGCAGTGCAACGAATTTAGAATGACTGTCGCCCTCTTTTGACATACTCCTGGCATACTGGAAATTGCTTCGGAGGCTGCCCATAATGCGCACTGTCAGTTCTTCATCAGTCTCCATCGGTGTTTCGTAGACAACAGATCGCAGGCGGCCACAGCAAAACATAGCAATGGGTGTCAAGTCGGGGGAACGTGCAGGTCGTGCCACCAGGCCATTGCGTCCTATCCAGTTCTCACCAAAGGTTTCATCCAACTGCATTCGGACTGTATGGGCGAAGTGCGCAGTTGCATAGTGTTGGTACCACATTCGCTGTAGCACTTTTAATGGAACATGTTCCAATAACTCTGGCAGGGTTTCTCGTGAAAAGATGAAGGATTAAGTATCCGATCGCGTTCAGTCGCTGAGGGAACGTGTACGGACCGACCAGATTGTCGTTTACCCATACGGCCAAAATGTTGACAGTGAAGCGACCTTGGTGACCACGAACAAAGGCCGCGTGCGGATTTTCCCATGCTCACACGTGTTGACTGTGGCCGTTGGACATATCCCCTCACGTAAGAGATGCCTCATCCGTAATAGGTGCATGGTTCAGAAAGACGGGATGAACGGCTCATCTTTACAAAAACCACTGGCAGAATTCAATTCGAAGTGGAAAATCGTCTGGGTTGAGGGCGTGAACCTTATGAAAGCGTTAGGGGTGCAAATCATCTTCATGACACACTTGCCAATTTGTGGACTGGCTTACACCCATTTCTCGTGCAACACACCGCGAGCTTGTTGACGGTGTGTTTTCCAACAGTGCTAACGCCTCCTATTCAAGCCCTGGTCTTCGCACCTGCAACGCAAAATGAATACACCGAGTTTCGAAGTTGGTCTCAAAATCACGTGTGTCATTACCAGTACCCGTCAGTGGAAAACGTACCTCAAACGGACCTGTCTCTCGTACGGACCTACAGATGGCAGTTGCCGGTCAGTGTGGCCGAGCGGTTCTAGGCGCTACAGTCTCGAACCGCGTGACCGCTACGGTCGCAGGTTCGAATCCTGCCTCGGACATGGATGTATGTGATGTCCTTAGGTTAGTTAGGTTTAAGCAGTTCTAAGTTCTAGGACTCATGACCTTAGAAGTTAAGTTCCATAGTGCTCAGAGCCATTTTTTTGATGGCAGTGAATGTGTGTGTATCTGGTACTCTACGATTCAGAAACCGCCGAAAGCAGAAACGTTGGGCAGCTTGAGCATTCCCATACGCCGCCCCGTACTCGCAGTACAAGTCTGCCCGTTCCTCACAAGAACAGCGGTCCACTTCCTGTTCAAATGGCTCAAATGGCTCTAAGCACTATGGGACTTAACATCTGAGGTCATTAGTCCCCTAGACTTAGAACTACTTAAACCTATCTAGCCTAAGGACATCACACACATCCATGCCCGAGGCAGGAGTCGAACCTGCGACCGTAGCAGCAGCGCGGTCCATTTCCTATTCGCTCCACATAGTAACAGACACAGGAGTGTCTCCATTTGACGACAAACTGACGCAGAGTGAACCATACTCCGCAGTTTGTATATGTACTTCACCCTATGCAACACCTATCAAGTAGGCACACACTGGCACAGCCAAAAGAAACGCGTTCACGTCGCAGTAAGAGGCGGAAAACCCAAAGTGTTGTTCCGCCTACAATATCCGCAACTTTGTCGACTACGGCGTTTGCGAATAAAGGTCATGAAACTGCAACCAGGTGTCTCTTTTACCTCGATGTCGCAAATAAATTGAAACCCTTTCTCTGTAGACCTGTTACCATGACAGCTCGGATGGCATGTTGTGTGCCAACCCTCTTGCGAAGCGCAACACTGTTCAGCAATACCTAGCGCCGTACGTTAAGGAATGTGCACATGGATTGGTATGCGGAATATGATTGTTATGACCAACTGTACCAGGCATTTCATTTTCTACATTCACTTCAGATACACAGCGTATAAACGTATTACATGTCACTGAGGAGATGCAGAAATAAAAGAAGCGAAACCCGTATGGCGAAAAACAATCTACCTTTGAATTCGTTTCAAAGACAGAACATATCTCCATGATTTTTAGTAACTAAAGAAGGACGGTAAACGGAAAAATGACGATTCTGGATGTCGCCGGCGATTTCCGACCAAATTTTCTTCGTCCCGTTGCGCCCCGTTCGCCAGTGCGCACGCCGCAGTGCAAAACAACGGGTTTGATATCCCACTGTCACAGCACGGTGATGTCACTATGGCTCCATAATTTTAGGGCATGTTTTTAAAACGGATCTGAAGACTATGATTGCTAACCGAAACTGGTAAACTAACGATATAACAAGTTTATGATTATAGACGGAAATGCAGAAATTTTTTCTACACTATCTGCATTAGTGCTCTATTCGTGACCACACGGCATCTTGTGATGATTAATGCACTCGTAACGCGAGAAAAATGGATGTGTGAGCCGAAGCACCTCCGATGCGTGACGCAATACCTGAAAACCGTTCTGAGCAGCAATGGGTACTACAACTGTTACAGAAGAAGTGTCACAGAACCAAACATTCGGCGAAGTGCTACATCGCAGAAAGAATTCTCGGCTACGGCCTTTCTGCCATACATTCCCAGAGTGACGGAGACAATCGGGCGTATACTGCGCAGACACGACATAAAGACTATTTATAAACCGACAAAGAAGATAAAAGAGCGTCTCTGATCAGCAAAGGAGAAAAGGGACCTATTTGCAAAGTCGTAAATATATTGCACGCCATGTATATGCAGAATAATGCGTGCTGAAACGACTGGACGATCAAGCAGCTCCAAGATCGCTAAACGTAACCGTTGCTGCAGGTTGTGGCAGGTGGAGAAATCGGCCTTGGTGGAGACCGATCACACAGTAACATTCGCAGACGGGGAAGTTCTGGCTGTAGAGAAGGGCTATCACAACCGCTTGTTCAGAGAAGCTGTAGAAATACACAAGCATAAGAAACATGAAAGCCACTAGGTCAACTAATCCTGGATTCCCGTGCTGCAGCGACCGACCGCTGCCGGTAGCAAGGGGAGAACTGCACCGGAAATGCCCACGGAAAAACCCTTTCATCTACATCTACGTGAGTACTCTGCTATTCACAATAAAGTGCCTGGCAGAGGGTTCAATGAACCACCTTCTAGCTGTCATCCTACCATTCCACTCTCGAACGACACGCGGGAAAAACGAGCACTTAAATTTTTCCATGCGAGCCCTAATTATTCTTATTTTATCGTGATGATCATTTCTCCCTATGTAGTTGGATGCCAACAGAATGTTTTCGCAATCGGAAGGGATAACTGGTGATTGAAGCTTCATCAGAAGATCCCGTCTCAATGAAAAACGCCTTTGTTTTAATGATTGCCACTCCAATTCACGTATCATGTCCGTGATACTATCTCTCCTATTTTGAGATAATACAAAACGAGCTGCCCTTCTTTGTACTTTTTCGATGTCATCCGCCAGTCCCACCTGGTGCGGAACCCACGCCGCACAGCAGTACTCCAGAATAGGGCGGACGAGTGTGGTGTAAGCAGTCTCTTTAGTAGACCTGTTGCACCTTCAAAGTGTTCTGCCAATTAATTGCAGTCTTTGGTTTGCTCTACCCACAATATTATCTATGTGATCGTTCCAATTTAGGTTATTTGTAATTGTAATTGTAATTGTAATTTACAGCCTTCAGATTTGTGTGATTTATCACGTAATCGAAATTTAGCTGATTTCTTTTAGTACTCATGTGAATAGCTTCACACTTTTCCTCATTCAGGGTCAATTGCCACTTTTCGCACCATACAGATATCTTATCTAAATCATTTTCAAGTCGTTTTGATCATCTGATGACTTTACAAGACGGTAAATGACAGCATCATTTGCAAACAATCTAAGACGGGTACTCAGATTGTCTCCTATGTCGTTAATATAGATCAGGAACAATAGAGGGCCTTGGGGAACGCCGGATATTACTTCTGTTTTACTGGATGACTTTCCGTCTATTACTACGAACCGTGACCTTTCTGACAGGAACATGGGTGCCAAGGAGGCGAAGAAAGCCAGTGTGCACTCCGTGTGCATACCGCGGGAAGTCATTCCGGATGTGGAAAGGGAGCTTCCGGATGCCATGAAGAGTACAGGGTGCAACCAACTGCAGGTGGTGGCTCATGTCGGTACCAATGATGTGTGTCGCTTTGGATCGGAACAGATTCTGTCTGGTTTCGGGTGGCTAGCGGAAATGGTAAAGACTGCCAGTCTTGCTTCCGAGATTAAGGCGGAGCTCACCATCTGCAGCATCGTCGATAGAACCGACTGTGGTCCTTTGGTGCAGAGCCGAATGGAGGGTCTGAATCAGAGGCTCAGGAGGTTCCGTGACCGTGTAGGCTGCAGATTCCTTGACTTGCGCCATAGGGTGGTGGGTTTCCGGGTTCCGCTTAATAGGTCACGAGTCCACTACACACAGGAGGCGGCTACACGGGTAGCGGGGGCTGTGTGGAAGCGACTGGGCGTTTTTTTTTTTAGGATAGAGGCTCTCAGGGAACCACAGAAGGGACGTCCGTCTAAAAGTGGGCAGGTAAAACACAGTAAGGTAGTTGTAGTAACGATTGTTACTGTAGTTGTAAATTGTCGTAGCTGTGTTGGGAAAGAAGAGCTCCAAGCCCTAATAGAAAGCACTGAGGCTCAAATAGTTGTAGGTACAGGGAGCTGGCTAAAGCGGGAAATAAGTTCAGCCGAAATTTTTTCAAACGAGCTAACAGTGTTTAGAAAGGATAGATTAAATACAGTTGGTGGTGGAGTATTTATTGCTATTAGAGGTAGTTTGCCTTGTAGCGAAATTGAAGTAGATAGTTCGCGTGAAATAGTATTGGTAGAGGTTATACCTGACAATTGGACTTAACTATTAATTGGAGGGTTTTACCGACGCCCGACTCAGAAGATATAGTTGCTGAACAGTTCAAGGAAAACTTGAGTCTCATTTCAAATAAGTATCCCGCTCATACAATTATGGTCGGTGGTTACTTCAATCTATCATCGATATGCTGGAAAAATTAAATTATACGTTTAAAGCCAGCGGCAGGTATAAAACGTCATCCGAAATTGTACTGAATGCTTCCTCAGAAAATCATTTTGAACAGTTAGTTCATGAGCCCACTCGAAGCGTAAATGTTTGCGAAAACATACTTGACATTGTAGCAACAAATAATCCTGGATAAACAGTGAGTATTGTGACGAATACAGGGTTTAGCGACCACAAGGCAGTTGCTGCTAGGCTGAATACCGTAACACCTACAACCATCAAAAAGAAACGTAAGGCATATGTATTTAAAAAAGCTGATGAAAATGCTCTTAACGCCTTTTTAAGAGAGAGTCTTCACTCCTTTCGATCTGATCATGTAAATGTAGAAAAGTTGTGGAATGTTTTCAAAGAGATAGTATCGACAGCAATTGAGAGATATATACCACATAAATTAATAAGTGATGGTACTGATCCTCCATGGTAAACAAAACGGCTCAGATCGTTGTTGCAGAAGCAACGAAAAAAAAATGCCAAACTTAAAAGAACGTCAAATTCCCAAGATTGGCAAAGTTTTACAGAAGTTCGAAATATAGTGCGTTGTTCAATGCGAGATGCTTTTAATAATTTCCACAACGAATCTCCGTCTCGGAATATGACAGGAAACCCAAAGAGATTCTGGTCATACATAATGCACACCAGTGGCAAGACGCAATCAATACCTTCACTGCGTGATAACAACGGTGAAGACACTGATGACAGGGCCACTAAAGCAGAGTTATTAAACACGGTTTTCTGAAACTCCTTCACCAAAGAGGACGTAGTAAATATTCCTGAATTCCAATCAAGAACAACTGCCAAGATGAGAATCATAGAAGTAAATATCCTCGGTGTAACGTAGCAGATTAAATCACTTAATAAAGGCAAGGCCTCCGGGCCAGATGGTATACCAATCAGGTTCCTCTCAGAGTATGCAGATAAAATAGTTCCATATTTAGCAATTATATACAACCACTCACTCACAGAAAGATCCGTACCTAAATACGAAGTCACACCAATACCCAAAAAGGGAAGTAGGAGTAATCCGCTGAATTACAGGCCTATATCACTAACGTCGATTTGCAGTAGGGTGTTGACGTAGGCGCATCAGGTATATATAATCTGTAGTCGCGATCCAGTCCACCACCAGGAATGGAGGGTGAATCTTTGAAAATGCCAGGCAGTGCTGGCAAAAGTCGGTCGAAGAACCCGAGACAGAAGCCAACAGACAGTTTGTCGGAATTCCTTAACTTCGTCTAATTCTTGCTCAATTTTGATAAGATTGCGACTAATCTCATTTCTGATACTACTCATTATTTTTAATGTTTTACTCACACATAATAATGTCATCTCTACACCTATCATTTGATCATCTTCTGAATTAATTCCATACATAGCTTCTGAAAGTTTAGAAAATGAGTGAATAGAGTTCAGCCGTTTTACACCATAGGTAAGTATGTTTATATGTTGTCATCTAACCAGTTTCAGCGACTTTCTTTTACTTCTCTAAATACACCCATTTCTTCCGATCATTTTCCAAATTTTGTTTCCTATAATTTTGTAATTATTAGTCCACAATGTTTTCCTCTGAATCCGCACATATTGAAAAACTGTGTGTATAACAGAACTTGGTACACATATACCTTACCGTAATGCAATAATCACTTTGGGGATAGGAAACACCTACCTATCAAAGTGGTGGGGCTGGGGGCGAAAAAGAATCGTAGCCCACGACACGTGAATTCACCTAGTGACTTGCGACGAACTCTACACATAATTTCAAACCTTTATGAAATTTTTTCTCGCTGACAACCCCTAGAAACTGATGTGAGGAAAAATGTTTATTCATCACTTCTTCTCCGCTCTTCACATAGTAAAAGAACCGGATGAAGCATGACGATGGAATTTATTACTTATTTGCCGCTAACTGTATTCTAGATACATTTTACAGACAGTATCCACTTCTACCAATGAAAGTAAGTTCAAAACAACAATGAAGAGCCAAAGAAACTGGTACACCTGCCTAATATCGTGTCGGGCCCCCCGAGCACGCAGAGGTGCCGCAACACGACGTGGCATGGACTCGACTAACGTCTGAAGTAGTGCTGGAAGGAATTGACACCACGAATCCTGCAGGGCTGAAACAGCACGTTGCAAGGCATCCCAGATATGCTCAATAAAGTTCATGTGTGGAGAGTCTGGTTGCCAGCGAACGTGTTTAAACTCAAAAAAGTGTTCCTGTAGCCACTCTGTAGCAATTCTGGACGTGTGGGGTGTCGCATTGTCCTACTGGAATTGCCCAAGTCCGTCAGAATGCACAATGGACATGAATGGATGCAGGTGATCAGGCAGGATGCTTACGTACGTGTCACCTGTCAGAGTCGTATCTAGAGGTATCGGAGGTCCCATATCACTCCAACTGCACACGCCCCACACCATTATACTCGTAGAACCTTCACCAGCTTGAACAGTCCCCTGTTGATATGTAGGGTCCGTGGATTCATAAGGTTGACTCCATACCAGTACACGTCCAACCACTCGATACAATTTGGAACGAGACTTGTCCGACCTGGCAACATGTTTCCAGTTTTCAACAGTCCAATGTCGGTGTTGACGGGTCCAGGCGAGGCATAAAGCTTTGTGTCGTGCAGTCATAAAGGATAAACGAGTGAGGCTTCGACTCCGAAAGCCCATATCGATGATGTTTCATTGAATGATTCACACGCTGTCACTTGTTGATGTCCCAGCATTGAAATCTGCAGCAATATGAGGAAGGGTTGCACTTCTGTCATGTTGAACGATTCTTTTCAGTCCTCTTTGGTCCCGTTCTTGCAGGACTTTTTCCGGCCACAGCGATTTCGGAGATTTGATGTTTTACCAGATTCCTGATATTCACGGTACACTCGTGAAATGGTCGTACGGGAAAATCCCCACTTCATCGCTACCTCGGTGATACTGTGTCCCATCGCTCGTGCGCCATCTATAACAACACGTTCAAACCCACTTAAATCTTGATAACCTGCCATTGTAGCAGCAGTAATCGATCTAACAACTGCCCCAGACAGTTGTCTTATACAGGCGTTGCGATCGCAGCGCCGTATTCCGCCTGTTTCCATATCTCTGTATCTGCATACGCATGCCTTTACCAGTTTCATTGGCGCTTCAGTGTATATCATTACACGACACATAATTCAGGAGATATGAAGTCATAAACAATGAGACATATGAAAAACCGCCGCATCAAGTATGATATTTAAATTTACTTCTTCGTTGCTTCTAATTTCATTGGCAGCACATTTCGTAGACAGTACCCATATATGCCGCTAAATGTATCTACAAAATTGCATCATTGTATGATACATAGTTCAGGACATATGACGTCATAAACATTAAGCATAAGGCCAGACGCTGCATGATACAGGCGTGGACGCGCAGCTATGAATGAAAACTGGGTGACGCCGTGTTTCTCAGGTAGTAAACAGATAAAAAGAGGTGACCGGTAATAATTAAGTGTACAGTACGGAACTATTTAGAGATAATAATAAAGTAAAGAAATAAACTTGTAACATAGTCAATGAATACATGTATGAATTACAAAAAGAAGCACGTGTATCCCACAAGTGAAAAAGATCTCGTGTCGCAATTTCGTGTTTCGACCCAGAAAGCATTTGTTTGAGCCTGGGGCTCGAATGTCGACCGTAAGGTGTCTACTAGTAAACTATGAAGCTTTAGAAACGTGATATAAAACTTAAATTAAATAATAGAAGACACGAAAAACCTCTAAAAATTGAAGAAATTGGCCCTTTGAGTTTAATATAAGTACTATAGTGCATCAAAATATTACTAGTTAAACTTAAAGGGGAAATACATTTTTTCACTTTTTAGTGGCTTTTTGCGGCCTTTTTTTAATTTAAGTTTTGTTCAAAAGGACAGTGCTCGTCCAACGTGATACATGTCTCTTCGAACTGCCTGTGTACTGCTGATGTACTCCCGTCGTCAGACAGGTTAGGTCTGTCCTCAACAGAGAATGTTGGGGGGCAGCTCGTACATCAACGCCGTCTCAGTATCAGTGTGCGAGATATCAGTGATAAGTCACAACAGTTGTGGACCAACTTACCTCAAGACAAAATACAAAGTGGTGTATAACACAGTCCCGAAAGAATCAGGTCATGGGTGTAACGTCATACTGAAAAGGCGGCTCATACTGCCAAGTTCTTTGAAAATTTCACTGTATTATGTAATCACCGAATTTATATTACATCCTCTTACAACCCATGAAGCTTCATTTTGTCTTCTCCTCCCCTTCTGTGTGTTTCAATTTTTTTTTTTTTGTTAAGCATATTTTAACAAATATTCTAGATGTTAGTTATAAAAAAGAAAGCAAAGAAGTAAAAGAATGAAGGACAGACACAGAATTATTCCTCATAGTATTATATTTCATATAATTACAAATTTTACAGACTGCGGGTCTGAACAGAGTGACGAAAGCGTTTAGTAATGAGAAAATATACAGATTTTTAGAGCTAGATTTTCATAAATTTAATTTATAGAAGTGTGACTTTGTCACCAAAATTTCTTATTAACGTACGTACGAACATAGTAACAATGGTAAATGTCAAACTAATTATCGGAAATAATACAGAACTTACAAACGACAAAGACAAACTATTAATTCTATACAGAGGATGGGTCGGCAAGGAATAACCAGTCCAAGTATACAAAAAAAATCCAATAAGCATATCGTGGTACGTTTCCACTAACTTACAGGAGGTAATGTGATAAACTTCCTGGCATGAAAAGTAATTTTTAAGGTTTATAACTACCTAATTATAACACCGACTAAGTTTTTTTCAGTGGAAATGTATGCTTTTTGTCCTTGTGGTGTTGGAAAGAGCCTTCGAGGACATCATCTACGTGGAAGTGTCTAACTTAACAACGTAGCAACAAGATAGCAGCGCCGCCAACCGCTGTCCCGCAATGAGGATAAGACGTCAGCGCTATTGCACCACATGTATGCAGACACTACAGTGTGGGCTGTGAACTGAATTCCTGCTGACGTGTAAGATAAAGTGGCTTGTGTCTGGACTGCTCCGATAACAGAACCTACGGTATGCCCTCAATCTGCGACAACTGTGTAAGGTAAATGTAAGCTTCTATGGACTGGTTTGAGATTTATCGCTGGGTGTTAGTAGCACATGGGTGGCAGTACATTTTCAATGGAAGACTGAAACTGCATGTTACAAAAAGTGGTGTGATATTTACTTCAAACGTAGCACAACACCTTTCCTGCAGTCAGCGACTTTGTACCAGGAAACACACCATTATGTAGACATTATTAGAGGCACTACGCGAATATCTTAGGGTCACGCAGGGGAGATGTGCATTTAATTGGAGTTTTTTCATCATCGCTTCAGTTGTAGCACTACTGGTCAAGGACATAGCCACGGGGTGGGGGTTTCGGACTACCACTATCACCAAAATGAAATTACGTACTACGTAACTGCCTTGCAGTGAAACTAAAAGATATTTAGATTTTCAGTCATACGATGAAGAAGGGGTACACACTGTCAGTACTTAGCAACGCAAACAACAGATCTGAACACCCCTAACTCTCTCAGCCATCGTCAATCCCTATTTTACCCAAGACCAACTCTTGGCCTTTCATGAGCTCA
Organism: Schistocerca piceifrons; assembly: GCF_021461385.2. Lineage (NCBI taxonomy): Eukaryota > Metazoa > Arthropoda > Insecta > Orthoptera > Acrididae > Schistocerca > Schistocerca piceifrons. Next base: position 389,297,159 of record NC_060140.1, on the reverse strand, counting down.
GTTTTTTTTTTTTTTTTAACTTGCTGTTGAGTTTTATGTAAATGCTACCGTTCATTCTTTTTGTGCTAAGTGCTCTTGCGACAGTTTCTAATTATGCATAATTCTGTAACAAGACAGAAGAGAAAAACCGAATCTGATGTGTCCGCTAGCTGTTGTAACAGCCTAATTACCTATCACCCATAGCAGTTTAATGTTAGCAGTGGAATCGTTATTTGGAGGTTGGCAGAACTTTGGAGTTGGAATATTTTCAGTTTTCCGCAAGGCAGCGAAGCGATAAATATAATAAAAAATAACGTTAAATAAAGATCAGTGCATAAAAATACCGGTGGATTTGACTGTGGCGCCCAAAAATCGCGTTGATGAATAAAAATATGACCCAAAGAACGATGGTTGCATTTCTTTAAAAAATGTGTTCAATATTCCATCATTAGTAGCCGGAATGGCAAAATATCTGGTCCCCCGGCGGTACACAGTTATGAAAACCAACTCCAGCAAGGCATGATGGGGAAGGATTTACGGAGACTGGATGGGGTAAGTGATCACAGCACATTCTATAGTTCGTTCGTTTCTAAAAAAAAAATTCAGAAGGCTGCTTGAATTCGTCTTAGCCGACAGCTTCCTTCATCCCTCTCTCCAACTTTCGTTCAAAATCTGTTTAGGCTCTTGTAATACTATAATAATTGAAGCCAGCAATTCTATGCACAATCAGATCTTAAAATGTATACGCATTCATGCACTATCCGATGGCAAAACATGCACAATTGAAGAAAAAACACCCAATGTCAGAATTTAATCTTTTGTTGTGATGCACTTTATTTTATTTCGAAACAAAGTTCAAAGTACAACTACCAGCTTTTCAAAATTGGGCACCAACTTCGGGTAGCTCTGCGTGTTGAGCAGCTGAGCTGGATTCGAGAGGCGATGTGGCTTGAATCCATCCTCTGATAACACATGTTTAAGTAAATACCGAGGTTGGTCCCTAACTATAGGCCACAGCCAATTCCTTCCGAAAACCTTTCTTTCCTGACACATTACAATTCCCTTAAATATCCAGGCCCTCTGCTTAAATGAAGAGAGTTGCATTGAAGGCGAGCCGAGTAGCTCTTCGGAGACTCCCAGCACTAAAAGCCGTATGACAAATAAACAATAATCCAAATGCTCCTCATTTAGACCCATGAATTTGTCTACTGGGATATACTTGGTGTAGAAAATAATTTTTCTTTTTTCTTACATTGCAAGAAGTGCCAAATCCATACACATTACGCTTTCCCAAATTTTTTACTTAAATGAAAAAACTTGGAAAAGTGTAAGGTTGAGTAATTCCAGATCCTTTGAATTTTCGGCACCGAAAATTATTCTAGCTTCTCTGTCGAACAGAGATCTCTTTATTCCAAAAGCTCTATCAGTAATAATCAAGGTGTCTCAGAAAATTTGCGCTCGTGCATTCCTGATCATATCCTCAGCTCAAATCCAGACTGAAAGAAAAAGACTGTAAAACGAGCGTGGTTGGTGAAGGGAGATTAGATCATAACTATTTTTTAATGGTGTACCAATGTACAGCACTCCCAAGTAACGAGATTATATTCCCGCTTGGTGAAAGCCCCGATATCAGTTTCGAATAAAATATCGTCCTATATGGAAATTTTCAGAACAAATCGGTCCCCCCCCCCCCTTCTTTTGACAAAATCTTGGCTACATCCTTGTACTGGTCAATTTCTCCAATGGGTTCCCTATCTGGTTCTCTCTAAATTTGTATTGGGATAGTGGGGAATGTGGAGGACAGCGTGGAGGCTGACGACCACAAGAAATGAGTTAAAGTAACTATGATTAAACACATGGTGCCGAGATTGAGACTCAAGTCACACAAGACATAGAGTGAAATTTCTACGGTGAAAGACTGAACTTACATTACCCTAGTAGTAAAATAGTTCATTTCATTAACTAATATCGAAATACAGTTAATAACTCCCTCAGGGATCTAGGTCATGATTATCGAACACAAAGCTTCGTAAGGATACTCTTTTGTACGTTATTTACAGTCTCCTGAAACGAGATGTAATAGAATAATTTAATTTTATGATTCGCCAGAATGTTATGAAACAAGAAGGGATCGAGTCTGTGCTATAGTGTGTGGCGTACCACGTGTAAACACATTAATTGGCAGTGTTAGTTCAAGTAATGAGGACAGCGTGAAACTGCAGGTGCCGTAAGAGCTATGATGTAGATAACGTCCGAAGTGACCTTAGTCACAATGTCGTTCAAGGGCACAAGAGGTGTTGCAATTGTCGCACCGAACAACAGAGTAAGTTTAACATTTCACTGTGCTGCTTTGCAGATGTGCAAAGCACAGTTTCAACTTTCTTTTCATCATTGTTATTGAAGTTTAACACTGTAAACTGCGTCGAAAATGAGCAGTATTGCTTTATGAATTTAACTGAAAATTATCTGCCACTAGAATGCGCTACAGAGACCATGACGCAATAATGTGTGTTGCTCCGTGTAGCAATGGCACTCTTTTGGTGGTGACTGTTGGTAGTTGCAAGAACGTTTACGTGAATGTAGATATATTTAGTGCTTCTATAATCTTTGGAGAGCACATAGTTCAGTTCAGCTTGAATTTCTGCTAATAAACACGTAAGTATTACATGAATACATTTTGTTTGCATATTTGCAACAGTGCGTAGTAATACTCCTACCCATACTCGAACGATAACAATTCATTGCTTCATTCAGTGTGCTTTCTTCTAGTTTTTGTGCTAGTTCGAGTGGTGTAATTTATTAGGCTTAAAGCGATGACTTCTGAAGAATTAATGGCTCTAGACTGCCCCTCTATCAGTGAAGATGGCTTGGATTTTTGACAACTCGGATGAAGCTCTTACTATTAATGTAAGTGATTTGTAACATTCAGGTAGTGATAACGAGTCTGAGACTATTAGAAGGATTACACACAATTCAAACAATTCTTTGGCGGATGATACTAATGAACCTGTTGCTGTTATACCGGCACTGAAAGCTTCTGAAAAACACCCAAAGATACGGAAAAATAGAATCATTTGGAAAAAGCAAAGTGTTCCATTTGATAATGAATTAGATATTGGAGCATCTCGAAATTTTGATTTGTCTCCTAAGTGAAATTCCAAGGGATCAGAACTACAAGATCTATTTCGACAAATATTATACGTCTGTAGACCTAGTTGTATACCTTTTCAATACTGGGGCTTAATGTATAGGAATGATCCAAGGGAATTAAATACGTAGAATACCAAACTGTAAATCTGAAAATGAAACGGAGCTGAAGAAAGAAGTACGTGGGTGTTCTGAGGAATACATTACTACCATTGACAAAGTGGACGTTTACTCCATTTTGTATAAATACAATAGTATTGTTTCTTTTCTGTCTGCTTTTCTCGGTGAGCTGACAAAATTGGAAATGGAAAGGGTGGACAAATCGAAGGAAGAACACAGAACCATACCACGTCCTGTTGTTGTTTCCGTTTACAACTCACGTATCGGAAGTGTAGATTTATTAGATACCAACACTGCTAGATGTTGAATAAGGATTAGATTCAAACATGGTACTTACATTTGTTTTTCCGTATGATTGAAACAATTGTAATAAATATGTGGATTCTCTTTAGGAAGATACTCACTGGAAAAGGACAGCAGACACGTGAATGAACCAGTAGAAGTTTAGAACTAAATTGTCATAAACTATAGGTCTGATTGGTCCCAGTGCAAACATGCGAGACACAACAGCTAGCACGAATCCAGTTGAGATAAATAGGCTTAAACATAAGGGATCATCGTTATTTCCAAAGAATGTAAGATCAGATCCCTTAATCACTGGTCGCTGTGGAGAAGAAAATGTGCAGACGCCCTAACTGCACCTTTGTCATTGGTGAGAAGTGCAAAGTAAACTTATATTTAAATAAAGACAAAAATTGCTTACTTGCATTCCATAATATCTAAAGACACGTGCCATTCATCCATTTCCGTTAGTATACCATTAATCTCCCATACTTGTTGTTCATTAACGGTGCATATTCCATGCGGTTTCGCGTTAAGTACAAAGTGTCACGTGTGACTGAATATGATAAATTACACGCAAATTTGCATAAGCACAAAGCGTAAAAAAATTTCCTTTTCAAAACTGATAATATATTAATTTTTTCTTACGTCCTTGAACAATGTGTTAGTGTGTGAGTGTGTGTGTGTGTGTGTGTGTGTGTGTGTGTATGTGTGTGTGTGTGTGTGTGTGGCGCTCTAAAAATGTTGCAGAATGAAGGGTTAAAGTTTGCTGCTAACAAAAATACACACCAAAGGGTTTCTTTATGGAAAACAGCTGAGGTGAGAGCGACGTGATTGTCTCAGTCTTCAGGTTGCGATGAAGAGAGGCATAATGCCGCTGTGACACCGGAATTACTCCAGCCACATTTTAAACTCAGATGCAAAGATGATGTAATGAATGTCGAATCCAGAGAACTCATTATACCCCGAAATACTGAATTGCAAATATAAATATATAAAAAACTAATCGTAGCTGTTAAACATATTGGTTCACTTTTCTTCACTGAAACGATATACATGTAAGAGTTGTTAACACTGTAAAAGTGTTGTAGGGCTACTTTATTTGTAGAAACTTCAAATGTTAATGTTCCAGTTCTGTCAAAACAAACTGATGTTTTCTCAGACACAAGTCTCGTGGCTAGACTGAGTACCTGAGAAATAAATGTTAGTAAATTCAAAATTCTTTAATTTATATTAATTATAATTATAATAAATATAATTAATATCGCGGCTGGTAATAATATATATAAATATAATACATATAATGTGATATTTCTATAATGTAATATATAATATATATAATAAAAATATAATAAATTAATAATTATAATTATATTTTAAATACTATACGTTTAGTAAAGTAAGGTGCCATAGGTAATTTTCATTTATAATGAAAGTGCAGCAACGAATGTTTCTAAAATTGGCTACGAGAAATGAAAGACATTGGAAGTTAAATGAATGATACCAGTAAAAACTCAATTATTTATTGAAGATAAAATTGTAGAACAAATGAAATATTAAAAATGTTGGTTCCATATGAGAGAATTACTGAGCTTCATGAAAATATGAGTAAGTACAAAAATATGAGCCGAAGTCTTCACAGAATTCTGAAAAGCGCCAGACTAAAGTAAAGTTGCACAAACCTCATGCACACAGGCACAGTTTCAGTCTTTAAGGATGGCAGTGAAGATAATGTACAACTGGAGAAAGACTGGACACAAATATGGTACGCAGAAAAGAAATTTTATCTGGTACGCGTGTATTCGCCTTACTGGTCAAGAAGACAGGCGTTTAGATCAGTAATGAAGCTTAGTAGGTTCCTTTACTTCGTGAAAGGAGTCTGGACACCTGAGGATAAGGCAAGAACATTATGCACTCAGTTCTTACAGCTTATTACAACAAACATAAAAAAATTACAATTACATCATTTTTCGACACAGTCACCCAGATTATCAGTGTTCTATAGTTGTTCAAACTTGTAGAAATCCTAGGAAAATTGTTACTGACAGAACAGCTAGTGACACTGTTGGGGCTTCATGCTCTTACTGACTGGAGGCGAATCGGGGGCTTCTTAATGCAGCTTTAATGGACAGAGAAACAGTATCGGAGCTGTGTGCAGAGTGTTTCAGCCACTCGAAATACAGACCGTAGTTTTAGCGGTGTTGATGGAGGCTTGAGAGCGCACGTGTCATTCATAAAAAGAACCCCTCGACTTTTCACGTCCTTCACACCTTTTTGGCCACTTTGAGTGGTTCAGTATGTAAAACATTAGCTACAAGTTGCAAAGAAATTTTTCTATTAATTTCTATTCCAGGTACACCTTGAGACCACCAAAAAGGTTTACAGAAACCTGTTCCAATTTCAAGCAAATAGTGAGTGTTGCAATCATGTTTACTTTGGGACAATGCAAAGCTATTTCGTACAGCTATAGAGCTCATCATACGTACTAAAAGTAGACAAAATATGAATGCATTTAGAAAAAAGCAATAAATTTTTGCAAATGTTCTCTGGAATGTACCATATACTGTCAGTCCAAAACGCTTCCAGACTGGATTAAAAAAGAATAGTGAAAAGTTGGTGGTTTTAGTGTTTCATTTATTCTATATAGCCTCCCCACTTGAGCACAACGTATAAAACGTTCATAGAGTCATTTGAAATTGCCATAAAAGTCATTCCTTGGTATTTTATTCAACTAGCAATAACATGGCTTGAATGTCGGCTATGTCGTCGAGGCGTTGATCCGTCGCGTGAATTTTTGCACTTTACATTTCGTGGTAGGTTCCCATTGGTGACACCAAATCTAGTTTCCCGTTATGATTTTTTCCCACAAAAGAGTTGTTCCTTCCACGTCCCACTATTTTTGTTGGGGACAGACTTCGCACACACTTCCCTCTTCTTCAAAACATTCTGGAGGCCTGTCTGAAACATTGATTTAGAGATCTTGCTTTCCATTTGTTACAAAACAACGTTGACACATTATAAACACAAGACCACAACTCAGCACTGTCTACTCACAAGTACCTGTTCGAACACACGTGCATTGTTTACAGTTGTTACTTCAAGGTGTTGGCGTAGCTACTGTGCCGAAATCAGTCATTGAACGTTTTGGATGGACCGTGTATGTACTAATGGCATACTGAATGCACTAAAAGGGTACAAATAATACGTATTCCCTATTCAAACAAATTTTAGTAATATCCCATACTAACAACATTAATTTCACGTTGTTAAATAATGTTAGTCGTTTAAGCAACCCCGTCATTAAAGTCTGGTTATTGTGATGTAAACTTTTGTTTTTCAAGTCGAAAATCTTTGGGAAGAAGGTATATTTACAACATTTGTATGACAAACTGCTTTAGGTTTGTGACCTTATTTATCAAATATCGAGATTTAACATAATAGTCGACTGTATAATGTACATACACAAAAAGTGATAATTGTGAGGCAAAGCACGAAATAAAACACGAAATACATCACATCATGCCCCTTCAGATATGAATGATAGCAGTTATTAAACATTTCTTTCAAAGTATGTCTCATGTGAATTCCTATTGTATCCATTGTCAAAAATTGTTTTTCAAATTTTAAGAGGTTCTTTCCACTTCGTGTGACGCTAGAAAACAAAATTCTGATTCAGAATGTCGTTATGAGAATAGTTTAATATTTTCTCCCTTTCACCGGTGATAAAATCGGTGTTTCAGGAAAAGCGCTATTAAAGTTAAGAAACGGGAATTGGTAACAGTGAAGTTTACTTACAAGTGAATGAAGCGAAAAGATGCTGCGTACTGTTTGTTGTTTAGTGTGGTGAAGTAGCAGTATGCAGCATCTGCTTCCCTTGTAACCGCACTTCACTCTCCTTAGCTGTTCATGTTTTTTTAATTTAGTAATTCCGTTCCTGAAAATACAGTTTTATCGCCAGCAGATAAAAAAACAATCTGCTTTGTACTTGGTCTGCAGCTATGAAACGACGTCAGTGCTCTACGTGATAACAGGACTGTAACAACACAATTCTCCGCATGAAGATGATAGTGTGAACCATCGAAACGTGTAATGAAAAATAAGCAAGTAGCTGACATAGTACAATATTTTATTTATATTTATCAACTGCCACAGCCATCATGATTCAGTTCTTTAAAGACGAAATCCCCTCCCCTCCCCCCCCCCCCATGAACCATGGACCTTGCCGTTAGTGGGGAGGCTTGCGTGCCTCAGCGATACAGATAGCTGTACCGTAGGTGCAACCACAACGGAGGGGTATCTGTAGAGAGGCCTGACAAACGTGTGGTTCCTGAAGAGGGACAGCAGCCTTTTCAGTAGTTTCAGGGACAACATTCTGGATGATTGACTGATCTGGCCTTGTAACACTAACCAAAATGGCCTTGCTGTGCTGGTACTGCAAATGACTGAAAGCAAGGGGAAACTACAGCCGTAATTTTTTCCCGAGGGCATGCAGCTTTACTGTATGGTTATGTGATGATGTCGATCTCTTGAGTAAAATATTCCGGAGGTAAAATAGTCCCCCATTCGGATCTCCGGGCGGGGACTACTCAAGAGGACGTCGTTATCAGGAGAAAGAAAACTGGCGTTCTGCGGATCGGAGCATGGAATGTCAGATCCCGTAATTGGGCAGGTAGGTTAGAAAATTTAAAAAGGGAAATGGATAGGTTAAAGTTTAGATATAGTGGGAATTAGTGAAGTTCGGTGGCAGGAGGAACAAGACTTCTGGTCAGGTGACTACAGGTTTATAAACACAAAGTAAAATAGGGGTAATGCAGGAGTAGGTTTAATAATGAATAGGAAAATAGGAATGCGGGTAAGCTACTACAAACAGCATAGTGAACGCATTATTGTGGCCAAGATAGATACGAAGCCCACACCTACTATAGTAGTAAAAGTTTATATGCCAACTAGCTCTACAGATGATGAAGAAATTGATGAAATGTATGATGACATAAAAGAAATTATTCAGGTAGTGAAGGGAGACGAAAATTTAATAGTCATGGGTGACTGGAATTCGACAATGGGAAAAGGAAGAAAGAACCGTAGTGGGTGAATATGGATTAGGGGTAAGAAATGAAAGAGGAAACCACTTGGTAGAATTTTGCACAGATCATAGCTTAATCATAGCTAAAACTTGGTTCAAGAATCATAAAAAAAGGTTGTATACATGGAAGGAGCCTGGAGGTACTGGAAGGTTTCAGATACATTATATAATGGTAAGACGGAGATTTAGGAACCAGGTTTTAAATTGTAAGACATTTCCAGGAGCAGATGTGGACTCTGACCACAATCTATTGGTTATGTGCTGTAGATTGATACTGAGGAAACTGCAAAAAGGTGGGAATTTAAGGAGATAGGACCTGGATAAACTGACTAAACCGGAGGTTGTACAAAGTTTCAAGGAGAGCATAAGAGAACGATTGACAGGAATGTGGGAAAGAAATACAGTAGAAGAATAAGTAGTGAATGCAGCAGAGGATCAAGTAGGTAAAAAGACGAGGGCTAGTAGAAATCCTTGGGTAACAGAAGAAATATTGAATTTAATTGATGAAAGGAGAAAATATAAAAATGCAGTAAATGAAGCAGGCAAAAAGGAATACAAACGTATCAAAAATGAAATCGACTCGAAGTGCAGAATGGCTAAGCAGGGATGACTAGAGGACAAATGTAAGGCTCCTGAGACATATATCACTAGGGGGTACGATAGATACTGCCTACAGGAATATCAAGAGCTCAGATGGAAACCCAGTTCTAAGCAAAGAGGGGAAAGCAGGAAGGTGGAAGGAGTATACAGAGGATCTATACAAGGGCGATGTACTTAAGGACACTATTATGGAAAGGGAAGAGGATGTAGATGAAGATGAAATGGGAGATATAATACTGCGTGAGGAGTTTGACAGAGCACTGAAAGACCTAAGTCGAAACAAGGCCCCAGGAGTAGACAACATTCCATTAGAACTACTGACGGCCTTGGGAGAGCCAGTCCTGACAAAACTCTACCATCTGGTGAGTAAGATGTATGAGACAGGTGAAATACCATCAGACTTCAAGAAGAATATAATAATTCAAATCCCAAAGAAAGCAGGTATTGACAGATGTGAAAATTACCGAAGTATCAGTATAATAAGTTACGGCTGCAAAATACTAACGCGACTTCTGTACAGACGAATGGAAAAATGGTAGAAGCCGACCTCGGCGAAGATCAGTTTGGATTCCATAGAAATATTGAAACACGTGATTCAATACTGACCCTTCGACTTATCTTAGAAGCTAGATTAAGAAAAGGCAAACCTACATTTCTTGCATTTGTATAGAGAAAGCTTTTGACAATGTTGACTGGAATACTCTATTTCAAATTCTAAAGGTGGCAGGGGTAAAATACAGGGAGCGAAAGGTTTTTTACGATTTGTACAGAAACCAGATGGCAGTTGTAAGAGTTGGGGGACATGAAAGAGAAGCAATGGTAGGGGAGGGAGTGAGACAGTGTTTTAGCCTCTCCTCGATGTTATTCAATCTGTATATTGAGTAAGCAGTAAAGGAAACAAAAGAAAAATTCGGAATAGGTATTAAAATCCATGGAGAAGAAATAAAAACTTTGAGGTTCACCGATGACATTGTAATTCTGTCAGAGACAGCAAAGGGCTTGGAAGAGCAGTTGAACGTAACGGACAGTGTCTTGAAAGGAGGATATAAAATGAACATCAACAAAAGCAAAACGAGGATAATGGAATGTAGTCAAATTAAGTCGGGTGATGCTGAGGGAATTAGATTAGGAAATGAGACACTTAAAGTAGTAAAGGAGTTTTGCTATTTTGGGAGCAAAATAACTGATGATGGTCGAAGTAGAGAGGATATAAAATGTAGACTGGCAATGGCAAGGAAAGCGTTTCTGAAGAAGCGAAATTTGTTAACATCGAGTATGGATTTAAGTGTCAGGAAGTCGTTTCTAAAAGTATTTGTATGAGGTGTAGCCATGTATGGAAGTGAAACATGGACGATAAATAGTTTGGACAAGAAGAGAATAGAAGCTTTCGAAATGTGGTGCTACTGAAGAAAGCTGAAGATTAGATGGGTAGATCACATAACTAATGAGGAGGTACTGAATAGAATTGGGGAGAAGAGGAGTTTGTGGCACAACTTGACAAGAAGAAGGGATCGGTTGGTAGGACATGTTCTGAGACATCAAGGGATTATCATTTTAGTATTGTAGGGCAGCGTAGAGGGTAAACATTGTAGAGGGAGACCAAGAGATGAATACACTAAGCAGATTCAGAAGGATGTAGGTTGCAGTAGGTACTGGGAGATGAAGAAGCTTGCACAGGATAGAGTAGCACGGAGAGCTGCATCAAACCAGTCTCTGGAATGAAGACCACAACAACAAAAGCCGAAATTCACTGAGGTGACGAAAGTCAAAGAATACCTCATAATATAGCGTCGGACTTCATTTCACCGGGCGTAATACAGTAACTCGAAATGCATGGTATCGAGAAGTCGGATGTTCCCTGCACAAGTGTTGAGCCATTCTGCCTCTATAGCAGTCCATAACTGTGAAAGTGTTGCTGGTGCAGGATTTTGTACTCGAACAGACTTTTAGATTATGTCCCATATGTATTCGACAGGATTCATATCGGGCGATCTGGGTGACCGAAACATTTTCTTGAATTATCCAGAATTTTCTTCTAACCAATCGGGAACAATTGTGCCCTGATGACATGCCGCATTGTCATCCATAAATATTCCGTCGTTGTCTGGGAACACGACAGTCATGAACGATTGCAAATGGTCTCCAAACAGTCGAACATAAGCATTTCTAGTCAATGATCGGTTCAGTAGGACCAGATAACCCAGTCTATTCCATATAATCACAGCCCACACCATTATGGAGCCACGACCATCTTGCACAGTGCCTTGTTGATATCTAGGGTCCATGGCTTGGTGGGGTTTGCACCACACTCCAACTCTACCATCAGCTCTTACTAACTGAAATCGGGACTCATCCAACCAGGCAACGGTCTTCCAGTCCTCTAACGTCCAACCAATGTAGTCACAATCCTAGGCGAGTCCCTGCAGGCGATGTCGTGCTGTCAGCAAAGGCACTCGCGTCGGTATTCTATTGCCATAGCTCATTAACACCAAATTTCGCCACACTGTCCTAACGGATACGTTCTTCTTACGTCCCACATTGGTTCATGCGGTTATTTTACACTGTATTATTTGCCTGGTAGCACAGACAGCTTACGCAAACGTCGCTGCCCTCGCTCGTTAAGTATAGGCCGTCGGCCACTTCATTTGTTTATTCTGAGAGATAATGCCTGAAATTAGGTATTCGCGGCGCACTCTTGACAGTATGTATTGAATTCCATAACGATTTCCGAAATGGAACGTCCCAACTACCATTTGCGTTCAAAGTCTCTTAATTCCAGTCGGAATCCTATTCACGTGTATGAGTTCCTGCCTACTCGTCGTTTATAGGGTGCCTAAAGGAAGCTGCGTTCTCGGATGAAAAATAACTCCGTTTTCAGGCCACAGGAGGACTATCGGGGCCGTGCGACCACCACATCATCCTGAGGTTAGGACGCAGATAGGAGGGGCGTGTGGTCAGCACACCGCTCTCCCCGTCGTTATGATGATTTTCTGTGACCGGAGCCGCTACTATGTGGTCGAATAGCTCCTCAATTGGCATCGCGAGGCTGAGTGCACCCCGAAAAATGGCAACAGCGCATGGCGACCCACATGGTCACCCATCCACTAGCTGGGCACACCCGACAACGCTTACCTTCGGTGATCTGATGGGAATCAGTGCATCCACTGTGGCAAGGCCGTTGCCACGTTTTCGGATAGCTATGCAACAATTCAAGCAAACCACAATAATAGTCTTTATTACAAGAAAGAAAGTTGACAGTACTTAGGATCTACAATAGTGTCGCAAGCGATGAGCGACATGCAAACAATTAATATCCTTCGCTATAGCCAATGTCCACCTAAGCAACGGATATGGATCACACGTCACTGCTGTCGTAGTGCCGGGTCAACTACTGTCCGCCCGAGGCTGGCAGGAACGGCGCTTGTATTCTCTTCGGCTAGAGGGCGCACCAGTCGTGGAGCAGTTCTTGTCAGAGGGCTATTGGCTGACGTCGTCTCACCGCCTGCTTTGCTCTTGCGATCTTCGTCTTCGTGCCGGCGCTTGTCGTTGCGCCGGAACATTCCCCCCCCCCCCCCCCCCCCCCCCCAGACGACAGACCGTCGTGTAGGGAGTGCGACCACGGCGGGGGAGAGGCATCTCGGCGGAAAGGTCCCCTGGTAAACTACCAGAAGGGTACGTGTCCACCTCTGACCTCCTGATGCCATGAGCCAGCTGAAGAATGCGGCGACTGCTGCGGTGTGGGAGGGTCCAAACCCATTGGTAGGACGAGAGGCGGCGGAGGAGGCGAAGGCTCCGTCTCCATGGGGTCGTCCCGCGGTGTCGCGACGAAACCCTGTGTCGGCGGCTGTGGCTGCGCTGTCCTATGGATCCACGAATCTGGGAGAAGAGACACTGAAAGATCATCGTGCACATGACAGAGACGAAGTTGATTTTCATGGCGGCGCTGCAAGCCATCTGGACCTGAAATAAGATACATGCAAGCGCCAAGTCGACGGACGATCTCGCCTTGTGCCAGCCGTCTGCTGCCGCTAAAAAACCCGTAAAAGACAATATCATGTGGCGCGAAGCGGTACTTGCGATCTTCCTTCGGTGCCGGATGCTGAGGAGGGTGGAGCAGGTGGAGCAGTGTCCGATGGCGACGGTAGTGAAGCAGTTCCGCCGATGATCGTACATCTCGTGGATGCGAACGATATGAGGCGAGAAACAGTTGCAATGCTTGATCCCTGGTGTGTGTGGAGTGGAACTTGGTCATATGCTGCTTGAATGTTTTGATAAAACGTTCCGCTTCGCCGTTTGACTGTGGATGGAATGGTGCTCTAGTTAGATGCTGTATGCCATTGCGCTCACAGAATGTTTCAGATTCATTTGACGTGAACTGAGGGCCGTTGTCTCACACTATAACTTATGGTAAACCTTCAAGGCAAAAAATCGATGAGAACACTTGAATTCTGCTACGTGACGTTGTTGAGTTCATTGGCACAGCAAAAGGAAACTTGCTATACGAGTCAACCACAATCAACCAGCGAGTGTTCCATAAAGGTCCCACAAAGCTATGGGCACACGTTGCCATGGCGATTGCGACTTAGGCCAAGCAGAGAATTTTTGTGGCAGATTTGCCACATATGCGCTACTCTGTGACGTCATCTGTTCTATTTGGGCGTCCATACCCTGCCAAGCACTGTGTCGCCGGTTTGACTGTATTGTACGAACAGTCCCCCAGTGTCCTTAGTGAAGTAGCTGCAACACTTCTTTTTGCTAAGCTTTCGGGATCAACACACGTGACTGTCCACTGTCATTCTGAGCAAGAATCACACCTTTCTGTACAGTGAGGCTACGCCGACGTGCAAAGTATTGGCGCACTACAGAGTTCTTTATACTATGCAAGGAACGAGGGGCCAAGATGTGCGAATGTATCTTAGCAAAAAGTTCAAATATAAATCAGCTTCCGTGGCCTGTGCAATTTTCCGATAGTTCAGAGGAAAGGGTTGAAGCAATTCAGAATCGTGAGCATCGATGTGACAACAAAATGCAGCAGAAGCGTCAAAGTCTGTATCACGGTCAATCGGATGACGTGAACGTGCTTCTGCAATACCGTGTTGAGCTGTCGGACAATACACAATCTCGTACTGGTACTGAGACAACAACATAGCCCATCTTTGCAATTTTTGGGCAGTTCGTATAGGAACGGGCTTTGTCGGACGAAACAAGGACTGCAATGGCTTGTGATCCGTTACTAAGTAGAATTTTCTGACATACAAATAGTGGGGAATTTGGTGACACAATGCACGATAGCCAGTGCCTCTTTCTCTATTTGTGAATAGTTACACTGAGCTTTGGACAATACTTTTGATGCGAAAGCAATAGGCTTGCCTTTATCACCAATTCTGTGCAAAAGCACTGCACCGATTACGTAAGTGGAAGCGACAACTTGCTATACAACTGGTTTTTCAGGATGAAAGTGAACTAAGTGAGCCATGCCGGCTTTGCGGCTATCGATATTTGCTAAGAGGTGCTAACCTTTCGGCGCTTGTGAGTCGGTCGCGAGGTAGCGAAGCGGTGAGTGGATCGACGGGCGAGCGTGAATGAGGTTTAGTCGGGAAGTGGGGAGAAGACAGCGCGAGTGCCCGAGGAGGGGAGGTAACACGGGCGGTGAAGAGGTGTTTCGAAAACGTGACCGTTAACCGATGACATCTTATTGGGAGACTGTAGTGGCGACCTAATTCTCTGATGCTGTTGGACGATTATTTCGCTGACCTGGTAAGGTGACATCATTCTATTTGTGTCTTCCACTGGCCATGCACTTTCTGCCTTCTGTATTGCAAGTGTACCTCACTTGAGACAAACTATTTGCGAGTGCTGGGTTATGAAAGTCTATTTGTAAACGATATTGTGGCCGGATGCTACGCAATTTGTTGCAACATTTTGATGGAACTCTTGTTGCCTGGTGTCTAGTAGCGTCGGCATTCTGCCTTACCATCCAAGTCGTGCTGCTTATTGAGTATAATGTTTTAAAACTGAGTGTTCAGTTTGTTCCAGACTATCTGGTGGATCTGGAACAGTATGATGCGCCAAAGTACGCTAACTCAGTAGGACACTTAGGTGGATGTTTGAATGTCGGCATCCACCAAGGGCTCGATTGTCGTAAGGATAAAATATCATTTGTTGTTTTCTTGGAAGTGGGGGAATCACGTATGGAAGTGAGTTCAATCAGTGACTTAAAATATCTCAACCCTGAGTTTGCTTAGTTGTTACTTGTAAGCTAAATTTAGCAATGGCAATCTGATCTAACTCTTGTGATGCTGCTGCTATGCCTTTTTCTTTAAAGTTGTTTTACGTGATTGATTTTGGTCTTTTTAACATAGCACTGTTTGAGATATTTGGTTGTTGCGTGTTGTTTCTGCGTGAGCACACGCAATTTGTTGGACTATAATTGTTGACAATTTGTTCTACATCTGTGCCTAGGTGGTGAGTCTGGGCTACACCTTCGGGTTCTCGCTTGTTCTTGAATCTGACGGAATTGAACGTTCCGTCAAGACCCAAGTGCACCCAATAACAGCCCTCTGAATTAGCCGTTTGGGGGGGGGGGGGGGGGGGGGTGGACCACCCAGTAAGTGAAGTCGGACGCACCTACTGTACTGCGCGCCCTCGGTCGTGCCGATAAGTCGGGCCCGAACGGCACAACCAGGTGTGGTCCACAGTTGCCACTCCGCAGGACGTTCATATCCGCACTTGGCAGATGCCGTGAGCTGGGAACTATTTGTAAGAGAAGTGTCTGATGCAGATTATAGCCTGTCTAGTTGGGAGTTCTTTCTTTTAAATGAATATATTTGGGCAAGGTTTTAAAATTGTGTGTAAATAATTTACGATAGTGTCTTATATGCTCAGCGGCACTATGTTTTCGATTTTTTTCAAATTGTTGCATCCTTGAGCCCCCGTTCACCAGATGTACGTCTAGCGATTGGCGGCTGACGCTACAGATCAGACTTTATTAATAATTATAGTACAGGGTTACATCACCAGTTACAGTTACATCCTCAGCAAGCACTATGCCTCGTCGACGTGTGTATCGTCAACGTCACCATCACATGCCAGTCTACAAACACATAAAAAGCCTGGAGAATAAACTTGGCGCAAATGGAACTGCACAAAGTGTCATATTGAATGGACCGATTTTTTTCCGTGGATGTCGAATTAATTTCAGTCTTGACGTTGCCACAGGCAGTATAGGAAGTGGATGGTTTACTCTCGCTATCGTCCGATGTGAGAACGCATCTCTACCTGGATTGGAATCATTCGCCGACCGAGATGTCGTTGCATACAAGACCTGGCATTGTGGAATAGATGCTAAGACCCAATCTAGACCTAGTTATGTATATAGAAATATGTCTTTTACATTGTATACCCGCTCCTGTCGTAAAGATAGTAATGATGAAAAAATACATGTATGGAAGAAACGACTTGGTGTACTTGCTGAGAATGTAACTGTAACTGGTGATGTAACACTGTACTATAATTATTAGTACAGTCTGATCTGTATTATTAATAAAGTCTGATCTGTAGCGTCAGCCGCCAATCGCTAGACGTATATCTGGTGAACAGGGGATGTGAAACACTATCGTCTTAGTAATTTGGTAACTCTGCTGACATGGACTTCTTATATTTCAAATGTTTCTAACTGCTAGAATAATGATTTTCAAAAGAAATGACATGATTCATTAAATTGCAATGAATCTCAACAATACTGTATCCTAACTGTTATATTGCTTCAATTTGACGATGTAAACATGAAGCTGGTAGTGGGGTAAATGGCCTACGAGTGCATTTTGTTAGTATGGGTTGCATACATTCAGGGACAAGAATACATTGAGGAGCAAGCTCGATTGATTTTTCACCTTACTCTTTGTTTCTGCTAACTGGTTTATGACACCCTCTTGATGGTTGCTTATGAGCTGCTGGGGATAATCCATCCTTCTAACCAACCCCACCACTCCCTTTCCCCCTCCTCCTCCCCCACGTGTCTGGGAAACCCCCAAAAAATCCACACCTCCTGCTTACCACTATGAGCACAGTTATGACAACAAATTAATTGACTAATTAAATAAATCTATCGACTGATTAATCCCTCCCCTCTGGAAAATCCCCCAGCCCTACCCACCCACCCCAACCCACAAACCCTCCCCCATCTGGGAACTGTTGGGAAAAGGACTCGCTCTGTCCTGGAGAGGAAGGATCTCAAAACACAAAATTCAAAACAATGTCGATCATGTATTGATAGAAATTCTTTATTTAATCATACTGCAGGAGACAAGGCTCCAGGACTTGAGTAGAGCTCATGTCTGAACCCCCCCCCCCTCGCTTCCCATGATATAATAACAGTAAGAGCTGAGGGATGGAATAAAATGCACAGTAAATAGCCACCATTCAGGGTCCCCTGCATGTGTGTGTGTGTGCGTGTGTGTGTCGTCAGGGCGCCACAGCGAAGGTCAGAAGCAGCCCAATGTCCTAATTACAGTTCACAATACTATGTACCACCGAAAAAGGACCGGATTTCAGCCTCCTTAGATCTTGCAGTCCCAAAAAAAGCATAAAGTGGCGGCATTCTAGACTCGCTTCCTGTCTCTCTCATGAGGCCACTTCCTGTTTGTCTGTGTGGAACAACATCTCAAAAAATGCCTCTGACCACTATGGGACTTAACTTCTGAGATCATCAGTCCCCTAGAATTTAGATCTACTTAAACCTAAGGACATCACACACATCCATGCCCGAGACAGGATTCGAACCTGTGACCATAGCGGTAACTCGGTTCCAGACAGTAGCGCCAGCAACATCTCCAAACATGCATATGAAGGTTATCTTCTCTCCTCAGAATACTGTCTGACTGTTGGCTAATGATGGAGACGAAGGAGAGCTGATGCTATTTCGATATCAAAAATAGAGGAAAATAGTTAATCTGCACGATCTTCTCAATTTAGGTTCTTTAAAAATTCACTGGAGTGAAATAGATCACTTAAAACACTCGCCATTGTCTTAAAATGATCTTTCTCTATAATGGAAACAAAGTTTTAACGTTTGAGTATCACACGCAGAAATTATGAAAATCAAGTAGTTAAATTACCACCACAAAAAGATCAAAGCGTCAAATGCATCTCAGGTCTTGTATTGACAGTCATTTGAAAACACAAGCTCCGTCTTCCACTGTAATGCTTCCACTATACATATCAGGGGCAAAAATTTAACCCATCACACATAACTCATCATCGCAAAGAGTGTACCATTCGCTGACTGCCAGGAGCAACATTCGTGCTGCCCGCCTTTGACAGAGACATCACAACATCAGGAGGGAGCCGATCAGAACAGACCTGCACATGTATCAGCAATGCCAGCACCGGTAAGATCATCCCTTGTGTTGCGGCCACATGTAGTAAGCGGTGCTTCACGCAGTGGGGAATGGCAAAACAGAGGCACGCCGGCGACCGAGGTGCTGCGAAGTAAGCACGCACAGATAGCCTTGCTGACAGCAGCAGTCTACCAACAGGCTGACACAAGGACGCACACAGACCGAGCGTAGAGCGAAGCCTGGAGAGTGCTGAGTAAGGGGAAGTGAGGCCAGCACACTAAGTTGTTTGTTGTTGTTCTGATCTTCAGTCCTGAGACTGGTTTGATGCAGCTCTCCATGCTACTCTATCCTGTGCAAGCTTCTTCATCTCCCAGTACTTACTGCAATCTACATCCTTCTGAATCTGCTTAGTGTATTCATCTCTTGGTCTCCCTCTATGATTTTTACCCTCCACGCGGCCCTCCAATGCTAAATTTGTGATCCCTTGACGCCTCAGAACATGTCCTACCAACCGGTCGCTTCTTCTTGTCAAATTGTGCCACAAACTCCTCTTCTCCCCAATTCTATTCAATACCTCCTCATTCGTTATATGATCTACCCATCTAATCTTCAGCATTCTTCTGTAGCACCACATTTCTAAAGCTTCCATTCTCTTCTTGTCCAAAATATTTATCGTCCATGTTTCACTTCCATACATGGCTACACTCCATACAAATACTTTCAGAAATGACTTCCTAACACTTAAATCTGTACTCGATGTTAACAAATTTCGCTTCTTCAGAAAAGCTTTCCTTGCCATTGCCAGTCTACATTTTATATCCCCTCTACTTCGACCATCATCAGTTATTTTGCTCCCCAAATAGCAAAACTCCTTTACTACTTTAAGTGTCTCATTTCCTAATCTAATTACCTCAGCATCACCCGACTTAATTCGACTTCATTCCATTATCCTCGTTTTGCTTTTGTTGATGTTCATCTTATATCCTCCTTTCAAGACACTGTCCATCCCGTTCAACTGCTCTTCCAAGTCCTTTGCTGTCTCTGACAGAATTACAATGTCATCGGCGAACCTCAACGTTTTTATTTCTTCTCCATGGACTTTAATACCTACTCCGAATTTTTCTATTGTTTCCTTTACTGCTTGCTCAATATACAGATTGAATAACATCGGGGAGAGGCTACAACCCTGTCTCACTCCCTTCCCAACCGCTGCTTCCCTTTCATGCCCCTCGACTCTTATAACTGCCATCTGGTTTCTGTACAAATTGTACATAGCCTTTCGCTCCTCGTATTTTGCCCCTGCCAACTTTAGAATTTGAAAGAGAGTATTCCAGTCAACATTGTCAAAAGCTTTCTCTAAGTCTACAAATGCTAGAAACGTAGGTTTGCCTTTCCTTAATCTATTTTCTAAGATAAGTCGTAGGGTCAGTATTGCCTCACGTGTTCCAACATTTCTGCGGAATCCAAACTGATCTTCGCCGAGGTCGGCTTCTACCATTTTTCCATTCGTCTGTAAAGAATTCGCGTTAGTATTTTGCAACTGTGACTTATTAAACTGATAGTTCGATAATTTTCACATCTGTTAGCACCTGCTTTCTTTGGGATTAGAATTATTATATTCTTCTTGAAGTCTGAGGGTATTTCGCCTGTTTCATACATCTTGCTCACCAGATGATAGAGTTTTGTCAGGACTGGCTCTCCCAAGGCCGTCAGTAGTTCTAATGGAATGTTGTCTACACCCGCGGCCTTGTTTCGACTCAGGTCTTTCAGTGCTCTGTCAAACTCTTCACGCAGTATCTTATCTCCCATTTCATCTTCATCTACATCCTCTTCCATTTCCATAATATTGTCCTCAAGTACATCGCCTTTGTATGGACCCTCTATATACTCCTTCCACCTTTCTGCTTTCCCTTCTTTGCTTAGAACTGGGTTTCCATCTGAGCTCTTGATATTCATACAAGTGGCTCTCTTTTCTCCAAAGGTCTCTTTAATTTTCCTGTAGGCAGTATCTATCTTACTCCTAGTGAGATAAGCATCTACATCCTTACATTTGTCCTCTAGCCATCCCTGCTTAGCCATTTTGCACTTCCTGTCGATCTCATTTTTGAGACGTTTGTATTCCTTTTTGCCTGCTTCATTTACTGCATTTTTATATCTTCTCCTTTCATCAATTAAATTCAATATTTCTTCTGTTACCCAAGGATTTCTACTAGCCCTCGTCTTTTTACCTACTTGATCCTCTGCTGCCTTCACTACTTCATCCCTCAGAGCTACCCATTCTTCTTCTACTGTATTTCTTTCCCCCATTCCTGGCAATTGCTCTCCCTGAAACTCTGTACAACCTCTGGTTCTTTCAGTTTATCCGCGTCCCATCTTCTTAAATTCCCACCTTTTTGTAGTTTCTTCAGTTTTAATCTACATTTCATAACCAATAGATTGTGGTCAGAGTCCACATCTGCCCTGGAAATGTCTTACAATTTACAACCTGGTTCCTAAATCTCTGTCTTACCATTATATAATCTATCTGATACCTTCTAGTATCTCCAGGATTCTTCTATGTATACAACATTCTTTTATGATTCTTAAACCATGTGTTAGCTATGATTAAGTTATGCTCTGTGCAAAATTCTGCCAGAAGGCTTCCTCTTTCATTTCTCTCCCCTAATCCATATTCACCTACTACGTTTCCATCTCTCCCTTTTCCTACTCTCGAATTCCAGTCACCCATGACTATTAAATTTTCGTCTCCCTTCACTACCTGAATAATTTCTTTTATCTCATCGTACATTTCATCAATTTCTTCATCATTTGCAGGGCTAGTTGGCATATAAACTTCTACTACTGTAGTAGGCCTGGGCTTCGTGTCTATCTTGGCCGCAATAATGCGTTCAATATGCTGTTGGTAGTAGCTTACCCGCACTCCTATTTTTTTATTCATTATTAAACCTACTCCTGCATTACCCCATTTGATTTTGTATTTATAACCCTGTAATCACCTGACCAAAAGTCTTGTTCCTCCTGCCACCAAACTTCACTAATTCACACTATATCTAATTTTAACCTATCCATTTCCCTTTTCAAATTTTCTAACCTACCTGCGCGATTAAGGGATCTGACATTCCACGCTCCGATCCGTAGAACGCCAGTTTTCTTTCTCCTGATGACGACGTCCTCTTGAGTAGTCCCCGCCGGGAGATCCGAATGGGGGACTATTTTACCTCCGGGATATTTTACCCAAGAGGACGCCATCGTCATTTAACCATACAGTAAAGTTGCATGCCCTCGGGAAAAATTACGGCTGTAGTTTCCCCTTGCTTTGAGCTGTTCGCAGTACCAGCACAGCAAGGCCGTTTTTGTTAGTGTTGCAAGGCCAGATCAGTCAATCATACAGATTGTTGCCCCTGCAACTACTGAAAAGGCTGCTGCCCCTCTTCAGGAACCACACGTTTGTCTGGCCTCTCAGCAGATACCCCTCCGTTGTGGTTGCACCTACGGTACGGCCATCTGTTTCGCTGAGGCACGCAAGCCGCCCCATCAACGGCAAGGTCCATGGTTCATGGGGGTAGCACGCTAAGTTATGCTGCAATATACTGCAGGAGTAATAACAAAAAGCTACCACCATGGGTAAAAAACGATCTCCTGCTGGATATAAATAGTGGAGCACAGGCAGCAACAGACAGAAGTCATTAGGAAGCAGTTCAGATCTGAGGACGGACGTGGTCTGGGTCCGAATGTTCAATCTTCGTAGACGACGATTTTGGAGGTCTGTTCCAGCTTGCAGGAGTCATCCGTTCGCCGCCAGATATCAACTTCAGCTCTGGAGGTCAGCCCGAGTTCGGTCGGTGCCATGGCTGACTAACTACAGCGAGAACTTCCAGCAGGACCGGCCGTAGCGCGGCCATTGACACAGGCGCCGCTGGGGACTCACGCCCGGACTTCACGGCAACCCTGCCCCACGGCGCGTGGTCCGTCCATGACGGGACTTCGCGTACATCACGACTGATGGCTTCCCAGCCGCCGGTGCAGCAGGCATTGGCAGCTGACCTCACAGCGACGCGGCTCCGTGGGCGTGCCCGTACTGGGGCGCCGAGCGGCGACGAGTTCATCTCAACCACAGGGCATCCTGGCTTCAGCGGAACACTGGTGGCCTGAGGCTCCTGAGTACGATCAGCGGCGCGTTGCGTGCATTGGCGGAGAGTCTACACAGCCGCAGCCAGGCGGAGGGATCTGCAGGGCTGGGCAGCAACGACGAGGGAGAAATTGTAAAGATAGTTCAATAAATAATTGTGAAACACCATGCCGTCTCAGTCTTTGGCGCAGCCGCTGTATCTGCTGCTAACAAGTGGTGCAGATGTCGTAACACCTGGCATCCACATGCCGACTGTGTCGAACACTCAGAGGTTGGAGAGACTATCACCAAGCAGACAACCAGTCAATTTACATCAGGGGCAATAATTGTCCTCTACAAACACACACCTTTTTTAATCTTCTCATGCAATCCACACTTCTGCTTCTGTCACCACTCACCTGCCACACTGGTCACTTTGCTAGCCTCCACTGCTGCGGGCATGAGCAGAGAGGTCGGTGCATTCTTTGTAAATAACTGCCCATTACAGGCTGAGATAATCGATGACTGCCAGCCGTCGACTCCTCATGACACTCATGCCAACAGTTGCAGCACACTGTGAGTGAAGCACCAATGGTTTGGGTGTTTACAGTAGTTCCACTAAAAAATGTTGATCAGACAGCTCGAATTTCTTACGTGACATGTAGAGTTATTTTCGAAGATAGAAGAAATCGGGGCATACACGAGTTTTCACATGGCTAAAGTATCGTTATTTGTTGTGGAAATCCTGTACAACATTATGGCATAGGCTATATTTTCTCGAAATATTCTCTCATTAGCTAGAAAAATCTATTCTTACCATCACTGGATGCTTCCTCACTTTCAAACTCTCATAAAGTAAACAAATGTCTCGTCACATATGGGGCACCTCAAGGCAACAGCATACAAAAGTTGTAAATATCAGATTTATACTGTGTATCACCTTATAAATTCGATAATGTAGCTGATTTTACTACGATGATCATTTCTCCCAGTGTTTGTGGGAGACTGAAATTTCATTTAAACTGTCTCACTGCAACGAAACAATCGCCTGATTACTGCTCCATCTCGAGAGTCATATCTAAGGTACTCTCACCCTGGCTTCTGCCCAGCTGCTGACGGCATGTCACTGCTATAAAATTGATAGGCTAATTAATTAAATTGATCATGTAAGTTACTTTGTATGGCGAATAATTTTTTTCAGCAGTCAGATTACACTTCCCAGGTAGCTAAATGGGAATCCTTGCAGGGAAGGCGATGTTCTTTTCGAGGAACACTGTGGAGAACCAACATTTGAAGCTGACTGCAGAAGGATTCTGCTGCCAGCAACATACATTTTGCATAAGAACTGCGCTAGAAAAACATGACCGCAACAACTATGTTGCTGTCACCCTGAATAAAAACTGGTTTTGGTTCTACAGACACACAAAAGTGTTGTAACGAAGTCCATGTTAAAAATTATACATGTTTTATGAAGGTATGGTGTTGCTACTGAATGAAGTGGTTGGGGGTTGTTGGGTTGTTTTGGGGGAAGGAGACCAGACAGCGCGGTCATCGGTCTCATCGGGTTAGGGAAGGACGGTGAAGGAAGTCGGCCGTGCCCTTTCAAAGGAACCATCTCGGCATTTGCCTGGAGCGATTTAGGAAAATCACGGAAAACCTAAATCAGGATGGCCGGACGCGGGATTGAACCGTCGCCCTCCCAAATGCGAGTCCAGTATCTAACCACTGCGCCACCTCACTCGGTGAATGAACTGGTCTTCCACACAAATACAGCGACGTTGAATATTGAAGGTGATTGCTGGGGGGGTTTTAACAAACAGAAAACGCTGGTGCACATCGCCAGCTGTGAAAGCTCGTAATAAAGTCACCCTCCTCACCGAATTTAGAAAGCAATTCAGTGGTATTGAGCCGAAATTTGCAATTACCTCATACAACTTCTAGATATTTCTCAAGATGGCAGCCACTATATTTGACGCATTCTATCTCAATGTCATGTAGACACTGTAACAGAGGTTCTTTGCTATATCCATAGGATTATAGGTGAGGGAGGATGACGGTTGATTGACAATCATCGCATACAGTAGGTGGTATGCTGTGTGAGGAATCACTTAAAAAATTCAATGCTAGATTCTAGTCATAAGAAATATACAAAATCCTATTACCAATACATTGGCTTTTCAGATCTATAGCATTACGCTTTCTGGTAGAGATGCTGTCTGCGATTTGGGATAAATCTCTGCATTCAACCACACACTTGCTGATGGAGACGTCTTTTAAAGATACAGCCACTGATGAATCACATTTGTGGCACTCTCATATCTCAGATCGAGTCATCTTTTTCGAACCAATTTGCTAAGGACACCACACAGCAAAACTCCAGTATGGTTTCAGACAAACTTTTTGCATCTTGTAACTTTTCCTCAGTGTTCTGCATCCAGTGGAGAAGCAGGGTGGGCTGAGTTAAAGCTACAGGACATGGTGTCACAGCTCCACCAAGGGTGAACAATGTGTAATGCCAGCAATGAACGAAGATTTCTCTTGCAATGAATGGTAGTACAAAAGACAGTACAAGAATTTATGTTGGTGTTCCTTATTGGGAAAATTAAGAAGACTTCTTATCATATGGAACTGGAAGAAGGATGAGGATTTTGCTAGTGCATTGCTGTGCATTTCCAAACCACTTACAGGTACTGCAGTCTGAAGAAGATCTACATTTCTCTGGGTGCATTCATGCCTGACATTCAAATATTCTCTCCCTCCTTGCTATTCTGTACCATCCAATGGAGAAAAATTACTACCTATAAAACTTTCCTAATGTCACCTGCTACAGATATTAACACATCCCTCTCTTCCAATATATCTAAAACAAATACCATCCGCACGTTGAGATCGAGCATATGTGACGATCGTTTTAAATATACATGTAGTGGGCCACTGGAGCAGGTGAGCAATGACGAAGTCGCTTGCACAGATATGTATAAAGATTGGTCACCTGTACTGTAGGAGAACCATATCCCACAGACTGTCAGTCACAAGACAGAATTCATAAGCAGTTTGATACATTGTTTTTCTGCTGTAACACATCCAAGCAGTGTATGAGTACAGCTTTGTACATCGCCATACATTTTATTTTTCCAACAAAACTTCGAAGTCTGTGTCATGTGCTAAACTGACATTAACAAGTCTCGATCCAGTGGCTCTGAAAGAAAGCTGGACAATGCGTAATGTGAACCACATTGCTCCACCAACACAGAGGATGGTTGAAATAGAAGGCAGAGATGGTGTTTCTAATTAATTAAAATGCGGAGGACATTGCACCATATGGTAACTGGAAGAGTTTGAGGCATTGTGGAGGATTCCAAATAGCTGCCTAAAGGTGATGATATCTACATTGAATCTCCCCTTTCACAGTGACAGGGTAGCAGATGTCTAAGTTTTTCATTTTGAGTAGACCAAGAACATTGACTCCTCATATTTCAGCCATGTACGCGATCACTGTTTTGGAGCTGGCCACCTCTGGAAAGTGTTGCTTCCACCAACACTCTTTCCATTTCAAACAAGTGGTGTCATTATGTGGTAATCAAAGAGTAGCAGTGGGCGGATGGGATGGAAAAGACACCGTCGATATGGGACAATGTAAGCACTACAGCTAAGACTGTGATCAATTTTAGCAATTTTACCAGTTTTTCCGTAATTTCAACACCAACCTATGACATAGCAGCATGCTTCCCAGTTTCTGTCATCACTCGCCACCCCTCAACTACTTTGGGTGTAGTAGTTTTTGGGTGTGACTAGATGACTGTGCAGTACGTCCGTTCATGGTTAATTCTCGAACATATACACCAAAGTATACCAGACAGTGTCCTATACCGATGCAATTAGGTTATCTACGCATTTCTAGCACTTCGATCACAGTGCAGAATATTTGATTTGTAATTACAACTGCCCATCTTTCCCCATGTGGATGGGGTCACAGAGTATTCTCACATTCATAAGATAAAGAAGTAGGTTGAAGGACCTCCCAGTATTGCCTTTGACCAACCTTTGTTGCAACACTGCAGCCAATTTAATTTACAGCTGACCAGAAGTAGGAAGGTTCTATACCCGTGACATTCCATATCTTGTGAAGGAACTAACCTGTAACTGCTATTCAGCATAGACTCTTCCACAGCAATCTTACTCACAGCACCTAAGTCCACACGATCAGTCCAGATGTGCATGTCGAGGAGCTTAGTATCCCTTATCGGTGTATAGTAGATATAAGAGTGCTGTGATGATGTAACAGATGATTAATAAGAAACAAGTGGTTTATGCATTATGGAGCTCCAGACAGACAGAGTTTGAAGCATTTTACGTAAATCAACTGTGCTATTATTCTAAAGTATTGTTCTAGCTTCTGGAATCAGTACTAAGAAGGTACTGTCAAGAAAGATATGACTGTAGAACATAATCACATGCACTCCTGATGCTATTCTGTTAAAGCCATGTGGTTTCCAAAATATCAGTCATGCCAAGTGCAATACTCTTAATACTCTAACGCACAACAACTATTTCCAACACCTGACATACATCCAACCTGGAAGTTATCTATCCCACTCAGTAAACAGTACATTGACAAACTTTCAGATGATGTAACCAGTTCCACACCAAAGAAAAACGTAGATTCTTTGTGATACAGGCACAATATAGCTTTCTGGAGGTGTGTAGCGCCCATTGTTCACATCTGATTATGGTTCAGAAATTATATTGTGCTCATATCAGTCATAAAATGATCGCCAGCAACGGAAAATGCCTCTTACAAGGAAATGGACAAAATCATAGCAATGGTGTCTGACATGTGAAACTACACGCCATGCTGCACTAACTCTGTAAACAGAACAAATAAAAGCAAATATACAGGGTGAGTCACCTAACGTTACCGCTGGATATATTTCGTAAACCACATCAAATACTGACGAACCGATTCCACAGACCGAACGTGAGGAGAGGGGCTAGTGTAACTGTTTAATACAAACCATACAAAAATGCACGGAAGTATGTTTTTTAACACAAACCTACGTTTTTTAAATGGAACCACGTTAGTTTTGTTAGCACATCTGAACATATAAACAAATACGTAATCAGTGCCGTTTGTTGCATTGAAAAAATGTTAATTACATCCGTAGATATTGTAACCTAAAGTTGACGCTTGAAACCTCCGACGTTCAGTTGCGTGTTGTAACAAACACGGGCCACGGTCGGCGAACAGCATCTGCAGGGACATGTTTACGATGACGACCGTGTTTACGAGTGTGGCTGTAGTGCACTGTTGCGGTTTGGTCTAACTGCCGCAGTGTCCGCATGTAGCGCTTGCTGCTATTATTATTCTGCATTCGTCTCCGCACGCAGACCAACTGTAGTACACCGTGTTACCAGACGTCTGTGATAGTGTAGTGTTGTAGGAACTGTGACGATGGTGTATTCGAACTCTGAAAAGGCGGAGATGATACTCATCTATGGCGAGTGTCGACGAAATGCAGCTGAAGCCTGCAGGGTGTATGCAGAACAGTACCCGGACAGAGAGCATCCAACGTGCCGCACATGGCAAAACATCTACCGCCAACTGTATGCAACAGGTATGGTCGTAGCACGCAAACGGGTCCGTAACAGGCTCGTCACAGGAGAAGCGGGTGCAGTTGGTGTGTTAGCTGCTGTTGCCATGAACCCACACATGAGTACACGGGACATTGCGAGAGCCGGTGGACTGAGTCAGAGTAGTGTCATGCGCATACTGCATCGTCACCGCTTTCACCCGTTTCATGTGTCGCTACATCAGCAATTACATGGTGATGACTTTAATCATCGAGTGCGATTCTGTCAATGGGCATTAACAGAGAATGCGTTGCAGTTCTACCTGTTTACCGATGAAGCGGGTTTCAGAAACCACTGGGCAGTGAATCTACGGAACATGCATTACTGGTCCGTGGACAATCCTCGCTGGCTCAGACAGGTAGAGCGACAGCGACCGTGGACTGTAAATGTATGGTGCGGAATCATTGGCGACCACCTCATTGGTCCTCACTTCATTGCAGGGGCCCCAACAGCTGCAACATACATCGCGTTTCTGCAGAATGATCTGCCAACGTTGCTCGAAAATGTCCCACTGGAGACTCGTCGACGTATGTGGTATCATCATGATGGTGCACCTGCACATTCCGCAATTATCACTAGACTGACCCTTGACAGGATGTTCGACGGGCGTTTCATAGGACGTGGAGGACGCATAAATTGGCCAGCCCGTTCTCCTGATCTTACACCTCTGGACTTCTTTCTGTGGGGTACGTTAAAGGAGAATGTGTACCGTGATGTGCCTACAACCCCAGAGTATATGAAACAACGTATTGTGGCAGCCTGCGGCGTCATTACACCAGATGTACTGCGGCGTGTACGACATTCATTACGCCAGAGATTGCAATTGTGTGCAGCAAATTAAGGCCACCACATTGAACATCTATTGGCCTGACATGTCGGGACACACTCTATTCCACTCCGTAATTGAAAACGGAAACCACGTGTTTACGTGTACCTCACCCCTCATGGTAATGTACATGTGCGTCAGTGAAAAAGACCAATAAAACGGTGTTAGCATGTGGACGTAATGTGCTGTTCCAGTCTCTTGTGTATCTAAGGTCCATCACCGTTCCCTTTGGATCCCTACGTATTTCGGTACTCTCCGACACATACGATCGAACAGCGGAGGAGTGGTACTCAAGCGTCAACTTTAGGTTACAATATCTCCGGGTGTAATTAACATTTTACAATGCAACAAACGGCACTGATTACGTAAGTGTTTATATGTTCAGATGTGCTAACAAAACTAACGGGGTTCCATTTAAAAAACGTAGGTCTGTGTTAAAAAACATACTTCCGTGCATTTTTTTATGGTTTGTATTAACCAATTACACTAGCCCCTCTCCTCACGTTCGGTCTGTGGAATCGATTCGTCAGTATTTGATGTGGCTTACGAAATATATCCAGCGGTAATGTTAGGTGACTCACCCTGTATACATATGGTCTGCAGTATCTTACAAACATCTGTCACTAACTTATAATCACTACATTTATGAAACTGAAGACTCGAGTTATGTCCATGATATCGCAGAGAATTGGAATATTTCACTTACATCTTAGTTCTTCTGGAGGAAAGTGCTGAAATGGGCTTTCCATCTATGTACAGTCGTGCTCAAAAGTATCCGAACGACCTGAATTGCATTTCGCCTGATTCGCATGCAACCCACATAACGCAGCTCTCTAGCAGGTCCTCTAATCGCTCCTTGGTATAGTCGTTTGACTATTGAAAATGGTTCCAACAAGTCACCACTAGAAAACACTACTCTGTATCGCAATAACTCAAGATGTAAAATAATACTACGATACTGCAAATATCAGGGAACACATTATCACAGATAAGACTGTCCTTAAGGATTGTAAGCTCACATTTATTACAATAAATGACATGCCTGAAATGTTACCACACTCATTATTACGTCAGATAGGTAATGCAGGTAGTAAGTTCGTCGTATTCATTATTTCCTCTTCAAAGTAAGGTACCATACTTATTATTTAACACAAAATGACATTAAAAATTTAAGTTATTCACGAGCAGCTAGTTGAGAATATGTATGAACTTCGAAGGACACGACGAACCGTCTCGATCTGCATATGGATTCAAACCCAGGTCATGCAGACTAAGCAACGATTTCGTGACTGACGGAAACTAACACTCATTCCTGATTAGGCATACAGAGAGTGAAATACCTAGATTTTAGACAGTATCAATTAGCAAATACCAACTTTAAATTACATAAAGCAAACATTTATAAAGGACGCGAAATCCTACCCAGCACCAATTGTCCCTCTTAACGAACTACGAGACATGTTAAATATTACTTCTTAACAAGTAATTTATTTGAAATTCCGTGAGGTAAAGCTTTGTGTTGGACAGGGATTCGAACCCAGAACCTAATCGGATAGATATCGAAGCACAATCAACTGTGACAAATCGCATTTTCTCGGCAGTAACTAGATGTTTTAACTGAAATGACGAGACGAAACATTAATTTTCCTTCCCAGGACTCCAAGCCGGCACCTATCGCTGTTTTATTCTAGAGAAAACGAACGTTAAATATGGGTTTGTTGCACCAGCAACGATATGTGACCATATTTGAACTAGAAATAATATGACGAAGAGTTCACTGCTGACTGGGAATAGAGCCCCACACATATCGTTGTTAACTACACACAAAGAGACGTCGGCTACCGAATTTTTCTCCACCAGCAGCTCGGAATAACATCTTGAACTTACAGTGATCTCGCAAACAGTTCTGTGTCTCACTGGGAGTAAAAAACGTCAAATATCGTTAGTGTTGACAACGAATGAAAATACATTAAAAATCGAAATTATTATCCACCAGCAGATAGGTGTTCTCATGGTAAAGCTTGATAATACATAATGAAATCTTTAGTGCCGGGCCAGGATTCGAACCCATTCACGCGCAATATGTGGAGATTTTAAGGAATCTGCAGTTTTGAACAAACAACAAATTGTAGCCGAGCTGTATTGTCACGAAGGGATCAAATTCCGCGTTAAGGGCGGTCTGAGTTGCATTCCCAGTTCAGAATCAATTTTATCGACATACAAAAGCTCAGATAAAAGATGGAATAAGTGTCCAGTGAGCCTACATAGCATTTGTTTCGTCACTAGAAATAAATAACTAGTATAAGAAAGGTTACTGGTGATAGAGTTTCTACACGTCGCCACTCCAGACTTTATTGTGCCTAAACCTAACGTCTACTTGGTAGAGAAGGAATATCATTTTTAATGTGAATTTCAGACCAAAATGCCTTTATATCTTCTTCACTTGGTGTAGCCAGAAGAGAATGGAATCTGTCTCCTCCTATCTAAAATCAATGACCGAAGTTGGAATCGAACCCAGACCGTAGGTATATGAACCTATCATCAGCCCAACAGACCACCAAATTCTCTCCTCACTCGCTCATTTTTCTATCATAACGCCATTGTGCGACAATGTCTGAGAATTCTGACACACAGGCTCCCTGTATCAATTTGCAGCATGTTCAGTAAATTCATTTACTTGGTTGACCAAATCACCATGAACTAGATGCCTCGACTACGCAGTGCATACATTCAACTTTATTTTGTAATCACCGAAATAATATCACGTAACTGCAACCTACACAGAACTGCCAACAGTGTAGGATGCATAAATTTAAATAGGAAGTGTTCCTTTCCACTTGAGCTACTCTATGGCGCTATCTGTTTGTTGAAAACGTCGTGCAGTGCAAAAGAAAAGGTATAACTGTTTGTCTCTCATAAGTATTGACCTGTCCATATGCGTTATCCCACAGCGCTGTGGAATGCAGAAGTTCTGGATGAATTGTTGTTCATTTCTAGAGCTGTTACAGCTAAGTGTCGCGTGCGGTAGATAAGATGTCTCGAGTTCGAGTACATTCACTGCTGCATTTTTTAAAACGCGGTTCTGCTGTCTGCTAAAGTTATCAATCTAATGGAGCTTGTAACATAATTCTCTTCACTTCTCAACCCAAAATAGTCGCATGTGGGAAAAGGGCTAACTTCTGCGACATTTTATTCTTTTCAGGTTTAATAGACAACCAGGCAGCAGACACATCTAGAAACTTTTGTATTATGTATGGGGAGAGCGCATCGTGCCAAAATACGTCGGAAAAGTATTTTCTACATTAGCTGTCGTCTGGTAGCGGCATTTTATTCTTCTTCAAACCTTGGTTGAGAGGTTTAACTCAGAGCAAGTTTTCTACATGCATGTAATCAATAAACTGCATGTGCATTTTCAGACTGTAATAGATAACATCACAGAATTCGCATATATCGTTGATGATTAATTTCTCTCTCATGTTTACTATTGTTTTAACAACATTAAAGGAAACCTTACGAAAATTGTGAACTGTATTATAAAAAATGAGCCGTCCAGTGTGGCCGAGTGGTTCTAGGCGCTTCAGTCTGGAACTGCGCGACCGCTACGGTCGCAGGCTCGAATCCTGCCTCGGGCATAGATGTGTGTGATGTCCTTAGGTTAGTTAGGATTAAGTAGTTCTAAGTTCTAGGGGACTGATGACCTGAGGTGTTAAGTCCCATAGTGCTCAGAGCCATTTGAACCATATAAAAATGAAATATAACTACCCACGATAACCTAACGACGAAAGTCTGTTTTAAGAAAACTGAGTATCTGTACACAAGCGTGCCTCTATCATCACGAATTAGTAAAATACTACTCACTTAGATTTTGATTGGGTCTGTGTTTAATTTGTATTCTGTGTCATACTCAAGATGTATGCAAATGTGGCATTTCATAAATAAAGTTATGTATTCCTAGAAACCCACAATTTGCTTGTCAACAGCGGAAAGAGGCGTTCCCTGTTGTGCAGCATTGTAAGTTTTTCACGATGAGCCGAAAGTATTTTCTTGAGATTTCCTTAGCGATGTATGATCTGACTGTTTGTAGCTCTTTCACAGAAGGGATAAAAACGCTACACTCAGTGTGACTTGAACTGAGAACCATAACAGACGCTTTTTAGGTCAGCACGTTTCCACAGAGCTGGCGGAGAAGTATGTGTTTCATCTTCCTCTTATGAGAGTAATAGTGACTAGAACACGTAAACCGCTATTTGAAGGACGAGATGTAGCTGTCGCGCAGTTCCAGACTATAGCGCCTAGAACCGCTCGGCCACTCCGGCCGGCATATCACTAGGTATAAAATAGATACTGCCTACAGTAAAATTAGAGAGATCTTTGAACAAAAGAGAATCACTTGTATGAATACGAAGAGATCAGATGGAAAACTAGTCCTAAGCGAAGAATGGAAAGCAGAAAGGAGGAAGGAGAGTATAGAGGGTCTATACAAGAGCAATGTACTTGAGTGCAATATTGTGGAAATGGAAGAGGACGTAGATGAAGATGAAATGGAAGATATGATACTTCATGAAGAATTTGAAAGAGCATTGAAACACCTAACTCGAAACAAGGTCCCGGAGTAGAAAATATTCCATTTGAACTATTGATAGCCTTGGGAGAGCCAGTCATGACAAAATTCTACCATCTGGTGAGCAAGACTTCAAGAAGAATGTAATAATTCCAAGCCCAAAGAAAACAGGAGTTGACAGGTATGAAAATTACCGAACTGTCAGTTTAATAAGTCACGGCTACAAAATATTAACACGAATATTAAGACGGATGGACAAACTGGTTGAAGCCGCCCTGGGGAAGATCAGTTTGGATTCCGTAGAAATGATGGAACACGCAAGGCAATACTGACCCTTCTACTTATCTTAGAAGACAGATTAAGAAAAGGCAAACCTACGTTTCTAGCATTTGTAGACTCAATGGCAAGGAAAGCGTTTCTGAAGAAGAGAAATTTGTTAACATCGAGTATAGATCTAAGTGTCAGGAAGTCGTTTCTGAAAGTTTTTGTATGGAGTGTAGCCACGTATGGAAGTGAAACATGGACGAAAAATAGCTTGTACAAGAAGAGAATAGAAGCTTTCGAAATGTGGTGCTACAGAAGAATGCTGAAGATTAGATGGGTAGATCACATAACTAATGAGGAGGTATTGAATAGAATTGGCGACAAGAGGAGTTTGTGGCACAACTTGACAAGAAGAAGGGATCGGTTGGTAGGACGTGTTCTGAGGCATCAAGAGATCACCATTTTAGTACTGCAGGGCAGCGTGGAGGGTAAAAATCGTAGAGGGAGACCGAGAGATGAATACACTAAGCAGATTCAGAAGGATGTAGGCTGGAGTCGTTACCCAGAGACGAAGAAGCTTGCACAGGATAGAGTAGCATGGAGAGCTGCATCAAACCAGTCTCAGGACTGAAGACCACAACAACAACATAAGTAGTTAACTAACCCGAAATTCACTAAAATTTCGTCCAAATATAAGTGATTTTCTTTAATTATATTACTTCTCAAA
Organism: Schistocerca piceifrons; assembly: GCF_021461385.2. Taxonomy (NCBI): domain Eukaryota; kingdom Metazoa; phylum Arthropoda; class Insecta; order Orthoptera; family Acrididae; genus Schistocerca; species Schistocerca piceifrons. Next base: position 389,262,493 of record NC_060140.1, on the reverse strand, counting down.
TTTCACATAAATTGAATATGACCAGTGATAAAAAAAACATAGATTAAAGTTTAAGTCTGGGCAGTCGCCTAATACTCATTCGTCTGAAGTAGCTCGAACACTAACTACTTGACCACCATGAACTCTAACATCATGCGTCTATGGACAGATCACATCTATTACATATTAGAAGCGTAAAACTTCTCTTGCAATTTTCTCGGAATTGGCAGGGAAGTGCACCTTACTACATGCACATTACGTTGTTTCGATGGCCTACTGAAGGTGTACAAAGTTTGAAGTACATCCGTGATGCCGACGTCGTGGCCGCGCGTGGTAGCCGCGCGATTTAAGGCCCTTGCCACGGTTCGCGAGGCTCGCCCCGTCGGAGGTTCGAGTCCTCCCTCAGGCATGGGTGTGCGTGTTGTCCTTAGCGTAAGTTAGACTAAGTAGTATGTAAGCTTAACGACCGATGACCTCAGTAGTTTGGTCTCATATGTTCTGTAAGTAGGCTGTTTAGATTTTTATGCTGGTAACGCCACGTAGCGCTCTGTATGAAAATCACTGACTGTGCAGTGTGCAGTCTGCGGCTGGTTGGATTCACTGTTGGAATATTCGCTTGTGTAGTGTCTGGTAGTTGAATGTGAACAGCACGTAGCGTTGGGCAGTTGGAGGTGAGCCGCCAGCAGTGCTGGATGTGGAGAGAGAGATGCCAGAGTTTTGAGAGGTTGCTATAAGCGGACAATCTGGACGTGTGTCCGCCAGAAAAAGGAAATTTGTATAGATGAATGTCATGAATTGATAGGTATAGATATATATGATGACTTTTGAACATTATTAAGGTAAATACATTGATTGTTCTCTATCAAAATCTTTCATTTGCTAACTATGCCTATCAGTAGTTAGTGCCTTCAGTAGTTGGAATCTTTTATTTAGCTGGCAGTATAGGCGCTCGCTGTATTGCAGTAGTTCGAGTAACGAAGGTTTTTGTGAGGTAAGTGATTCATGAAAGGTATAGGTTATTGTTAGTCTGGGCCATTCTTTTGTAGGGATTATTGAAAGATTGCGCTGCACTAAAAATATTGTATGTCAGTTTAGTGATGATCAGAATAAGTAAAGAGAGAAATGTCTGAGTACGTTCAGTTTTACTAAGCTCTCTTTGTATCAAATAACGTAGAAGTTTACCAGCACAGTCATTCATAATTTTTCTAAGGGGATGTTTCAGTTCTTACCATTGTGAGTGTGAGGCGGGGGAACAGGGGGAAATAGCGAATGCGCCGCATTTAAATAACAGTGCAGTCGCCCTGCACACGAATTGGCTTATACTTTATATTCCTCAACAACCTAGGTCACAAACAGAACAAATTTTTAGCAACATTTAACTATTTTCGGTGTGGTGGAGACACAATATAATTTTTATCTGGTGCAAACTGTCGGCGTTCGGACAGACGCAGACAATTTTACTCAGGCTGGCACGCATTCGTGACTCATTTAGTTTCATAATGGAAGGAGGGTCTCTCAAAATGTGTTGAACGAAATACTGCAGCTCTTTTGCAACCTCGTTATGGAGGCGTGGAAACTCTACTGTTTTAACGTAAAAAGATTTGTGCGTAAAATGTGAAATACATTTCACGTCAATCATTTACATCTTCACATACACAGAGGCGCTTCCAATTGAAACAGCAAACGGTCTCGAAACGATGTTAAGATTTACAGTGTCCTCAAAACGTCTAGGAAACGATCTTTGTAATTCTGTCAATGGCACAACGGATTTTTCACATCTCGAGTTTTCTTTAATGGCAATGAGTTACGGACACTGGTTTTCTGTCATTCCCAGTCATTTTTAAAGGCTTGTCGCTAAACTACCTCTTTTTCGCGCCAACAGGCACAGGACCTATGAAAGCTCTCCATACGACGAACAAACAGCGAAGGGTAAACAGCGCCAACAACACGACTCTGCGAAATGAAGATCGAGGCTTTTCTGACCCCCGGATCGGATGATATTTGGCGTGCAGTGTTCGGTCCTTGTTTCGACTATACGATATGAAACAGAAATACTCAGGCACCATTAAAGGAATACTTGTAAGAAAAACAACGAAGTACTCGCCAGAACCTGTCGGTAAAATTTGGAAAACCTGAGTTTAAAGAAGACTGTGCCACCATTATGCTGCTACCATCGCACATTTCCCTTAGGGTGTATGAGAATAAGAGAGAATGGGGTAAGTACAGCAAAAGTAAACATTCATTATAACCGTACTCTTTACACGAATGGAATACACCACTGGCCATTAAAATTGCTACACCAAGAAGAAATGCAGATGATAAATTGGTATTCATTGGCGAAATATATTATACCAGAACTGACGTGTGATTACATTTTCACGCAATTCAGGTGCATAGATCCTGAGAAATCAGTGCCCAGAACAACCACCTCTGGCCGTAATAACGGCCTTCATATCCCTGGGCATTGAGTCAAACAGTTCTTGGATGGTGTGTACAGGTACAGCTGCCCATGCAGTTTCAACACGATACCTCACTTCATCAAGAGTAGTGACTGGCGTATTGTGACGAGCCAGTTGTTCGGCCACCATTGTCCAGACCTTTACAATTGATGAGAGATCTGGGGAATGTGCTGGCCAGGACAGCAGTCGAACGTTTTCTGTATCCAGAAAGGACCGTACAGGACCTGGAACATGCGCTCGTGCATTATCCAGAAGAAATGTAGGTTTCGCAGGGATTGAATGAACGGTAGAGCCACGGGTCGTAACACATATGAAATGTAATGTCCACTGTTCAAAGTGCTGTCAATGCGAACAAGAGGTGACCGACACGTGTAACCAATGGTACCCCATACCGTCACGCCGGGTGATACGCCAGTAAGGCGATGACGAATACACGCTTCCAATGTGCGTTCACCGCGATGTCGCAGAATACGGATGCGACCATCATGATGCTGTAAACAGAACCTGGATTCATCCGGAAAAATGACGTTTTGCCATTCGTGCACACAGGTTCGTCGTTGAGTACACCATCACAGGCGCTCCTGTCTGTGATGCAGCGTCAAGGGTAACCGCAGCCATGGTCTCCGAGCTGATAGTCCATGCTGCTGCAATCGTCGTCGAACTGTTCGTGCATATGGTTGTTGTCTTGCAAACGTCCCCATCTGTTGACTCAGGGATCGAGACGTGGCTGCACGATCTGTTACAGCCATGCGGATACGATGCCTGTCATCTCGACTGCTAGTGATACGAGGCCGTTAGGATCCAGTACAGCGTTCCATATTACCCTCCTGAACCCACCGATTCCATATTCTGCCAACAGTCATTGGATCTCGACCAACGCGAGCAGCAATGTCGCGATACGATAAACCGCAATCGCGAAATGTTACAATCCGACCTTTATCAGAGTCGGGAACGTGATGGTACGCATTTCTCCTCCTTACACGAGGCATCACAACAACGTTTCACCAGGGAACGCCGGTCAAATGCTCTTTGTGTAAGAGAAATAGGTTGGAAGCTTTCCTCATGTCAGCACGTTGTAGATATCGCCAACGGCGCCAACCTTGTGTAAATGCTCTGAAAAGCTAATCATTTGCATATCACAGCATCTTCTTTCTGTCGCTTAAATTTCGCGTCTGTAGCACGTCATCTTCGTGGCGTAGCAATTTTAATGCCCAGTAGTGTAGAAAAGAAAAACGGTATCATTTGTACGCAAGGAGTTGTACAGTGACTTGCAGAGTAAACAGGTAGATGATGTAGTCCATCTCGATCAACGCGTCCACCCGCTCAAACGGCAGCTATGCATCCTGCCAGACACCCTAATTGGTTATGCTTATGGTTGCGCTTGTGACGGTTGCACGTTGATGTGTCGTTAAGTTGTGTTTCTTTCCAGACAGCGGCACAGCAAATACCAACCTTTGTCTATGATTGTGGGCATTAGTACAAGATGTTATGGTGAAGGGAATGTATCTAGGTGTCATGCACGAGTACTTATTTGACACCAACATGAGGACATTATGGACAGTTCTGCGCTCTTCCATTTTCGTCATACATAAGCAACTCTGATATCCGTGTACGGACATCAATTTCCTAAAGTAGCATGACGGAATTCTCAGACAAACTCGAAACATTCACCCATGATGGGGAATTCCCGACCATTATGTTTTAAACATGTGGGACGTGATAATATAATCATCTGCCGTTAAGAGCGTGTCACAAAAGTTCGACAGTCTGATTGTGAAGTTGCCTCTTCGAATCTCATTAAAAACAAATTTTCATTTGTACGTTTACTTACCTTCTACGCCTGTTATCAAACAGAAATGTCAGTTAATAAATACAGATCTTATTTTAATAAAAATAGCATAGTATTATTTTTAATTAAAACAGAAATTGTATGAAAATGGCAGTATTCGTAATAAATAAAAATTTAGCGAAAAAATGCAAAAAGTCAAATGTCCAGGAGACACATTTTTATTTTTGTACACTGAATGGTATTACTGACGTATGTGATATTTTTTCGATTAATGCTAAAGAAATTCAAATGTATGTATCACATTTCAGTTGATTTCCATACCAACAGTAATTAAAAATGTTATGTTTAGTAGAATAGAATTATTATTAAATATATGTTAATTAACGTATTTATTTTTGGGACATTTCGAAATTTCAGTAAAGCAAAAAATATGTGCTTGCAAGATTCGAACCGGAAACTTTACAAGAATAAGCATTTAACGCTACGCGCTCAGCTAGCGGGAATAATGTTGTTAGGTTTTATGTGTTTGATACTTAACGGCAGTCAGAAATCTTCAAACACAACTTTTTCAAGTGCTTTTAAGAGATGCATTTCATTTCTTTGAGACTCTGACCTCCGACCACCGACGATCAAATCTAATAAGCTTCAAGTAAAGGGAAGTGGGCAGAGCAGCGCGCAACGTTCCTTGTAATATTGTTGCCAGCTGTAAGTATTGGGTACCATGAAAAAAGCATTTCTAAACTCGTTTGACAGCTGTCGACCTCGCAGATAACCTACAGGGTGAGCTTTCGCTTCGTTCTTGTATTACCTCATCCTTCTGTCGCCGTACTTTGGCTTCATAACATGCCACATTGGCTGTTGCAAGCAACGAGATTTATTACTCTCTTTACTTCACGCACTCCTTTGTGTCAGGTGCCTCATTCTCGCAAAATTCGATAGTAAGTGCTTTACTCACAGTTTTGCGTAACAGTCTTGTTGGTTCATCAGGTTGCTCATTGAGATTAGAGTTTGAAGAGAAAGCTTTGCTACGACGTACCTGAGAACGTGAGTATTACTTTATTCTCATTTGTGTTCTCAAATAGATGTACTTCGCTGGTTCCTGCACACACCGTAATTCTTCCTACACCGCTTTTTGTGTATCTATATCTACAGTTCAGAAATATTGAACCAGTAACTGAACCAAAATTTGTTAAAGAATTGTTATCCATTTTGGACAAAATACTTTTGCGTATAGGACAGCGTCTTTGTAAAGTGCTAAAACAGCTAAACTGCCGGCGTTTCGACCCACTTGCTGCGATCGTCTTCAGGGTGGTCCACTCTGAAGAGGAACGTAGTAAGTCGGTCGAAACGATGGCGATTTAGTTATTTCAGTAGTTCACAATGATGCAGTCAAATATCCAAAATTTTATCCAGAATGACACCAGTCTTGGGAGCCTACCAACTTGTTAACCATTGTTAATGAGAAAGTATCTAGTTAAAAACTTAGCTATAAACTGGTTAATGGCGAATTCAATAATATTGACCAGGAATAATCAGTGCCCAGCTACAGGGGTTGAACAAGATTCAGGAAACACCAAGAGAAATGCATGCTTGAACATAAATACAGATGCTAACACTGCAGGTTACACCGTTGTATTTGGCAACGAAAGTTATCTGTGCAATGTCCTCCATACGTTGCAAGCGTCGGAACAGTATTCTGCGTAGTTATGAGTGCATTATGTCAGAGATAAGTGAGTTAGAAAGTTGTCCAATTGTGGCTGCTCGTATGGTGCACCGTAACGAAGACTTATATCGCGTACTGGGAAAGAGCTAAATAAGACTGCGGATTGAATTGAGTGTTGAGTGATCATGACAGAAGGTCATTGAAGGACACTGGAGATCTGAATGTCGTACTAGTGAACCACGTCAGCACAAAAATAAAACGGGAGCTCGATAAGTACGGAACTGCAGGGCGAGTTGAAATTCCAAACCACTTACCAGTTTGCTAGAGTCCGTGTCAGTAGGCTGTTTATGTTTTCTTATTGGCAATGTTACGTAGCGCTCTGTATGAAAATCACTGGCTGTGCTGTGTGCAGTCTGTGGCTGGTTTGCATTGTTGTCGGCTATTGTAGTGTTGGGCAGCTGGACGTTAACAGCGCGTAGCGTTGCGCAGTTGGAGGTGAGCCACCAGCAGTGGTGGATGTGGGGAGAGAAATGGCGGAGTTTTGAAATTTGTAAGACTGTATGTCATGAACTGCTATATATATAATGAGTTTTGAACACTATTGAGGTAAATACATTGTTTGTTCTCTATCAAAATCTTTCATTTGCTAACTATGCCTATCAGTAGTTAGTGCCTTCCGTAGTTTGAATCTTTTATTTAGCTGGCAGTAGTGGCGCTCGCTGTATTGCAGTAGTTCGAGTAACCAATATTTTTGTGAGATAAGTGATTTGTGAAACGTATAGGTTAATGTTAATCAGAACCATTCTTTTGTAGGGATTTTTGAAAGTCAGATTGCGTTGCGCTAAAAAATATTGTGTGTCAGTTTAAGCACAGTCGTGTATAAATTTTTCTAAGGGGACGGTTCATATGTCGACCCTTAGCCGAGGATACCTCACTGGAATCTTCTGATTTTTTCATGTAGTTTGTGTAATTAGTGTAGATTTTGTTTATTGCTAGCGCGTAATTATAGAGAGAATTTCCTTCGTTGTTGTAGTTTTTCACTGTCGTACACAGTTGTGGCATGCATGTAGATTTGCACCAAGTATTTCGCAGCTGCGCCTGCAATTAACTAGATATTATTTTCAATGCTATGTTAATGTGTTTTGTTATTTTGCTCTTCAAATTGTGCTTTTCTGCGTTGTAGTGTGAAAGATTGTGACAATAATGGCGTGTGAAAAACGTAATACTAGGCTTCAAAGTAAACTGAGAAATGACAGTGAAGACGAAAGTAGTGTGTTAGCGCCGCAGAGTAATGAATTAACTAACGTTCAAAGTAGTAATTTGGTAATTGTGCATAGGAAAATGGAGCGGGCTGCAAATAATGGTGTAGGCAGTGAAACAATTAGTGAACAGGGAAGCATTATCATCGATCGGTCGGCAACAGCTCGCCTCAGGAATTCGAAATGACAGAACACAATACTGCAAATACTGTAGACTCAGGTTTTGGGTCCTCACCGTTTTCTCAAATGAGTGAAGACACATTTTCTGCTTGTCAAAACGTGAATGTTGCCGGTGAAAATGCACTGCCAAAAAGCAGAGAGAAACATATTCCAGACACTAATACATTATTATTGCAATTAATGCAACAAATGGAACAAAATCAGAGACAAACACAGCAAAAGCTTCAAAAGTTAGACACAATGGAACAAAATCAGAGACCAACACAGCAACAGTTAGACGCAATGGAACAAAATCTTCACACCATGCTTGAACAAACACGTGAAGATTTAACTACTGAGTTACATAACATTGAATCGAAATGTCAAAAAGCCTGTAATGACGTAAAAACACAAATTTGTGAGCATTTTCAACCTATTTTTTCGCGGCATGAAAATGCATTACAGAATCACGAACCAGCCATAAAAGAACTGCAAATTATTGTTCATGAAAATCATGAGACCTTGCAAGCTAAAATTGACTCAGTTGCATCTACCGATTCGGTTACGCAACTTGCAAAAACTCAGGAAAACTTAAAGGACACAGTAGATACGATTTCAACACAAATGGACACTCTGAAACGTGGTTTAGAAAAACACACTGAGGAACTAAGTACACTATCGGAGAAAGTAGCCAAACTTTCAGATCAGTTCACTAACTTATCTACAAAGGTAGATGATCTGAATGACACTAGACCTGTAGCTTTCACTGACACTGAAGAGTATGAACAAATTAGAAAATTCAAACAAAATCAGAATCAAATCAATACACAGTACAAAAGAGAAATCCGGGAAGTACAAGATCAGTTGGCTCAAGTAATACAAGAAATACATATTTCAGAGGACACTCGCGCTCCAGTACTGGAAGAGGGACATAGAAATACCGAGCAACCACAAAATAATAACACAGGACACTTCGGAAATTATGAAAGAAATTGGCAAGGCGTATTGAATTTTGAGATGGAACCGCCGAAACGAAGTAACAATGAGCGATGTGAGACTCGCCGACACGATGATTTTGACTATAAGCTGTTCATTACCACACGTAAATTTAAAACATTTAAGAATTCTGGCAACGACATTCATCCACAAGCGTGGCTCCATCAATTATCTCATTGTTTTCCTCCCAACTGGTCATTAGAGCACAGATTAGAATTTATGTGTGGCTATTTAGAGAATGAACCAGCTGTAAGAATGCGATCGGTCATTCACGATTGTCACAGTGAAGGAGAATTTTACCATGCCTTCCTCTCAGCATATTGGTCTCAAGCTACACAAGACTGAGTAAAACATAGCATCATAATGATGAAACATTTCGAACAATCTGAATTCTCCAGTCTTGTGAAATATTTTGAAGACATGTTGCACAAGAATCAGTACCTGTCAAACCCATACAGCCCTTCAGAACTCATCCGCATTTCCTTAATCAAATTACCTGAACATTTACGACATATTATTTTGGCAGGACGTTGCAAAGACGACATTGAAGCTTTTCGGGAACTGTTACAAGAACTGGAAATTGACACTGACAATCGTGGAACGCGAAAACAGGAGTACAACAATTACAGATCACATCTGTCACAATTCCGCGATGACAGAAATAATACACGACAAGGCTATTCTTACAACGTAAATCGTGACCAAAACAGACATCACCCCTATGACAACCGTTGGTAGAATAATAGTTACAGAGAAAGATCGCACTTCCGTAGTAGTGAATATGACAGAGATTACCATAGAAACAGACAGTATGGGAACAAAAACAATTATTATCAAGGGAGACAGAATAACTTTAGACGCAACGGACCAGCGCGCAGTTACGATTCAGGGAGAAGTTCTCCACCACGTGACCGACAAGAAAGAAACTATGGAATCTACCGACATGACGACAGACGATACGATCGTAACGACAGACCTGAATTGCATCAGAACTGGCGGGATTCAAACAGAGCAGGGCCCTCTCGACAAGGTGAATTTGTAGAAGTTAGGTCTCCAAATCCCAATAACGACGCGCGCCAACAAAGAGACAATAGGCAATGACTCATACCACTGGCAGCCACGACTCGTACGTATGAAACTGACGACGCAGCTGCCGTAGCTAGTAATTACGTAAAAATGGAAGACATTAGGGACATCTTACTCCAGGAACACGACGTAAAACATAACAACATTGCATATCCTGTGATTCACATTACAGCAAATGACGTAAAATTTACGGCAGTACTTGACTCTGGCAGTCCCATTTCAGTAATTAGTGAAACAGCCTTTAGCAGATGTAACAAATCGAACGATTGCCCCACACTTCCGTTACGTAAGGTTAAATTACAAGGTGCAATCTTTGGAAAAAGTGTAGATGTACGCCAACAAACCAATTTAGAATTCTTTTGTCAAAGCCACAGCTTCTCTATGAACTTTCTTATTGTTTCATTATTGTCGACGGCAATTATACTGGGAGTAGACTTTTTGAATGAATACAAAGCAATCTTAAACTTTCACGATGCTGAAATAAGTTTAGAGAGAGAAGGTAAGTCAATAGCTTTGAAATTTGAGGATTGGCTCTCAAACCATGACGAGGAAATGAATCGGCTTTACCTTCTGTGAGACAACAGTTCGGAATTTTCTACGGCACTAGACACTAACAGTCACTCTGAAAGTACTGACAGGGATGATATCGATGGCATATTTGAAACTAATGAGTTAATTCAGAATAAAATTCAAACAATTGACAATTGTAATGACAGTGATAGGCAGGACCTTTTTGAGATTTTAAGGCACATTCCACAGTTTTTACTCACAATACAGGAACAAACAAGGGATTTCAATACCAATTTCGTGTTCGTGAGCATACTAAATTTTGTGTTAGACCATACGTAATTCCAGCACATTATAGGGACCGTGTTAGAACAGAAATACAATCTATGCTTGACAAGGGCATTATTGAGGCTGCAGTAAGCTCATACAACAATCCATTACATGTTGTTGAGAAGAAAAATGGATCGATCAGGCTTGTCTTAGATTCGAGACAAATCAATACTATCATTATTCCTGAAACAGACAGGCCGCAAACGTTGGAAGAACTTCTTCAAAACTTTAATGGTGTAAAAGTGTTGTCTTCCATTGATCTCAGATCCAGCTTTTATCAGATCGAACTTCATCCAGAATGTAGAAAATACACAGCTTTCCTTTGTTTCGGCGTTTGTTATCAGTTTCGGAAACTTCCTTTTGGTTTGAACATTTCTTCGGCAGCATTCATTCGCGGGCTAAATTCCATATTACCTGAGTTCTTAAAACGTCACATCACCTTATATGTGGACGATATTCTAATAGCAGAAGCCTCATGGGAACAACATAATCGCGTCCTCAACAGTTTGTTACGTATTTTTGCAGAATCTGGAATTACAGTTAACTTGGAAAAGTCTGAATTCGGTATGTCAAAGGTGAGGTTTTTGGGACATATTATTTCTTCTGAAGGCATTCAGCCGGATCCTGAAAAGTTAGAAGCAATCAGAAACATTCCAGTTCCATCCACAAAAAAACAAGTCCGCAGTTTTCTAGGTCTCGTAAATTTTTACCGTCGTTTTCTGAATATGCAAATTCTTGTTACACCAAAACTTTGTTCTCTCACTGGAAAAAATACTATTTGGAACTGGGACGTGCAAGCACAGTTGGAATTCTATTCTTTGAAAGAATCGCTACTTAACGCGCCAATACTAGCTCATCCAGATCTGTCACAAGATTTCTGCCTTAGCACGGATTCTTCTAAAGTCGGTCTTGGTGCCCATTTATTTCAAGAAGCCATAGAAAATGACACTACTGTTCACAAAACCATTGCTTTTGCTAGCCGAGTGCTAATAAAATCTGAAAAAAATTATTCCGTTACTGAATTAGAAGCTTTAGCTATCGTTTAGGCATTTAACAAATTCCGTTTCTTTCTTTCTGGTAAGCTGGTAAGCACGTAAAAGTGTACAGTGATCATCGTGCATTACAATTTCTTATGTCTTCAAAATTAAATCATGACAGGTTAAAACGTTGAGCATTGTTTCTGCAAGAATTCCACTTCACAATAGTCTACATTTCCGGCAAGGAGAACATTGTTGCGGACGCACTGTCACGCGCACCGGCTGGGCTTGAGAAAAGTAACACAGAAGGCAACCTCGAAAAAAATTTCAGTATTCTTTACATTCAGAAAGTCGCCTTTGAAAACATCACCACATCTTTAAAGGACATTGCTCATGAACAAAATAAGATCCGATTTGGAAAGACATCAAAAGCAAATGGCATGAAAAGACACACACTCAGATTCGGCATTATTACCTGGTTAGAAACAACATACTCTTCAAACGCTGCACTGTTGATGAGAAGCTATGGGTACTTTGCATTCCAGACGATTTTGTTAATAAGCTCATTTGGTACATTTATTTCAGCTATGCACATTTTGGCCCACGAAAATGTTATCATATTCTTCGAACGACTTGTTATTTTAACAATATGGAAAAGAGAATTCGAAGAGTCTTGTCTGTTTGTAACCTTTGTGAAAAGGTGAAACCATCTACTATCTCCCATCGTGCTCCGCTGTTTCCTATCATTCCTTCTAAATTAAAAGAATTTGCTGCTGTTGATCTCTTGGGACCGCTTGTCAGAACATCTAATGCATTTTCGTACGTTCTAGTCGCTGTTGAACTTACTTCAAAATTTGTTTCTTTCACTCCGTTACGTAAAGCCACTGGACGGTCTGTATCCAACGCCTTTGTAAAAAATTTCTTACGTGAAGCTGGACACGTTAGTAAAGTCATTTCAGATAACGGACCGCAATTCAGATCTGCTGTTTGGTCACGCATGCTTCGGAATCATAAAATCAAACCTGTTTTTATTTCATTGTACTCACTATATTGTAACCCGTCTGAACGGATTATGAAAGAAATCAATAAGCTTTGCAGACTTTATTGTCACAGAAAGCATCAGCATTAGGACAGATATTTACACTTATTTCAAAATGTGCTGAATGAAATGCTTCATGATTCCACTGCTTTACCACCTACTCTTGTACTGAAGAATGAAGAACCACCGAACAGAATCAGAGAGCTTGTACCTTTCCCGAATACACGTAAACTTCGACACAAAGACATAATTGATTTGTCTCTTAAAAATATAAAATCTGCAGCAGACAAAAGGAGAAAACTACACGGTAAAGCAAATGCAAAGAAATTATGTCTTGGTCAGAAAGTTCTCATTAAAGCTCATTCATTGTCACATAAGAAGAAACACTTGAGTCACAAATTCTTTCTAGTTTACAATGGACCTTACAGATTCCGACGTATACCACATGATAATTGCGTTGAAGTTGAAACTCTGCGTACTAGGAAGAGTAAAGGTTTACACCACATTTCACATGTAAAACCGTTTATTGAAAGATAATCTGTTTTTTAACGTATCTTTGCCATAAAACTTTTCACTTCACGCTACTAGTACAATTTGTCACACTGAGAAACTGTTAACATGCAACAATGTTTTGAAGTTAAATATCCAGTCAAGAACCAAGAGAACTTATTTAAACAGAAATTACGAATGCATTGTTATTGTGAACAGACGACACAGTGTTATTGTGTGTGTACATTCTTGCTTGTTAGTTGCATGATTACGTAACGTCTATAAGGCTCACATACTTAGAACATTTACCAGTACTGCTAATGAGATTTTAAAGCAACATTTTGGTTTACTTGAAAATACATTCTGGATTTAAAGTACTTTCTGTGAGATATCAGATGACACAGTGGATAGTTTATGTGACAGCTACACGATTTTATCACGACGCTACTTATAAGTGACAATTTACAATGTTGCTTTTGCGGTGTATCTGTTTTATATCTGCTCAGTTTTTCTGAATTCTTCTGGAAAGTAAAACATGTTTTAGCAGTAACTTTTGTGGTATAGTTACAATGAGACAGCCTTTTCCGTAGCACAACAATACGTTACAGCACAGTACTTTCTTCATCATGGCAATAAGTGTAATAACTAAGATATCTATACGCAAAGCATTTCACTTTTGTTTATCATGAGGTAAGTACATTGGCTTCTGCAGAACTTAGCTTTCGGAGGACGATAACTACGACACTTCCACAGAGGTTATCTTACAACAAGACGCACAGTTTAACGCTACAGTACACGTATTTGAGTGATTAATTTTGTACTTAAAACATTTATTTTTAAAGATATTTGAAGTACAATGATACAAAGGTTTTCCGTGATACATTTCATTCCATTGCTGTAATCTGTAACACCTGAGGGTATTATTCATTAATCCTCAGGGGGGTACACGCTTACTTTGTGTATCATGTGTTTGGCAAGCACAAGGAGCCCTAGCTAATATGGTATTTGCTTACACATCTTTACACATCGGTACCATATTTCTCTAACACACAGATTACACAGCTATCTGATCATTTAACTGAGAGAGAAACATTGTTGTCTAGTACAAGTGGAAATCGTGAAAACAACAGTGTTCTGTGCAGTAGTGCTATTTTTTTTCTGTGCTCCGCCAATATCTTCGAGTAAATGGTAAACAGAAGAGTGAACAGCAACGCGTCCAAAAAGCGGGGAAGCAGCAGGTGCGGCGGGCCCGCTCTTGGCGGAAGGTGCGGCCGCGGCTCCCAGTATAGCGGAGCTGGTCCGCTCTGAGGTAAACGCTGCGCTTCGCGATAAAAACAATCTCGATCTGATAGCAGGCACTATATCAGATACTGTAACGGCAGCAGTATTGGCCAAAATGCGTGAAACTGTTGAGGCCAATACTGCCGAAATTACAGCACTAAAAAAGTCTGTGTCTGGATACGAGAAAAAGGCACGAGAGTTGGAAGTGAAACTATCTGCCGCAACTGACGAACTAGAACAGTACCAAAGGCGAAATAGTCTACGACTGTTTGGAGTAATAGAAAATAAGGAAGAAGACACGAACAACCTGCTTATACAGGTTGCGCGTGAAAAATTAGGCGTTGAAGTGACCAAGGCAGACATTGACAGGAGCCATCGGGTGGGACGAAAACTACCAGGTGACACCAAACCTCGTCCAATAATAATTAAATTTGTCTCGTACCGAAAAAGGGTAGAGATCTTTACCCAGAAGAAGCAGTTAGCAAGGACAGGGCTTACAATAAGGGAAGATCTGACACATGAACGGCTAAAGATTTTAAACAGTGCCATATCCCATTTCGGTCTTCAGAATGTGTGGACTCAGGATGGCAGAGTAATCATTAAGACAGCAGCTGGAAAGAAGACAGTCACAAACATGACAGAACTGAATAGTATTAAGTGAAGCTACTCGAGCCAAAAGTGCAAACTTAATACCATTTGCAATTGTAACAGCCCCAATACTCAGATATAGTCTTGTAATTTTATTAATTTTTTAATTATACCCATATTTGTACCTTCAACTACTTGTTTTTGTAACTGTATTAACTTTTCACTATTTTTTTTGTGTCTGTAGCTCTAACCATTACTTAATTTTGGTTACTGCTAATACTTTTTTCATTTTCTCAGTTTATTCTCTTCCGTTCTGAAATAGTTCTATTGCAATTATTAGTCTCTCCTTTAGTTCATTAATCACCCATCTCTTCGGTTTAAATTGTTCATAACAAAAATCCCTATCAGTATCACTTTAGCAAATTTCAATCTAATTGTAGCTTCCTACGATAATCACTACCAGTATCACTTTAGTAAATTTCAATTTAATTCTAGCTTCCTACGATAATCTATTAATTATTAAGCTTACTTCTCTCTGCTGGCAGCATCGGCCTCTTAAATCACTCCCTTCTCCCTTATTTCCACCCTAAGCTGTTTCAAATACGCAAATTACATTTCTCCTCTTACGACAGAGGATACACAGTGACACACAGCCGTCACTATTTTGGTCATATTCTCCTTGCACCGAATACCACTAATCCATTTTCTATACTACCGCAACCTCAGGAAATCTTTAGCAGTCGCCTTTCTTTCGGCACTCGCGGTGTCACAAACAGGGCGTGCAAAATCTCGGACACCCCTGTGTTATGTCACTTGGCGGAAGCAGCAGTCAGTGCCCCTCGCGGCAGGTAGTGCCTAACAAAGGGACAAACCAGTCTGCCACCCTACTCCAGGCTGCTCAGCGGAACGCGTCAGAGCTTTTAGCAGCTCACTGCAACATCGAGTCTTTACCTGCGCATTACGAAGAACTTAGCCTCCTCTTCAACCAACTAAACTACCATGTAATCCTCTTATCCGAAACGTGGTTGAAACCACACATATCCTCTGCATCTTTTCATCTCGCAGGGTACACATCTCTTAGGGCAGACAGATAAAAAAAGCGAGGTGGCGGGGTCGGCGCGTATATACGAACAGATCTCAAAGCAAAAGTCTTATGTACATCAAATCCTGCTGAAGAAAAAGAGGCTGAATTCATGTTCATTGAAATAAATATACAAAGTCGGAAATTCTTGACTGGCGTCGTGTACAAGCCGCCAAAAATAAGCTCAATGAGTTCCTTCCAGTCGGAATTACATTCACTTTAGTGTCAATACGAACATGTCATCGTAATGGGTGACTTGAACATAGACCTGCTAAGAGACACTCCCTCCGCAATAAACCTAAGAAGACTGTTTAGTTGCAATAGCATGAACATTCTTCCATTACAACCTACACACCATACGGCGCACAGTCATACTCTTATAGACGTAATCGCAACGAAACAGACTGACAAAGTAAGTGATGTTGGTCAAACATCGGCCCCTGGCCTCTCAGCACATGATGTAATATTCCCGGCGTACTCTGTGCAGCCCCCAAGGATCAAATCGCGTTACATAACTTGTAGGAACATGAAACGTATTGACCTTGATGCTCTAACAGCCCATTGCTCAGAAATCTCATGGCATCAAATAATCAGAAAACCCACAATCGACGGCAAAATTAATGAACTTGCCCTCTATGACAAACATGCACCTGTGCGCACAATCCGTGTAAGAAAATCTCCTGCTCCATGGCTGACAGCTGAATTACGTCAAATGATGACTAATAGGGATGCTGCCCACTGGCGTTTCAAGGCAGATCCGAAACCCGAGCGTTTCGAAGAATTTAGAAAGCTACGGAACAGAGTGAAACAATGCATTCGCAATGCTAAAATCAGGCACGCTCGCTCCGTTGTATGCAGCGATCTGACGCCCACAACTCTATGGAAGAATTTCCGTAGCTTGGGGGTCGGAAAGGCAAAGTCGAAAACTACTTTTCATGTGTCAGCTAACGAATTAAATGAATTCTTCTCTGCACCTCTGAATACCAGCACAGCTGATAATTACCGTCCACAAGAATCCCCAAACAGGATAACTAACAACGATACCTTCCATCTAAAACATGTAACAACAAATACGGCAAGAAAAGCAATAATGAGAATCTCTTCTGATGCAATAGGCAACGACAGTATCGGTATAACCATGATTAAGAATGTTGCCGATATCTTAGTGCCTGTCTTAACTGACATATTTAATTTTTCCCTCGTGAACGGAATATATCCCACTGCATGGAAAAGAAGCCTAATTCGACCCAACCCTAAGATCGAAAACCTGCAACTGCCTAGTGATTACCGACCAATTAGCATACTGCCTGCTGTTTCCAAAGCACTTGAATATATTGTTCATGACCAAATCACTGAACACTTGCATGAATTTAGCCTATATGACAAATTTTAATCTGGTTTCTGTAAATATCACAGCACAAACACTGCTCTAATTAAAGTAACTGATGACCTGAAATATGCCATCGACAATCGAAAGGCAACAATATTGACGCTACTGGACTTCAGCAAAGCTTTTGACACTGTTAACTTTGACATATTGCTCAGAAAAATGCAACAGCTTAATTTCTCTGATAGTGCAATGAGATCGTTTGAAAGCTATTTAAAAGCCAGACAGCAATGTGTTGTCTGCGTAAATGAAAAATCTTCCTGGAAACATGTTTCCTCGGGAGTGCCACAAGGATCAGTCTTAGGACCACTTTTGTTTTATTTATATGTCAACGATATTTCGTCGGTTCTGTCCTCCTGTAAATATCATTTCTATGCCGACGACCTCCAGCTCTACCTAAGCGTCAGACCTGAAGATGTAAACACTGCAATCGCTCAGATGAATGATGATCTGTCTTCAGTAGTGACATGGGCGAAAAACCTGGGGCTTAAACTAAATGCAAAAAAGACGCAAATAATCTTAATAGCCCATCAGAAATTAATAAGTTCAGATTTCCGCGAACGGCTACCTCCTATTCTGGTCGACGGTACTCCAATACCATATCAGAAAACAGTGAAGAACTTGGGTGTAACTTTGGATGAGCATCTCAACTGGGTGGAGAATACAGTCGCAGTGTGCCGAAAGACGTCTGCTTGTCTCTATGCTCTCAAAAAGTTTCGGAACATATTTCCACAGGACTTGAAACGCCAGCTCGTGCAAGCACTCGTTCTACCCAACCTCCATTATTGTGATGTGATTCAACAAGGCATGAGTAGTGAAAACAAAAGACGGCTAGAGCTAACCATGAATGCCTGTGTGCGTTACACCTGCAACATTCGCCGATATGATCATGTTAGTGCTTCATACTCTGAGCTAGGGTGGCTGCGGCCGGACAAATTGCGTGACTACCACACTCTATGTCTACTCCACCGACTCCTCGTTGCGCA
The DNA here is from genome assembly GCF_021461385.2 of Schistocerca piceifrons. Taxonomy (NCBI): domain Eukaryota; kingdom Metazoa; phylum Arthropoda; class Insecta; order Orthoptera; family Acrididae; genus Schistocerca; species Schistocerca piceifrons. The sequence continues at coordinate 389,244,438 of NC_060140.1, read as the reverse complement.
AGCACCCCAGTACCTTGCTTCAGAGATTAAAAACATGTCATGTCATCATAATCGAAACACGAGGTCACTCTTATTTTGTATCCTAACTGTGCCCACTCACAAAACAAAAACTTTTGCAAACTCCTTCTCAGTTGCCGCTGTCCGCCTCTGGAACAAACTGCCCCTTACCTTGCGCAAAATTCAATCTCCTGCTGCTTTTAAGAAGAAGTTGAAGCATTTCCTACTATCATCCTCACAAAGTTCTCCACAAAATTAATGTACAAGGACAATCCCCTCATCTGTCAAATAGCAAAGCTAGCGTCTCCTATCTTGCTCCTGAGATGCCTTCCTCCTCATCTATCTCTATTAGCCACGCAATCTTCTTTTCCTTTATATTTCCTTAATTATGTTTCATCATGTCTTCTCCTCCCTTCACCATGAGTCTCCCTCATACTCCCTGCTGCCAGCACTCCTATCTAAAATCTGTCTCTTCAATAATGTCTAATTATAACAGTACTTGTGACCTAAGAATATAAACTCTATATGTATGTATTTTTCCAGATGTACCTTTCAAATTGTTTATTTCACTTTTTGTACTAGATGTAGTTTAACATGCCTACTAAAACATATGAATGTAAAATAAGTAGAATGCCTGGTTAGATGTAAGAGAGGGCCTGATGGCCCTAATCTTGCCAGGTTAAATAAATCAATAAATAAATAAATAAATAAATTTTTTTTACTACATCAGTGACACATGTTTACGCAATTACACAGTTGGATAACTTCACACTTACGAAATTGTATTTTGTCTGTACTTTGTGAACTGTTCATATTTTTTCGGACCCATTATGATATTATGAGGGCTTTGAATGATATATTTGGTATGGGATCATTATTTTTAAAGTACGTTTGAGGCAGGTGACACTTTTGACATGAGCAGAGAATTTTTTTTTTTAGGTTTTGAAATTATTGGAGTAAGCTACGACGATTTTGAGAGTGGACTGAGGTGTTATGATGTTGTTATTACGATGACTATGTGTATTATGCTGTTGCGGTATGTTTATGATCAATAAGATGATGATACCGTATATGAGGAATTTGATTGTGCTACGTATTTCTTATGATGAAATACTGAAGAAGTGTCGACGAATATGTACATGTGTAATAAGGTAAAGAATAATGAGTAGTGGTCAGGGACTTTGGTTTGTGAAAAAGGTTGTTGGAAACCAAGAATCGTACTTTAAGAGTTATGAAATGTATGTAAATGCGTGAATGTATTACAATGCCGACGAAAATTTTTTGGACACTGTTATATTAATAGGATTTTGTTTCTACACATCTGTAACGCAAATTCTTGACCTGTGAAACTTTTTATATGAGACTGCCACTGTAGTGCAAACTGGTGTCGTAAATATTTCGGTAAGAAAGTTAAGTGACCACCTGCACGTAATGTGTCGTGGGCACCCAGCTGGGCGATAGTCGCCTGGAAAAAAGCCATTAGTGTGTGGCTTTCAGAGGCACAGGTGGAGAAAAAAAAAGGGAGGCCATTATCCTCGATATTGACATTTCTTTGTAGAAAGCATCGCAAATACGACACGCTCAAACTTGAAAACATATGATTAATCTGTGGAGCTCTTAATTTATGATATTTACTAAAATGCCTAATGAAATGATGAGAAACATTTTTACATCTATTGTCTTTCTAGTTGAGAGTTTGCTCATTTTGTTTAATATCTAGTTTCTAGCTGCACTGCAGCGTTGGTTAAAATAAAATTTTATGGATGTACTAATATAGATTTTTATGCCTACAGATCCAGTAAATAATAACTTTAAAAAAATGAAGGAGCACAAAAAGACATTTCTCTTCACAGGACTTGCATACATAATTTTCTTTTCAACTACTTGGTAATATTTTTCGTAGAATAAGTTGTGGTGCACCACTTTAATTACATAGACATTAAGATGTGTATAGACATTTCCCTTATATGCATTGTTGTCTTTAGGTTACTATTCTTTCTGCTTGAGCTTTGTCATGTTTAGATATAAGTTATTGCATTTGCTGCTGCTCTTTGCCAGGCATAGTGCTACTAAATTTCACTTTGTATTACTCTGTTAAGCTAGTTTTACTACTGATTTATTTTTCTTGTTGCTGCACATTGGCTCATATTAGTTGTAATGTTGCATTGGTTGGTAATTTAGATTTAACGTAGCTTGCTTTGACAATTTCCATTTTTTTATTGCTGTTTGTGTTAATTGTTTTATGCTGCTGCATTGCCTCATCTCTTAGTTTAGCATCTGAGCTCAGTAGATTTAAGTTAGCTTAAGAGGGGGAAGACTATATAAGAAACTAACTATGATGAATTGGAAGAAATGCATTGAGAAGGTATATGAAAACGATTTGGGCCAAAATGAGTATTGTACAATGAGCCATAATTATTTTGAAAGAAATATGGCTAGAATACAGAAAAGAGGTATAGATAGGACTTTTTGGGAATAATGATGAACGAAGGGAGATATCCAAGAACAAAAAAGGTTTTGTTCGCAAAATACTGCAGTACCAAATGTTACACTGAAAACGAACCCTGTCCTTTCCATTGTGTTATCCCCCTGTGAGTTTGTGTACCCTTGTATATTTGTTTTCTTTCTGTCTCTGTGCACTGTTTCATAGAATTTTTTTCTCTTCTAATACTAAGCTACATTCACTATGATGAGGAGTACTGTTATCCCCAAATATAATTGGCATTTATAATATGTTATTTACTTTGTAAAGATGTTTAGACATTATTTATTCTGTTTTGTTTTAATGCTCATGTGTGAAGTTGATGTTTCAAAAGTTATTCTGATCTTTTATGTATGAACTTATGTCATAATTCCTGTAACACTGATGTATATGTTACTTCGATTCTTTTGTAAAACTTGTACTACAAATGTTATCTGTATTGTTATGTTCTTTAATGATGTATTTTGTACCTTTGTAATTGTATTCTTATGTTCTAAAATTGTAATTGAGACCAGTTCATCAAATTAAGTAACTTGCAAGTTACATTTCACTACACATGTTTCTGTTGGTCATAGTATATGGACAATATGTGAGAAGTAGGGACTGTTAGTGTTTGCACATGTGTTGATAATTCAGCAAGGGACTGGATAACAGCATTGCTGGTTCTAAGGACATTCCAAAAAATTTGTAAGTGCACAAGTGGTGGTTTATGGACTTGCTATATTCTCTGCAAGACTCTTCGATGGTGATTGTGCACCTGCACAGTCGCAACAGATGGCTGCTGGCCGTCTCTACAAGGACCACAGTGGGTCTGCATCTTTGATGACCCACCAATACCATTATTTCTACAAAGACTACAGTGGGTCTACACCTTTGCTGACTCACCAGTACCATTATTTCTACAAGGACTGCAGTGGGTCTGCACCTCTGGTGGCCCACCAAGACCACAATCTCTACCAGACCTACAGTGGGTCTGCACCTCTGGTGGCCCACCAATACCATACACTCTACCAGGACTACAGTGGGTCTGCTCTGTGATGACCCACCTACCAATATTCTTCAACTTCGATTGACTCTGCTGTGGGTTTGCTCTGTTGTGGCCCATTAGCTGTCTGCATGTCAAGAGTCAGTACTGTCTTTCCGTTTGAAGGACAACACTACTTCTTGCAACACTGCATGGAAATCCTCTACTTCCGTGTGTGTTTTCTTTTACTGCTCAGACTTTCAGAAAAACACTGCAATTTTACTGTGATGAATGATCAGAACTGTCTTTGTGGGCTGTGAGAAAATTTTAGCTTTTGACCAACATTGTATTAATAAGTGTGTGCATTTGATACCTTTCTTACTGTAATTATAAAGTTTTTTCAAATCTATATTGGCCAGTGCCCAAAACAATTTGTAAAATTTTTTGTGGGGAGCATGGGGGCTATGTAAGTATGCTGTTTATGTTTTCTTATTGGCAACGTTACGTAGCGCTCTGTATGAAAATCACTGGCTGTGCTGTGTGCAGTCTGTGTCTGGTTTGCATTGTTGTCGGCTATTGTAGTGTTGGGCAGCTGGACGTTAACAGCGCGTAGCGTTGCGCAGTTGGAGGTGAGCCGCCAGCAGTGGTGGATTTGGGGAGAGAAATGGTGGAGTTTTGAAATTTGTAAGACTGTATGTCATGAACTGCTATATATATAATGAGTTTTGAACACTATTGAGGTAAATACATTGTTTGTTCTCTATCAAAATCTTTCATTTGCTAACTATGCCTATCAGTAGTTAGTGCCTTCCGTAGTTTGAATCTTTTATTTAGCTGGCAGTAGTGGCGCTCGCTGTATTGCAGTAGTTCGAGTAACCAATATTTTTGGGAGGTAAGTGATTTGTGAAACGTATAGGTTAATGTTAGTCAGGGCCATTCTTTTGTAGGGATTTTTGAAAGTCAGATTGCGTTGCGCTAAAAAATATTGTGTGTAAGTTTAAGCACAGTCGTGTATAAATCTTTCTAAGGGGACGTTTCATCCGTAATTGGAAAACGTGGTGCCGAAGTCGTAACATTGGGAATATGGGGCAATGGAAGTATGTCAATTGGGCATGCGTGTTTTGTTTCACTCTGATTCCAACCTCTGACCGAGTTCACGACCCGAGAGTGAAAAATGGCGGGGTAGCCATATCGTTATTGTCCATGACCCTCCCAAGGGTACTATGCAAGGTCACATTACTTTCAAGGAATTTTTTTACACAGTCCAATCTAGCCACTGTCACGAGTGATGATGATGATGAAGTGATGACAACACAAACACCCAGTCCCCGGGCAGAGGAAATTCTCAACCCGTCCAGGAATCGAACATGGGACCCCATGATCCAGAGGCAGCAACGCTAGCCACTAGACCACGAGCTGCGGTCGAAACGTTATGTAGGGTCACAGGACACTTATTCAATCTTTCATCTGAGCTTCTGTATGTCGATAAAATTGGTTCTGAACTGAGAATGCAACTCAGACCACCCTTAACAGGAATTTGATTCCTTCGCGACAATACAGCTCGGGTACAATTTGTTGTTTGTTCAAAACTGCAGATTCCTCAACATCTCCACATATTACGAGGTAATGGATTCGAATCCTGGCCCGGCATTAAATATTTCATTATGTATTATCAAGCTCTAGCATGAGAACACATATCTACTGGTGGATAATAATTTCGATTTTTAATGTTTTTTCATTCGTTGTCAACACTAACGATATCTGACGTTTTTAACTCCCTGTGGGACACAGAACTATTTGCGAGATCACTGTAAGTTCAAGATGTTATTCCGAGTTGCTGGTGGAGAAAAATTCGGTAGCTGACGTCTCTTCGTGTGTAGTCAACAACGATATGTGTCGGGCTCTATTCCCAGTGGGCACTGAACTCTTCGTCATATTATTTCTAGTTCAAACATGCTCACATGTCGCTGCTGGTGCAACAAACCCATATTTAACGTTCGTTTTCACTAGAATATAACAGCGATCGGTGCTGGTTTGGAGTCCTGGGAAGGAAAAAATTAATGTTTCGTCTCGCCATTTCAGTTAAAACATCTAGCTACTGCCGAGAAAATTCGATATGTCACGGTTGGTTGTGCTTCGATATCAATCCGATTAGGTTCTGGGTTCGAATCAGTGTCCAACACAAAGCTTTGCCTCACGGCCTTTCATGTAAGTTACTTGTGAAGAAGCAATATTTAACATCTCTCGTAGTTCGTTAACAGGTACAAGAAACGCTGGAGAGGAATTCGCGTCCTTTAAAAATGTTTGCGTTATGTAATTTAAAGTTGATATTTGCTTACTGATACTGTCTGAAATCTAGGTATATCACTCTCTGTATGCCTAATCAGGAATGGCTGTTAGTTTGTGTGAGTCACGAAATCATTGCTTATTCTGCCTGACCTGGTTTTGAATTCATATGCAGAACGAGACAGTTCGTCGTGTTATTTGAAGTTCATACATATTCTCAACTAACTGCTCGTGAATAACTTACATTTTTAATGTCATTTTGTGTTAAATAATAAGTACTGTATGTTATTTTGAAGAGGAAATCATGAATACGACGAACTTACTACGTGCATTACCTACCTGACGTAACATTTCAGGTATGTCATTTATTGTAATAAATGTGAGCTTACAAGCCTTAAGGACAGTCTTATCTGTGATAAGGTGTTCCCTGATATTTGTAACATCATGGTATTACTTTACATCTTGAGTTACTGCGATACAGAGCAGTGTTTTCTAGTGGTGACGTGTTGGAACCATTTTCAATAGTCAAACGACTATACCATGGAGCGATTAGAGGACCTGCTAGACAGACGCGTTATGCCGGTTGCATGCGAATCAGGCGAAATGCAATTCAGGTCGTTCGGATGCTTTTGAGCATGACTGTACATTGCAAGCTGTTACTGATTTGTTTGACTGATGGGGCTGCTAAGTGCTATTCCACTTACTGCACTCCCCTGACTTAAGCCCTCGTAAGCCCAACTCGATTACTAAACTGAACGAAACACTTCAGTTCATTCACTTCAGAACTGCTACAAATTCGTCGGGCAATAGACCGCGCCGCTCGAACTGTCAAGACGAATGACACTGCTAAGAGTATCCTACGACTTCCACATCGCTGGCAACGGGTTATACACAATGCTGGTGACTACTTTCAAGATCAGTAAAACTTTGAAACACGTATCTATTTTGTATGAGCTGTAAATAAATAGTTGCCACTACTAAAGTTTAACCCCTCGTATTTTGTAGGAAGAATGATATAAGAGCCACTTGAAAACTGTGCAGGACGTGTATTTATCCATTCCGAGATGACTGGAAGCTATTTTGAAAATTAACAGGTTTCGTACACAAGCGCATGGTAATGTGTTATGTATTTCGTGTTTCGATATATTTATCCATCCGCTGTACATAAACATGGCGCCCTTTATTTATGATACGTGGAATCGCCCCCCCCCCCCCCCCCGCGCCCCCCCGACCCCCCCCCCTTCCACACACACACACACACACACGACTCCTACAATGTAGTTACAGAGCTCTACTGCACAGGAGATCGCAGGATGACCTTTTATGCCCAACAAAATTGAAGTATTTATTTGGTATTTTACGTACATTTTTACTACACAGTATGACAATAATGATAGAGTTAGTTTCTGCCTGATGAAAATGATTGTATAAATTACATAATATGTGTAACATCTACGGACATGTATAAAAGCTTCAGATTCCGCATGGTGCCTGTTCCTTCGAACATGTAGCTAGTACGTTCACACGACGAAACAGCACGCATCAATATTGACAGTGCCGCCATGGAACAGTGAACGCAGCCTCTGAATGGTTTTCTGGAATCTCTTTAATTCCACCTCGGAGAATTATTTAAACTGATCCAGGTTGTCTAAACTCTCCATTATGTTCAGCATCAGACACTCGTTTAAATATTGGTACTCAGAACAAAATCTATGCTTCCATCAAATGACTTCTGAGGAATTCTGCTATCGATATTGAAAGATGCCGAGAACACATCTCTCGGTAACACCTTCCCCCGCATCCCCCTAGGGAGCAGCAGTGTCGAACAGCAAAGCCTTAAAATGCCGTAAGTGGATCGGTGCATGGTCTCGTCGCCTCCTGTGGATGGAAAGACTAGTGGACCTCGCGGGACGATGAGTTAGCTGTTCGCACGTGGAGTGAATGGCACAGTGTTAAATAGGTGGCAGCATTTATATTAGATGTTCACTGGGTCACCTGCGAGGGAAGTGGAGTTGGAGTTACGCTTCGAGCATAAACTGAGCATTGACGCGAATGGGTTATGCTTGCTGAGCCTGCTACTTCTCTGTCGAGATTTGGAGTTGTGTATGCAAAGTTAAATGTGCTATCCGTTTTATCTAAAGGTCAACAGACCCAACAAGGTTGTGTCATTTGATAATTTGAATAGGTTTCGCCGTATTGCGCGTCAATTTTCATCGTAGTAAAAGAAGGAAAAATGCAAAAGAATAAACAGTGATGCCACAGTTGGATATGCAAACATTTGTCGGTTTTTGGTATTAATGTATGCCATCGATTAATCTTGTTTAGTAGACTGACGGTGTTTGAGAGGTTTGTTCCCGTGTATATTGTGAATGGTACGCTATGTGGTCAGACAGTTCCTCAGTCATTCGGTATTTTAGTTTGAATGAGTGCCAATAATTTTGTGTACTCGTGCTCATGCTTATAGATGCAGTGTTTTTAAATTCGTATATGAGTAAACAGCTTTATTCTTGTTAATTTCTTTAGAAAATTGTTTTAAAAGCGAATATATTTTAATAGCTCTGCTCTTGGTTAAGATTTGTGATCTATTATCATTAGAAAGAGAGACTTCTGATGACCTGTGATTCATGCCACACAGGGTGCCTTTCAAACCATATCGTAAGAAATTTGTTTTAATCTTTTAATATTTGATATTTTGCCCAAGTAAATCTAAAACCTTGTTTATTCAAGTCATAGTTGAGAGTAGAATTTTGTTCAATGTGGTCTCCATTTTGAGATCTTTTATAGCATTGTTTCTTGATTTTCAGACGACATTACCCAAGGATGTGTTCCTCCTTTTTCAAAGTCAAAAGGATTTGGTAGCTTGTTTCATTTTAAGGTATGTGTTATAATTGTGTTTCACGTATGTTTTAGACCTGTATCATAATTAATCTGTTTCAGAAAGGAACATTCTGAAAGGTAGTATCTGGCAGTTACCTTTGAAGCTGTTGTGAGATTTTGCACTACACAAAGGGATTGTATCTGTTTTAACGTTTAAATTCTACGTGTTTTAAAGAAGTATTGTCGTTCCCTTTTGCTAGAAGTATTCGTGTTTTTCAAATTTTTAAGCTCTCCTTTTGTATCAGAGTCACTTGATAAAATAGAATTATGTGAAAACGTTGCACATGTTTATTTCTCGATATGTGTCCTTGGTACTGAGTGTTCTTTCTTGTGGTGATTTTGAGATAGCTCAGTGATAGCAGACAAAGTTGGACGTAGCAAATGGGCATATGCTTGGACGAACTCTTCTATTGTTCCTGGGCACAGTTATTTCTTTGTTGTTTTCCGATGAGATCTGTGCCTTGTGCTGTAATTGGGATGCCTTGTTTGAAAATGTCCTGTTTAATGTAAGAGCTTCAGATTCATGGAGTACGCGTAGAAGGGACAATGCCTGAAATTATAAAGTTCAGTTACACTAGTCCATCCACAACACTGTAAACACCATTGCTTCTGCTAAGCTGTTAAATGATGTGCGTGAGTGTATTCAAATTTTGGAACAAGTAAGGTCTTCCCGATCCTAGCTTTGTTGTATCCACTAATACGTTAACCACTGGAATGTTTCAAGTACCGATGTCACCTCTCGTTCTCAGATTCAACAACTCCAGGGTGATTTATTTTCATTACAACAAAAACATAATTTGTTAAACTGGAAGGAGAAGTCGGATATTCCATAATTAATTCGATGCGCTGTTTCAAAGAGTAATGAGCAGTGAACCAAAGTTTGGTAAAGTTATTCTTATTATCAATAATTGGCAACTGAAGAGCGTTTTATCAAAACTCGATACATGCAAAAAAATTTCAAAATTGAGTTAGGTGTGGTAATGGCATAATGTTGACATTTTACATCAATCATAAGTCGACTAGTGCCGTGTGTATGAACACTCCAAATGACAATATTTTACCAATACACGATATATCCATTGTTACAGTTATAGCAAATGTCGACAAATGCAATATACTTGTCGCTTTAAGCGATGTTACTCATTGTTGTAACCTCTTATTCACTGGCAGCAGTGGTGTTGTAACCAGACATCATTGTAGTCGGAACAACTGCAGCTTACTTTCAGACGAGTACACACTTGACGATCACGTATGCGTTTACAGTGAAGTATTGCAAGTGGAAGCAGAATGGATGATGATTCTTGTGATTCTGAAAACGGCATACAGGTCAAAGAATGGTCCGATGGCAGAAAATCCCGATTGAAGAAGAGCTTACATTGACATGAAACGCAAAGCATATATGCAAAGAGGAACCTATCATTAAATGAAGTCGTGGATTTGAGGTTTCGCCTTCAAAAGCTACAGGAATGAAAGAAGGCAAAGCTACTTAACTCCCCACTGGTGTATTCCCCCACTTTCATCATCACGTGACATTATTAAATAAAATTAATCAGGATAAGTTTCTGTTAAAATTTCTTAAATTCCTTCACCTCAGCGCAGAGTAGTGGACACCCAGATTGCAAAAAAAGGTAGAAAACAGTGACTGTGAAGTACACCACCAGAAAAAGGAATGTGCTGCCACTTTCCAAGGAGTATCTGACATGTCAACTGACGGGTTATCCTATCTGTTAAGCAGGCTTCATGAAGGAGGAAGGCCCGCCTGGAGTGGCCATGCGGTTCTAGGCGCTACAGTCTGGGACCGCGTAACCGCTACGGTCGTAGGCTCGAATCCTGCCTCGGGCATGGCTGTGTGTGATGTCCTTAGGTTAGTTAGGTTTAGGTAGCTCTAAGTTCTAGGGGACTGATGACCTAAGAAGTTAAGTCCCATAGTGCTCAGAGCCATTTGAACCATTTTGAAGGAGGAAGGTTGCCAAAAGAAAGGAGAGGAGGCGATGGAACAGGAAACGATCATAAAGAGTTAACTATTGCCATTAGAAATGACATAACAAAAAATATAAATGCAGATTTGTATGCATTGTGAACGTGCGTTACACATTTTGTTGGCTATTCGGAAATGTCATTTTCGACTATGTTATGTGGATTTGAAAATGGGTCTCGCCCCAAAGGTAGTCATCGAACGAAAAAAAAATATTTGTGACTTGGACTGGTTTTTCGTTCTATTGATTAACAGAAGTTGTCAATCCAAATTAATCCAGCATACTGGAAGTTCGCACAAGTATATACAGGGTGTATCATAGTTAATGGCGCAAACGCATACAGTTGAAAGTACAGCATACTAAAAGTAAATAAGTCTCAGTAAACATAGGGGCGAAAATGCATACCTTAAGAGGTACGAACAATTTTTCATCTTCGATACTGTGAAGCAAATCTCTTCTACTGCAAGTTCTTTTCTTTCCACGTTTTGGGAAGTAGTAGAATGGACCAAAACAAGAAAAAATCAGCCGCGCGGTATTAAAGGTCGGGACACGAACGTCCGGGCCGTGTCAGGGCCGAGCGTCGGACGAGTGACGGCCGTGCTCCGTTCCGTTCCTACAGGGGACACACATGACCGGGGCACGTCCGTGTCTTTGTTGTTCCTTGTAGTGACTCGGACGTGGTGATCTGTTTTTCTGTTTGTGAAAGCTGTCAAACATGTTCACTAATTTTCGTAATAGTGAATTAGGACTTATAGCACTTGCTTTAGACGAAGAGGAAAAAGAACGAAGGCAAACAAGACGAAAATTATGGATCCACAGTGCCTAGAAAATGAGACCAGTACAGGGAGCGTTTCGAACATTATTTTTTCATCTCATAGATGATGAGACTAAGTTTTATGAGTATTTTAGGATGACGCAGTACACCTTCTGTGAACTTTTAAAGAAACTAGAACGAAGACTGAGAAAAAACGACACTTTCTGGAGAGTATCAGTTTCACTCAAAGAACGACTGGCTGTTTTTTAAGGTAGGTTAAAGAAAAGTACACAGAATACAAATAAATAAGAAGTTTTAAGGACAGCATTTTTATTTTATTACTTTAGTAATTGAAAGATAAATACATAAGTTAGTAAATAATACAGTTAAATTTCTACTATATGTAGAAAAACAAATGAGGACTATTCAATGAATTAGTTTCTGAAGCTGATGAGGATGCAGGGGAACTTGGAGGATGATGGATTTGGTTATTTATATACGAATTGTGGAATCCTTTTGCAGATCCAAAAGCTGCTGTGTAGGTTCTGTTGACACGTTTTCCACATGTGAAGGATATGGTGTTGAAACAGATTTTGCTGAGGAATTGGAGGATGATGGAATGAATTGATGGACTGATACGTCATTCATGAGTTGCTTCAGTTCAAAGTCCTGTACAATTGAAAAAATCCTACTTTTAGCTTGATGAAAAAGTAGTGGATGCAACGATTTAGGGCTGGTGCTATACCAGCCAAAAAAGCATCAACTGGGTTTTGTATTTCTCTCTGTTTTTCAACTTTTTTTCTGCCAAAATGTAAGCCATGAGCTGGCTTGATGCAGATTCTTGTCGTTTAACCTCACGCAAAAATTTTCGTTTCAGTGGCGGTTTCATAAACGTGTTCTTATTTGAAGTGACGGACGAATGAGCTGAGGGCGTCTGGGAATACCGAGTGCGCTCCATCAAATTCTCTGTTTACTACCCTGGGTTTTAATGATCCATTCTTCATCTGCAATGTCTTCTTGTGTAGACTCTTTTTCGTTTTCAACAATAGACTGCTCCTCTTGGGAATCTGTATTTGATTCTTGTTTATGGTCATTATTGTCTTGCGTGTAAGGAACATTGGAAACTGTTTCTCGTTATACCATGTAAGGTAGCAGGGACTTTAAGAGATCTTCATACTTATATTTATGTTGATGAACAGCAGCTTGTCCTGAAACAGTTTTCCTTTTCTGCAGGGTCTTCCTTAGTTGGTCACGAACAGATGCCCTTTTTTTGCGCTCCTCTATTCCACCTGTAGCAAAAATATTTTAAATCGCGTATTTATATTACAAGGTTTAAAATGCTGCAAATATTTTATAGATTATGCAGTATTTCTCATCTTATACAGTTCAATTTTTTTTTCAGGTTCCTCGCTACAGGAGATTCCTTTAAAACTATTTCCTTCAGCTACAGGTTGGTAAAATCCAATGTTGGAGCTATCGTCCATGACACCTCTAGAGCAGTTATCGATTTATTGTTAGAAGAGGTGATGCTTGTGCCGAATAAAGAAAAATGGAGTGCTAAATCTGAGGAGTTTTGGACAAAATGGCAGTTTCCAAACTGCATTGGATCTTTAAATGGAAAGCATGTAACAATACAGGCTCCAAACAACTCAGGAAGTCTCTATTGGAATTACAATAAAACATATTCCATCGTGCTTCTTGCTCTGGTTGACCCATCTTATAATTTTATTGCAATAGACGTGGGAGCGTACGGAAAAAACTCTGATGGAGGTATTTTAGTAAATTCAAACCTCATAAAGTCATTGGAAAGCAATACGCTTAGCATCCCAAAGAGTAAAACTTTACCTGGAACTGATGTTGAACTTCCAATGGCAATTGTAGGCGATGAAGCTTTTCCTCTCAAAACATACTTGATGCACCATATCTTGGCAGGAACTTAAACAAATGACAAGGCTATATTTAATAATCGTTTGAGTCGGGCAAGAAGAATATCCGAAAATGCATTCGGTATATTGCAACAGAAATTTCGAATATTTAGAAGAATCCTTCAGGGAGATCCTAATAACCTCACAATGATTGTGACGGTTGCGTGTGTACTGTGCAACTTTATTCGAATAATGGAAGGTTATAGGGTGCCTGAACACAGGATGGATCAAAAGGAAACTGCTGAGGGAACCGGAAGATCAACAAATCTTCGAAACCTTCCTCGAATTCGTGGGAGATCAACAGATGCTTCACTTGCTGTATGAGAACAACTCAAAAAATTCCTGAATTCTCCACAAGGGACTGGAATGGCAAAAACATGTCGCCTTGGTGATATAACGATGACGTAAACCAAACATCTGTTTGTAAAATAAAAAGTAAATAAATATCTTTCGGGTATTAAAACTCGTATAGTTTTTATCTTACCTTTGGCTTTTAGTTCTGTTGCAATTGTCTTCCAAACTCTGTCTTTGTACTCGGTATTCCTGTAGTTTTCACTTCCCTGATCCTAAAGAACAGGAAACTTAGGAACTTCTTCTATTAGTCGTTCCACATGCATGTTTTGTACACAGAACAGTCTTGCGCAGTTGCACAGCTCACAAGACAATTCTACCGTCAGGCCGTGTCCTTCACGTGAAAAATTAAACACAGCGAATCCCGCCCAGTTCGGCCCCGTCCCGTTGACGTTCCCCGTGCACGGCCCGGTCAAGTGGGGCCCGCTGCATTTGTTTTAATGATGTATTTCGTTGTCCGGGTGAGAGCCGATACTCGGACGTGTCTCGGCACTGACACGGTCCGGACACGTGTGTCCCGACATTAAGGCGCCTCGTCACGGTCCGCGCGGCTCCCCCCGTTGGAGGTTCGAGTCCGCCCTCGGGCATGGGTGGGTGTGTCGTCCTTAGATCAAGTTAGATTAAGTAGTGTGTAAGCTTGGGGACCGATGAACTCAGTAGTTTGGTCCTTTGGACCTTACCACAAGTTTCCAAGAAAAAATGTGCAGTAAACATTTGCTCTAAAATGCATACTGTAAAAGTTATGAGCAATTGTTCATTAGAACAGTTGTGTTTCCAAATTGCGAAGAGGAACACGTGTTCATAGCTCTTAAGGTATGCATTTTGGAGCCCATGTTTACTGGAAATGTTTTTCTTGTTTTGCTCTATATTACCACTTCCCAAAATAGGGAAAGCAAAGAGCTTTCGGTAGAAGAGATTTTCTTCACAGTATCGAAGATGAAAAATTGCTCGTAGCTCTTAAGGTATGCATTTTCGACCCTATGTTTAGTGAGACATTTTTGCTTCTAGTATCGCATATTTTCAGCTCTATGCGTTTACTCCATCAATTATGATACACCCTGTATACTCCAAACATTTCAGTCCATCATTCAGGACACCTCATACGGATACCTGCTCCACGTTTAATGTTCGTTTTATGGAAACAAAAGCTGCAGCTCACACGGATACCTGCTCCACGTGTAATGTTCGTTTTATGGAAATAAAAGCTGCATATCTGCAGAAGAAGAACGAACTACGAACTACAAACAGATTACATAAAATTCGTGCAAAGAGGTTTTATAATATAATAAAGGAAGATAATCCTACTGTCATTAAGATTTGCTTTAAGAACCAGTCTATTCCAAAACTATTAGTCAGTGAGGTTTTCTACGCTAGACAAGTATAGTTATACAATCTGTGCATCATGATCCATACTAAGGAGCAAAACCCAGCCTATTCCTAAACTATCAGTCATTGAGGTTTTCTACGCTAGATAAGCGTAATTATCCAATCTGTGCATCACGATCCATGCTAAGGAGCAAAAAAAGCGGAGGCATCGTTTTCTACACATGGATGGAGACAGAATCTTCAAGAGGGTACGCTCTTGCTTCGGCTTTGCTGGACTTCCTTTCTGGCTTCGATAGAAAACAATCATATGATGACACCAATACTATACTTCTACTCTACTATATATCTGTTCTCAGAGTCTTGAAGCAGCCGAAATAAAAACAGTTTTGTGGCCGTGATGCTTGTAGTGCTTTTGGAAAAGAGCACAAAAATTCAATAATATTCGTCATTTCATTCCTGTTCTTGAACACAGCTACATGCCTCCAGTAGAACTGAGAAATCTTACAGATAGAAAAGAAAGCATCTTGTCTCCTAAAGAATATTACGATATTTTAGAAGAGAATGGTACTCTCGAAGTTCTAAACACAGATTGGACTGTTAAAAATCTAGAAGCTAGTGCACAGAAAGTACTAAAATCCAAACTGTCATTCGAAATGATCAGCCAGCGTATCATCTCATACAAGAAAGCAAAGAAAACTCTTCATCCACCCATTTCCCAAAACAAAATATGGTAATCAAAGAAAAGAAAAAATCCGTTTCTGCCTTGCTAAAGTATTTTGAAATTCCGAGGACGCAAAGGAGTTTTACAGAGATGTCCTAAATGAATAATGTATAGATGTAAATATACAGATGTAACAGGGAAAACTTGACAGTAACAATGTGATTGTAATATGCAATACTTCGTGTTATTCATTTTACACTTCAAGTAGTATTCATAATAATAACAAGTTAAGCAATTATATAAACCAAAAACTATAAATTTAAAAAAATGCTATGTATAGTAATATAGGCAAATACATGCATTTTACAACAATCCAGGTGTATAATAAACACTACAGCACATAAAAATACTAGTTGTGGAAAAACTGTAGGTTACATTTACAGAGTTTTGAAAAAACGTACCTCAGTTATCAAAATCCTTCTTTAGATAACAAATGAATGGCTGAAGCCGTTGAAAACCTGCGAAACGATCTGGAAAACTGAACAGTGATAGCGGTTGGTAGAAGAAGTGAATTCGGTAGGCACGTAAAGGATACAGACACGAAACATACAGAGGCCGCATCCAGAGAATCAAACAGTGGAAACAGTGTTATTTGCGAATGTAAAGGCCTGAGCAGTGAATGTTACTCACAGCGACCCTGTGTGTGACAGGAGGAAGGAAAGACGGTGTCGCGATGAGGCCACCATTGGGACTGAGAATAGAGGGAGGTGGTGTGTCACCGCACATCTGCATGGTTCATGGGTCTATGGGTGCTGCATTCCTTCCCCCAGCGCTACTGCAGCGGGCGACACCCGCCATCGTAGCTGCTATTGCTGTCTGCATTACGTAGCGACATGTCACAACGCGATTGCTGGTACATCATGCCGGCATCGCTCGTTCGGGCCATGCAAATAAATTACGGCAAGAGTACTTAAAATATTTATTAACTGTTTCTAACCAGATGTCAAAGATTCAGAGATGGAGCTTCCTGAAAAGAGTGATGTAAGAATTGTAGTAGAATCACTTTCTGATGATAATGGCACAGAAATAGAAAGTAACTCAAAGACAGAATCATACGTAGAGAGCAACGTGAATGTAATATCAGAACCGATTTCAGTTGATGAGTTAGTGGAAGAAGAGTGGCAAGTTAACCCTCCAGGGGCGCGCTATTACAAAAAGGCACAACAACGGCGGTTTTTATGCTTTATCAGTACTTCAACCCTGAGCTATTGCTCCAGCCTTGCAATGTATTCCACTGTTGATATTTACTCGACTATGGTAATAGGGCTCCAGTTTCTTTGTTTAGCTTTCTTAGTTAATTTTCTGAGCTGTAAGCAACGAGGTGTTGATTGTTGTAAAAAGTGCAATGTTCGCCTGCTGTGACGATTTCAAGCTCTTTTCTAGGAGTTGGTGTGAGAAGGTTAGTGTAATAAGAAGTTAACAATACTTATTCATTGTTGATGAGCTCAGAAGTTAAGTCCCATAGTGCTCAGAGCCATTTGAACCTTTTTTTTTTTTTTTTTGTTTTTTTTTTGTTTGAAAATATCCATGGAGCAAATTTACAACACGCACCTGCTAATGTGACAACATCAGTGTGCTTACTGGAAGGTTTAGCCTGCTATACCCAGCTGCTGTAAAGGACACCAGAGGCCGCTTTTATGCCTTATCGATGCCGTAACCTTAGCCTACTGCTCCAGGCTTGCTTTTACTTAAAATGTCCATGTTGGAAATTTTACAACGCATGCATGCTCGTCTGACAAATTCAGGCGTGCCTGGTGGAAGGTTAAAGTAAAGATAGAATTTAAAGCAAAGATAGAATCAACTTCTGATGATGATATTACAGAAGCAGAAGTTAAGAAAGAAAAACTAGATTTGTTGAATGTGTCATATAGCGAAACTGAGTTGGACATGTCTAAGATACAGTCAAGTTATATATTGTAAGAGACTCCTTTGAAACCAATAGCAGTGGCAAGTGGGAATGTAGGGATGCCAGATTGGATACAGTCAGTGTTTCCCAAAATTTAAGGTAGAAACAATGGGGTGGAACCCAGTAATAATGAAATGCAAAATAAATTGGAATCCATTTTATAACATGAGTCGGAATCCGGTAGTAATGAAGTCAAAAGTAGTTTTAACTTCAAAACCGATTCCAGTATTGAAGAATTAAAAAATAAAAATACAACCCCAATGCACTAAGAAATGATTTTGAATCTGGTATAGATAGCTTAAATTTTAAAACTTATTCGAATCCTAACGATCTGAAAATCAAAGAAGGGCAACAGCTGACAGAAGTGCATAATATGTGCAAAACCAACATCGGTGAAGTTTACAATGAATTTAAGAAAGTGAATAAACAGTTAAAAATGTTCACAGAAAGAGTAAGCAAGGAACACTAACTTTGCTCTAGTCAAACTCAAGGAAAAAATGCTAAAGTGGACATGTGTCAAACGCAAGTCAACTCGAGAAAGTCTCTTTTATGAGAAATAATTTGTTAGGAGGTGGTTTGCGATGGTCAGTTAGTGTCACGTGGAAGACTGACCGAATTCAAATCCGCTTTCTTGAATGTGTATTAAGGGAGTTGTGGAATGGTAGGAAGTTCACTCCTGGTATCGAATCTATCAATGAATGCTCCAGAAAGTAGATCTGGAATCTATTAAAGAACTCTCTCGAAAGCAGGTTTCGCATCTGTCGGATCTGACAGAAAATATGAAATCGGAAATAGCAACGATGAGTTTAGAAGGTAAATTACCTTAGTGTTGGCAGAAATGAGTCCTTACCTGGAATCAATGTGAACATATGGATTGAATATTTAGTTCGAGTAGAGAGAGTGGCAGCTAATATGGAATATATACCCATAATAATAGGACGCGTGATAGGAATGTAAACAACACAAATGATCAGGATGGAAACGTGTATGTGCGGAGCTTAGAAAAAAAATGGTTCAAATGGCTCTGAGCACTATGGGACTTAACATCTATGGTCATCAGTCCCCTAGAACTTAGAACTACTTAAACCTAACTAACATAAGGACAGCACACAACACCCAGCCATCACGAGGCAGAGAAAATCCCTGACCCCGCCGGAAATCGAACCCGGGAACCCGGGCGTGGGAAGCGAGAACGCTACCGCACGACCGGAGCTTAGAAGCTTAAAATACAAATTCTAACTATCATGTACAAAGTACAGGATGAGGAAGAAGACAGCCTCCTCTTTTTCAAAATGATGACGATAACACATTTGTAGAGCATGTAGACTTTACGCAGAACATAGAACAAAATTCTTTCCGATGTGTAAATGTAATTAACGGAAGTAGTAGGAAATTTGAGGGAAACTAACTCCCGTCTATTTGAAAACTAACTTACGACACACATACTTATGACAGGTATGTTGTTCAAATACCAATCACCAGCACTGATAATTGTTTCAAACAAACTGATTAATTTGAAGTGTTGTGGACAAATTAAAAAAGTGGAATAAGCTCGAAAAGGAACGTAGTACAAATAATAGGGAAAACGAAACAAATTCATTTGTAACAGTTAGTAACGAAGATAGAGTAAGTGCTTGTATTTATGATAATGATGGAAATCTGCAGTCTAAAATTTCTCTGGAGGAAAGTTTTGAAGAGGAGGACTTATTGGTGAGGTGGGTAAGCAAGTAGAATAGGACTGAGTAACCTATGAACTATGATAAGAAGCTTCTACTTCAAAAGAAGTAGAATTAGATGACAATTTATACGGCAGTGACGTGATAATGTGTCGTTGCTCAAAAAGTTTAGCTCATGGGCACAAAACAAAGGTAGAAGAGGTCGTCAAATGCTTTGATTTGAAATTGGTGGATAGGTTAGAAAAGTCAGCTAAAAATGTGATTATTGATGACCCCACTAACCTAAGTGTCAATGTAACCACAACTGAAAGAGATTATTTTAGCTGGAGGCAGACTGAAAATGATTTGCTTGACTAATTTCATGAGGCACCTGTAACGATTAGAATAAGATACCTGATATGTGGCGACGATTCATTTAAGATCTCTGCGATCGACGCTGCATCACGTGTCTGTGGTTTTTCTCTTTGGTCGCTTTACGGCTGCTTGAGCGCACGAACCCATGAAGAGAGGGCTCGTTTTGGTAGGTTGGTTGGCGCTCCGGTGTGCAGTCTTGTTATCAGCGGTCGCTCTTTGCGCATGCTCTGCCTCTTTCTGTCAGGTGGGCAGTGGGACTGTGGACGGAGAAGGAGACGTGCTTGCGATCGGCGAGTGTGTACTGTGACTAGTGAGAGAGCGATGGTCTCGTCTGTGCTGATAAACTATGTGAACATGCGAAAGTGGCTTTGGAATGTATCAACCTGCAACCGGGTACGGCAGGCCGGTGTGGCCGTGCGGTTCTAGGCGCTTCAGTCTGGAAGCGCGTGACCGCTACGGTCGCAGGTTCGAATCCTGCCTCGGGCATGGATGTTTGTGATGTTCTTAGGTTAGTTAGGTTTAAGTAGTTCTAAGTTATAGGGGACTGATGACCACAGATGTTAAGTCCCATAGTTCTCAGAGCCATTTGAACCATTTTGAACCGGATACGCTGCAGAATCAAACGGTGGGAATTATTCAGGTTCTTAAAGTCCATCTGAATAAGCACTATATGATCAAAAGTATCCGGAGACCAGCAAAAGCATACGTTTTTCTTATTAGGACCATTGTGCTGCCACCTACTGCCAGGTACTCCATATCAGCGACCTCAGTAGTCATTAGACATAGCGAGAGAGCAGAATGGGGCGCCCCGCGGAACTCACGGACTACGAATGTGGTCACGTGATTGGGTGTCACTTGTGTCATTCGTCTGTACGCGAGATTTCCACACTCATAAAGATCCCTAGGTCCACTGTTTCCGATGTGATAGTGAAGTGAAAACGTGAAGGGAGACGTACAGCACAATAGCGTACAGGTCGACCTCGTCTGTTGACTGACAGAGATCGACGACAGTTGAAGAGGGTCATAATGTGTAATATGCAGACATCTGTCCAGACCATCACACAGGAATTCCAAACTACATCTGGATCCACTGCAAGTACTATGATAGGCGGGAGGTGCGAAAACTTGGATTTTTTGGTCGAGCGGCTGCTCATGAGCCACACATCACACCGGTAAATGCCAAACGACGCCTCGCTTTGTGTAAGGAGTTTAAACGTTGGACGATTGAACAGTGGAAAAACCTTGTGTGGAGCCTCGAATCACGGCACACAATGTGGCGATCCGACGGCGGGGAGTGGGTGTGGCGAGTGCCTGGTGAACGTCATCTGCCAGCGCGTGTAGTGCCAACAGTATAATTCGGAGGCGATGGTGTTGCGGTGTGGTCGTGTTTTTCATGTAGGGGGCTTGAACACGTTGTTGTTTTGCGTAGCACTATCACAGCACAGGCCTACATTGATGTTTTAAGCACCTTCTCGCTTCCCACTGTTGAAGAGCAATTCGAGGATGGCGATTGCATCTTTCAACACGATCGATCACCAGTTCATAATACATGGCCTGTGGCAGAGTGGTTACACGACAATAACATCCCTGTAATGGACTGACCTGCACAGAGTTCAAATGGCTCTGAGCACTATGGGACTTAACAGCTGAGGTCATCAGTCCCCTAGAACTTAGAAGTACTTAAACCTAACTAACCTAAGGACATCATCCACACCCACGCCCGAGGCAGAATTCGAACCAGAGACTGCAGCGGTCGCGCGGTTCCACACTGAAGCGCCTAGAACCGTTCGGCCACACCGGTCGGCCTGCACAGAGTCTTGACCTAAATCCTATAGAACACATTTGGGATGTTTTGAAACGCCGACTTCGTGAAAGGCCTCACCGACCGACACTGACATCTCTCCTCATTGCAGCACTCCGTGAAGAATTGACTGCCATTCCCCAGGAAACGTTTCAGCACCTGATTGAACTTATGTCTGCGAGAGTGGAAGCTGTTATCAAGGCTAAGGGTGGACCAACACCATACTGAATTACAGCATTACACATAGAAGGCGCCACGCACTTGTAGGTCTTTTTCAGCCAGGTGTCCGGATACTTTTGATCACATAGTGTATATAATGTAATTAATCTGCTTTGGGGTTATGTTATGAGTTAAGTTATGAGGGCGTGATTTAGCAGTATGACCATCTTCTTATATATTTGAGTATATTATTACTTCCTGCTCGCCGGCCGGAGTGGCCGAGTGGTTCTAGGCGCTACAGTCTGGAACCGCGCGACCGCTACGGTCGCAGTTTGGAATCCTGCCTCGGGCGTGGATGTGTGTGATGTCCTTAGGTTAGTTAGGTTTAAGTAGTTCTAAGTCCTAGTGGACTGATGACCTGAGCAGTTAAGTCCCATAGTGCTCAGAGCCATTTGAACCATTTTTGAACTTCCTGCTCTGGCAGTGATAAGCCTGTCTTCACATATTATTAATGACATAGTAGTGCAAATATTTAAAGTAGTTAATTCTGAAAGTGAATGGCTTGAGGGTCCCTTGTGGCCGTATTCCAAATTTGAAATTTTTCTAATGTTTTAAGGATTGTTTTACTCTGGATACTGCCTAGTTGCTTTGAGTTTTTATGTTGTTTCAGTGGTATAATCAGCGGTGCGTGTCTTCCGCTGTAGTTGGTCGCTTAACTGGGGGACGACGCCTTGGAAGCGGCCAGTTTGAACTGTAGCAAACAGCCCGGTCACTGTGTTTATCAGTAGACTCCAATTCTTCGGCGAATTTAAGTTGAGCATTTTATCATTTGTTCCAGGTGACACCCAAGCGTATATCTTTCCTTCTTCACCGTTCCTTTCAGCTTTCATTTAGGCTCTATCTGACTTGTAGTTTCCGCACAGAGTTTTAATGGGAATAAAAATGGTGCAAAAACGCTTAAGGAACTCAGTTTATTGTAAAACAATATCCACAAGGAATAACTTGATGATTCTAGTGAATTTTCTACTTATGAACTATAGTTAAAAACTTAAATGTGAATAAATGTAAAACGGTTATTACGTTTTGAGTTAACAAGGAAACCATGAATATCAACATTGTAGCCATTACTTGTCAGTGAAATTTTGTAATAACTGAAAGATGCCTTTAATTTACTGGGTTTTTAAAATCTCATTGAAAAACATAAATTGTGAACTGTTGCTGCTGTTATATCTTAAAAGGTGTTCTGCTTCTGTGGGAGTTTTTCTCAGTAATCCATTTATTGTTTGTATGGTTCTTACAATTTATGTAAAGAGGGTTTTTAAATTAATTGTTGTTTAGGGTGGGCTTTGACGCCCGTAGACATTTCGTCCATTTAACAACGTTTCAAATTCTAGGGCAATCATGTATGTTATTCTGGGGTAACAGCAGTTTAATATTGTCATGAAACTGTTAAATAAAATCTTTTCGAAATCACAAGCCAGAGTTTGTGTCTGATTGTTAATTATTGCCTTTTTTATTGAGTTGAATTATCCTTGAATGTGTGTCCCACATCTCAATACCCTATTGTTGTTGTGGTCTACAGTCCAGCGACTGGTTTGATGCAGCTCTCCTTGCTACTCTATTCTGTGCAAGCTTCTTCATCTCCCAGTACCTACTGCAACCTACATCCTTCTGAATCTGTTTAGTGTATCCATCTCTTGGTCTCTCTCTACGATTTTTACCCTCCACACAGCCCTCCAACACCAAATTGGTGATCCCTTGATGCCTCAGAATATGCCCTACCAACTGATCCCTTCTTCTAGTCAAGTTGTGCCACAAATTTCTCTTCTCTCCAATTCTTCTTCAAATTTCACTTCTTCAGAAAGGCTTTCCTTGACATTGCCAGTCTGACTTTTATATCCTCTCCACTTCGACCATCATCAGTTATTTTGCTCCCAACATAGCAAAACCCCTTTACTACTTTAAGCATCTTATTTCCTAATCTAATTCCCACAGCATCACCCGATTTAATTCGACTACATTCCATTATCCTCGTTTTGCTTTTGTTGATGTTCATTTTATATCCTCCTTTCAAGACACTGTCCATTCCGTTCAGCTGCTCTTCCAAGTCCTTTGCTGTCTCTGACAGAATTACAATGTCATCGGCGAAGTTTTTATTTCTTCCCCATGGATAGTATACCTACTCCGAATTATTCTTTTGTTTTCTTTACTGCTTGCTCAATATACAGATTGAATAACATCGGGGATAGGCTTCCATCTTGTCTCACACCCTTCCCAACCACTGCTTCCCTTTCATGCCCCTCGACCCTTATAACTGCCATCTGCTTTCTGTACAAATTGTAAATAGCCTTTCGCTCCCGGTATTTTACCCCTGCCACCTTCAGCATTTGAAAGAGAGTACTCCAGTCAACATTGTCAAAAGCTTTCTCTAAGTCTACAAATGCTAGAAACGTAGGTTTACCTTTCTTTAATCTATTTTCTAACATAAGTCGTAGGGTCAGCATTACCTCACGTGTTCCAACATTTCTACGGAATCCAAACTGATCTTCCCCGAGGTCGGCCCCTTCCAGTTTTTCCATTCGCCTGCAAAGAATTCGTGTTATTATTTTGCAGCCGTGGCTTATTAAACTGATAGTTCGGTAATTTTCACATCTGTCAACACCAGGCTATTTCGCCTGTCTCATACATCTTGCTCACTAGATGGTAGAGTTTTGTTAGGCCTGGCTCTGCCAAGGCTATCAGTAGTTCTAATGGAATGTTGTCTAATCCTGGGGCCTTGTTTCGACTCAGGTCTGTCTGTGCTCTGTCAAACTCTTCACGCAGTATCATATCTCCTATTTCATCTTCATCTACATTCTCTTCCATTTCTGTAATATTGTCCTCAAGAACATCGCCTTTATAGACCCTCTATATACTCCATCTACCTTTCTGCTTTCCCTTCTTTGCTTAGAACTGGGTTTCCATCTGAGCTCTTGATATTCATGCAAGTGGTTCTCTTTTCTCCAAAGGTCTCTTTAATTTTCCTGTAGGCAGTATTTATCCGCCTCTGCATACTTACATTTGTCCTCTAGCCATCTCTGCTTAGCCATTTTGCACTTCCTGACGATCTCATTTTTGAGACGTTTGTATTCCTTTTTGCCTGCTTCATTTACTGCATTTTTGTATTTTCTCCTTTCATCAATTAAATTCAGTATCTCTTCTGTTACCCAAGTATTTGTATTAGCCCTCGTCGTTTTACCTACTTAATCCTCTGCTACCTTCATTATTTCATCTCTCAAAGCTACCCATTCTCCTTCTACTGTATTTCTTTCCCCCATTCTTCTCAATCGTTCCCTAATGGACTCCCTGAAGCTCTCTATAACCTCTGGTTCTTTCAGTTTATCTAGGTCCCATTGCCTTAAATTCCCACCTTTTTGCAGTTTCTTCAGTTTTAATCTATAGTTCATAACCAATAGATTGTGGTCAGAGTCCACGTCTACCCCTGGAAATGTCTTACAATTTAAAACCTGGTTCCTGAATCTCTGTCTTACCATCATATAATCTATCTGAGACCTTCCAGTATCTCCAGGCTTTTCCCATGTATGCAACCCTCTTTCATGATTCTTGAACTGTTAGCTATGATTAAGTTATGTTCTATGCAAAATTCTACCGGGCACCTTCCTCTTTCATTCCTTACTCCCATTCCATATTCACCTACTACGTTTTCTTCTCTTCCTTTTCCTACTATCGAGTTTCAGTCACCCATGATTATTAAATTTTCGTCTTCCTTCACTACCTGAATAATTTTTTTTATCTCATCATACATTTCATCAATCTCTTCGTCATCTGCGGAGCTAGTTGGGGTATAAACTTGTACTACTGTGGTAGGAGTGAGCTTCATATCTATCTTGGCCATAATAAAGCGTTCAATATGCTGTTTGCAGTAGCTTACCCGCATTCCTATTTTCCTATTCATTGTTAAACCTACTCCTGCAATACGCCTATTTGAGTTTGTATTTATAACCCTGTATTCACCTTATCAGAAGTCTTGTTCCTCCTGCCACCGAACTTCGCTAATTCCCACTATATCTAACTTTAACCTATCCATTTCCCTTTTTAAATTTTCTAACCTACCTGCCCGACTAGGGAATGTGACATTCCGCGCTCCAAACCATAGAATGACAGTTTTGTTTCTCCTGATAACGACGTCCTTCTGAGTAGTTCCCTCCATGAGACTGGAAAGGGGGACTATTTTACATTCAGAATATTTTACCCAAGAGGATGCCGTCATCATTTAACCATACAGTAAAGCTGCATGCCCTCGAGAAAAATTACGGCTGTAGTTTCCCCTTGCTTTCAGCTGTTCACAGTACCAGCACAGCAAGGCCGTTTTGGTTAGTGTTACAAGGCCAGATCAGTTAATCATCCAGACTGTCTCCCCTGCACCTACTGAAAAGGCTGCTGCCCCTCTTCAGGAAATACACGTTTGTCTGGCCTCTCAACAGAACCCCTCCGTTGTGGTTGCACCTACGGTACGGCTATCTGTATCGCTAAGGCACGCAAGCCTCCCCACCAATGGCAAGGTCCATTATAGAATTAAATATTTGAGGCATAATACAGCGACATCTTCTGGACATTGGCAGTGGATCAAGTGCATTGTCACAAGCTTTCTTTGATTCTGTTCCTAACAGGAATAGCTTTGCTGCAATGAGAGTACCTTGTTTAAGAATAGTAGGTGCTACTGGGAAAATATCAGGACTAGTGAAGCAAGAAGTACTGATAATCATAAATATAAGAGAGGTAGTTATAGACTATCGTTGTTTATTTGTGTTAGGTTTCAGTGCGGATATGTTAATTGGCACTGATTGTTTATCAGAGTGCGAAGGGAAGACTGACTTTGAACAGAGCCAAGTAGTATTAACTTTGCCATACTCTGATATAATTATTGTACCTTTCATTTTTGCCAGGTACACAGTCTGGTGTGCCTTGTAGTCCCACCTGGATGAAATCTTATTTCATTTCAGGTTTCATACATTTGTCTTATCTTTTCTATCAGTAGTTTCCTGTCCATAGTGAATAATAATTATATGTCTCCATTTTTATCAATAAGCTATATAAAAAGTCTGAGAAAATTATACAGATGGATGGAATTGTCTAAGGAGACCACATGAGTACAACGCTGTTCAGGATCTGTACAACAGACGTGGTAGACATAACAGAGGAAGACTCCAAAGCAGAAATTATTATGACAGGCCACCTGGTGGTAGGAGTAGCAGTAAGAGAGAATGTACGAAAGGCACAACAAGATATAGAAAGTTGGGCAAAAGAAAATGATTTGAAAGTATCCCAAGAGAAGCCAGTTCTAATGATATTAAGTTCAGGACGAAATAATCATTCAAAGATAGTAAGCCCTATACAGTGAACCACTACAAAAAGCAGAGAAATATAAATACCCAGGAGTTATATGAGACACGACAGCAACATCTTTCGCAATATACATTCAGGAAAGGATAACAGCAGCAATAAAAGGCACTTACAACATCCTGAACATAACCAATAAATTGACAAGCACAGCTACGACACTTTTCAAAGCGACAGTAGTGCCAGTCATAATGTGTGGAATAGAGAACATACGGGACAAACGAAGACCCGTATTATGTAAAGAACAGAAAAAAAATCAACATTATTTTCATGAAATAGATACTAGCAGTAGGAGAAACAGCACCACTACAACTTACATATGAACTCATGAAAGAGACGTGTTTTCAGAGAGGAGATCAAATTACAACACTGGCTATCTTACACAGGACCATATCGGAATTAATTAACTTAACGGGAAAGGGAAGAGAAGAAGACAGACGTAGAGTTTTACAACACACTAGACATGCTAGATAGCAGCTGACCCAAAAAATGCTGGAACAAGAGATCTGTAACTGTAAGACTCCCCATACATAATATATGGAATTAAACAATATTGTAAATGTGTACTTTGGGACAAGGATTGTAAAATACTACATTACGACATGAGCGAAGATAACTAAAATTACAACAGACTATGGAAAAGACTAAAACTTGTAAAATTTGTGTAACAATGTTCAACCTGGTGCTCTCCTCCCATTCAAAATAATAGCGAGAAATTGACATTGTAATAAAATAAATCAGAACTAGCACGAAAAAACTTAAGAGTTTATTTTTCCTACGTGTTATTAGAGAGTGAAAAGCCGAAAAATTTAAAGTGCTTCTATAAATCCACTGCTACATGTGAACTGCACAGCAGTCATGTAGACATAAATATAGGAGTAGATCTGACACTTCTTTTGGGAGGACTCTACCTATGGAAATGAATCCTGAGAGGACTGCAAGCTAGGATCTATTCAACTAAAATGCATGGAGCCTGAACTTGAGGTGTGCTTCAGAAGCACCCACAGAAACTCTATGCCAACTTACGCAGACAAACAGAGAACTGTCAGTCATCGTTAGCTAGTAGCGGCGGGTTTCTTAAAATCACCGAAGGGCAGTAGAGCAAAACAAAGACGGTTTCAGCGAATGAACGGTGATAACTCAGAATTCCTTCATATCAAATAAAAGTCCGAAAACGATGCCTACCGTGTTGCAGTGTAAAAGTCACTCCGTGAAAGGCAATAACTGGATGACACACAGTCCCCCCAGACATTCGTTGCAAAAGGAAATAGACTAAATGATGGTAGTTCTATGCTCCGCACGGAACTACGTCACGATAATGGATATGGATTTATCGAAACGCCTACTGTGTCTAGTCTTTTCGGTTTGGAACCAAAGATTTTCAAGAGAGCTGTGTGTGGCATTCTGCCATATGTGCACGAAATGAAGAGAAAAAGAGATTGAAAGAAATAGTTTAACTCACCCATCTGTGGGTTCTTGATGAAAGAGCTTCGTTCAGTTAATACAAGAAATAACGCCTCACGGTATGTGTTGCTGGCAGACAGAAGAATGTGGGGACGCAAAAGACGGTGCCACTGTTTATTGTCAGATTATCTTACATGCCTGAGGACATAAAAATATTTAAACACAATTGGTTGTATTTTTGGTGATAAAAATCCTAAAGCTTCATGCTTATTCTACAAAGAGAACAGAAAGTTGCTCTCGAGGACAGAATATTTTCCATGTCTCGCGAATCTATGATCTAACCAAAAGCGTCACCTGCACGACTGGCAGGTTCCCAAACACCGTTACGAACATCAGTTGCGCAGACAAAACAATTGCCGACGTACAATGGTTACATTCCCAGAATGAGATTTTCACTCTGCAGCGGAGTGTGCGCTGATATGAAACTTCCTGGCAGATTAAAACTATGTGCCCGACCGAGACTCGAGCTCGGGACCTTTGCCTTTCGCGGGCAAGTGCTCTGCCATCTTTTTTTTTGTTGATCGTTGTGTTTTGTCGTTGCGGACGTCACCTCACATCCGTTCAAGTTCGTTTTGTTGATCCTTCCTGGGGGATGTTTCTGGAAACATCCCCCAGGCTGTGGCTAAGGCATGTCGCCGCAGTATCCTTTCTTTCAGGAGTGCTAGTTCTGCAAGGTTCGCAGGAGAGCTTCTGTAAAGTTTGGAAGGTAGGAGAGGAGATATTGGCAGAAGTAAAGCTGTGAGAACCGGGCGTGGGTCGTGCTTCGGTAGCTCAGATGGTAGAGCATTTGCCCGCGAAAGGCAAAGGTCCCGAGTTCGAGTCTCGGTCGGGCACACACTTTAAATCTACCAGGAAGTTTCAATGGTTACATTGTTCACGATATTACACGTATTAAGTTTCGACAGTTCGCTCCGTCTAAGCTATCAAGGATTCGACAGAGGAGCAAAATAACCACAGAGCAACTCACAGCTGGTCCTCAAACTGGAGTGCTGTCTTGAGATATCAAATGTTTAGTTCTCCAGTAGCAGCAACAACAACAGGAAGTTGTCCATCACCAAAATTCTTTAACCTTTGAGGACGCAACAGCTCTATGCCCCGTAGAGAACCAATGAGAAGCCCTGGTGTAATTTCTCTGAGAAAAATGTAGACGAATGCCCAAAAATGTAGACGAGTGTCCTCCCTGACGTATACTCCATGGCCCACCACCAAGTTACGTTACCGCCAACCAGCAAGCCTTCAGCAGGTTTCAGAAGGCATTCAGTGAAAATACGCATCTAGTTTACGAACAGTATTGTATGTCTAAAGGGGGTCCCAATGGGTGCTTTGAAGGCCAAGGACATAGAACCATACTGGCTATAATTTCAACAAATTCTTTGGGATCAAAATACCGATGACACAGAAAATTATATCTGAAGCTCGTTCCATCACTATCTCTCTTCATTGCCACCTTTCGGAGAGAACTGCTATTGTTGCAGAGATGACATGAGGTCTCGAAACTTTTATTGCAGTTGTACGATTCCCACGAGGACATGTCGACTCAGAAGATGGGCAGGCCTTTTGAGGACAGTGCTCCGACCTCGAAGCAGACTGCTCCGATTACGCACGTACCTGTCAGTAGTCGCTGTTTTCTGTGTCGTCCTTATCAACCCCACGCTGACGTCCGGTTTTGCGAAGCCCACCCTCCATCCACACGACAGTTCAAGGACTACACGACAAGAAATGTCCTGCTTTCTCTAACGTCGCGCACTTCAGTAATCGTCCTGCTAGCCGCAGAGCATATAACATCACCTGACGGAAGAGTACTAAGTGTACCAGCACATGCTCTGGTACAAAGCCACGTGCCACAGTGAAGAAATTCACCCGGACCGGAATGCCACGCTAAAACTGGAAGAAGTGATAGCTTACTACTGTGACATTTTGATATTTTCTCTGTATGTCCATCTTTATAAGGATGGTTGCGGGACCTCGGCTGTTCAGTAGAGAATGTCAGAACAGAACACCTTTCAGCCGTCTAAATTTACAAATTATTATTTTATTGATCAACGAGTTTGGGCAGTATATTACGCCACGTTGTTAGTCTAACATTTGGCAGATGATGATTGAAGTGATCGCAGTCTCAAAAATCCTCGGATACCAGCCATTGAATGCTGACCCATATTTTGACTGGACCAGGGCTGGGGTCTTCCTAAGTGTTGGCCAGGGGGCCTCAAGATGGCGAAATATACCGCCGAAACCGGTTGCTCCATAAAACGACATGGTATATGACTTTTAGCCGTTCAGATCTGTCTATCAAAATTGACCACACATTGTTTGGAAGCAAAATGCCCAATAGCTTACCACGTAAGGTCACTTTACCATTACGTTCTACGTAGTCCGATTTCATACCTTGGCCACTTCGTGCACAGAAGCCTCTATATGATATTGTCACGCTCAATGGTTTTAAATAATAACGACACATGTGCGTGCTGCGTGCATTGACCTTTATATAAAACGGACAGAAAATTCAACAGTGCATACAAAACTCATAATCGTGACGGAGAACTGGCTGCTCCAGCAGGCACGGAATTTTGATGTCAGTGTTCAGTTAAAGCTTTAAACGTAGCTCGAGCTGCACTGCACTTGCAGGTGACCCACCAAATTTCCATCCAATGTAACACTGTGCCAACCAAGCAACATCAGCTACACATGCGAACAGCTTCTCCCACCACTGTCCCGTAACACACACTAGCTCTTCCATTCGCACTAGCTCTTCTATTCGCAGGAGGTGACAAGACCATGAGCCAATCTGCGTGCAGTGATTTAAAGCCTCACCGCTCGACCCTGCTGTCAGCTAGTGGGATGCAGAGGAAGGCGTTGCCAAGAGACGCGGACTCGGTATTTTTCAGTATAGATAGTGGACCGGCTCATCCTCTCTGCTTAAACAAAATCAAGGAATACTAACCACTAACTAGCTTCCTGGTCCAGGGCATTTATTATCTAATTTCAGCTGACTAAGATGAGCTCAGATACATTCTTTGGGTTTTGGGTTCTGGACCAAGTAACCACTGGTGCGACGTTTGGGACACCTTCGAATGGTTCCATGAAACGCGTTATCATCTTTCCCATTATTTCCTGTTCACCTTTACTATACATCCAAAGTTCCTTAACATAAACCAAGTCCCCAACATGAAGAGAAATCTCACTACGACATTGGTTATACGACTTCGCCTGCACCTGATACTCGCATTGGGTGTTTCGATAGGACACTTTCCATTTGCTTTTGATAATATCTGAGTCTATCCTTTCAGGTGAGAGGTCGCCCATTGTCCACAAATTACTAACTGCGAATTGATAGAGTAGTTAAGTGAGAGTGGTCTTACGCATTTCATGTACTAAAGGAAGGTGATGAAATTCAAAGAGATTACAGTCCATACTGAATGTCGTAGTTCGTTTAAACTCATCTGCAAACGGAATCTGAGAACAACCTTGGTGAAATCGATGGTGATGAAAAGAGGAACGCCAGAAAACGAAGAAAAACAACTGTGTAAATCAGGCAACGGTACTGATTCTAAATCGACTATGCCGTTTAAGGCACGATTGTCCAATCTGGGACGATAATCTGCCCCACCTGATTCAGGAAGAAACAAAGTGGGCGACGCATGAGGAGATATCGAAGATTTAATCACACCATCCTCCAGAAGCTGGTCGACTATCTTCCACAACTACTCCATCTTGGGAAGTAACAAACAACAACGGGTTTGTCTAACAAGTATGTGATCTGTTAAACGAATGCGGTACTGAATTTTATTAGTTTCTCTAAGTCTGTCTGTTAAAACGTCTACAAACTGATCTAGAATTTGAAGTAAGATTTTAGCTTGTCCTTTACTTAAATTATTCAGATTAAAATTATTAGCCTCTCTATTAACTGCACATAACCTCTGGTGAGCATCATGTTGGCAGAAGGACATATCACTCACTCCTGTAATTTAAAGAAATAAATCTTATCATAATAATTCGACAGGCACTCTGCTTTGCTTAAAAAAAACCGCATCCCAAAATTACTCACGTAGTTAATCCTTTAACAGAAACTGGAGGGGCTACGGAAGTTCCCAATTATTTATTTCGGCCAAATTAATTTTCCGACAATGGAATGGTGATGGTGTTAGGACAGCAACCAGCCACAAAAACAGCCACGGTCTCCAACATGTCATCATATGACAAAATTGCAAATGGAATGGTGGTCCGTGGCCAGTCTCATGCCATGCCGCGCCATCAAATCATGGCATCATTTGCTTCAAAAAGCTTCAGGAAGTTGTGGGCAGTCTCTGACTACACGACCAGATTTATAGTAACGTAAAAACTCAGTATCATCACGAAGTTTTCGTGCAGAAACAGGCGACACCGCGTTTCCGAAAATTTCTTGTTGCTCGGTCGCTAAAAGCGAGCTTTGATGCTGAACCGTAATCTTAATATTTTCTACTTCATGTAAATCAGAAAAATACAATGTGTGAGCGATCCTATGGGAGCATTCCTCCGAGAAACTGTTTCGCGTTCTGATAGTGTCCTCTCTCATGTGAATCGCAATCCTTTTTTGCAAAATTTTTTTACAAAAGTAACCTAGAGAACCAGAGTTTTTAACAGTTTCAGGCACGAATTTACTATCTCAAGAAGGATTTTGATAATTGCCAGTTACTGATAATAAGAATAACTTTGCGAATGTTTGGTTTACTGGCCATTGCTCGTGGAAACCGTGCTCCGAAGTAATTCTAGAATATCCGACTTCCCTTTCTAATTTAATACGATGAAATTAAATCACTCTGGAGTTGTTGAATCCGAGGACGAGAGGTGACAGCGGTACTCAAAACATTCCAGTGGTTAATGTATGGCTTGCTACATGTAGCTGGGATCGCGAAGGCCCTACTTGATCCAAAATTTCAACACTCTCATACACGCCATCTAACAGCTTAGCAGAAGCAGTGCAGCTGGTACTCACCTTTCCTATAGCGTTTACGGCGGTGTGGATGGGATAGTCTAAGAGGCCCTGCAAGAACTGTATAAGTCTATAAGTACCGGGTGATCAAAAAGTCAGTATAAATTTGAAAACTTAATAAACCACGGAATAATGTGGATAGAGAGGTAAAAATTGACACACATGCTTGGAATGACATGGGGTTTTATTAGAACCACTCCATATTGCTAGACGCGTGAAAGATCTCTAGCGCGCGTCGTTTGGTGGTGATCGTGTGCTCAGCCGCCACTTTCGACATGCTTGGCCTCCCAGGTCCCCAGACCTCAGTCCGTGCGATTATTGGCTTTGGGGTTACCTGAAGTCACAAGTGTATCGTGATCGACCGACATCCCTAGGATACTGAAAGACAACATCCGACGCCAATGCCTCACCATCACTCAGGACATGCTTTACAGTGCTGTTCACAACATTATTCCCCGACTACAGCTATTGTTGAGGAATGGTGTTGGACATGTCGAGCATTCCCTTTGAAGAACATCATCTTTGCTTTGTCTTACTTTGTTATGCTAATTATTGCTATTCTGATCAGACGAAGCGCCCTCCTTTACAGCGCAACGCGCAGACGTCATCCCAAAACAACAAAGAAAAAGCCGTGCCCAGGAACAATATAAGAGTTCATTTACACAGGTCCGAGCATATGCCCATCCGCTACGCCCAAATTTGTCTGCTACCACTGACCTATCTCAAAACTACCGCAAGAAAGAACACTCAATTTAGTAGCGGTAGCGCACATAACGAGAAATAAACATGTACAATTTGTTTTCACATAATTATATTTTACCAAACTACTCTAATACAACTACAGAGCTTAAAAATTTGAAAAATAGTAATAATGCTCAAAGATGGAAACGATGTAATTTCTTTAAAATATATACAGTTAAAATATTAAAATAGATACAATCCCTTTATGGAATGCAGCATCTCACAACAGCTTATCAGATCTTCCAAAATGTTCCTTTCTCAGACGGAGGGTATCTCTCTTTAGTGATCTAAAACACACGTGAGACACAACTATAATACTTATCTTAAAATGAAATAAGCAGATAAATCCTTTGCATTCTGAAACACGAGGGACGCATGCTTGGGTAACGTGGCCTGATAATCAGGTAACAATGTTATAACAGATCTCAAAATACCGAACCGTTGAACAAAATTCTACTCTCAACTATTACTTGAATAAACAAGGTTTTTAACAATACTTGGACACAATATCAAGCATTAAAAGTTTAGAACAACTTTCTCATGATATGGTTTGAAAGGCATCTTCTGTGGCATGAATCACAGGTCACCAAAAGTCTCTCTTTCTGATGATAACCGATCACTGACCTTTGCCAATAGCAGAGGTATTAAGTATATATTTCATTTGAAAAGAATTTTTGAAGGAATTAGGAAGAATAAAGCTGTCTGTTCATATACGATTTTAAAAACACTGCACCTATAAAAATGAGCATGAGTTCACAAAAATTAATGACATTCATTCAATAGAAAATACTGAATGATTGAGGAATTGTCTGATCACGCAGTGTGCTATTCACTATATACATGCGAACATACTTCTCAAACACCGTCACGCTATTAAACAAGATTAACCGATAGCGCACATTAATTCCAAAAGCTGACAAATGTTTGCGTATCGAACTGTGAGGTCACTGTTATTTTGCAATATCCCTTCTTCTGCTACGATGAAAATCCAAAAGCAATACGGCGAAACCTAACTAGATTGTCAAATGGCACATGTTGTTGAGTCTGTTGACCTTTGGATAGAACGGAAGGCACATTTAACTGTGCCTACACAACTCCAAATCTCGACAGAGAACTAGCTGGCCCGGCATGCACAACGCATTCAGGCCAATGATGTTTATGCTCCAAGCATTACTCGAACTCCATTTCACTTGCAGGTGACCCTCTAAACATCTACTATAAGTGCTGCCACCGAACTTACATCCAATATAACACTGTGCCCCTCATGGCATCCACTTCATGTGCGAACAGTTCCTCCACTGTCCCACAAGATCCACTAGCTCTTCCATTGACAGTAGCTAACGAGACCATGAACCGATCCACATACAGCCCTTTAAAGGCTCTGTTCAACCCTTCTGCTCCCGAAAGGGGAATCGCGGAAGGCGTTACCGAGAGACGTGCCCTCGATATCTTTCAATGTCGATAGCACGCTTTCTCAGAAGTCATCTGATGGAACGAAGAAGTATTGGTTTTCTTCTGAGTACCTGTACCTAAATGCAAGAACAACCACACAGGTGTGTCTGATACTGAACGTAATAGGGACTCCAGACAACTTCCATGGAGGAATTAAAGAGATTCCACAAAACGAGGCAATGACTGCGTTTACAATTCCATGGGGACATTATCAATATTCGTCTTAAGAACGTGTCAGCTACATGTCCGTAAGAACAGGCACCATGCGGAATCAGTGGCTGTGATAAATATTATGTAATTTACATAATCATAGATCATAAGACAGAAATTAAGTCTATAATTGTTAACTGTAACACTGTATAATAAAAAGGAACATAAAATCTCAAATAAATACTTTAATTCTGTCTGGTATAAAAAAAGGCATCCAGCGATTTCCTGTACAGTAGAGCTCTACAACTACATTGTAGGAGTTATGTGTGATTATGCGTAGGCAATTCTACGTATCATCAATCGCGGGCATTAGGTTTATGTATAGGGGATATAATAAAAATGTCGAAAGACGAAATACACATTACCATATCTAATGAGGTAGAAGATACCCATTAGCATTCATAAGAACCCCCAGTTATCTCGGAATGGATAAATACACGGTTTTCAAAGGGGTCTTATACCATTCTTCCGGTTCATTCACCTTTTCCTCCAAAGTACACCACGAAGAGACAATAACTTTAACATCTAGTGTCTGCGATGGCCGAGAGAGAGAGAGAGACGACAATTCATCCTTGGCTCACAAAAGCAGTACTAGTCGGTGCGATCTGTGTAAACATGGGCCTTCGTGTCTCGCAGCACAGCTGCACCATTAAAGAATAAAAATTGTGCCGTTGAGTCACATAATCCTTGACAGAAATGCGATATTGCAGAGTAGCCTTGGGGGCCATGGAATATCACGATATGGCTTCCCACCGTTTTTGACTCTCGGTTCGTAAAGTCGCCCAGAAGTTGGAATCAGACTGAAACAAAAGACACAGCTCTAACTGACTTTCCTCCATTGCTCCTTAGTCCCTATTTTACCGCTTTGGCACCACGCTTCCCAATTACGGGCTTTTGCAACACTGATAGGTGGTTTTGGAATTCCAGCTCGCCTACAATTCCCTGCTTATCGAGCTCCCTCCGTCCTCTTTTTGTGCTGATATGGTTCACGAGTACGACATTCAGTTCTCCAGCGACTTTTGCTGCTGTCGTCACAGACCCGTTCAGTGACCGTCGGGTGAAGATCACTCAACACACAATTCAATCCGCAGCGGATGATAGAAGTTTAATTGTGAACATTTTGAGCATATCAAATCCTGTACTTACAGGAAATATTAAAAAGCGTAATAAAATGGTACGATCATACAACATCAGTATTAGGGAAAACAAAGTGAATAACTAGATTATTTTCTGAGAGTTCTAGGAAAATACAGTGCATGTGTAATGAAAATCGCTTACGTGACGATAGTAAAACCAATTCAATTCCTCTAGCATCTTTATCAGCAATAATGACCACAGACAGAAAACGAATTGAAAGATGCAAAGCTAAGATCGTAACTGATGTGTGTGGACCAGCGGCGGCCAATAATTCGGCCATAGCGCTCAGCCTCACTATACACTTCCTCTACCGCCACGCTGAGTGCGAGGAGGCGGGGGACACAGCGAATGCGCCGCATTTAAATAGCAGTGCAGACGCACTGCATGAGAATTATTTTATACTTTACGCTCACCAACAACATAGATCACAGATAAAACTAATTTTCAGCAATATTTAAATATTTTCGGCGTGTCGAAGACTAATTTTTATCTGGCACAAACAGTCGACATTCAGACAGACGCAGAGAATTTCACTCAGGCTGGCACTCAATCCTGACTTCCTTAATTTCATAATGGACGGATCGATGACAGAAGAAAGTACAAAAACGTTCAGGTAAAGTCAGGAATACAGAAATACAAATCGCTGAGGAATGAAATAAACAGACAGTGCAGAGAAGCTACGACGAAATGGGTGCATGAAAATTGTGACGAAATCGAAAAACAAAGGATACTCGTAAGAAATGATTCAGAATATAGGAGAGTTAAATTACCTTCGCTCAAATTAAAAGCAAGGGTGGTAACATTAAGAGTGTAACTGAAATTCTGTTAAATGCAGAGAAGAGAGCGGATAGGTGGAAAGAGTACATTGATGGCCTGTATGGCGGGGAAGAATTGTCTGATGTGATAGAGGAAGAAACAGGTGTCGATTTAAAAGAGATTGGGGAACCCAGTATTGGAATCATAATTTGAGAGAGTTTTGGAGGACTTAAGGTGAAATAAGGCAGAAGGGATCGATCACATTCCATCAGAAATTCTAAAATCGTCAGAGGAAGTGGCAACAAAACCACTATTGATTGGCGACTCCATGAAGTGTCCTGTGCACCACGACCAGATAATGGATACACTTGGAAGGAGAGACAGCATTGGTCGTATATTTTTGGTTTATTAACCGCAAAATCGATTTTCGGTCACTTAGTGACCATCTTCAGTGCTGTAATATATAATTTAAATTGGTAAGCACTGGTGTCAACAAGCTTACAGTGATCACATAAACTCAAGGGTGTGCCTTTGAGTCACATAATCCTTGACAGAAATGTGATATTGCAGAGTAGCCTTGAGGGCCATGGAATATCACGATATGGCTTCCCACCGTTTTTGACTCTCGGGTCGTAAAGTTTATGTGATCGCTGTAAGCTTGTTGACACCAGTGCTTACCAATTTAAATTATATATTGCAGCACTGAAGATGGTCACTAAGTGACGGAAAATCGATTTTGCTGTTAATAAAACAAAAATATACGACCAATGCTGTCTCTCCTTCCAAGTAAAACCACTATTCACGTTGGTGTGTAGAATGTATGAGTCTGGGTTGGGTTGTTTGGGGAAGAGGCCAAACTGCGAGATCATCGGTCTCATCGGATTAGGGAAGGACGGGGAAGGAAGTCGGCCGTGCCCTTTCAAAGGAACCATCCCGGCATTTGCCTGGAGCGATTTATGGAAATCATGGAAAACCTAAACCAGGATGGCCGGACGCGGGATTGAACCGTCGTCCTCCCGAATGCGAGTCCAGTGTGCTAACCACTGCGCCACCTCGCTCGGTTTGAGTCTGGCAATATACCGTCTCACTTTTGGAAAAATATCATCCACGCAATTCCGAAGACTGAAAGAGAGAATTATCGCACAATCAGGTTAACAGCTCATGCATCCAAGTTACTGAGAAGAATAGTATACAGAAGAACGGAAAGAAAATTGATGATATGTTAGATGACGATCACTTTGGCTTTAGGAAAGGTAATGGCACCAGAAAGGCAATTCTGACGTTGCGGTTGATAATGGAACAACGACTAAAGAAAAATCAAGATACGTTCATAGAATCTGTCGACCTAGGAAAAAGCGTCCGACAATGTAAAATAGTACAAGATGTTCAAAACTCTGAGAAAAATAGGGGTAATCTGTATGGAGAGACGGGTAATATACAATATGTACAAGAACCAAGAGGGAATAATAAGAGTGGACAACCAAGAAGAAATACGAAATGCTGGGATTAAAAATGATGTGAGACACGGATGTAATCTTTCGCCCCTACCGTTCAATCTGTATATCGAAAAAGCAATGATGAAAATAGAAGAAAGGTTCTGTAGTGGAATTAAAATTAAAGTGAAAATCAATGATACGATTCGCTCATGACATTGCTATCCTAAGTGAAAATGAAGAAGAATTACATGATATGCTGAATGGAATCGCTTGTCTAATGAGTACAGAATATGGATTGTGAGTAAATCGAAGAAATGCGAAAGTAATGAGAAGTAGCAGAAATGAGTACAGCGAGGAACTTAACATCAGGACTGATGGTCACGAAGCAGATGAAGTTAAGGGATTCTGATACCTAGGCAGCAAAATAGCCAATGGCGGAGGGAGCAAGGAGGACATCAAAGACAGACTAGCAGCATTGGCAAGAAGGGCACTCCTGGCCAAGAGAGAAGTGTCAAACATAGGTCTTAATTTGAGGATGAAATTTCTGAGAATATACGACTGGAGCCCAGCATTGTATGATTGAGAAACATGGACTGTGGGAAAACCGGAACAGTATTTGAGATGTGGTACTACAGACGAATGTTGAAAATTAGGTGGGCTGATAATTAAGAAATGAGTAGGTTCTACGCAGAATCAGGGAGGAAAGGAATATGTGGAAAACACTGACAATGAGCAGGGACAGGGTGATAAGATATCTGTTAAGATATCAAGGACTGACATCCATGGTACTAGAGGGAGCTGTGAAGGGCAAAAACTGTAGAGAAAGACAGAAATTGGAATACATCCAGCAGGTAATTAAGGACGTAGGTTGCAAGTGTTACTCTGAGATGAAGATGTTGGCACAGGAGAGAAATTCATGGCGGGCCGCATCGAAGAAAAGAAAAGGGTGTTCTTTCACACAAAACGTGTTGAACGAAATATTGCAGCTCATTTGCAAACTGGTTATGGAGACGTGGTAACTCTACCTGAGGAAGACAGTGTAGGAATCCTGGACAGTTTTAACGTAAAAGAATTTGTGCGTTTCACGTGAAATACATTGCACATCAATCAGTTACATCTGTATTTGCACAGGTGCGCTTCCACCTGAATCAGTACGCGATCTAGAAACATGTAAATTGGCCATGTCATTGTAGTGTTGGCAGGAGCGCCAACACTGGGTTGCTAGAGGAGGCCGAAATGCACGCGTTTAATTACACGCTGACTGGCGTGAGGTCTGGAACAGGACAATATCTTGAGAATAGCAAATAAAGTACGTAGATGATGTAATACTTAACTTTAATCCACAATTGTAGAACATCGCTCTTGATGATACATGCTTCACATAATAAATATCAATTGAATACGGCGCCTTGCTAGGTCGTAGCAAATGTAGCTGAAGGCTATGCTAACTATCGTCTCGGCAAATGAGAGCGTATTTGTCAGTGAACCTTTGCTATGAACGTCGGCTGTACAACTGGGGCGAGTGCTAGTACGTCTCTCTAGACCTGCCGTGTGGTGGCGCTCGGTCTGCTATCACTGACAGTGGCGACACGCGGGTCCGGCGTATACAAATGGACCGCGGCCGATTTAAAGGCTACCACCTAGCAAGTGTGGTGTCTGGCGGTGACACCACAGTCATCAAAACTTTTAGGAAAAGATTCTTGTAATGCCACTACGGGTTTTTCACATTCCGTGTTTCCTTTAACGGCAGTGAGCTAACGGAACTGGACTTCTGTCGTTCCCACTCATTTTTAAACGCTTGTGGCGAAAGATCGCTAGAGTGCCAAGAGAGAAGTGTCATACATACGTCTTAATTTGAGGATGAAATTACTGAGAATCTACGACTAGAGCACAGCATTGTATGATTGAGAAACATGGACTGTGGGAAAACCGCAACAGCATTTGAGATGTGGTTCTACAGACGAATGTTGAAAATTAGGTGGGCTGATAATTAAGAAATGAGGAGGTTCTGCGCAGAATCAGGAAGGAAAGGAATATGTGGAAAACACTGACAATGAGCAGGGACAGGAGCTACGAACGTTCTCACATCACGAATAAATAGCGAAGGGTAAACAGAGCCAACAATAAGATTCTGCCGATCTGAAGAGAGTTGTGCAATCCGAGAAATGCCACACCGCAACACTAAATGAAATACGAATACCACGAAAAAACCGTGTACTTCCGGGAAATAGCGGGCAAAAGCGCCGCCTTGTCTCACAAGCGGTCATCACCCCCGGACCGCAAGATGTTTGGCACACAGTGGCCGGTCCTAGTATCGACTATACGAATGTGGAACAGAAATACTCGGCCAACATCAAAGGAATCAGTCGTTTTCTTTACAGGATGTTCTTGTCGAAACATATCTGGAAAATTTGGAGGACCGGTATTTAAAGAAGACTGCGCCACCATTATGCTGCTACCATCACACGTTTCACTTAGGGATTACGATAATAAGAGAGATTACGGTACGTACAGCGAAAAGCAGACAGTCATTATCCCCATACTCAGTACACGAAAGGGATAGAAAACAAAAACGATAATATTCATTCGATATACCATCCGCCAAGAACAGCACAGTGGCTCGCGGAGTAAATAGGTAGATGATGTAGTCCATCTCGATCAACGCGTCCACCAGCTGAAACGGCAGCTGCGCATTCTGGCAGATACCCTAATTGGTTACGCTTGTATCGGTTGCCCGTTGATGTGTCGTAAGTTCTGTTGGCTTCCAGACAGCAGCACAGCAGATACCACCCGTTGTCGAGGATTGTGGGCATTAGTACAAGATGTTACGGCGAAGGGAGCGTATCTAGGCGTCATGTACCAGTACTCATTCGACACCAACAAGATGACATTATGGACAGTTCTGCGCTCTTCCATTATCGTCTTATATAAGGAACTCTAATATCCGTGTCCGGACATCAGTTTCCTAAAGTAGTTGATGATGATGATAGTTGGTTTGTGGCGCGCACAACTGTGCGGTTATCAGCGCCCGTACTAATTCGCAACATTTGCTCAGTCCAATCTCGCCACTTTCATGAATGATAATGAAATGATGAGGACACCACAAACACCCAGTCATCTCGAGGCAGGTGAAAATCCCTTATCCCTCCGGCAATCGAACCCGGGACCCCGGGCTCGGAAAGCGGGAACGCGACCGCGAGACCACGAGCTGCGGACTCCTAAAGTCGTGTGACACAATTCTCAAACAGACTCGAAAAAATCACCCATGAAGAACGGATAATTTCCGACCGTTGTTATGTGTTAAACATGTGGGACGTGTTAATATAATTGACGGTAGCTAAGCGAGTGTCGTAAAAGTTCGACAGTCTGATGGTGAAGTTGCCACTTCGAATCTCGCTAGAAACAAAATTTCATTTATACTTTTACATATATTCCATGCTTATTATCAAACAGAATTGTCGATTAACAAATAAAAACCATATTTTAATAAAAATAACACAGCATTATTTTAATTACTACAGTAATTGTGTGAAAATATTCAAAATAAATAAAAATTTAACGAAAAAATGCAAAAGGTCAAATGGCAAATAGACGACTGTTTTATTTTTGTAAGCTGAACAGTGTTGATGTATGTGATATGTATTCAATTAACGCTAAGAAAATTCGAATGTATGATTCAAATTTTAGTTGATTTCCATACCAGCAGTGATTAAAAATAAGATGTTATTTTTTAGAGCAGAATTATTATTCAATATTTGTTAATTAACGTTCTTATTTTCTGAATATTTTGGAATTTAAATTAAACAACAATTATGTGATTACAAGATCCGAACCAGCAAGTTTACAAATCTGGAAATTTGTGGTAAGGTGGTTCAAATGGTTCAAATGGCTCTGAGTACTATGGGACTTAACATCTGAGGTCATCAGTCCCCTAGAACTTAGAACTACTTAAACCTAACTACGCTATGATCATCACACACATCCATGCCCGAGGCAGGATTCGAACCTGCGACCGTAGCGGTCGCGCGGTTCCAGACTGAAGCGCTTAGAACCGCTCGGCCACTCCGGCCAGCTGTGGTAGGGTCTTATGGGATTGAACTGCTGAGGTGATCGGTCCCTAAGCTTACGCAGTACTTAATCTAACTTAAACTTACTTACGCTAAAGACAACACACACAAACCCAAGCCCGGGGGAGGACTCTGAACCTCCGACGGGGGAAGCCGCGCGGACCGTGACAACGCGCCCAAGACCTAGCGGCTACCACGGGCGCAACTTTACAAGAATGAGTATTTAACGCTACGCGCTCAGCTAACGGGGAAAATGTTGATAGGTTATATGTGTCTGATACTTAACAGCAGTCATAAATCTTCAAAGACAACTTTTTCAAGTGCTTTTAAGAGACGCATTGTATTTATTTAAGACTGACGTCCGGTCACTAACGTTCAAATCTAATTAGTCTGAAGTAAAGCGAAATGGGCAGAGCAGTGCACAACGTTCGTTGTAAGATTGTTGCCAGCTGTGCACATTGCATATCACGAAAAGAGTTTTGTATCCCGCCTGGAAGGCGGCGCGTGGGTCCGCTCCTGAAAACTGAAGGGTAGGACGAATGTAGGAAGCTAGGAGGAGCTGGTGAGGTAGAACACTTGGTACTGCAATTAAAAGCGGTTTTACTTAACTTTGGCTGAGATGAGCACGTAGGTGCAAAGCTGTGCGTAAAGTTACAAAAGCCAAATCTGTAGTGGCTCACCCACAATGTTGCTTAGTCGTCTACTCTGAATCAAATGAGCTGTATCTGAAGCGGCCCTCGTAGAGCTGCACAGCGCCGGCTAGAGGACGCTGTCGTCGGTGCCGGTATCGTAGTGCCAACTTAGAAGAGCGCACCTACCTTGTGGTATCGTAGCCAGCTACCTCAAAGAGGTTCTAAACTCTTCTGACAGCTGTCAACGTCGCAGATAAGCAGCAAGATGAGCTTTCGCGTTGTTTTTCTATCACCCTCTATCGCCGCAGTTTGACGTCATAACATCCCACATGGGCAGTTGCAGGTAACGATATTCATCACTCACTTTACTTTACGTATTACGTTGTGTTACTTGCCACAGCCTTGCTAAAGTCGATAGTAAATACTTTACTGACAATTATGTGCAACAGTCTTGTTGGTTTATTTAGTTGCTCATTAAGATTAGAGGCAACCAGGCGTAGGTATTTCAGTACACTCCATAAGGGAGAGGAGCAGACAGCGACAAGAGTTTGGAGAGAAAGCCCTGCTACGAC
This sequence comes from Schistocerca piceifrons, assembly GCF_021461385.2. Classification (NCBI taxonomy): domain Eukaryota; kingdom Metazoa; phylum Arthropoda; class Insecta; order Orthoptera; family Acrididae; genus Schistocerca; species Schistocerca piceifrons. The sequence continues at coordinate 389,200,047 of NC_060140.1, read as the reverse complement.
ATGCCTGAGAACGTGAGTGTTACTTTATTCTCATTTGTGTTCTCAAACAGATACACATTCGCTGGTTCCTGCGCACACCGTAATTCTTCCTATGCCTCTTTCTGTGTATCTGTATCTACAGTTACTGAAAACGGAGCCAGTAACTGAACCAAAATTTGTTAAAGGATTGTTAGCCATTTTGGATAAAAAAACTTTGGCGTATTGGTCAGCGTCATTGCAAAGTACTAAAACAAAAAAACTGCCGACGTTTCTCTTCTGGGCGGTTCACTCTGAAGAGGACCATAGTCGGCCGGCTGAAACATCGGCAGTTTATTTCAGTAGTTTACAGTGAAGCTGTCCAATATCCGACATTATTTTATCCAGTATGACATCGGTCCTGGGAGCCTACGAACTTGTAATCCATTGTTACTCAGAAAGTATCTAGTTAAAAACTTAGCTATAAACTGGTTAATGGCGCATACAAAAATATTACCCTGAAATAATCAGTGCATAGCTGCAGGGGTTGGAGAAAAATAAGGAAAGACCGTGAGAAATGGACGATTGAATGTAACTGCAGATGTTGTCTAGGTCTGCAGGTTACACTGTGGTATTTGACCAGGAAAGGTAAGTCTCCAATATCCTCAATACGTTGCAAGCGTGGTTCGTAGTCGGAACAGTATTCTGCGTAGTCGTGAGTGCGTTATATCAGAGGTAAGTCAATTCGAACGTGGGAAAATTGTGGCTGAACCGTAATGAAGAATTATAGACAGGGAAAGCGGTGAAATATCATCCGCTAAGTCAAAATGCGGATTGAATTGTGTGTTGAGTGATCTTCACCCGACGGTCACTGAACGGGTCTGTGACGACAGCAGCAAAAGTCACTGGAGAACTGAATGTCGTACTCGTGAACCATATCAGCACAAAAAGAGGACGGAAGGAGCTTGATAACTAGGGAATTGTAGGCGAGCTGGAATTCCAAAACCACCTATCAGTGTTGCAAAAGCCCGTAATTGGGAAGCGTGGTGCCAAAGCGGTAAAATAGGGACTAAGGAGCAATGGAGGAAAGTCAGTTAGAGCTGTGTCTTTTGTTTCAGTCTGATTCCAACTTCTGGGCGACTTTACGAACCGAGAGTCAAAAACGGTGGGAAGCCATATCGTGATATTCCATGGCCCCCAAGGCTACTCTGCAATATCGCATTTCTGTCAAGGATTATGTGACTCAAAGGCACAATGTTTATTCTTTAATGGTGCAGCTGTGCTGCGAGACACGAAGGCCCGTGTTTACACAGATCGCACCGACTAGTACTGCTTTTGTGAGCCAAGGATGAATTGTCGTCTCTCTCTCTCTCTCTCTCGGCCATCACAGACACTAGATGTTAAAGTTATTGTCTCTTCGTGGTGTACTTTGGAGGAAAAGGTGAATGAACCGGAAGAATGGTATAAGACCCCTTTGAAAACCGTGTATTTATCCATTCCGAGATAACTGGGGGTTCTTATGAATGCTAATGGATATCTTCTACCTCATTAGATATGGTAATGTGTATTTCGTCTTTCGACATTTTTATTATATCCCCTATACATAAACCTAATGCCCACGATTGATGATACGTAGAATTGCCTACGCATAATCACACATGACTCCTACAATGTAGTTGTAGAGCTCTACTGTACAGGAAATCGCTGGATGCCTTTTTTTATACCAGACAGAATTAAAGTATTTATTTGAGATTTTATGTTCCTTTTTATTATACAGTGTTACAGTTAACAATTATAGACTTAATTTCTGTCTTATGAACTATGATTATGTAAATTACATAATATTTATCACAGCCACTGATTCCGCATGGTGCCTGTTCTTACGGACATGTAGCTGACACGTTCTTAAGACGAATATTGATAATGTCCCCATGGAATTGTAAACGCAGTCATTGCCTCGTTTTGTGGAATCTCTTTAATTCCTCCATGGAAGTTGTCTGGAGTTACTATTACGTTCAGTATCAGACACACCTGTGTGGTTGTTCTCGCATTTAGGTACAGGTACTCAGAAGAAAACCAATACTTCTTCGTTCCATCAGATGACTTCTGAGAAAGCGTGCTATCGACATTGAAAGATATCGAGGGCACGTCTCTTGGTAACGCCTTCCGCGATTCCCCTTTCGGGAGCAGAAGGGTTGAACAGAGCCTTTAAAGGGCTGTATGTGGATTGGTTCATGGTCTCGTTAGCTACTGTCAATGGAAGAGCTAGTGGATCTTGTGGGACAGTGGAGGAACTGTTCGCACATGAAGTGGATGCCATGAGGGGCACAGTGTTATATTGGATGTAAGTTCGGTGGCAGCACTTATAGTAGATGTTTAGAGGGTCACCTGCAAGTGAAATGGAGTTCGAGTAATGCTTGGAGCATAAACATCATTGGCCTGAATGCGTTGTGCATGCCGGGCCAGCTAGTTCTCTGTCGAGATTTGGAGTTGTGTAGGCACAGTTAAATGTGCCTTCCGTTCTATCCAAAGGTCAACAGACTCAACAACATGTGCCATTTGACAATCTAGTTAGGTTTCGCCGTATTGCTTTTGGATTTTCATCGTAGCAGAAGAAGGGATATTGCAAAATAACAGTGACCTCACAGTTCGATACGCAAACATTTGTCAGCTTTTGGAATTAATGTGCGCTATCGGTTAATCTTGTTTAATAGCGTGACGGTGTTTGAGAAGTATGTTCGCATGTATACAGTGAATAGCACACTGCGTGATCAGACAATTCCTCAATCATTCAGTATTTTCTATTGAATGAATGTCATTAATTTTTGTGAACTCATGCTCATTTTTATAGGTGCAGTGTTTTTAAAATCGTATATGAACAGACAGCTTTATTCTTCCTAATTCCTTCAAAAATTCTTTTCAAATCAAATATATACTTAATACCTCTGCTATTGGCAAAGGTCAGTGATCGGTTATCATCAGAAAGAGAGACTTTTGGTGACCTGTGATTCATGCCACAGAAGATGCCTTTCAAACCATATCATGAGAAAGTTGTTCTAAACTTTTAATGCTTGGTATTGTGTCCAAGTATTGTTAAAAACCTTGTTTATTCAAGTAATAGTTGAGAGTAGAATTTTGTTCAACGGTTCGGTATTTTGAGATCTGTTATAACATTGTTACCTGATTTTCAGGCCACGTTACCCAAGCATGCGTCCCTCGTGTTTCAGAATGCAAAGGATTTATCTGCTTATTTCATTTTAAGATAAGTATTATAGTTGTGTCTCACGTGTGTTTTAGATCACTAAAGAGAGATACCCTCCGTCTGAGAAAGGAACATTTTGGAAGATCTGATAAGCTGTTGTGAGATGCTGTATTCCATAAAGGGATTGTATCTATTTTAATATTTTAACTGTATATATTTTAAAGAAATTTCGTCGTTTCCATCTTTGAGCATTATTACTATTTTTCAAATTTTTAAGCTCTGTGGTTGTATTAGAGTAGTTTGGTAAAATATAATTATGTGAAAACAAATTGTACATGTTTATTTCTCGTTATGTGCGCTACCGCTACTAAATTGAGTGTTCTTTCTTGCGGTAGTTTTGAGATAGGTCAGTGGTAGCAGACAAATTTGAGCGTAGCGGATGGGCATGTGCTCGGACCTGTGTAAATGAACTCTTATATTGTTCCTGGGCACGGCTTTTTCTTTGTTGTTTTGGGATGACGTCTGCGCGTTGCGCTGTAATGGAGGGCGCTTCGTCTGATCAGAATAGCAATAATTAGCATAACAAAGTAAGACAAAGCAAAGATGATGTTCTTCAAAGGAAATGCTCGACATGTCCAACGTCATTCCTCAACAATAGCTGTAGTCGGGGAATAATGTTGTGAACAGCACTGTAAAGCATGTCCGGAGTGATGGTGAGGCATTGGCGCCGAATGTTGTCTTTCAGTATCCTAGGGATGTCGGTCGATCACGATACACTTGCGACTTCAGGTAACCCCAAAGCCAATAATCGCACGGACTGAGGTCTGGGGACCTGGGAGGCCAAGCATGACGAAAGTGGCGGCTGAGCACACGATCACCACCAAACGACGCGCGCTAGAGATCTTTCACGCGTCTAGCAATATGGAGTGGTTCTAATAAAACCCCATGTCATTCCAAGCATGTGTGTCAATTTTTACCTCTCTATCCACATTATTCCGTGGTTTATTAAGTTTTCAAATTTATACTGACTTTTTGATCACCCGGTACTTATAGACTTATACAGTTCTTGCAGGGCCTCTTAGACTATCCCATCCACACCGTCGTAAACACTATAGGAAAGGTGAGTACCAGCTGCACTGCTTCTGCTAAGCTGTTAGGTGGCGTGTATGAGAGTGTTGAAATTTTCGAACAAGTAGGGCCTTCGCGATCCCAGCTATATGTATTAAGCCATACGTTAACCACTGGAATGTTTTGAGTATCGATGTCACCTTGCGTTCTCAGATTCAACAACCCCAGAGTGATTTAACTTCATTATATTAAATTGGAAAGGGAAGTCGGATATTCGAGAATTACTTCGGAGCACGGTTACCAAGAGTAGTGACCAGTAAACCTAAATTTCGCAAAGTTGTACTTATTATCAATAATAGGCATGTATCAACATCTTTCTTTATACAATAAATTCGTGTCTGAAGCTGTTGGAAACGCTGGTTCTGCAGGTTACTTTTGGAAGAGTATTTTGCAAGAAAAAATTGCGATTCACATGAGAGAGTACACTATCAGCAAATACTTATTTACGATACAAGGTGGTCAGGAGTGTTTACACCAATTTGTAAAAATATTCGTGTAGCTGGAATTACATTATGTGGCAATTTATCAGAACGTTTAACTGTTTCTCGAAGGAATACGCTCACGGGGTCGCTCACACGTTGTATTTTGCAATAGACAACGTCTTTTGCTGATTTACGTAAAGAAGAAAATATTAAGTTTGCGGATCAGCAACGAAGCAGTTAGCGATCGAGAAGCAAGAAATTTGCGGAAACGCGGTGTCGCCTGTTTCTGCACGAAAACTTCGTGATGATACTGTGTGTTTAAGTTGCTGTAAATCTGGTCGTGTAGTCAGAGTCTGCCCACAACTTCCTGAAGCTTTTTGAAGCAAATGATGCCATGATCTGATGGCGCGGCATGGCATGAGACTGGCCACGAACCACCGTTCCATTGTCGGAAAATTAATTTGTTAGATGGTAGTTCATTACCTCTTGTATGCTCATTTTTGAACTCCGAACCAGTCTGTGCCTTGTTTTCTCCCTGCAGTTCGGTTTCTTTGTTAGACAGCGGGTGTTACTTTCGGTATCGAGGTTTGGGAGAATCTGGACCGTTAAATCATGTGGAAGAAATGTGCTTTATGGCCAATAGTAGCTTGTTACTGGTAGCTACACAGTGTTGGCCGAAATAAATATTGAGAACATTCGTAGCCCCCCCCCCCCCAGTTTCTGTTTGTTAAAGGATTAACCACATGAGTAATTTTTGGATGTGACTTTTTAAGCAAAGCAGGGTGCCTGTTGAATTATTCTGATGAGATTTATTTCTTTAAATTATAGGAGTGAGTGATATTGCCTTCTGCTAACATGATGCTCACCAGACGTTTCGTACAGTTAATGGTGAGGCTAATAATTTTAATCTGAATAATTATGTAAACGACAAGCTAAAAGATTACTTCAAATTCTAGATCAATTTCTAGAAGTTTTAACAAATGGTTCAAATGCCTCTCAGCACTATGCGACTTAACTTCTGAGGTCATCAGTCGCCTAGAACTTAGAACAAATTAAACCTAACTAACCTAAGGACATCACACACATCCATGACCGAGGCAGGATTCGAACCTGCAACCGTAGCGGTTGCTCAGTTCCAGACTGTATCGCCAGAACCGCACGGCCACTGCGGCCGGCCAGGTTTTAACAGACAGACTTGGAGAAACTAATAAAATTCAGTACCGCATTCGTTTAACGGATCACATACTTGTTAGACAAACCCGTTGTTGTTTGTTACTTCCCAAGATGGAGTAGTTGTGGAAGACAGTCGACCGGCTTCTGGAGGTTGGTTTGATTAGATCTTCGATATCTCCTTATGCGTCGCCCATTTTGTTACTTCCTAAATCAGGTGGGGCAGATTATCGTCCCAGATTGGACAATCGTGCCTTAAACGGCACAGTCGTTTTAGAATCAATACCGTTTTCACCAAGCTTGTTCTCAGATTCCGTTTGCAAATGAGTTTAAACGAACTACGACATTCTGTATGGACTGTAGTCTCTCTGAAATTAATCACCTTCCCTTAGTGTTGGCCACTACAGTCGCTGGGCTGTCTAGGTTGTCACATGCAGTTTCCAATTCAAAAAGATTTATACCACTATCGAATTTATTTGCCAAAGCACCTAATATCGGTTGGTTCCAATAATTTCTACACTATTTTTACGGCGGTCATTTGGGTTTCTCTAAGACGGTTCAAAAAATTAAGGATTATCTGACTCGGGAGGGGTTTTACAAAGATGTTAGGAAACTAGTTGGTCAGTGTGAATTACGAAGGTAGCTAGGCCGAAACCCATCACGCATCGCGACTGTCGTGCTCTTCCAGGGAAATCAACCAAATGGGTAAGAAGTTAACCTATTACGTAGGACCTCTTGCCCCCACCAGAAACGGACATTGCTACGTATGTGTTATTGTGGGTGCTTCAGTAGACTTGTTTGGCTCATTGCTAGCACGTCAGTTACAACGAATGTTACCATGCAACACATGACTAACATTTTCTCTAGTTTTGGGCCACTCAAGGTCAACTTTCCTTCCAGTTCTTTTGGGAAGTTTTACTTTTACCAAGCCATTTTTCTTGTTACTACTGTGCCCTATTTCCCAAAACAAATTTTGTTGAGCAGATCAACTGGAATTTAAAAGCATCTTTGAAAGTTTACATTGCCGTAACCAATCACAATGGCGTAGTTCAGTCATTTGGTTTGTTTTCGTATTTAACACCGCAGTAATGAAATGCATAAGACCACTCTAGCTAAGCTCATGTTATGCTACCCTATCAATTAGCAGTTAGTAATTTGTGGACAATGGGCGACCTCTCACCTGAAAGGACAGACTCAGATACTATTAAAATTAAATGGAATGTGTCCTATCACATCACCTATCGCTAGTATCAGGGGCAGGCTAGGTCGTACAACCAATGTTGTAGTGGGATTTCTCTTCATGTTGGGGACTTGGTTTATGTTAAGGAACTCTGGATGTATAGTAAAGGTGGACAGGAAATTATGGAAAAGATGACAACGCGCTTCATAGAACCATTCGAAATTGTACAAAACGTCGCACCAGTGGTTACTTGGTCCAAAACCCAAAACCCAAAGAATGTATCTGAGTTCATCTTAGTCAGCTAAGTTAAATAATTAAGGCGCTGGACGAGGTAGCCATTTAGTGGTTAGTATTCCTTGATTTTGTTTAAGCAGGGGAGGATGAGCCGGTCCACTATCGATAATGAAAAATGCCGAGACCGCGTCTCTTGGCAACGCCTTCCTCTGCATCCCACTAGCTGACAGCAGGGTCGAGCGGTGAGGCTGATGCTGCTTGGTTGGCACAGTGTTACATTGGATGGAAATTTGGTGGGTCACCTGCAAGTGCAGTGCAGCTCGAGCTACGTTTAAAGCTTTAACTTACCACTGGCATCAAAATTCCGTGCTTGCTGCAGCAGCCAGTTCTCCATCACGATTATGAGTTTTGTATGCACTGTTGATTTTCCGGTCCATTTTACGTAAAGGTCAGTACACGCAGCACGCACATGTGTCGTTATTATTTAAAAGCATTGAGCGTGACAGTATCATATAGAGACTTCTGTGCACAAAGTGGCAAAGGTATCAAATCGGACTACGTAGAACGCAATGGTAAAGTGACCTTTCGCGGTAAGCTATTGGCCATTTTGCTTCCAAACAATGTGTGCTCAATTCTGATAGACAGATCTGAAACGTTAGAAGTCATAAACCAGATGAAATGCATGATTCCAAAGGAGTCTGTATTACTGCAAATGGATTTGTTATGTTGTAGTTGTTGTGGTCTTCAGTCCAAAGACTGTTTCGATGCAGCTCTCCATGCTACTCTATCCTGTGCAAGTCTCTTCATCTCCGTGTAATTACTGAAACCTATATTTCTCTGAATCTGATTACTGTATTCATCTCTTGGTCTCTGTCTACGATTTTTACCCCCTCCCCCCCTCCCATGCTTCCCTACAGTATTAGATTAGTATCCCTTGGGGCCTCAGAATGTATCCTACCAACCGATCCCTTCTTTTTGTAAGTTTGTACCAGAAATTTCTCTTCTCCCCAATTCTATTCAGTACTTGCTCATTAGTTACGTGATCTGCACACCTAATCTTCAGCATTGTTCTATAGAAGCACATTTCAAAAACACATTTATTATAATGCAGTTTATTGCATTTGTAATAAACTACATTATTAATCATTAATTATTACAAATTACATGGAGCAGTTACTCGAACCTCTATTCGCCAGTGCAACAAAAGTAGAAATGAAGACCCGAAGAGGAAGTCTACGCTTTCACACTTTTAAAAATGAATAACATTGGGATGTTAGTCTTTTCCGATTTTCGCTAAACACAATCTGTGAATTAAATAATCTTCTGATTGGCATTAAATTTATCTTTGAAATTTACAAAAGAAGTAAAAATTTACATTCTCGTTGTAAGACATGCTTCAGTCTCTTCGTACCTAGGAGATCCAAATTAGGTACCGACTATCAGCGCTTGTATCCACTAAAAATTCACTACACTCACCTAGTAGCACTCCACCTCTGCATACACTTTTCAAGCAATCTTTTTTATCGGGAACTCCGTCCGGCGGCTGAGAAATTCCCATTCGTGGCTAACGAACGTTTATCAAGACACTAAGCAAATTGTTTCTTATTCCGACAGTGAAGCACCCAATCGACCACTACCCCGCATTCAAAGTACTGGCACTGTCTCTAAAATGTTTCGTACATCTACAACACATACAGCATTCGGGCAGTAAATGAAAATGCTTTGGACATGTAGCATATCTCTGTATCTTTTCAGCGTCAAAAGAGGTGGCAATTTGGTGTTCTTCCCTCGTCGACTGGCTCCAAATAATATCTGCAAAAGTGTCGTTTCTTTCTCTTCGCTGGCGTCTGGATGATTTCATCAAGAATGCCAAGCGGAAATTGGGCTCGTGTTGGTGATGAAGTGCACGATAATCATCGGTGATGCTTCCGATTTCAGTGCTAAAAGTTTCTCATGTTACTTGCTGTTTAGATCTCCACATCGCTGTTTAGCGGACAAATCATGGCAGTGTTTCTAGCTCTTATTCAGGCGAAACTTCTCATGTATCATTTCCTGGATTTCTTGCAGCGTAGATTTCACCGGGTGCCCATTTCATTTTATTGGCGGCGTCGAAAATATCAAATTATTATGTCAAACCAAATCTCCTTTCAGCCGTCTAAATTTCCAAATTGTCGTTTTATTGAGCAACCGGTTTCGGCGGTATATTGCGCCATCTTCAGGCCCACTGATAACACTTAGGAAGACCCCCAGCTCTGGTCCAGTCAAAATATGGGTCAACATTCAATGACTGGTATCCGAGGATTTTTGAGACTGCGATCATTTCAATCATCACCTGCCAAATGTTAGACTAACAACGTGGCGTAATATACTGCCCAAACTCGTTGATCAATAAAATAATAATTTGTAAATTTAGACGGCTGAAAGGTGTTCTGTTCTGACATTCTCTACTGAACAGCCGAGGTCCCGCAACCATCCTTATAAAGATCGACATACAGAGAAAATATCAAAATGCCACAGTAGTAAGCTACCACCTCTTCCAGTTTGAGCGTGGCAGGCCGGTCCGGGTGAATTTCTTCACTGTGGCACGTGCCTTTGTACCAGAGCATGTGCTGGTACATTTAGTACTCTTCCGTCAGGTGATGTCATATGCTCTGCGGCTAGCAGGACGATCACTGAAGTGCGTGACGTTAGAGAAAGCAGGACATTTCTCGTCGCGTAATCCTTAAACTGTCGTGTGGATGGAGGGTGGGCTTCACAAAACCGCACGTCGGCGTGAGATTAGTAAGGACGACACAGAAGACAGCGACTACTGACATGTACGTGCGGAATCGGAGCAGCCTACTTCCAGGTGGGAGCACTGTCCTCAAAAGGCCTGCCCATCCTCTGAGTCGACATGTCCTCGTGGGAGTCGTACAGCTGCAATAAAAGTTTCGAGACCTCATGCCATCTCTGCAACAACAGCAGTTCTCTCCGAAAGGTGGCAATGAAGCGAGATAGTGGCGGAGCGAGCTTCAGATATAAATTTCGGTGTCATCGGTATTTTGATCCCAAAGGATTTGTTGAAATTCTAGGCAGTCCTTGGCATTCAAAGCACCCATTGCGACGCCCTTTAGACATACAATACTGTTCCTAAACTAGGTGCGTATTTTCACTGAATTCCTTCTGAAACCCACAGAATGGCCATAACGTAACTTTATGTGTGTCATGGAATATAGGTCAGGGAGGGCACTCGTCCACATTTTTGAGCATTCGCCTACATTTTTCTCAGAGGAATTACACCACGGCTTCTCATTGGTTCTCTATGGAGCATAAAACTATTGTGTCTCTTCTCAAAGGTTTTTATAACCAACTAAACTCATTTCGAAAAGTGTAACTTCTTAAGTCTAATATCATGCACGTTTAAACTTTCGTAAATACTAGATTTGTGAAGAAACTGATAATCAGATCACGCTGAGCCTCAAAACATTTGACATTGGTGTAGTTTTACTTAATCTGGCCAAGTTCTGTATTGGCATTTAAATTTTACATGAGATTACTGCCCGATCTCTCTGTTCACGCAGCGCTGTCACCCTGACGCTGACAAGCGACGGAGAAGATCAGTACCTCGCTCATCATGCCAGACATACCGATGAGCGCTTGCTTTCCCACACTCCGGCTCCGTCATGGCTCTACATCGTTTTCACGCCCACATATATTCCGTCAGGCTCAGTAACGCGGTTTTCATGAAACATAGAAAGACAGTATGCATTAATCTACTGGACTATAACGTCCTCTAATCGGTCGCCAATGTAGTGTCTTACAAAAAAAAAAAAAGAAAAAAAACTGTTTTCTTCCGCGGATGCGTTTAGAGGGAATGTGAAAAAATAGTTCTTTAGAAAAATATAGTTGCCGTAACAGTTAAAAATGCTAAGTACAGGTACTTCAAGAACTTTTGTATCAATCACTACAATTAAGATGATGAAAATGAGTAAGAGTACAGCCTAATTACTACGATAGTACAATTATCGAAAGAATAATACCACTGCTATGTGCCCGTTACTAGTTCTCTGTTCTCTCAGGTGTTTAATTAGCACCACCTTGAAACTAACGAGACAAAACATTTGAAAAACAGTTTTACGTTAAGAGGGAAATGATTCACATTTTAAAATGATAACTACGAGATAAGTAGGCGAAACTTATGTTGCGTAATTTATAATTGACTTCGTGACCAGTATTTTCACACAAAGCATGATAAGTCAGAATTACAATATCATCGGAAAAACTCAAAGTTTATATTTCTTCTCCCTGGCTTTAATTCCTACCCCAAATATTTCTTTATATTTCAATACACTGATTGAATAACATCGGGGATAGGCTACAATCCTGTCTTACCCTTTCTCAACTATTTCTTCCCTTTCCTGCCACTCAACTCTTGTAACAGCCATCTGGTTTCCGTACAGATTTTAAATAGCCTTTCGTTCCCTGTATTTTACCCCTGCCACCTGTAGAATTTGAACTTTAAAGTATAAGAGGTAAAAAAAATATTCGAAACATATTATAACTCTTTACAATACTTCTTAAAGTATAAGAAGTAAAAAATTATATTGAAAACATAACTATTTAAAATACTTACTTATGTGCAATAGCTTTCATTTTGGTGTCCGGGATATATATGTACAATTTTTCTTTTTAATTTCCTACTCGAGTGCAAGCTACGTGTAGTTGACCTTGAGAGAAGCAGGAGTCTTTGAGGTTGATGCCGCAGTATTTTAAAGTTTGTCCTAGTGCGTTGTTCATTGTAAACCTGTAGGCTAGTCTGATTGGAAATTGCAGTCTTTTAAATTTGAATGGTAGTTCAGTAAAGATTAGTGGTATTCCTGGGGATAAACAGTGTGGGTCCTTTTTACTTTCCAGTCATAAGTTCGGCTTCGATGATGTTATTTGATAGCTGTTTTACTATTATCCTTGTTCCATTACATACTTTTGGTGAGTTGAGATTTCTGAGTAGTATGATCAGAGATCTAGTTTTACGTCGGAGGCAATGTAATGGCATTTCTCGTACTTGCAAAGAGTTTAGAAATTTTGTAGGGAAGTTCACATTTTCTTCAACGTTTACCATGGTGTCGATCAATTTGTATATTCTCTCTTCACCGGGAATTTTCTTTTCAATATTAAAGTTGCTATCGCCGACAATATCATTGTTAGTTGCCAAAATTGCCCTTTCAAATAACCGCTTCGGATTGATACAGCTGTGAACCGTCTTTGGAAAAATTTTGTCGATGAGTTCGTTTTCAGCATTGGTTATGTTGCAGAAATCACTATTGAGTTTAATGAGCCCTATCGTCTGGTCAGTAGGATATGTCTTTCCGTCTGTTTGTAAAAGTTGTTGAGCAAAATGTGCTGTTGTTTCGTCTTTCGATAGTTCAACTCTCATCACTTCAGAGTTTCATCGCATGTCTTGTAATGTTATCGCTTCGAGTGATTTTTTACGTGCCATTGCGCATTCGTCCAAGAAGATAATTTTAGCTTCCTTTAGAAGTTCACCCCGTCCAGATGCTCTTGAGATTTTATACACTCCTGGAAATTGAAATAAGAACACCGTGAATTCATTGTCCCAGGAAGGGGAAACTTTATTGACACATTCCTGGGGTCAGATACATCACATGATCACACTGACAGAACCACAGGCACATAGATACAGGCAACAGAGCATGCACAATGCCGGCACTAGTACAGTGTATATCCACCTTTCGCAGCAATGCAGGCTGCTATTCTCCCATGGAGACGATCGTAGAGATGCTGGATGTAGTCCTGTGGAACGGCTTGCCATGCCATTTCCACCTGGCGCCTCAGTTGGACCAGCGTTCGTGCTGGACGTGCAGACCGCGTGAGACGACGCTTCATCCAGTCCCAAACATGCTCAATGGGGGACAGATCCGGAGATCTTGCTGGCCAGGGTAGTTGACTTACACCTTCTAGAGCACGTTGGGTGGCACAGGATACATGCGGACGTGCATTGTCCTGTTGGAACAGCAAGTTCCCTTGCCGGTCTAGGAATGGTAGAACGATGGGTTCGATGACGGTTTGGATGTACCGTGCACTATTCAGTGTCCCCTCGACGATCACCAGTGGTGTACGGCCAGTGTAGGAGATCGCTCCCCACACCATGATGCCGGGTGTTGGCCCTGTGTGCCTCGGTCGTATGCAGTCCTGATTGTGGCGCTCACCTGCACGGGGCCAAACACGCATACGACCATCATTGGCACCAAGGCAGAAGCGACTCTCATCGCTGAAGACGACACGTCTCCATTCGTCCCTCCATTCACGCCTGTCGCGACACCACTGGAGGCGGGCTGCACGATGTTGGGGCGTGAGCGGAAGACGGCATAACGGTGTGCGGGACCGTAGCCCAGCTTCATGGAGACGGTTGCGAATGGTCCTCGCCGATACCCCAGGAGCAACAGTGTCCCTAATTTGCTGGGAAGTGGCGGTGCGGTCCCCTACGGCACTGCGTAGGATCCTACGGTCTTGGCGTGCATCCGTGCATCCGTGCGTCGCTGCGGTCCGGTCCCAGGTCGACGGGCACGTGCACCTTCCGCCGACCACTGGCGACAACATCGATGTACTGTGGAGACCTCACGCCCCACGTGTTCGGCGGTACGTCCACCCGGCCTCCCGCATGCCCACTATACGCCCTCGCTCAAAGTCCGTCAACTGCACATACGGTTCACGTCCACGCTGTCGCGGCATGCTACCAGTGTTAAAGACTGCGATGGAGCTCCGTATGCCACGGCAAACTGGCTGACACTGACGGCGGCGGTGCACAAATGCTGCGCAGCTAGCGCCATTCGACGGCCAACACCGCGGTTCCTGGTGTGTCCGCTGTGCCGTGCGTGTGATCATTGCTTGTACAGCCCTCTCGCAGTGTCCGGAGCAAGTATGGTGGGTCTGACACACCGGTGTCAATGTGTTCTTTTTTCCATTTCCAGGAGTGTACAACGGGATTTGTTCTTCGGCTATATTCAACGGTAGTTGTAGGGTTTCAGAAGGATGTAGGTTTTAGTAAGTACTGGGAGATGAAGAAGCTTGCACAGGATAGAGTAGCATGGAGAGCTACATCAAACCAGTCTCAGGACTGAAGACCACAACAACAACAACAACAACAGTTGTAAGGTGGAATGGGCAATCGTCCTCCTTTCATAAGTGTGGCTGCAATGCTGGATGATGCCACTGCGAGTCCGATGTGTTGTTTAGCACGTATTTCCGTAAGCAATAAATTTATTAGAAACGTTTTCCCGCTGCCAACTGGTGAGTCCAAGAAAATAATTGCGACAGTGTTGTTGTCGATCAGGTCGATGATAACGTTGTAAATTTCCTTTTGATTCTCACTGAGGAGTGGTTTGCTGTGAGCAACGTACGGAAGTAGTTTGTTGATGTTGCAGCTTTTTTCCTTCGTAATTTCGAAGTTTAGCACACTGAGAGCATCTTTTCATGGTGCTTGCATCCCAAGTTGTCTTAAGGTCTGGTTGTTTATTGCTAAACATTTATCGTCAAGGGGAATGAGTGTTTCTTCGAAGATGTCGTCGTTGAACTCTATGCTCAGTTCAGGATGAGCTTCTCAGATTTAATAGAGTGCTTTGGAGCAGGCCCATAGCTGCTTTGGATTCGATGTGTTACATGTCGTCAGAATCATGGATAATAAGTCTCTCATTTGTTCAGCTGAGGCAGTGAGTGAAGCTTCTTGCAGAGTTAATTGCCAGTGGTTGTCGCTTCCCAATAGTCCTAAGCGTTGGCATGCTTCTCTGTACATGTGGCGTAGGTAACCATCAACTGCCTTGAGATCTGTGAAACTTGTTGGTCTCCATATTTCGTGTAGCAGCATCCGGAGATGGAAACATTCGGCGTTGTTCGCGTGTACGGTGTATGCTCGACCTAGTGCGCCAGCTTTCATGATTCCTGGTGATCTTCTACTACAATTCCTTGCTTTCGTCGTTGAAAGATTTTTCTTATTGTATTTCACGTATAATAGATAGGAACGTCGAAATATAGTAATGTTTTCGTGAATGGATTCGTTTGGCACAGTTGGTACAAATCTGTTAATATTGTGTTCTGGTGTGGTTCGCCTGCAGTTTTTCTGGTGATATCTTCTGTGCAGTAAACTCTCTGTCCATTCTCCAAATGTACTACCAGATGTTGCACAGTTCGAATATGGGAAAACCGAAAATTCACCACACTGCTTCGTTACTGTTGACGTATCTTCCGATTTGGTACATGGGGATCTCATCGTTTCTGTTTTATTTTTCACTGCCTTTGGCTATTTGAAAACTGCCATGTCACTACCGTTGTTCACACACTTACAGAAATATTTGATGGATTTCACTTAATTGCACTATTCTACGTTTATGCGTGCTTGGGGCATTTTTGAAAGTAATGTGTTGTATGGTACTACCCAACGATCATATATTTCCAGTTCGTCGTTACCTTGTATTCGTCTTTTTGATGTGAAGCCTCCGTTTTTGAGTGATCGGCTTCTGTATTTGGAATAACCGTCAACTCGTCTTTGCGTGTCTTCCGAGTGTGGTTTTGGGTATTTTTTATGGTACATTTTCCATCGCTCAAACGTGGCGAATTGGGGTTTAGTGGCCCACATGATCGGTGGATCACTACTGTGTTGTACAGTTATGGATCTTCTCGTGGACCGGGAAATTCAGTTTCGATGATTTTGACGATATCTGTGGGATGAACTCTGTCGTGTAGCCATGTGAGAGTGTGAGTGAGGCAGTCCTCGTTTTTCCCATTCGATGTGCACATCAGGCTTCTTACAGTTCCAAAGATGTGGTCTTTTGTGATCAGTGAATCTCATTTGTTTTTGTCTGAAAACTCAGGCTATTATGTTGTGTCGATGCAAGGGGTTTGTGGGTATCTTAGCTGTTCTTTGATTTCTAGCCACGACGAGCTGCACGTGAATGTTGTGAAGAGGTCAGGTCGTCCACATTTTGTTATGTACGTCATGGCATCTTGAGTGTCTTCGTGCATGTGTCTCGGACTTCCTATGTACGATGAGGGTAAGATTAACATTGTTCCAGTGTTTCCGATATTTATGATTTCGTCTAGAAGGTGTATGTATTCTTCTGTGCGTAGTTCCTTCTGATTTAGGTTTATGTAAAGCATCCATTCCCCTTCTATTTTTGCATACATATCTACCAGGAATTGTAGAAATAAACGGGGAGTGTTGAGAATGTGGCTGTATGTTTCATTGTCTCTGATCGTCGACCGATAAGCGTAGAACTCTTTGATAGTGACTTTTCTGTTTGTTTCTACGCCTGTTGCAGGTTGGATTTGTTTCACATTAAAATGATATAAGTCCTCTCCGTTCAGAAATATTAATGGATGTTAGAGGGCATCACATGAACGGTGTGTCTCTGCAATGAGTTATAGTCCTTCCGTTCTCCATTGTATAATTATGTCCCAGCCTGTGTTTTCATTGTTCACAATTACGATGGTGACTTCGTCTATCTGAAGTGCATTAAATCGACGTTCATGTACTCCAGGTGGTCTTTTGTCGTCTCCAGTTTTAACTTTATAGTCATCAGAAATCATTTGGTCTAGTGTTATTTAGAATATGTGAATCAGTTGATTGCATTTATCTAAGATCCTCTGTACGTCTTGGACTACTTCTCGTCTCGATTCACTGATAATTGTACATCGTTGATCGGTTTCTATTTCTTCATTTCCGGTGAAATATACGTACAGAAATAGAAGATCTTCGTCGGGTAGTGGTAGTAATGATCCCATGTTGTGGTAGATTTGTTCTTGGATGGAAAAAAAATGTAATCGATTTCATCTTTGTTGTGTTTATTGAAGTGGCACCAAAAGAAATTGTTTCTAAGCAGGCGTTGTATGCTTTTGCATTATGAAGAAAGTGTTTTGATTCTGCAGTTTCCCCCGTCATGTAATGTAAAAATTCCTGCGGAGATGCATCCAGTGGTGGTAAACGAATTTTTCGATTCATGCAACATAATCCCGGTGTTTCTCTAACGAATTTTTTCACATTGCAAAATTGGCAGCTGTTGTCCATTTTTCCGATTACGACGTGTTTGTTATATTCTCTCGTGGTGTCGTAGTGGAACGCTTCATTTGTTAGGTTGTTCTTTTACTTGTCGCTTTTCGATTCATTTTTAGGCACTGTAACACTTTGATTATTCACTCTTCACTGTTTTTATTGACTCACTGCGCTACTTTTTCGTTTCCTCCCTTCATCACTAATAAGAAACTTACGCTCATGCACATGACGGGTCTTGCTTTATATACCCCTATCAGTGGATAGCCACACCGGTGTCGGTCATATCAAAACAGCTTCGAATGGCCAGCCATGTTGCAGAATATTCCACAATATTGAAGAGTGTTCTAGAATATTCCAAACTGACGCGGGATGGTCCGGGACGGTCCTGAAAATTCTGGAATCTTACCGAATGTTCCAGACCGTTTCTCAATAGTCCAGAACACCCAGATCATTGTGGAACATTCCGGAACATTCTGGAATGTTATTGAATGCTCTCGAATACTCTCGAATGTTCTGCAATGTTCTCGAACACTCTCGAATTTTCTGGAATGTTCTAGAAATTTCTAGACGACGAATATTCCAAGCTCTTATATCTTCAAAAGTATGCCCTTCAGGTAAAAACGAGAACCTTCTTCATGGAAGGGGGATAGAGGTTACCACACCATTTAACCCTCTTGATCATACTGGGACTCGTTTCTTAGTTTTAGTAGCACACCCACTGTACGCTTACTTTTATGATACACATTGATTACACAGTTTGATGTCCTTGTTGCTTGGAAAGTTGTATTTTCTCTCACCTTCGGAGTCCTGTTTGTATCTCCGAAAATTGTTTCTTCTGGCGACAATTCCTTGGGGTAAAAAGTCAGTTACTCTGTGTGTTGTAGGTGATGGAATGGGAAGCCAAATTGCATTCATCAGAAAGCATCGCATAAAGTATTTATGCAGTGTAGCACTTGTCTTTGATTCGAGTTATTTCAACGTGCGTCCTAAACTCTAACCACTGATCTGCAACTCTTATTATCACAGGCTCTATGGACAACTACAACGTATCACATGCGCTTAGAATTTTGAGGGGTTCTGCTGCCTCATTGACTGTCTGATAAATATCGTGATACTATTGCTGAGTTGAAGAATGTCAAAACCAATTATATGTTTCCCTAACTAAGAAGCCAAAATGTCTTGGCAGCGTTTCACTCGTAGCAGAAGTAGCAAGATGAATTGAATGGCATATACATTTTACAAGAATCCAATGCGGAATATATTTTCCCAAAATTTGGTGGAGACCATTGTTAACACCTACCATTACACTCGCATTGTCTGTGCCTATACCCTGCAGCTTGTCTAGATCTAATTCCAATTCCCAAGTGTGTTTTTAATTGCTGTTACAATAGACTGTTCATTACGATACTCGAGGTTGGCTGCTTTCAAAAAGGCTAAAATCATCGCGCTGGTTGCAACACTGTAGTGTATTATTGTTGTTCCTAAGAATTTGTTCACGCTAATATCAACTGATTCATCAATTAACATGTTATACATGCTGTCACCGATATCTTGCCGCAAATTTTCCACAAAATAGGGCATTTATAACTGCAATACTCTTTGTTCTATGTATTTGAAGTTTTCTGGTGACAAAAATGTCTGTGAACTTACTCTTGAACAAATCACTCAAGTGATCCCACGAAATGATCGCACAGTGGATAGAAACAAATGATGCAAGGGAACCTTCAGCTTCATTTACTTTAAAGATTATTTTACGAGTTTGAAAGGCATTTTTGTTTGTCTTACGCTAGAAAAAGGTGCTGCAGATGTCTTGTGGTTTTTTTTTTCTAGCAACTCTGTAAATTTACTATCGCGCAGACATAAAGTTCGAAATTTCTGAGTATACTATACCTTTACTTTACTCGCGTTCAGCACTAAAACAGCATTCACTGGAGTAAAAAAAACACCACCTTAACACCGACACTGTGGTTATCATTCTCACAATGTATGCTGGGCCATGGCAGCCGGCGGCGAACCTAAACAAACGAGGACTTACCGGCAGGGGTGGCAGCCAACGCCCATGTT
The DNA here is from genome assembly GCF_021461385.2 of Schistocerca piceifrons. NCBI lineage: Eukaryota > Metazoa > Arthropoda > Insecta > Orthoptera > Acrididae > Schistocerca > Schistocerca piceifrons. The sequence continues at coordinate 389,180,650 of NC_060140.1, read as the reverse complement.
TTCTGCTTCTACGAAAGCTGGATTGTCTTCCTGGTCACATGGGTCGCTGATCCCTTCTGGTGTTGTGAGAATCATATTCGAACCCCGCAACTGATCGAGATTAGTCTCTGCACTCATTTCAAAATATGAAATGGCAACAACGAGCAATGCACGACACAAAGCGAAGCAGAATACACAAACCATTCGGTCCAGCCTCTATCAAATGGTTCAAATGGCTCTGAGCACTATGGGACTTAACATCTATGGTCATCAGTCTCCTAGAACTTAGAACTACTTAAACCTAACTAACCTAAGGACAGCACACAACACTCAGTCATCACGAGGCAGAGAAAATCCCTGACCCCGCCGGGAATCGAACCCGGGAACCCGGGCGTGCAGCCTCTATCGGTATGTTGACAATCGAGTACCAACCTCCCCCCCTCCCCACATAAACTGTCACGTAAAAGTGTCCGCATAATACGTACTACGCTTGCAGAAGGAGATTTATTAATAATATAGTGCACTAGTTCCCAACAGGTGGTCCGCGGTCCCCCAGGGGTCCGCGAGCTATGCCAGAGGGGTCCGCAGGATGCTGTTAGAATAAAAAATATATTAAATATATTTCGTATGATAACAGATTTTTTGTTTTGGCCGCTTCCTGCATGAGCAGAGCTTCAGCGAACGCTAATTTCTGCGTCTAGCGTCTTCCTAGAGCCAACTGACACTAGCACACTCTAGCGCAAAATTAGAATTAGATAGAGGCAAGTAGTTTTGCTGTATGCTGCTAGACGGCGCGCGCTGCCTCTTTGCAGCTGACAACTGACAGTCACTTTACACAGAAATTCGCATTTCAGACGACAATCGGCCATTGTTAATTTATTGTCAGTGCTTTCACAGACCGTATTGTTTACATATTCAATGTTCTGTATTAAAACAGTAGTGTTTGTAAAGCGTTGTTTTTCGCGGAAGCTACAGTTCGCGTAGTTAAAAATGGACCGTTGGTTAAAAAGTGGTTCGCTGAAACGAGAAAGGCCTACAGATGAAGAGGAAGATAATGCATTTGATGTTCAAGCAAGTAAATCAGTGACTCTCGAACCGAAGTTGTCAGTGTCCATTGAATCTAAATTGTCGGCGGAGTCCCTTGAACCTTACCCTGCCAAGATCAGTGTTAAGTTTACTTGAAAAATTAGAAAATATAACTCTTGATTACTTGTAAATCGGTTTTACGTTCACTGGGCCTTAGCCTAAACCTCAATGTGTGATTTGCTATGAATATGTAAATGTTTTTTCTAAGTACCAAAAAAATTAAACAATGCCGTTGCTGTGTATAAACTGTTTTCAAAAATAATTGTACTGTGAAACTATCCAAATAGTTTTAAAAACCACTATAATTCTCACCAGCCACTTGACGCAAAATTTACACACCAGTTTTAGTGGGAAAACCAGTAACTTGGCAACATTGGTCTGGAGCAGCTTACAGTCAATCTCTGAACACTTGAGTGCCTGTTTCGCTACACTAAGATAAAGGAATATAAATAATCGGGAAACTATCTACACCGTGCCTAAGAGCAAAATACTCTAAACAGCACTGTAAAATTGTGATCGCTTCTGTACAAAATTTAACACAAGCAAGCTTCCACGAATAAGTGTAACATTACTTGAATACCTTAGCTCCACCAACGAAATTCTCGTGGGTTCTAATTGCTGATATTTTTACGATTTTATGATTTTTCTCCCATTTCCGGTTAGTGCAGATTTAATTCCATGAAAGAGAAAGCAAAGTTGTGTTAATATAAGCGAAATAGCAAGGCACCAGTTTTCCAAAGCGCCCTGGAATGGGAGCGTTTCTATGCATTAAACGAATTTAACATGTGTAGTATTATACCCTATTCGTCTGATCTGTGTAATTAAAGTTTATTAAAGTTGATTTTTGATGCGACTGACTTTAAATTCGAACTCTTTTTAACGCTTTATTGAACATAAGATATTTATATAAGCTTTCTTCTCGTAACATCTATTTCCTTCAGAGTCAACGACAGAAAGCAGAAAGAGTGGTAGACATTCACGATTTCAAGTTTTATGACTTAGTAATAACCACCGAATACAGTAAGTTCATCTTTCTTTAAATGTTCAGAAATGTAAAATTGTGCATTTCACACAAAGTGTAGTATTCCATGACTACAACACCAATGAGTCACAGCTGGAATCGGCCAGCTCATACAAATACCGAGGTGTAACACCTTCTAAGGATATAGGCTTAGCCGTCGCTAATATCGACATGAAATACTGCGGAAATGATGTCAGTCTACAAAAGAGACTGCTTAATAATTACTCGTGCAATCCATGCTAGAATATTATTAAGTGCGTGGAACCCTCTCCAAATAGGACTAACAGGGGATATTGAAAGTATGCAGAGTAGGACAGCACAGATGGTCACAAGTGTGGTTCACCCATTGGAGAGTGTCACAGAAGTGATGACGAAATTGAACTGCCAGACGCTTGAAGAGAAACCTTACTTACTACGTTTCAAGAACTGGTTTAAATGATGACTCTGGGAATATACTGCTTCCCTCATAGGTCGTTCCCACAGATTCTGTAAGAACAAGATTACATTAATTAAGGCACGCACAGAGCCATTTAGACAATCATTGTTCCCATGCTCTATATTTGAATGTAGTACAAAGAAACTCTAATAACTGGTACACTGGGCAGAGAATTATACCTTGCATCACGCCCTTATGTACATAAAACAATTATCAGCAATTAGTGTAAGCAGTCAGTTCAGTAGGCCTAGATGTGTTGCGTCATCTAAGTGTTCTGTCAATGAAAGGCAGCCATTGGTTGGCATTCCTTACAACATTTGCTAAGTTGTTTATAACTGTAACCTCTAGATATCTAGTTCAACTGATAATCATTAAATGTGTGTGAATTTATCATGTAACTAAATGTAACTAATTTTTTAGTACGCACGTGGAGGACCTCACGCTTTTTATTGCTTAAGGTCAATTTACCAGTCTTGTAGATTGGCTCTTTGGATGGCACACCTAATTCTGTGCCTGTCTGCGGCTTAAGTGTACTATGGGCAGCAGATGACTGACATTGGCGTTCCGCTGTTGTCATTTATATGGATCTTATCTTAACCACTGGGCAGTTCGTTTTGATCTGCACATGACTACTTGACAGACTCTACAGTGACTTAAGATCATGTCAGGGCTGGTTGTGGGGTTATCTGCTGGCTCTCACTTGCACACTCTATCACCCTTCTTTCTGCACTGCGTTACAGGTACACACAACACAGGAAACTCCCCCTCCCCCCTCCTACCTCCCAAATACAAGTTCACACGAACTCACTGCAAAACTATTACAGAGGGACAGCTTTATTTATGCTACAGCAGGTGACGGTGTTTTGTAAGTATGAAAAAATGACACAATCATGGTGCTGTACCATAGTGAATGATTCATGGCCTTGCATCCTGTTTGTTAGTTACAGTCTCTAACAATTCACCTCTGCTAGGCAGTTGAATCTGGAGTAAGCAATGGTAAGAACTATATCAATCAAATAAGAAATCATTTTTCTAAATACGCGGAATATGATAAATCATTCAAAACGACAAGACTGTGCAACCTGTTTCAATAAGAAGAATAATGCAATGTTCTTTCGGACTTGCATGCGCATCATATTATATCCGCTTATACCAGGCAGCGACTTTCACTTAAGATATCTTCCCCTTTCAGTTAAAAAGTCATCCCCTGTATGGGAACAATGTGTCTACAAGTACAGGTTGTGATGCGGGAACAATGACATATAGATGATTGGGTCTGACTGTGAGTCATGCATGAACAGCCAACGCGGTTAAGGTGACCGAGTAAAGTTTAAAATCCAGGTACGAGCCGCAGTCTGGCACATATTTCATTGTCGCCATTCCCTTATATAGCTGATGGTTGTTGGTATTCGTAACTGCAAATACATTTCATGTACGTTCAAAAATAATTTTTGTAAGATTATCTAAAGTGGTTAGACAACACTTAATGATTGCTTCAAAAATTTAAAACGTATGTTCAGTGGCTCCTTTTGAATAAAAAGTCGCATATCATGTTGGTTGCGATGTTCAAATTCCTTAGTCAATAAGCGTTCTCTCTTCATGTACAATCACACAATTTCCCATTTTAGTCAAAGAACTGGCTGAGCCTAAAGAACGTGGAGATTAAAATGGCCTCGTTAATAACACCACCCTGGAACTCGTCTTAAATGATATACTGATATTAAGGTTGAAGTAAAAATTTGAAAGATAGTTTCATCGTAATTCTACAGATTATGTTTCATTGTTGATGTCATAGGATAATACTATAGGATAATACTATATTAAAACATAAGGGTAGTCTCCCTAATGAAACTGCCCCACCGCACAGAAGATTAACATCGACTTGTTACAGCCCCATGTGGTGAAGAATGTTGGTGGGAGCGAAGTTGGGCTGGGAGGTTGTGTTTGTTTGGACTTTTAATCAGTGTGTATTTTATTAAAGAACCTTTTACAAAGCCAGAGGCATGTGAATACAGAAAATCCTTGAACTCACCCTTTTGTAATGACTAACTTCTGATAACAAGTGACATATCAAAAAGCAAAACGATTATTCGCACCACTGTAATAAAATAATCTGATCTGCAGAGAGGGTAACAATAAAATTTAGTAAAACATATCCCAAAAAAGAGGCACACGTATGTAGGTGAAGCACTATTGCTTCTGCAACAAATCACTTTACAAGCGGACACAAAAATGCAGTAGCAACAAGTGGAGTGGCTCACTAGAATGATCTGCAATTCACTACGTACAACAACTCTACCATATCCCAGATGGGCAACACAAAGGAGAACACTATCTACATGGATATACGCAAACAGCCACTATGAAACGTACAAGGAAAAGGTATGAACATGTAAAAGATACGATTTTTTATCGCTAATACTCAGTTACCCATGTTTTCAAACTTAATAATGATACACTCAGATAGCACTACGGCCGATCAAGCAAATATACAATACAATTACGGCGCAATGAATGTTTTACACAACCTTGTCATGCTCCTTCATAACAACAAACAATACCCAGCAGACTTCTTTTTTGGTTGGTCAAACTCCAGCTACTACCAATGTTTCCCAATTACAACTGTGGTGCGTACACAAAGGCACTCGTCATTGTGTGCCTTGCACTTTATTACCACAACCGAAGCTTACCATCATCCTTCCCGCTTATCTGTCAGCTGCTGTCTTCTTCTGAGTGATGAAAGAAAGACACACTCTAATACCACAGCTCAGCGAAAGTCTGCATTACAACTGTCTGCACTCCACGCTGACGACTGCAGTTCAGTACTGCTGTTTCCACGCTGCTTTCAGTTCCACAGCATTCTGCTTCCCTAGGACCCGTTTTTCTTGGCTGCCATCAATGAACTTGCCTCGCTCAGTACCGAACTGTATTCCACAGTGACTCCTTGTGCCTGCCACACTGAAGCAGAACAAGTCCGAACAGCACGCCATACAAAGCTCTGGCGTCACCCCATGATTTTTCAGTTGCTAAACACAGTGACCTCTGGTGTTGGCTCAAGTCGATGCCGCCGCTTTAGCTCCGTAGTTTCAATTGCCAACCACTGCAGGCCACGACAACAAGACTCAGAATGAGGCTGTCTCTGCAAGCTCGCAGCCATAAGCGCCCTCTGAAGAGACTAAATGGCTCCACTATGCTGCCTCCACTGCCTGGTGGAAGAGAAGACAAACCTAGTGTGAATTTTCAATTTCATGGCAGACCTAGGAGTTAGGAGAGGCTTGAGTATCAGAAACAGAATGGATGTTGGCTGCGCTGAATGAGAATGCCCCACTGCTCTCTGTACTTTCTGTTACTGTCAAAACACTGGCGAGGAAAGTCTCTTCAACTGTCAGCATTTCAATGTGTACCCCTATTTCCAGTTCCTCAGTAGATGTCTCTCGCCCAGGCTGTAGCTGTGTGTTTACTTTAGGAACCACAATCAATATCAGTAGTAAATTGTGACCACTGTAAAAATATTCTAATAAAATAAGAACCACGCGCATGAGAGAAAACTACTCGAACTGCCTAATTTTTCTGTTTTCTGTTGACAGGGTAAAGTCATTGGAAAGGTGGAGAACGTTATATTTGAGGATATAATAGAAGAAATCGGCAGTTATGGAAAGTTCCAAATACGCTTCAGCATTGTCTTCTGTTGCCTGGCATCGTATTTTTCCGCAATGTCAGCCTATGCCATGATTATTGCTCTCACAGTACCTGAGCACTGGTGCCACGTTCCAGGAAGAGAAGGTACCAATTCAACCATAGAAATGTGGAAGAAACTGACAATACCAAGGCAAGTAATACAAGTGCGATACTAACTTTAGTGAACTGAAAATAAAATCATAAGAAATATTAACACGTTACTTCTACACTATAACTGTATAAAATAATTACCGTTGTTGCTACTGGAGAAAGAAACATAACACTTATAATGCTTTAGTACAACAACTGGTGTATGTATATGTTTCTAACTAAGGACGAGTGTCACTGTAAAGGAGAACATGCCCACGTGGCTTTACTGTTAAGTAAGACAGCGTTCCAAATATTTTTACAGTGTCCTTTAATAATGTTACCCCCATCTGTTGTTGTGAATACAGATAAAGCTACCAGTAAGACAAATGTACAACTTATTTATTAAATTTATTACTTGTTTGGTTTTCAAAGTTTCCAAACATTCATATTCACTAAATACTTTATTCAGAAACTGCCGCTATCTACGCTACAACAATAATCTCCACTGCCTCTGATACTGAAACATGATTGTTTCTTTACTTTGGTAATGTTGACTCTATTATAGCCTATGGTATCACATTTTGGTACAACTCTGTGCAATAACTAACAATACTGCAAAACCACAACAGGGCAGACAGGCAGATCTTCTGTGTCAATTGACGAACTTCGTCTATGCTATTGTTCAGGTGCCTCTACATTTTAACTCTGCATTCTTTGCATATCTACTCCAGCCATGTTGTTGTCAACATTGTTTCTTTAAGAAGAAATTGCAACATAGTACACGTAGGTAGTACTTTCTGAAATGTGGTTGTTTGTATGTATGTGTGAGTGTTCCACATCTCCTTATAAACCACTGGACTGATTTCAACAGAACGTGGTACACATGTAACTTACTGTCAGGTGATAGTTGCTGTTGGGGTAGGAACCGCCTACTTGTCATAGGGATGAGGGTAGGGGCAAAAAAGTAGCATAGCCCGCGAAGTGTATATTTCCAGATTTTATTCATCCAGCATTTGAGAATGAGAGCAATTAGTGACTTTCAACAAACTTTACACATAATTTCAAACCATTACGGTATTTTTTCGCTAAGAAGCCCAACAAAATAACGAAAAGACGAAAAGAAAAATATTTACCGCTTACTACTTTTCTGCTGTTCATGCAGTAAAAGCACAGCATGAAGTATATCGTTATGACTTACTAATAACTGTATTGATGATACATTTTACAGACAATATGCGCATATGAAACTGAATTTAAGTGCAAAATTATATCGTTGTGCAGACACATTGAGCTAGATATATACATCACAAATAATAACACGCATGGAAAACCGATGCATCATGCATGACGTTTAAATTTATTATTTCTTTGCTACAAACTCTATTCGTAATAAATTTCACAGACCGTGTCCATATATGCCGATGAATGAACCTACAGCCTTATGTCATTGCATGTAACATAGTAAGTGCAGAACAGGGAATCAGTGATCATAAGGCCATTGGAGCATCCCTGAATATGGAAGTTAATAGGAATATAAAAAAAGGGAGGAAGGTTTATCTGTTTAGCAAGAGTAATAGAAGGCAGATTTCAGACTACCTAACAGATCAAAACGAAAATTTCTGTTCCGACACTGACAATGTTGAGTGTTTATGGAAAAAGTTCAAAGCAATCGTAAAATGCGTTTTAGACAGGTACGTGCCGAGTAAAACTGTGAGGCACGGGAAAAACCCACCGTGGTTCAACAACAAAGTTAGGAAACTACTGCGAAAGCAAAGAGAGCTTTACTGCAAGTTTAAACGCAGCCTAAACCTCTCAGACAAACAGAAGCTAAACGATGTCAAAGTTAGCGTAAGGAGGGATGCGTGAAGCCTTCAGTGAATTCGAAAGTAAAATTCTATGTACCGACTTGACAGCAAATCCTAGGAAGTTCTGGTCTTACGTTAAATCGCTAAGTGGCTCGAAACAGCATGTCCAGACACTCCGGGATGATGATGGCATTGAAACAGAGGATGACACGACTAAAGCTGAAATACTAACACCTTTTTCCAAAGCTGTTTCACAGAGGAAGACCGCACTGTAGTTCCTTCTCTAAATCCTCGCACAAACGAAAAAATGGCTGACATCGAAATAAGTGTCCAAGGAATAGAAAAGCAACTGGAATCACTCAACAGAGGAAAGTCCACTGGACCTGACGGGATACCAATTCCATTCTACACAGAGTACGTGAAAGAACTTGCCCCCCTTCTAACAGCCGTGTACCGCAAGTCTCTAGAGCAGGCTGTTCCAATCGAGCTCCAGGGAGCCGGAGCGCTCCGGAGCGCTCACTGCAGCAGCTCGGAGCCAGCGTGGAGGGAGAAAGCGAACTCACTGAACCCTGGCCGCATGCAGCCGCAACTGACGCAATAATCCGTGCTCAATGACAGCTATGACTAGCCACGGGGGCCCTGTACCTCTATTGGAGGATACCTTTCTATTCATTGAGGGGGATGGCAGTCCGCAGTGTCTTGTATGTCATAAAGTATTTAATTCTGCGAAGAGCTACAATATATAACGACATTATACACGTCTTCACGCAGCGCACTACGATCAGGTAGAAGGCGTTGCACGCAGAGAACTGGTAGCCAGGCTAAAGAACGACATACCAGGAGACGTAAGTTTAAAAACGGTTTCGTAATACGGAGGGTATCAAAACATGCAACATAGTTCATTTATAATTTTCAAGTGAATTACAGCGGAGAAAACACTACCGAATTTGCAATTCGAGCAAGCTACAGAATCGCTCACATCATTGCGACGAGTGGCAAGCATTTTTCGGTGGGACCACACGTAAAATCGTGCATGGTAGCAGTTGCAGAATGTTTGTTTCCAAGGGATGTGCAGGCAATTGAAGGGGTTTGCCTGTCGAAGTAAACAACGTCTCGTCGAATACTGGATATGGCAGCGGATTTAGAGACACAGCTCAGGAAAAAGGCGGAGTATTTTGTTGCATTTTCGCTAGCGCTTGACCAAAGCACCGACATATCGGACTGTGCTCAGCTTGTAGTCTTTGTGGATGCTGTCGACATGGAGCTGTAAGTAACTGAAGAACTCTTGGCTGTGGTACCACTAGATTACACCGCAAGAGGACGTGACATTTTTGAAGCTGTTTGTGAATCAGTGGACAATATGAATTTGCCGTGGTATAAGCTCCATTCTGTAGCGACAGGCGGTCCACCACAAATGATCGGGCGTCACCAAGGTTTTGCTTCTCGTTTGAAAAATAAACTCAGGGACGAATTCGGGAAAGACATTTTGACTCTTCATTGTTTTATTCACCAAGAGGCACTGTGTGCTGAAACAGTATAGCTAGGTGGCGTAATGAAAGATGTCGTGAAGTGTGTGAATTTTGTGCGCTCTCACGGTATGAATCATCGTCAATTAAAAGGATTCCTGAAAGATATCGAAGTGGAGTATGGCGATATACCTTACCACAGTACAATTCGTTGGCTGAGTCGGGAAAAAGTTCTTGATGTTTTCTTTGCCATTCGTGAGAAAATATCCCATTTTCTCGAAATGAAAGGGGAAGAAATGCGTTGTCTGAAAGATATAAAATGGATATCAGATCTGGCGTTCCTAGCTGACATAACTATGCATCTGAATAATTTAAATTTGTCACTGCAGGGCGAAGAACAGCTAATCGTTGACATGCACGACCAGATCAGAGCGTTCATGGAAAAGTTACGTTCATTTGAGAGGCAGATGAGTAATGGACATTTAACGTTCTTCAATCGTCTTGCTTCTTTAAAACGACCGGAAGGTACTACTTTCGGAAATTACCAAGCAAAGTTAAAGCATCACATCACTTCGTTTGAAACATGATTCCGAGACCCCACTAGTTTGGAAATGGAACTTAAGGTGTCCAGCACTCCTTTTTCAATTTTTCCCGATGACTTGTCATCGTCACTTCAATTGGAGATTATTGATTTGTAAAATTCAACTTTGTTGAAAGAGAGGTACTACAACACGTTGGATTTGTCACGATGGTATCGTTCATTACAGCTAAAACCATTTCCCAAGCTTCACAACAATGCCGCTCAGATCATGTGCATGTTTGGATCTACGTATAGTTGTGAGTAGCTTTTCTCAGCAATGGAAAGAGTAAAAAGTAAGGAACGATCGTTTCTTCAGGATGCAACAATGAAGGCCATCCTCCGCATTAACGCTGCGAACACTTTGACGCCTGATATTTCCGATCTTGTAATGGAAAGAAAATGCCAAGCTACAGAGCCTCAATAAATTTAGTATGCAATTTCTTGTAAAACAGTTGTTTCTCATTTATTTCCTGAACATCGTATTTCCTGGTGTAGCATGTCACCATGTCTTAGCAGTTAAGAGTATGAGGTTGTCGATCTTGTAAGCTTGTAAGCTGGCACATCAAAACGCTTGCCTTGCCGCCTGCCTCAGCCAGCCGTGCCACTTGCCGGCGTGCCGGCCCACTTGAATGGTCACAGCGAGCGGAACGGCTCCCTGGAGTAGGGAGTGCTCTGCAGCTCACAACGGAGCCGACGAGCTGGAACAGCCTGCCCTAGAGCAACGGAAGGTTCCAAATGATTGGAAAAGAGCACAGGTAGTCCCAGTCTTCAGGAAGGGTCGTCGAGCAGATGTGCAAAACTATAGACCTATATCTCTGACGTCGATCTGTTGTAGAATTTTAGAACACGTTTTTTGTTCGAGTATCATGTCGTTTTTGGAAACCCAGAATCTACTCTGTAGGAATCAACAATAATTCCGGAAACAGCGATCGTGTGAGACCCAACTCGCTTTATTTGTTCATGAGACCCAGAAAATATTAGATACAGGCTCCCAGGTAGATGCTATTTTCCTTGACTTCCGGAAGGCGTTCGATACATTCAGACCATTATTAATTTACTACCGAATAAACGTATATAATTTATTTATGTTTCTCTGGGTTTCTGTCCATGATCCTTCCATGAAAAAGCTGAGTATACCTAAGTTCTTTGTCCAGTAGTGTGTTTAGGACAGCTCAGCTCTCATATTACATTCCAAGAGCAAACGAAGGCTTTCAGTTGTTTATGGAGTGTTTATTTTATACCCATTCTCACATTTCATCAAGAAGTTTACCTACCTCTTTAGCAGACCACTTGTGTTTATGCATTAAAGAGGATTTGTTGTATCTACTTTAGAGTTTGCAGTCATTTTTACACCAATCTGAGGAAAACCTGGTACCTTTTAGCGTTGTTGATAGAGTTTTCCAGACTTAGGAACAATATTGTGACATTTTACAGTCATCATAGTAGCGGTAAATAATTAATTTAATTCTCTGTTGAGTCTTGCAACAAGTGTTAGCTATTGATAAAATAGTGAACGTCTTTACTGGTGTAGACATTCCTTTGGTGACAGTATGTAACAGCAGATGGATGAGCAGTTGATTAAATTTCGCGTTTCTTAGAGTGTGTGGAACAGTATTTGAAGTAAAACTGATGTTCAACAACAACATATTACGAATTTCTTAGATACATTTTAAAAATGTATGCTGGATTGTAATTACGTATACAGAGATTAGCGTATACTCTTTCCAATATTCCATAGCTTCTGAAGAAATCTACCAAATCCGCAGGTAAGCCAGTTCATAAACTATTGTTTGAACTCATTAATGAAAGTATAGTTCACGACATTTTCGTCATTTTTGCAGTACAGATACTTTTTTAAGTGTGCACATAGTTTACTCATAGATGTGGAAATGCAGCAAAGTATCGTATTTTTAATACATATTTTCTGTCGTTCGGATATTTTTGAGTACAGCCCAGATGGGGCTACATTGTAATGGGCTGTTTCATTTTAATAGCTGTTAAAACACTAGGCTGTCACTGGGGGGGAGGGGGGGGGGAAGAGGGGATGGAGGTGGTACTTTATGCTCTGTATCTTTACACAGTGTTACTTAAATATCACGGAAATAGTGCACATTGGTGTCATATTTACACACCATTGCACTCTGACTCACTGGAGTGAAGCAGAGTTTGCGTGGGTGTATGAAGCACAGTTGAGATAGGTTTCCCATCTTCAACATTTCTTTAAATTTATTTATTGAAGCTGCATTGTGATGGGTTTCATCACATAAGTATTGCACTTTTATTGTTTGGCAAGAAAGGAGATCGTCTGGGAAGAAGATTTCTATTTTGTACTGATACAGTTCGAGTTCATTCCATCACCTTGATTTTTTGACTTGATTTTTAATTTTTAATACTTCACTGAGACTGGTTGGTGAAGGTGGGATAGGTGGAGGGAAGCGAGCATGGTTTGGAGACATCATTGATAAGGAGGAGTGTGATTTGTTACGTGATAAGGTGCCGTGGCTGCCACCAATATGGGGCTTTGTGTTCAATGATCTGGGTCACATTATGTAAACAAATTAAGCCAGAATGTTCATTTGAAATAAAATGGGCCAAATGGCTGGGATTATCTGCAAGTATAACTTGCCTGTAGAAAGAGATTCTTAATCCTATGTGATACTCTTACACCATTTGCGATCCAGACATGAGTTTTCCTGCGTGAACGTTGTACCTTGACCCGTTTTAATGAACAGGATGATACATGTCAAAGAATATTGAGGTTTTCTTTTCCACATTATATTCTTTGTAAACACTATGTCAGGATTTATGATGTAGTTTTTTAAACACTTTAATATTCATAATATATTTGACACTTCTTCTGTGTATGAATGCAAATGACGACATTTACTTTGTTTTTGGTAAACTACTGTCTAAGAAGATGTCCTGGTGGACAGTCAGGACACTCACATATGGGGCAAATTCTGGGCCTAGGAAAACTGCATCTATTTAGTTTCTGGAATTTTACATTTTTCTTGTTGGATCCGCAGTTAAATTTTGAAAACTGACGTCTCCTAAGAGATTTTTTTATATCAATCTGTGCACGAACTATTTCCAAATTGCATATTAAAATGACCACATAATATCCCCACTTAACTTCTGAATTGATGGAAGCACTTGACACTTTCAAGATTCCACTTTCAAGTCTGTTCAGAGACTCAGCGGTAGTCATTAAGTAAATGGTACATAAATTATGTTGGTCTCTTACATTAGGCTGCTTCATTTCAACAGCACGATGTTCAAAACGTTTGTCAAAATTTAAGTGGTCAGTTTTGTAGAAAGTGCTTAATTCTCTACCCTCCGTTATGACTAATTTGGGCAGGTAACCGCCTGTTGTTAGACCTGACTGCACCCACCATTGTGTGGCAGTACTTGAATGACGCAGTGGTTACCAGTAGTGACTGTAGTAGCTCAGTTTCCCCATTGTTGGGGTCCAAATCAAAGTGTTGTCTATCTAACCAATCCACTCCAAGAAAGACGCATTAACCATGATCAGTAGCAGAGTTTTATTAGAATGACTTGATCATAATCTTCGAACAGAGGTTTTTGAACTGAATGGACCCAATTATCATTCTAAGGGGATTCGAAGTAGATGAATGAATTGTGCAGGGTCATCGTCTCTCCCTTCTACCAACCAGTTACAACACGACCTCTAGTTGTGTACGCTCTCTTCATGTCTGTGCCGTCTATTGTTCACCTATCACTTTCGTGTGGGGCTATACAGCATACAAGTAGTAACCATATTCAAGACATTAATCAAATAAAAACTGTAATTTAAGTAGCCCATCTGGAACACTTACTGTTTCAAAAACCTGATTGAACTTTACCAAACATCTCTCTCTCTCTCTCTCTCACACACACACACGCACACACACACACAAACAGAGAGAATGGGTGCTGGGGTTTGGGAGGAAAGGAGGGGGGGAGGTAGGGAATGAGGGAGAGAGAGAGATTAATTCACTACACAACATTTACTAATTAAAAATAAAATAAACGTGCATCAGCTGTTACTTAGGGTCATAGTGCCATCTGTAGCTGTTATCTGCCAGAAGAAACCTTCCAGATATGTCGGTTCTTATTGCGTTTGAGATTTATATTTGGAACATGACACGCAAAATCGCTAACCTTTGCTAACGACATTACTATGCTTTGTTTCTTTAGTGACATCAACTATCGTCAAGCAGTACAAGTGTCACTATGGTAAATCACATTGCAGTAGATAGCCCACTAGTACTAATTAATTATGTACTGCATAATATATAGGCTAACATTTATACTAGCAGTTGTGAGAATGTTACTGAATCTGGCGACTTCCACTACAAGCTGTCCGCAAGTGACCAGTTTATTTCTCCAGACGCTACATTCCTGTTAGCGCCAATTTTTGCCCCAGTTATTGTGTGAGAATTGCTATTACCCCTTATTATTTCATTTAACGGCATTTTCTGTGCTGAAGCTGTCTGTACTCTAACATTTTAACAAGACTACTTGACTTTAAGGACGCTCAACGAACATTTTAACAAAAGATCTGTCACTAATTTATGGACCATACATCATTCAGGTCCACTACGTTTGCATTTTCATTGAAACTTTTTCCAAACATTAGCTGGTATTATCCTATGCTTTTTGTAGTGAGAAAATAACTGGAATGTCTATCATACAGTTCCTGCAGTGCAGAACCAGTAAATTCTTTCTAACATACATTTAAACTTAAAATACATTATTTACCTTTTCCGAGAACTGATACAGTTATTTTATGTTTTAGGAAGGAAGAAGTGTACAGCAGTTGCGAGATGAAGGTACCAAACAAGCAGAACGAAACAACACCATGTATGTACGGTTGGGAATATGATGATACTTGGTTTTCAGCAACTGCTTCCTCCCAGGAAGACTGGGTATGCGAAAGAGAAATGTATCCTAACACTATATATTCCGTCAGTCACTTCATTTCCATCGCTTTTGCTGTTCTGCTTTTCTTCGTTGGTGACAGGTAAATCCCTAAAGTTATAATAGGTACTTAGTCTTGTAAGAAAACCATGGAAATTTATCTCAATGATTAAAAGAGACCTGGTTTCGATACGAAAGAATGAATTGTGTATAATGTATAACTTTCAAGCTGTCTGCTTGAGACATTATATCAAACACAAATCTACTTTGTTCAAATTCATTTCCTCTACTTCCATGAATGTTACGCAGCTAACACGAAAAAATAATCGTAATAGTTGTAAAAAACTGAGGCGCGGTTTACACTGAGGCAATATAACATGTGGTACGGTACGTGATACGATGCAGAAGCACCCGCATTTGAAGAGCGTATAGAAAATACTCGAAGCGAATTATCTGGTTCACGCATGTATCTCTATCGTCCCGCCCGGCAAAACACTGGGTGCTGGTCTATCCACGGAACTCGAACCGTACGATACGCTGGGGTTGAAATTTCAAGTCATCCAGTTTGCGTTAAAAAATTGTTTTATGTACATGATGCAAAGCTTCGTCCGTCTCTGTAGTTAGTTTCTCAGTAAAGCTTTTACTTTTTACGTAAAAAAATACAAAACCACTGTTTTGGGTTTTGGGCCTGTTCTCCACTACACAGTCTTTCTTATTCGATTTTGAGGAAACTATTCGGAAACCAAATATTTTTGCACACCTTACAGCCACACATCACAACCTGATAATGAACTGGTTTTCATTTCGTTATTAACAATAGTTTATGTGATACTTATAAGTAAAATGCAGCACCCTTCATACTTTGAGAAGTTTGCAGTGAAAAGTGTTCGAGTAGTCGCTGGCCAGTTTACAGTTGGTGCATATTACTGCATGATAATTATAGCTAACATACCTAAATTGTTTTTAACGCTCCAAGGAGAGCCGTACCACTTTCCAGTCTCGAGTAAACACGTGATACATTCGGGCGACTGGCTGCGACATGCGACACCGCACAACGCTCGACGCCATGTCCACGCACCACCCTGTGCTGAGCTGAGCTGTTTCACATTGCTGCTGATACAAGCCGAAGCAGGCGTTAGAATTCTCCCATCATAATGAACTTCTTCCATTTCTAACACAACATTGCCTAGCCCTACACAGAACTCAACATGTAACACTACATCATCGTTGGTGACTCATCTGACTTCAGATCCGGCAACGTTCTTTATAAATACACGTGAGTCTGAAAATCATACTCTGTCGTAACATACTGAACAGTTGCAGCTTTTCAAATTGAATTCATTATTGGTACACCTATTTCGTGGCGAAATTTTTAACGCAGTTCACACACTTTCACCAATTTATGTTTCTGTATTGAGTAACTTCTCAGCAGAATAAAGAGCAAGTCCCAAATTTGTGTCTTGCTTTGTCAGAGTTGGTAATACTAGTTGCTCCAAAAAGTGGAAACTATCTGGATTCATTTTGTAGAATTCGTGAAATTTGTGTTCGTTTTGAGAGAGCTCACGGCAATCGCAGCTGGACTAGCTTTGATTTTAATAGCATTGAACGGGTGCATCCAGTACTTTCTTTCCTTTTTAAGTTTTTTGAGCTTCAAACGCGGACAATCCACAATATCGTACTCTTTAGACGAGCCCATGATTGCAGCTGAGCCAGAAACTTGATTCGTGCTGTCTTCTTTGTCGTAACGGAGGCTGCATCGCTTATCACTTCACATATCGTATAGCCGGTATGAAGTCTCTGGTAATCCATCAAGTGGGGCTGCAGGTGGACACGTAGTACTGGAATAAAGATAACAAAGCCAGCGGCTGTATTTGAATATAACTTCGTTCATTCTTTTCGAAACATACTAGCAGTTCCGACACCACATGGTGTCATCGTCAGGCCCCGAACGAAACCTGCCATTCACAACCGTTTTCATGTGCAATGAACAACATTGTATGAAGCGGTCCTAACTGGCGAAACTGGTGGCATGTTATAAAAAGAATAAACGTCGTCAGATTCAAATACAGCCGCTGGTTTTGTCGTCATTTTTCAAGTACGGCGCAATGGACGCCAGTGTCGCACCGACAAGCGTCGCGCCACATCACTTTTATTACAAGGAATCGTGCGGCATATCGTATCGCCTCAGCGAGAATCGCGTCTTAGAGTTTCGTCATTCGCAGTAACCGCTCATTTATACTAAGCTAAAACAGTTTACCCAATGAGAGCTTACAGAAAACTATTCTGCAGTCATGTTTAGCAATGTTAATCAAACACATTCCGATTTACTAGGATCGGAACCACATTTCTATACTGTAGCTAAGAATTTACCGAAAACGGACTTGCTGCTCGTCATGGTGTACGATAGGGGTAGTGTTCACTACTATCAGATGTAGTGGTGGTGGTGGTGGTGGTTAGTGTTTAACGTCCCGTCGACAACGAGGTCATTAGAGACGGAGCGCAAGCTCGGGTTAGGGAAGGATTGGGAAGGAAATCGGCCGTGCCATTTCAAAGGAACCATCCTGGCATTTGCCTGAAACGATTTAGGGAAATCACGGAAAACCTAAATCAGGATGGCTGGAGACGGGATTGAACCGTCGTCCTCCCGAATGCGAGTCCAGTGTGCTAACCACTGCGCCATCTCGCTCGGTCAGATGTAGTGTCGGACCAGTTTATTATATATGTAAAAGTCGGCGATGTTTGTTAGGATTAAGGCGAGACGTTATTCAATACTTTAAAAATTGACCCTATTAATGAATATTAATCATCTCCTCAAGGCAAAGAGATCATCATTGTTATATAATTTTTTAGATTTACTACTGAACTTTCCACTGATTACCTACGTTATACGTTGCAGAATTGTAGGATTTCCCTTGATAGGCGAGCGGTGCACTAGACAGAAATATGTTATGCCGATAGCAGAGTACTTGTGGAGTGCTCATGGGAGTTTGTTAGGCTAGGCGACAGCTTGAGGTCCTCTAGTAAACCCTCGCCAGACGATGTGCAGAGAGCGAAATCAGATCGCTTAAAAAATAAAGACACTTCGATCATGAAAATTGTAACAGTTAATTGCCGAAGCATTCCTAACAAAGCCCCCAAATTTACCGCGAGCCAGGAAGGCTGTGACTCTCAAATTACACTGACGCAAAAAACTTGCAAAAACAAAAATAATTAACGTAGAGTAATGAAAATCCAGGAACATTTGCCTAGGTAACATATTTAAGTGATTAATATTACAAGTAAGCGTGAGATAAGTCATTTCAACTGTGAAATGCTGGTACATTAATAACCGGCATAGCCACCAGAATATTGAACGTGAGCATGCAACCGGGCAGGGATACAAGTACCGGATGCCAGGTTTAAGGATGGAGTTCCACGCCTTTCGCGCTTGATCGGTCAATACAGGGACGGTTGTGATGGCTGTGCATGATACTGGAGTAGATGATGTCCCGTACGTAATCGATTAGAGACAGATCAGATGATCTAGCAGGCCAAGGCAACATGTCGACACTCTGTAGAGCATGCTGGACTACAGTAGCGGTACGTGGGCCAGCGTCATCCTTCTGGAAAACACTCCCTGGAATACTATTCATGAATGGCAGCACAACTGCGCAAATCACTTCACTGATGTACATATTTGCAGTCAGGATGCGTTGATAACCATGACAGTGTTCCTGCTGTCATACGAGATAGTACTTCAGCCATAACTCCAGATGTAGCTACAGTGTGTCTAGTACGCAGAAGGGTTGGTTGCAGGTCCTTCACACAGCTATCACTGGCACCGAGGCAGTACCAGCTTTCATCAGCAAACACAATAGATCTCCACCCTGCCCCTCAGTGGCTCTCGCTTGACGCTCCTGAAGTCGCAAATGCCGATGGTTTGGGGTCAATGGAATGCACGCTACCAGGGCGTCTGGATCGGAGCTGTGCTTGAAGTAACCGTTTTCTAAGAGTTCGTTGTGTCACTGTGGTGCCAACGGGTGCTCAAACTGCTGCTGCAGATGCAGTACGATGCGCCACAGCCACAGCCCGAACGCGATGGTCTTCTTTCTCGGTGGTGCCATGTAGCCGTCCGGAGCCCAGTCTTCTTGCGACCATACATTTTCGTGGCCGCCGCTGCCAGCAATCATGTACAGCGGCTACATTCCTGCCAAATCTTTCTGCAAATATTACAGGAGAAACATCCATTTTCTCGTAGCACTATTACACGATCTCGTTCACTCAGTGAGGCGTTGATAATGGTGTCTTTGTCGCCTTAAAGGCATTCTTGACTGACATCAATTCAACACGGCCAATCGCAGAGGTAACTAACGCTCACAGCAATTACAGCGTGTATTTAAAGCAAACCTGATTTGTGTCCTCATAGTGGCGCAACTAACGCCACTCGTATGAGACAGGCGCGAAATTTTAATAGACATCATCTTTCAGATTGAAAACTAGAAACACGCCTACCAACTTCCGTTTATGTCGCATAACTCCTTCTTGGTGTTCCGACTTTTTTCCCCTCAGTGTTTAATCGGAACCGAGAGCAGGGTGAAATCCCAAGCATGTAAATAGCTCCGACATATTTGATGAGGCATGTGACGTATATCGAAGAGACAAGCTAGATATCATCGTTGTAATCGACAGATACATTAAATCTATCGAGGTCGAAATTGAGTCAGGCTGCAAAATAACCTGGACACCACCAGGCCACCTCGATGAAGTCAAGTTAGTCATCCGATATTTTTCGGCTTTCTTATTCCGCCGTGGCAATTATAGAGTAATTAAAAGAACATTTAAAAACACTAGCACGTAAATACTGCAACCATGCATTATCAGTGGCAGGCGACTTTTGCATGTAGATTATGGAGTGAGACGTCTAGGAATTCAAAGCAGTCGATACGGACATACAGTCGTCTAGAATAATTTCGAACACAGTTTCCAAAAACGATCATGAACTGGCTCTAAAACCCATAGTAATGGAAATATTTGAGGCCTTGTAGCTACAAACATATCTAACCATAATGACAGTGTCAGTAAGGAGACAGGGATAAGTGATCATGATATCATCAGAGCGACGATGATTACTAAAATTAACAAATCTATCAAGCACGCTAGGAGATCGTATGCTGGAAAGAACAGAGAAGCAGTTCATCGTGCTTGTTGATATTGTCATCGTTGGAGACATGGGATCTGTTGCAAGTTTTTTTATTAAGGACTGAAATCGCCGAACATAAGATCGCAAATAAATTTTTATTTTCATTACTAGTTTCATCTACACATGAATCATCTTGAGATCTAAAATATAATACCGCAAAGAAGAATACAGCAACGCACAACAATTTATAATAATCAAAATTATAGATCCAAAATACAAAACTGAACATAAAATTATAAGTAAGTAGTGTGTAGGCTTAGGGTCCGATGACCTCACCAGCTTGGTCCCATAAGACCTTACCATAAATGTCCAATTCCATTGTAGTATCTGCTCTTGTCTCTCTAAGCTTCCGTATTTTTGCGTTTTATTTGTTGCCAAATTGTTGTAATTCCTTAGTAAACGTTTTTACTGATTAGATGTCGGATCCAAGGTTCAGCTTAATTACTTCAAACGGTAAAGGCATTTTTCTGGCGACAGACTAGTAGACTTACGGACTTCAGAACTGTACGTGGCAGCTACAAAATTTAAATATGCCTCCAAATTTTTATGATTAGTGTTAACGCAATAGCTCGACATCTTCCAGATCGTGTGATAAACTCTCTCTGTTCTCCAATTCGTTTGAAGGTGGCAGGGGCTTGTTCGCAGCTTGCGAATCCGGATAAATCGACAAAATTGCTTCATAAGATCAGATACGAAATTGGTAGCCTCGTTTGTAATTAATGTGTCCAGAATGCCAAATGTGAGCAACCAATTATTTACTAATGCTTGAGTAACTGTACTCGTTTTATGGTCACTAATTGCAACCATTACTATTAACACCAGAAATGGTCAATTATAGTAATTATTCATCTATTTGCTGATGTCGTTTTATTAAATGGGTTTAAAATGTGTGTTCCAAGCATTTCAAATGGCGTAGATACTCCACGTAGATGTTGTTAAGGAATTTGTCGGTGGGTAATATCAACTCGCTGCGCACAAAGTACACAGTTTCTGACACATTGCTCGACACGTTTTCTAGTCTCCCACGAAAATTTTTCGGCAATTCGTCGATCAGTTGCTTTTCGCCGACCATGGCCTGACAACATATGATCTTGTGTTTGTGGCAAGATTTCGCTCTAGAATGCTTCAGGTACTCCCACTTGTAATCTGCAGTTTTTGTTCGGCACAGCAAGCTGTAGTGCATCACGAAATGAGGTTGCGTCTCGAAATGTTGACAGGCGCCATCAGCAGCTTGAGCCTTTCGCCATCCAGCAACTCTCCCATTCAGAGTTTGTAGAACTGCAGTTTTTTGTACTCAAACTGTCGGCGTTAGCATGGCTTTACCCTGGTTCGTATATTACCTTGTAATCAAATTCACTCAAACGATGTACCCTTGTTAATCTGCTGCAAGGATCCTTCAGTCCCAACAACCTTGTGAGAACAGCGTGATCCATCACTATCTTAAACTTTTGGCCACATCATCAAGAACAGAAGTAAGAAATAGCCTAAATTACTGGTAGTATATCCTTCTCAATCGTGGGACAATTTTGCCCCGCTTTGTTCAACTGTCAGATTTGTATGCTACAGGGCGTTCTTTGCCTGTTCTGTCCTCGGACAAACCCCAGATCGATATTACTCGTATCACAAAACAGAATAAATTCTTTTTCAAAATCAGGGAATATCGGAACTGGGTCTAATGTCAGTGCTCACTTGAAAATACTTAACGCCAACTGACATTTGGTAGACCATTCAAATTTTGCTCCTTTCCGTAACAAACGATTCAAAGGTCTGGCAATTTCAGAAAAGTCCATTATGAACCAACGATAATAGTTACAGAGCCCAATGATCCTTCGCAACTATTCACCTGTCTTCGATGGCAAAAAATTCTGAACTGCTGAGACCAAGCGTGGAAGTGTTCTCAGATCCTCCTGGCTAATTATATGCCCAAGATAATTTACTTCTTTTGTCACAAAATGACATTTATCGGTGTTTAATTGTTAGTCATGCTGTTCTTAGTGTTCTGAATGTCTCCTCCAAACATTTCACATGCTCTTCCACGTCCTTTTCAGTCACTATTACGTCATCCAGATAGATCAAACATTGCTTTGGTTTCAGTTCTCTAAGTACGCCATCTAATAATCTCTGAAAAGTGACAGATGCATTCTTGAGTCCGAATGACATTCGACAATAATGGAAATGACCCCATAGTATGAAAAAAGCTGTCTTTGGTCGATCCTCTGTTGCTACTTCTATTTGGTTATATCTGCTGTTAAAATTCATTGTGGAGAAATAGTTACAGTGACCCAAGTTGTCGAAAGTCTCTGTTTGTTTGGTATCTAATGTGCCTCAGTGATCGTTCGTGCAACGAAGTATTGGTAGTCACAGCAAAATCTGTATGTTTTAGTCCCATCTGGTGACTTTTTCGGGGAAAAAATTACGGCTGTTCGCCCACCGACTACCACTATACATAATAATACCGCCAGCTAGCTGCTAGTCAATAAATTCTTCCGTTATCTGTTGGACACAATTCGGAATTCAGTAGGGATTCTTGTACACTGGAGCATTACTACCTGTTGGTACTCTGTTTTGCGTGAGTGACGTTGCTGATAACGAACCACTCGGGTCAAGCAAATCTATGAGCTACAGTAACAAACCTTCTAGGGCTTCTCTATCATTTTCCTGTAAATGTTTCACTTCCGATGTATGCAGATGCATTGACGGTTTGCTTGCGGCAGAGGTCCTCACTTGATCTACCCATGTCATTTTCCTCCAAAACATCCAAATTAGTAACTAGTAAACCCTCTGGCAGACTACTTCGTTCCTGCCAAAATTATCAAGATGAACCAGAACCGCAAAATCTTTGTTCACGTCACTGACACATACTCTACTTCTGCGTGGAAAATAGTGTGTGATTTACCAAATTCTTCGTTAGTTTCCAGTGGTTGTACAACATATAATCAATCCATACCTATGCTCACCCAGATCAACGTCGCTATATCTTGCGGTGAACCTTAAGATAGCTTAACACTTGTAACTGCTACCCCTTGAGGAAACAGTTACACTTTGTGATATTCAGCGAGAAAGTCGAGTCCCATCACTAACCGCGGAAATACTTACACATTTTCTCGAAAACACGTTAAAACTGAACAGCGCTATCCCCAATGACTTCACGTCAGATTCATTTACTCCCCGTAAGCTGTACTTTAGCGAACGCAGACTCTTTCTGCCCAAGAGATCCAAACTAACTACTGACACATGAGCCCCTGTGTCCAGTAGAAATTTATGATCCGTATCATTTACTTTGCCTGGTAAACAACACCCTGTCTCTGCATACGTTTCTGCAGTCTCGTGTTCTACTGGGAATGCTATCTGATGACGGTCCCCCATACCTGTTTAACGACCGATTATTAGGAAGTTGCTTGACCCGTAGTTTCTTCGGACAATCACATTCTTTGTGACCCACCTCTTCACATTCATAAGTTTTGGGCTGTCGACATTGTTTCCTGATGTGAGCAGTGCGCTCACACATAAAACACTTCACTTCAGAAAGAAAAACACCGCTATCACTCTGTCTTAGTGTGCCATGTCGATCCCGTCAAATTGTGTAGCAGTCCTAACGGCTACAGATAAGTCATTTGGGTTCTGCATTCTGACGTCCGTGACACATCAGGAGAAATGAGCCTTAGAAATACATCCAAAGCCCTATTCTTTGCCCCATACACAATCACTTGGCCAGCCTCCGCATTCTGTGTTTGTGCGTTCAGTTTCCTAATGCTGTCAGAGAAGAATTTCACTGATTCACCGTACTTCTGGTATATTACATTGAGTTTTTCATTCAAGTGCCTCATGACGTCCTGGTTCCGATAGCGCTGCGTTAAACGGTCAGCCAATTCATTAAACGTTTGGACCTCACTGAGGGTCTCGTGGTACATAACATAAATTTTCGCGTCACCCACTAACCTTAATTTAGCCATATTCAACGACGTTTTTCCGACCATTTTCCCAGTTTGGTGGCACCCTTTATATCACTAAAAAAATAAATACATCTTCGGTTGATTTCCCTGAAAATGGCGATATGGGATAGCTACTGTACGACTGACGGAATGTGTGAATACACTCGATAGGGTTTTATTTTCTCCTGTATCAAGGTGTTTTTGGCCGCCAATGGGGTCCCATTGCTCTATTCACCTTACCATTGCTTTACTGTCTTCACTTGTTGCGTTGCAGTTTGTAACAACGCGGCTATCTGCCTCTTCAGAGCTTCCACCGTTTAATTCAGAGTCGCTGCTCGAGTTTCTTGCATTTGTCTAATCTCCGTCCGTTACACGAGAAAAGAAGGAAACTGCACACAAACTAGGCAAAAACAGGAATTGACCTGTACTTAATCTTTATGCAGTATCATACCCAGCGAGATTCTGCACACTGGTGTGCTACGTGACCAACACTCCCACATCTACTACAGGTAGCTGACAAAGCCTAAATGCACGGCAAGTCATGCCGAGATAAATTACTGTATGGATACCTCGCTGGCTGCAAGTAACATCCCTAGTGTTCCCACGGACCTGAGACGTGTTTGTAGGTTCCTGCGGTCTAGCAAACGACGCGCTTAACGTACTGTGATGGTCGCTACGGCTCAACATGGCCATAAGAAAATAAAGAACAGTAAAGTAAACAAGTATCTCTCACTTACCCCACCAAATCTGTATGAAATTCAACTCGTAGATATTGACGTCACATCAGAGCTCCATGTATGGTAAGCTGCTGTTGTCCTAGATGTCTGGGTGTGGCATCAGTGTAGACGTCTCTACCACTGGTAACCACTTGCTGACAGTAGATATACGAGTCCAATCCCCAACTCCTACAGTCGTCAGGAAAGAGTCGGGCGGGATGCGGTGGTGAAGACCTAGTTACACTGCAGAGCGCCAGGAAAACATGATTGACCTAACACTTTCATTGGGCACTAAAATGGGATTGTCTTCCAAAGCACTACACGACAATCAAGCTGATGGAGCCGCGCTTTATCAACAGAGGAGAACCAGTGCGCACTCTACTCACAGTACAACCAGCAGAGTGAAGCATTGGGTGGAGTCTGCTGTATCACAGGGCCGCCTTTGATCCATGGAATCCGGCGGCCTCCAGCTCTGTGTATCGATCTCCTAAGTACTCTCGTTGACGTCGAAAAGTGCACTCAAGAGTCTCACCCTGGGTCGATCTGACGTAATCGATGGCTCATAGGGGGGCTCTCACCCCCATTTAGGAAACAGGAGCCATCAGTGTGTAGGCCTAAGAAACAGGATGAGCAACAGGAGTGCTCTCCCTCTTGAAACTGAATGATGGACAGTGTCCAGGTCACGCAGGTCAGGCCTCCAACAGGCCTGCAGGATGATGGCAGCCTCTGCAGTCCAACTGTGTTGCCTCAGAAGTTGGCAGTGCACATGGGAGCAGCAGCATCCTTTCAGCCGGCCTCATGGTTTCATAGAAGATCTAAACAGCAGGCATGCCAGTGGACCTCCTTAGCCTCCCCTCTCACTGGACAGCTGCAACTGACACAACGGCTGAGACTTCGCACTGGGTAGTCGCCGGCAATCAGTATTCAGCAACCAGACAGTTGTCAAGAAGGGTGGAGTATTTATGTTGGCGCTTCCCGTGCGGCCTGCAGCGATTGGGATGGCTACGACATCACATGTTCTGGTTTTCCCTCTGTGTAAGCTCTCCTAATAACTTCAGACATTCGCAGCTTAACTTTTCAGAAGCTCTTTTCTGCTGGCTCGACACGTACAGTGTTGCGTTGTACCTAGCCTTCCTTACGAAACTCTCCTTTGTCGCTAGTATGACGGTATCTCTCGGCTTGCATGATATTATGCTTCGCTTACAGACTTGGGTGCTCGGTTGTTCTCTCCCGTGTTACTATAGCTCCCGTGTTTGCCGCATGCCGCTCGGCATTTCCCCCTGTCTGGCAGTCTACTGATCATTGGCACAGGCGGTTCAGTTCTGGGAGCAGCTAAGACAGAACTTGGACGAATTTTTAGATGGTATTTTGGTATATAACAAAGTGTTACGGAAATGCTCTGTGAATTCACATGGAAATCTCTGGAGGGAAACACTAGTCAGAACGTTTAGAGAACTGACCTTTACAGCTGGCTGCAGAACGATTCTGTTGCCAGCAATGTACATCTCGCGTAAAGACCGTGAAAGCAAGACAAGAGAAGAAAGGGTTCGTATGGAAGCACATTGACAGTCGTTTTTACCTTGCCCCGTTTGCGTGTGGAACGAGAAAGAGTACAAGGTATCCTCTGCCACGCACCGTATGGTTGCTTTCCAAGCATGTAGGCCTATGTGCACGTAAATGTAGATGTTACTAGAAAATTTCGATCGGATGTCTGCACAATAATTTTTACAAGTTATTAAGGGAAGTAGTCATCATTTACTACAAATGGAAACTGAATACATTTGGAACTGTAGAACTCATTTCTCAATGGAACACCAAAGTTGTGTTATATCAGGTATAGATTCCACAGCAAAATTTTTTATGTTTTCCTAATGGCATGCACTGAGATACTTATTGTTTCGCTTGTCACTATACCGAAACTGTTTATGCTTTTCAGATTTGGCCGGAGGATAGAGTTTCTCACGAGCGTAAGCATGATGGCGGTATCCCGGTCACTGCTGACAGTTTCGGCGCCCGTCTTCCCGCTCTATGTCGCTCTCGCAGCGATAGCGGAGGGTCCAGCCTTGCCTTGCACGGAGTCTGCTGCAGCCATTGGTGAGTTTATCTCACTTTGAAACACTCAGGCATAAATATAGCTGCACATTACTTTACAGTCAAAACTAGAAAACTAAATTACTAGATTAAAACTAGATTACTAGATTAAAACCGAACAGCACACAATATATTGTTCTCCAAAACATTTATAGCTCATGGTTTCGTTTATATTTACTGACACATTCATGTATATATTTATTCCGTCTCGTTGACTTCGTAGAAGCAGATAAGAAAGTTTCTGTAGAGCCTTAACATTTTTTGCCTTACGAAACGCGTATAACAATGTCCGTTTTACATTGCATTTTTAAGTAATACTACCGTGTCTATTTTGTAAACGTTTGCGTTGCGTTACAATCATTTTGTAAAATACCTTTCGTACCCACGCGTTACCTCTATAGGTTCATGCTTATATGCTTAAAATGTCTTAAGCGAACATCTATTAACTGTGCACTACATTTCATCTTTGGAAAGAATGTAAACAAAATTAGTTCTTCCATAATTACCGTCAAAGTATGTATTTACATTACTCGTTTTTGAATTCTGACGTATGTGATTTCGGTTGCAGCCGCAGGGCTCAAGATGACAGGAATTTCACCCCGTTATCGGTGTATCTGTTTCAGGAATCGAACTGACTGGCATCAAACATCGCTCGCTCGTCAACTTTTTGGTATTTGTGTTTTACTGTTTGGGACCAATTTCTATGGCACTGGCAGCAATGTTGTTACGAAACTGGGTTCACTTTCTACTGCTTTCATCTGTCCCCTGCTTCATTCCGTTGTTGCTGCATAGGTAAGTACTTTTGTAAGGAATTGCCTTCCTGTTCTCCTTGATTGGTCAACTGACTCTCTTTTAATATGGACAAGTTGTCATCAATTGTATCCTAGCTCTCCAGCCTAAATTTTTATCACCTAGACGTTTTGCAGTGTTATCTTTATTCGGAATATTAAAAAATATGTAATGTAGTGATATAGATTCATGAGCTGTTTATAGTGCAGTTACCTATATACGTGTGCTGAACTGTTTCTAATGAAGGTCGTTAAATGGGTCGATGACTGCACTGGATGGAATGTTATGTGGCAGTGCATGTATTAACAGCTTGGTGTGAGCTATGTGGAAATTTTGTGATGGAGCTTCCGATAGAGTCTTTATTTGTAGAACGGACAGAGATGGAATGTACTATACTTTGCAGTAAGGGCCAATTTCAGAATGGATATATCGATGAAGAAGAAAGTGCCTTTGGGATGAATATGTTATGTATGGCGCAAATTGAAAGCGGTATAGACTGTTAGAGGCGTTTCATAGCACCAGTATTATTGAGAAGACGAGAGATAGTGGGATTTGTCAGCTCTAGTTTGCGGAATGCTCTGGATTCCTAGAGGTACTACTGAAATCTGTAGTGAACTGTGAGCTTAGTTAGCTGGTAAAGGTTGCCTGTGGAAGAGATTAGATGGATTTAAAAAAAATGAGATGAAGAGATTTCAGGTTAAGGCTCAACAGAGACTGATAAAAACGGAGGGAGAATTTCTGAAAAATAGTAAAAAGTCGCAATTTGTGTGTCACGGTAGTGAGAAGGTTTCATCCTTTGTTAGCTTTGTTTCAGACTGTTACTAAGAGACGCTTCCATGTAACTCTGTAGAATAAAGTTAGTCTTAGCTATTTTATTGTTGTAGTAATATTTGCTTAAGGGTGGTGGACACTAAAGGGGACGTTGATGAAACAAACCAGTGACTGGTTAGCCTATGAACATTCTCTAGGGTCTAGTGGGATAGGTCAATATTGAGGAAACAAACGAGCGACTAGTTAGCCTATGACTATTCCCTAGCATCTGACGGGATGGATTAAGAGGTACTAGAGGTGAAAAAGAATATTCTGCAGACAGAATAGAAGATGTGCTTCAGAGAAAGCGAGAAGGCTGATTCAAGGGCAATGAAGGCAGTATGGTCGGCGTCATTGGGAAAGGCTTCTCAACACCTTGAACCTGGGAAAATTTGCCATAGAGTCCCAAAACACATGGTGCATTAACATCTCCTAGGAACAGACCGAGTGAGGGAGGTAGGAAATAAGGTAGGAAGAAACCCTCCATCCACGACAGACAAACGTTACACAGTCCAAGATTACATGGGCTGTGCTTTTATAGCAAAATCTGACTAGCTCTTATGCAAGAGATAGCAGTGGAGTGACGTATGTCATTCATACAGACTGTCACAAATCCTTGAGTTCTCTCGCCAATGATTTTTTTTTTTTCATTGAAGTATCTATCCCCTACCCACAGGGCGTCCGTAGGTTTAAAATATGCCTCCTGTAGACAAAAGCAGTGGCGACGTCCATGTGCTAACAGTGCTCCACATGCGTTCTGAACACATTCATGCTCAACTGTAGTTATGAAGATATTGGAGAGGAGGATAATGTGCGTGACAGGGCTGTCGGCATGGAGTTTTGAGGAACTTATGGCTCGATGTATCCGTTTCCCTCAACTTTCATTTGAACAATTTTTTTTCGGTAACGCCAGTGAAAAACAACATATAACAGTAGCATCACCACAGACTACAATAACTGATGCAAACACAGAAACTTTCTCATGAAAGTTCCCCTGCAGAAAGAAAGTTGTGGCTGAGTCTGGAGCTGAAGTCTCAACACCCGAACCAGAAACAGCAATGGATGGAACTAATCCTACCTCGTATATCATAATTAACAGCTAAGAGTGTCTTGGGTTAAAATATGCGATAACAGTAGCAAAAGCTTGCCAGCAAACGTGGGTCAACAAACGAGTTGTCTGCTTCAGCACGATACATGTTACAATTTACTGTACACTCATAACCTAAATGAAGTCTTCCACGTGTCATCCTCACATTTTAATTCAATACTGTACTCGTCTCTATGGCAAGTTACGAATTTTTTCAGACACTACAGATCATTTCGCAAATCTTGACAAGACTGTACAATTCTAGAGTAGCAAGGCTAAGTTCACCCTGTGTCACTTCAATTAATGGATTTTTAATTGGCTTCAATTCCTGTCATCCCCCCCCCTCCCCACCCCCTTTTCAGGCAATTGTGCAATGATGTCACAAGATAGCTGCCAAGTTAACGGACTACAGCATAACAAGATGGCTTTAAAGGTGTCGGACTATAGCGCTACATTATGATATCAGATAAATGGAGCACAATGGCAGACTGTGACACACTATGAGATAGGAAATACATAACATAAATGCTGACTTTAATGCAAACTATGACATCAGATATCTGGTGGTGCTGCAGTTGCTTACCCCCACCATTCACCGACTGAGCCAAAACCTACTATCCGCCTGTCACTTCTGTTCTGTTCACCATGATCGAAGGATCATGAAGTGTCAGAAGAGATCAGTCACCACATCCTACAAGAGTAAGAAGAAGAATGCTGTCACATTTGAATGTAAGTATTTTTACTAACCATATCCTGTCATAGCTACTATGTGTTGGGTCTGTTTGTGTGTGTGTGTGTGTGTGTGTGTGTGTGTGTTCTTTTCAAGAGACAACAGACACCCCATGCAGCATTACTGCCATGTTGAAGCTAGATACACATCTCTTCGAGCATCTATTGGCTGCACTGCGACCAATCGTTAATCTGCAGGAGTGCACATACGAGCTACCAGAGATATTTGATCAGGACATATAACCATTCACAAAGCCATAGTTAAGTGGTTCTAGTGTAATGCTGTTTCCACAACATATAATTCAATGGCCTGAAGATCAAAGCCTGTAAATGTAGGCATAAAAGCACGTGTCTGTCATGTAGCAATGGAAATTAAGAATGTCAAACATGGTATTAAAGTAAAATTAGCCTGATGGGTTAGAATGAGCTGTGTGTGCAACACCACACATTGGTAGCCATACGACCACAGAGTATGACCCATCTCATTCTCCTCAAGTCATCTACTGCTTTGGTTTGAGGCTATCATAGTGATGTATGGAGATACAGCACTCAACGTAGCATCTGGAGACTCCTCCATTCATCTGTGCCATTAAAGTGTTGTGAACTTAAGTGACGTAGGAAATGCATTATTGGTTATATTAGCCAGACTGAGTCAATGGCAGCCAATTATTAAAATTGTATTCAATGATGACATGACCATAGCGTTCATGTGAAGAACATAAAGCAGTGTATGAGTTCATAAGTCTGTGCAGTGTCAAAGTCATAAACTATTACGCCCATAAGTATTAACTCCATGTATTCTGAATTTAGAGAAAGAATAACAAAGTCCTTTCTTGCTTCTATATGTCTTAACTACAAAAAGGCTGCATTTTTGGAGTATAAGAACAGTTATTTGGAGAATACTGTACAGCTGTTGATGAAGTGAAAAAGAACTCACTGCAAGGTGGTATACTGCACCCAATGTGTGCTTTTTGACGTACGATAGTATAATAATCAAGCATAGTTTTTATTAATTTCACCATCCTCTCATTCAAGTACGGGTTTTAAAGTTTATGAAGAAGTACATCTATCATAGCTCACTGAGTAAGGTATCTGAGGAGGTTACTAAGAAAATAATAGGGTCATCACCAAACTGATTGAGCTACTGTGGGTGCATACTTTTAAAGGAAAAACCTATATATGAAAAACTTATTTTATCTGACTTTGTGCATATCATAAAGTTTATAACAAGGTTCACATTCAGAAGTAAGCACATCACTCCAACACTTGATACAGCAATCGAAAGGAGTGTCAAATATCATATAGCAATGGTATCAGAGGTACTGGAAACACATAATAGTTCAATGCATTTAAACATTATAGCCTTTCTATAAGTTTACCATAAAGGTCAAGAAGTGCCTTAGACAATAATTTTTAATTAAGCACTTGAATAGGAAATGTGCTTCCTCTTCCTTCATTTGGAGTCGATAGCCAGCTGCAGAATCTAGATATATTCAGGGATGATTAGTTCCAGAAACCTCAGGATGTGAGGGCTTAGTAGTGAATTATTGGATATTCAAAGTATGGGTTGATGGGCTGGTGTTCAGAATTTGCAGTATACTTTCAGTGCCCTCGCTTAAATTAACAACTGACACTGTTGATCAGCATTTATGAGGTTTAGAATCAAGTTTCATAACTTTATTATTTTTTAAAGACTGCAAGCATGAGTGATAATAATGAACTGAAAGTACAACCCAGCAAATACTTTCTTATATAATTGTAAGCAAAGATGATATATATTTTTTTTCTTTTTAAAGTTGCATACACTGTGACACATGATATATATGAGCACAAGCTGAAAAATGTATCTCCCAGTCGCTGACGTACATTCAAAGGGCGAACATGTTGAAACGTGTAGCAGCAATGCAGCCTTCTTGTAAATAGTGGTGATGATGATGACTATGGCAGAAAATTGTGGTAAAACTGTATGTATGTAACTCATTTTCTTTTCTCCATGCAGGTGAACCAAAACCATATGATACGAAAGTTGTGTTTGTTTAATACAACATTTATTTAAAACAACAGTGGCAGAAAATGTGTAACTATTGGAATGATGTTGGATCTACAGAGTGCTGGATTTTGAAAATCCTCGTTATAGCGATACATAAGAAATACTATCCATGGTTGAGTGGGTTCATTTATGTCACATTTTAACGCAAATTGCTACAGTGTTCAATGGATGCTCAAGCTCCTTCAGTGACTTATCCGACCATAACAGTTGCCACTGGGAACTTCCCACAAAGAGTTACACTCTTTACTGAACGTGTGTGCACCCATCTGCAGGAGCATACTTTTAAAAACTTAATGTACACCAGGATATTTTAGGGGAACGATTAATCTGGCAGCTGTCTATGTACAGATTCTATGAAGGAATCTGTACCAAGCTGATGGAGTGTGGACACAAAACTCAGCATCCATCAGATGAAATAGTATAGTATAGTAGTACTCCGTCTTCAGGACACAAGTGGCCCCCGGGACCATCCGACCGCCATGTCATCCTCAGATGAGTATGCGGATAGGAGGGGCGTGTGGTCAGCACACCACTCTCCCGGTCGTTAGGATGGTTTTCTTTGACCGGAGCCGCTACTAGTCGGTCGAGTAGCTCCTCAATTGACATCACGAGACTGAGTGCACCCCGAAAAATGGCAACAGTGCATGGCGGCCCGGATGGTGCATATAGTCTGCGGCCTCGAGCTGGGCTCCACTTCACCACCGTCAATGGAGGGTGAAGTTTTGACAATGCCAGCCACTCATGCTGGCGAAACGTCAGTAAAATCATTAGATGATCGTCGGCCAAAGAACCCAAAAAAAGAAGCCAATAGGCAGTTTCTCAACAAGTGGCCATGAAAGCCTTAACAATTTTGTACTGTTTTTTTACTTCACATTAGCGAGTCTTTAATTTGTTCTGTTCTGTTATCATAATTTTTTTGGCCTTCATGACTCCTGCATCGAACAACCATGTATCTGATTGCTATAGAAATGCGCTTCAGAGCTCAAAACTGTTGAAATTAATCATCCTAGATGCTCAGCAAGTTTTTAGTATATTGTTTGCATTGTCCTTATTTCATGTGTCTCACGCAGTCACTCTAAACTAATTTACTGGAGCTCCTCTCGTTACTGCTCTACGACCATTTATACACTACCATTTGTGGAAATTGCAACACCAAGATGGAAATGGTTGAATTCAGTTAATTTAATACCACCAGTTAGGTACATGACAAGTAACAAATGATAATCTTTTCAAATCTGTGCCGGCCGCGGTGGTCTCGCGGTTCTAGGCGCTCAGTCCGGAACCGCGCGACTGCTGCGGTCGCAGGTTCGAATCCTGCCTCGGGCATGGATGTGTGTGATGTCCTTAGGTTAGTTCGGTTTAAGTAGTTTTAAGTTCTAGGGGACTGATGACCACAGATGTTAAGTCCCATAGTGCTCAGAGCCATTTGAACCATTTTTTTCAAATCTGTACATGTCCTTTGAGCCCTACTATTCAGTATGTCATGTGGCCACTATGCACTGCAATTAGTGCTGCTGTACGCCGTGGCATTGAATCAATGGGGTTCTGAATACGTTTCTGAGGGATTTCCCTCCACGCAGTTTGTATCTGAGCTAACAAATCTGTTACACCAGTTATTGGATGACTGTGAAGCACCAGGTGCTGACCAACCATATGCCCAAATATGTTCGATGCGTGACATGTCTGGCGAACGTGCAGGCCAGGGAATCAATGGTACCAGTCGTTCTTCATAGAAGGCTTGTACATTCCTCGCAATATGTGGCCGGGAATTGTCCTGTTACGTCAGTGGAGATGCCTAAAACAGGCGGAGTACCTCAGACTCCACAACCTCCATTAGGTACCGGTTGCTGTTCAAAGTGCCCGCAATACGTACGAGGCGAGATCGGTTGTTGTAACCAATGGTGCCTCAAAACATCAAACCTGGTGTTTGTCTGCTTTGCAGCTCCAGGTTGCGCTCACCACGGTACCTCCAGACACGTATGCGGCCATCACTGTAGAGCACGTAGAAGCGTGACTCATCCGTAAAGATTACAAGTGTTCACGTACCCATTGCAGTCGGAGGAGCTTGTGGTTTCTGGACAATGGAAGCCGAGGTAATGGCATGCGTGAAACCAGTCCGACCTACAGCAGATGGTGACGAACCGTCGATGCAGACAAGTGCACACCTGTTGCACTGCTCCAACGAGGAACCAACACTGTGGATGACGCTGTACAGTCCGTAAAGGCCATGTGGGCAAGTTGACGGTCATCCCGTGTTGTGGTCATGTTCCGTGGTCCAGTTCCCGCTCGTCACTGGGTAAGACCTTTCTCTATCCACTGCTTCCACACACGCATCACTGCCGTAGCAGCATGCCTTGTGCGAGCCGAAATGTCACGGTAAGACAACCTCGTTTGCCGGAGACCGATCATTCTGCCCCGTTCGAACTCGCTCACACGCCGATGTGGCTCCCTTTGACGTCGACGAGGCGTACTGACACTCACTGTATTGTTTCCACTTTGTGTGACAGCTGTGCACCGACTACACTAGGCGCAACACCGACCCTGTCGGACCGACACGAGAGGGCTCTCTGCTCGGTCTACATGTGTCCCATCTCGCTGCAAAACGTATCACTAGTAGAGATGGGTCGAACTCGTTCATTCCCGTGAACTACTTCATTCATTTCACTCTTTGCCGTGAAGCGGTCAAATGAAGTAGTTCATTCATGAAGTACGGAAGCCTGGCGAAGTTGCCCAGTTCGAAGCTCAGCCGCGGCTGCGCTCGCTTCGCCTCGCTCGTACAATAAAGCTTCGTAGTACTTCATAATTTTACCAACAGATGGCCGAACTATGCAGTAACGTGCACGAAACGTTTTACGCTCTTACAGCGTCTGAGTTAACTTAAACAGAGCATGGTCGAGGGGGACAAAGGAATGATAAACAGAGGAGCCTGTCACATATAAAGAAGGTATTACATTTAATCTTGCTCGACATTTTCTCATGAAGCGCTCAAAAAAGTCTTTATCTGGCAAATTAAACATTATTTGTTGTATTCATGGACTGAAAACTAGGGCTACCAACGAAATGCAGTCCAATTTTATGTTCCTTTTAAAACTTAATCCAAAATACAATGAGTATGTTTACCACTGTCACAAAGTCTATATACCTACGTTAAGTAATTATTCAGAAGTTTTCCTGTAGATTTTATTTTTGTTGAGAATAATAATCCTCCAGCCGGCCGAAGTGGCCGTGCGGTTAAAGGCGCTGCAGTCTGGAACCGCAAGATCGCTACGGTCGCAGGTTCGAATCCTGCCTCGGGCATGGATGTTTGTGATGTCCTTAGGTTAGTTAGGTTTAACTAGTTCTAGGGGACTAATG
The DNA here is from genome assembly GCF_021461385.2 of Schistocerca piceifrons. Lineage (NCBI taxonomy): Eukaryota > Metazoa > Arthropoda > Insecta > Orthoptera > Acrididae > Schistocerca > Schistocerca piceifrons. The sequence goes on along the minus strand of NC_060140.1, from coordinate 389,144,852 downwards.
ACCTCAGCAGTTGAGTCCCATAGTGCTCAGAGCCATTTGAACCAATAATCCTCCAGATTCAAAACGTAAACTGTCACCTGTAGTCATTGGTACGATTTCACGTAAAATCCCTCTTTCAGTGTTATTAACAAACCTCTTATTTTCATGTTGGCTGTGCATGCTCACACAGCCAGCCTCTTCGTTTGTATCTTTAGTATTCATTTGTCTGCAAGCGCTGCCAACGGTAGGCTACCCGTAGACGCGAAGTTTAACTGCACAAATAGTCACGGGTAATGATGTCAGCACTGCAGGAAGCAGCTGACGCTGCATTCTCCTCGCCCCTCACCTCCCCAACCCCTCGTAAACCTATCGTTCCACACAAACACCGCGCGATTCGTCGACAGGCAGTAGAGGGAGGACTGAAGTGAAGGGAGGATGAGTGACGTAGCGGCGATGTAGTGGGAGAGGGGGAGAGAGTGAGTGAACTAGAAAAAAGTGTGGAGTGTGCTATCTGTGAAGAGTTTGAAGTACCAGTTCATTGAAATTGAGTGGTTAGTTCACACTTCACTGGAGTGAAGCGTTCATTTGAACGACTCATTCACGAGCTCCTCATCACTAATCACTACTGCTTGCACGCCCGTCGCTGCTTCCACCAAGTGTGGCGCTATTCAGGTAATTCCTTCTTGGTGATGTACTTTTCACAAATGGCAGTGTATTTTTGCTGCTTATTTACTTTTCCATCTTTCTTTACTTTACCTCTTCCGCTACTGTTTCTCTTTTGTTCTCCCCTCCCACTCCAGTTTCCCTCCGACATATGTCTTGAACCAGTTGCTAATGTCAAGCAATTGCAATCTCTTTTAACGATCTCTGCTAATTAGCACATTATTCCTCTAGTTCAACGCCTTGGATTTCATTGTTAGTGGCACAATTTTTTTAATATCTTGCCCACCGCTCTACTCCTACATCAGATAAGTATCGATAATGATACCAGCATATTCACTTCCCTTAACATTTTTTCTAATTTAAAGAGCTGAGATAAAAACTGAATGACTGACGCAAGTTTTTGAAGTTCATAACTATCTTAGGAGGTTTATTCAAACCGTATTGCCCTCTTATATATCACTGATGCACAGTTGGAGATTACAGTACTCGTAAGGGTACAAGTGAGTGCTGTTGCAACTTTAATGAAATGGTGAGTTCTGCAGCCTGATGTGTTCTCCTTTTGTTCCGTAGATATTTACCAGAATCTCCGAGATGGCTACTCAGTAAAGGACGACCAGAAGAGGCTCTCAAGGTTCTGGAGAGGGTAGCAGCAACAAATGGAAAGCCCCTACCTTGTGACACGTTGATGAAGCTTAATTACCTGTCTGAACAGAGAACTCCAAACATGGGTATCAGAAGCATCATTACCAACAGGAATCTCTTTAAAAATACAGTTTTATTACTTATTAGCAGGTTTGTGAATCTAATTTTTTTTATATAATTTTTTAAACTCGAACGAAAATGTCAATTTTTGGCGGTGGATGGTGAATATATACTTTTAGTTCATTAGATCCGAGTGAAAGCATTGTTTAAAATAAAAACCTGGAATACATGACGGTTGCTTGCTGATGACTGAAACCGATGAATCATCGTAGTGGTAACATCTGACTTGGTTACGTATTTCATCAATTGCATTGTACATACTCCACTGTGAAAGGGTTTTTAAAATTACTCTTATTTTGAAGCTAAAAATTTGTGGTTTTTCTGCTTTTAAACGTATTAGCTACTCATGTATATATTTTAGTGAAATTTATAATGAATGTAAAAATACACTGATCAGCCAGAACATTATGACTACCGACATACAATGCATGTAGTATCAGTGAGCATACTGTCTGTGTGTAGAATGGGGAAGCCATTCAATGTATCTGAGTTTCACCAAGGGCAGATTTTGGTAGTCCAGAGGCTCGAAACGAGCATTTCGGAAACTGAACAACTTGTCAGGTGTTCGATGAGTGCTGTGGTGAGTGTCTTCAACACGTGGCCAAACGAATGTGGGGCCACATCCAGACGTCGTGGCCTAGAGCAGTCATCTCTCATTGCAGATGTTGGACGTTGCAGGCTGGGCAGACTGGTAATAGTGGACAGGCAGCGAACTGTGGCGGAACTGCAGTCAGACTTAAATGCTGGGCAGAGTATAAGTGTGTCTGAAAACACAGTGCACTGAACACTCCTAACGATGGGCCTCCGCAGCCAACGACCCATGCATGTGCCAATGTTAACACCGCAACATCGGCAACTACGACAGAAATGGGCACCCGACGATCAGCACTTGACGTTGGCACAGTGGGAGATCATTGCAAGGTGTGATGGATCCCAATACCTCTTTCACCATACCGATGAAAGGGACGAATCGCTGGACACTTATACTGCACGTCAGAGACAAGCTGGAGTGGCTCCATTAAGCTGGAAAACATTAATATGGGCATCCATGGATCCAGTGGAGCTCGTGCAAAGTATCGTGACGGCCAAGGAGTATCATATACTGATTGGAGACCACATATAGCCCCTCGTGAGGATCATGTTTCCCAAGAGCAGTGGCTTTTTTCAAGAAAATAAGGCACCATGCCACAAGGCCTTGAGTGTTATTGGAGTGGTTTGAGGAACATAGTGGTGAGTTTCAGTTGACTTTCTGGCTCCCCAACTGGCCAGATATGAACCCATTTGAACACATCTGGGATGAGACTGAATGTGGCGTCAGCGCTCATCATCCCCCTCCCTGGAATTTAGGGGAATTAGGTGATCTGTGTGTGCCGACATAGAGCTAACTCCCTCCAGCGACCTGCCAAGGCCTCAGTGCTTCCATGCCACACTGTGTCGCTGCTGTTATCCGTGCCAAAGGTGGATAAACTGGCTATTAGGTAGATGGTCATAATGTTCTGGTTGACGAGTGTATGTTGTGAACAGATAATTATATAGTTGCGTCATTGATGCATTGTAGACTAACCATGACAAGCAGCAAACAGGGTAGCTCTCACGACTTTAAAAGGCATTTAACCAGCTACCACTGTTAAAAAAGCCTGTTTACTATACTAACTCTTTTGATGTGGAGAATCACAAACAGTCAGACATATCACAGAAGTATTGTCCCACAATACCATAGCATAGTAGACCACAAGGCTTCCTGCTAACGTCTAGAGAGTCGATAGATTACATAAATGCTCTAGATGTTTCCGTAATGTTTGAATTGTTTATGTTATGCTCTAGATCTCTTCAAGAGGCACTTAGGGCCATAAAGGGTCCAACTTCTGGTGATTTCATCATGAAAGGAAGAGAGAAGTGCAGCTGACTATACAAAAGCCTCCCGCGGTATTTCCTTTTCGTGATCGGCTGGGTCGAAATAGGGGGCATTTGAGGAACTGCTGGACGATCGACGGTTTCTGGGTCACTGACTGTTCTTCGGTATTTCTTTTTCGTGATCCGCTGGGTCGAATATAGGCGGCATTTGAGGAACTGCTGGCCAATTGATGGTTTCTGGGGCGCTGCTTGTTCTTACCTGTAGGGGGAGTGAGTGCCAAACCCAGTGTGAAAAGCGGTTCGGCCTCCATGGCACCTCAGTTCGAAAATACTCAGCGACTGATTGCTAGGCAGTGCTGGGAGATGGTAGTAGCTCAGGAGTTCGAAGTGGTTCGATGTCCATTGGCTCCCATTGCATGTTACTGTCGTTTCACCTTTTCGTGATCGGATGGGTCGAATATAGGCTGCATTTGAGGAACTGCTGGCCGATCGACGATTTCTGGGGCGCTGCTTGCTCTTCGGTATTTCCTTTTCGTGATTGGCTGGGTCGAATATAGGAGGCATTTGAGGAACTTCCGGCCGATCGACGGTTTCTGGGCCACTGCTTGTTCTTCGGTATTTCCATTTCGTGATCGGCTAGGTCGAATATAGGCGGCAATTGAGAATCTTCTGGCTGATCGACGGTTTCTGGGGCGCTGCTTGTTCTTCGATATTTCCTTTTCATGATCAGCTGGGTCAAATATAGACGGAATTTGAGGAACTGCCGGCCGATCGTCAGTTTCTGGGGCACTGCTTGTTCTTCGGTATTTCTTTTTCGTGATCCGCTGGGTCGGATATAGGCCGCATTTGAGGAACTGCTGGACAATTGATGGTTTCTGAGGCGCTGCTTATTCTTACCCGCAGGGGAAGTGAGTGCCAAACGCAGTTCAGATGTGAACAGTGGGTCGGCGTACATGGCACCTCAGTTCGAGAATACTCAGCGACTGATTGCTAGGCAGTGCTGGGAGATGGTAGTAGCTCAGGAGTTCGAAGTGGTTCGATGTCCATTGGCTCCCATTGCATGTTACTGTCGTTTCACCTTTTCGTGATCGGCTGGGTCGAATATAGGCTGCATTTGAGGAACTGTTTGTAAGGTGTCAGGCAAATCCAACACCTTCCATGAAAACTCTGACATGATAAGCAAATCTAGTAGTATGTCACATAGCTCCGAATAAATCGTGACATTAAATTAATCAAAGTAATACGAGTAACGAGTGAGCAAATGGAATACCACAGGCTAACACAAGAATGCCTAAATGCATGTCATACCTTCCCACCGTGAGACAGACGCAGTTCCGAGGGGAGAAACGAGAACAGAAGCTGAGAGCAGAACCGTGTTAAGCTGGAAGGCCCTACGATAAGGGACGGACGGACACCCACGTCGCCAGCTAACCGCTAGGACACCACCCGCAAGTTTTAGCGTTAGACGTTTTCCCGTCTCCGTTACGTCAGGACCACCCCTCAGCCCATGTTAAAAGCTAGAGCCCCCCAGAAGAACAGTATAGATCTTACGATGACACAAAAAGGGCTACACCACCCGCAAGTTTTTAGCGTGAGACTTTTTCGCGTCTCTGTCACGTCAGGACCACCCCCCAGCCCATGTTAAAAGCCAGAGCCCTCCAGAATAACAGTATAGATCTTATGATAACACAAAAAGGGCTACACCACCCGCAAGTTTTAGCGTGAGACTTTTTTGCGTCTCTGTTACGTTAGGACCACCCCCCAGCCCATGTTATAAGATAGAGCCCTCCAGAAGAACAGTATAGATCTTACGATAACGCTAAAAGGACCACACCAGCTGCAAGTTTTAGCGTGAGACTTTTTCGCGTCTCTGTTACGTTGCAAACTTTAACAAACATTGCCCCACCACGAAAAGTATAACGTATCTCATTGGATAGACAGAATTTTTGTAGACAGAGCTTAAGGTTAACATTGAGACCCTGATTGGTTAGATGAAAACACAGCCAGATAGTTTTTTTTTTTAAAACCAACTTCGGTAAATTGTAGTAACGAGAAGTTAGGGAGAGTTGCTTCCGAGAGGGCGAGCTGGACGGAGCTGCGCCGGCCGCCGCCCCCTGACGATCAACGACAAGGTAATGAACGCACGTAATGCCGCATTTTTGAGCACATAAGGCTTCACTCAGAACCCCGCAGAAGTCTCATCTGTTACATCCCCTTTACGTAATACTAGTGTCGATCGTCAATTAAAGCTCATGGTGTTCACATTTGCCACTTGAAGTAAAAATCCGAAACGCGATGATTTTTCTCTTATATAGTTATTGAGAAGCCACATCAGCCACTGTAATTTACGACAAGTTAGATAAGTAATTAAACCTGATTGAGGGTCACTGTAGACAATTTTGATAGTTTTCTCTTTTGTGAAACTTAATTTAAACCTAGATTATAGACGTGATATGGCATAGGTCATCCTTCGATCCATTGTAGAACTTGGAAACCCATTCAGGGAATATTCGTTCACATTTTTGTTGAACACAGTTGGTTTTTACCATCCTGTATTAAAACATTTCCTTTTATCAATAGTGCAAGTTATAAACAATGTTTTGTGAGTAAAATAAAATTTCCAATGGTAAACTTAACTGCTTTTTCGACGTTATTTTACCAGCTAACTAAAAATAGGAAAGCCTTGAACCCCTTCCACTAAATTTAGTTAGTATTAAGATTCTTTTACAGGGAGTGCAGTGGAGCTGACGCTGAAATCATTAAGTATTTGGTTATATCATCGCTAGTCTCACTGAACTCTTCTGAATTCTACATGTCATGTGTGGTCTGGCGTCTCCTTACCAGCAACAGGTCCCAGGTTAAAACTAGTCAATTCCCTAAAAAACACGCTCAGAGCGTCGTTGCGCGAAAGTCGTAGGGAGACACGATATAGAACAAACAGACACCACGCAGAATGTTTAGATGTTCGCCGATCGACGGTTTCTGCGGCGCTGCTTGCTCTTCGCTATTTCCTTTTTGTAATCGGCTGGGTCGAAAATAGGCAGCATTTGAGGAATTGCTGGCCGATCGACGATTTCTGGAGCACTGCTTGTTCTTACCTGCAGGAGGAGTGAGTGCCAAATGTAGTTCAGGTGTGAACAGCGGTTCGGCCTCCATGGCTCCTCAGTTCGAGAATACTCATCCACTGATTGCCTTGGCAAAGCTGGGAGATGGTAGTAGGAGTTCGAAGTGGTTCGACGTCCATTGGCTCCTATTGCATGTTACTGTTGTTTCACTGCTCGCGCCTAAAACGAAGGCAGAGGTTGTATCAGGCAGGCTGTCAGACAGGTGTGTTCAGGTCGGTGTTGAGAAGGATGATGGCACTGTGTCGCGTTTTGGCTGGAGCTGACTGAGATGCACAACTATGCACGCCTTATAATAAATAAACAAATAGCGTCTGGATCATATCCTTTATTACCGCCTACTGGTTTAAATCTTGCTCTGTAGATCATCTTCAGGTCTAGTTGGAGCAGGGAAAAGAGGGAACACCAACCAGAATTATTACCAAAGATGTGATATTGTAATTAATGCACAATTAACAACAGAATATTATGAGGAACCACACTTATCTGGCCCCGCAGACAAGTTTGTCAATTAATGTAAAATACAAAAGTACTGGGATGTATACGTCATAGAACTAAACTAAACGCCACCCAAAACAGACCATGAAGGCCCAACAGTACCGGCCAGCCACCGTCTCATCTCCATTCCAGAAGCATCACTAGATGTGGATATGGAGGAGCATGTGGTCGGTACACCGCTCTCCCAGCCGTGTATGTCAGTTCACGAGATTGGAGCTACTACTTCTCAATCAAGTAGCTCCTCAGTTTGCCTCACAACGGCTGAGCGCACCCAGCTTGCCTGCAGCGCTCGGTGGCCCGGATGGTCATACACGCGTCACGGGCTAGTGTATAAAAACAGTCAAAGAGTTTTCTTCATCACAAAAGAACTAAAATAATTAATGAAGTCAGGGGCTCAAAAATAGGATCATGAAGCAGATTTCCGAATGTATGATACGTCTTTTATTTTTATTTATTTATTTATTTATTTATTTGAATCATCACTCTTCCGACTGGTTTGATGTGGCCCTCCACGACTTCCTCTCCTGTGCCAACCTCTTCATCTTAGAGTAGCATTTGCAATCTATGGCCTCAATTATTTGCTGGGTGTATTCCAATCTCTGTCTTCCTCTACAGTTTTTGCCCACTAAAGCTCCCTCTACTACCATGGAAGTCATTCCCTGATGCCTTAATAGATCTCCTTGTCAGTGTTTTCCACATATTACTTTCCTCTCCAATTCTGCACAGAACCTCGCAATTCCTTACCTTATCAGTCCAACTGATTTTCAACATTCGTCTGTAGCACCACATCTCAAATGCGTCGACTCACTTCCGTTCCGGTCTTCCCACAGACCACGTTTCACTATCATACATTGCTGTGCTCCAAACATACATTCTCAGAAATTTCTCCCTCAAGTTAAGGTCTATGTTTGACACTAGCAGACTTCCTTTGGCTAGGAATGCCCTTTTTGTCAGTGCTAGTCTGCTTCTGATGCCCTCCTTGCTCCGTCGGTCACTGGTTATTTTACTGCCTGCATAGCAGAATTCCTTAACTTCATCTACTTCGTGACCATCAATCCTGATAAGTTTCTCGCAGTTCTCATTTTTGGTACTTCTCATTAATTTCCTCTTTCTTCGATTTACTTTTAATTAATATTCTCTACTAAGAAGGCAGTTCATTCCATTCAGCAGATCATGTAATTTCTTCTTCACTTTCACTCACGATACCAATGTCAACTGCGAAGTGTGTAGCTGATATCGTTTCATCTTGAATTTTAATCCCACTCCTGAACCTTCCTTTTATTTCCATCATTGCTTCTTTGATGTACAGATTGAAGAGTAGGGGTGGAAGAGAACATCGCTGTCTTACACTCTTTTTAATCCAAGCACTTCGTTATCGATTGTTCAGTATTATTATTTACTTTTGGTTCTTGTACATATTGTCTGTCACCTATCTCTCCCTACAGCTTACCACCATTTTTCTCAAAATTTCGAATCATCTTGCACCACTTTACATTGTCGAACACTTTTACCAGGTCGACAAATCCTATAAAATGTATCTTGGTTTTTCTTTAGTCTTGCTTCCATTATCAACCGCAACACATTGCCATTACCTTTCCTAAAGCCAAACTGTTCGTCATCTAACACAACCTCAAATTTCTTTTCCAGTTTTCTGTATATTATTCTTGTCAGCAAATTGGGTGTATGAGCTGTTAAGCTGATTGTGTGATAATTCTCGCTCTTGTCAGCTCTTGCACTCTCCGGAATTGTGTGGATGATTTTTGCCAAAAATCAGATGGTATTTCGCCAGACTCATACATTCTACACACCAAACTGAATAATCGTTTCCTTGTCACTTGCCCCAATGATTTTAGAAATTCTGGTGGAATGTTATGTATCCCTTCTGCCTTATTTGACCTTAAGTCCTCCAAAGCTCTTTTAAACTCTAAATTTAATACTGAAGCCCCTATCTCTTCTACATCAACTCCTGTTTATTCTTCTATCACGTCAGACAAATCTTCCCCCTCATTGAGGCCTTCAGTGTACACCTCTCCTCTCTCTCCTCTGGATTTAACAGTTGAATTTCCGGTGCACTTTTCATGTTACCACCCTTTCTTTTAATTTTACCAAAGGTTATTTTGACTTTCCTATGTTCTGAGTCAGTCCTTCCGACAATCATTTCTTTTCCGATTTCTCCATATTTTTCATGCAGCCATTTCATCTTAGTTTCCCTGCACTTCCTGTTTATTTCATTCCTCAGTGAGCTGTATTTCTGTATTCCTGAATTATCCTCAGCATTTTTGTACTTCCTTCTTTCATCAATCAGCTGAAGTATTTCTTCTCTTATCGATGGTTTCTTCGCAGTTACCTTCTTTGTGCCTATGTTTTTCTTTCCAACTTCCGTGATTGTCGTTGTTAGAGATGTCCTTTCCCCTTCAAATGTACTCCCTACTGAGCTATTCCTTATTGCTATATCTATAGCCTTAGAGAACTTCAAGCGTATGTCGTAATTTCTTAGTACTTCTGTATCCAACTTCTTTGCGTATTGATTTTTCCTGACTAATCTCTTAAACTTCAGCCTACTCTTCAATACTACTAGATTGTGGTCGGGGCACGCTTTACACCCCAGTATATGATTTCTGAATCTCTGTCTCACCATGATGTAATCTAAATGAAATCTTTCCGTATCATCTGGCCTTTTCCAAGTATATTTCCTCCTGTTGTGATTCTTGGAAAGAATATTCCTTGTTACTAGCTAAAATTTGTTACAGAACTCAATAAGTCTTTCTCCTCTCTCATTCCTTGTCGCAAGCCCATATTCTCCAGTAACCTTTCCTTTTAGTCCTGCCCCTACAACTCCATTACAGTCCTCCATGGCCATTAAATTTTCATCTCCTTTTACGTAATGTATTACCCTTTCAATATCCTCACATACTTTCTCTGTCTCTTAATCTTCAACTTACGACGTCTGTATGTATACCTGAACTAACGTCTGTGCTGGCTTACTGTCGATTTGGATAATAACAACGCTGTCACCGAACTGTTCACACTAACACACTCTCTGCCCTACCTCCCCAATCATAACGAAACCTACTCCTGTTATACCAATTTCCGCTGCTGTCGGTACTACACTATACTCATCTGACCAGAAATCCTTGTCTTCTTTCCATGTCACTTCACTGACCCCTACTATTTTTAGACTGACGCTTTGCATTTCCCTTTTCAGATTTTCTATCATCCCTCTCACGTTAAAGCTTCCGACATTCCACGCCCCGACTCGTAGAACTTTATCCTTTCGTTGCTTATTCAGTGCCTTTTTTTCCGTTTTCCATCAATTGTCGTAATTTCAAACAGTTTTTCCGTAGCTGCAACGCATTTTACCCATTTACTCGTGTCCCAAACCCCCACTCCCGACGACTTGTCACGTCAACAAAACCTCTCATCGCTGTCTCAGTTTCTGTATCATTGCAAGCCCCCCACCCCTCCCACCAATTACTTTGCGAGTGCTATATACATGCGGACATATTGCAAACTCGGTTGCACTACCCACATCACAACACGGAAATATTGTTTCTTAGTGTAGAATATGGCCTTCTGCAGAGAAGACGTGCAAAACCTACATTCGTTAGCGGCAACACTTTATAAATTCATTAAGATTTTTTACCATTTGACATCTCTCTCTATGAGGATGGAGCTCGCAAAGTGTTCTCTCATTCGTAGGATAAAGTCGGAGATTGAAAGATGTCACCAGCACCTTTAATGATTACTGTGGTGTCACCGCCAGACACCACACTTGCTAGGTGGTAGCCTTTAAATCGGCCGCGGTCCGTTAGTATACGTCGGACCCGCGTGTCGCCACTACCAGTGATTGCAGACCGAGCGCCGCCACACGGCAGGTCTAGAGAGACTTCCTAGCACTCGCCCCAGTTGTACAGCCGACTTTGCTAGCGATGGTTCACTGACAAATTACGCTCTCATTTGCCGAGACGATAGTTAGCATAGCCTTCAGCTACGTCATTTGCTACGACCTAGCAAAGCGTCATTACCAGTTACTATTGATGATGTAAAACATGTACCGTCAAGAGCGATGTTCACCATTTACGGATTAAAGTTAAGTATTCCAACAGCTACGTCCTTTTTTGCTCAAGTCTAACTTCCTTGTCCTGTTCCAGACCTCACGCCAGCCTGCGTGAGCTAAAACGCGTGCCTTTCGGCTTCCTCTCGTAGTGGGTTGGCTGTCTTGCCAATCCACAACAATTACCATCCCAACAACTGAACAATGAACCAGCCCTCCTTGAAACACTGTTTCAGGTTTAATTTGGAACTGACCAGAAGAATGAGGGCCCTATACTCGCTACATCCAACGTCTCGTGAAAGAAAAGAATGAGCAGAGTTCCAAATACTCAATGCACTTCAAAATTTTGCTTTCGAAAAGAACAAATAGTGTGTTCCAGTCTTGTACAACCAACCGACGCTGGTAATATAGACTGGTATTCATATTCCAATGCTGTAACTGGCGTTCTACGAAGATTGTCCTGTACCATTGTCACTCATATCACGCATCCAATTACGCACAATCTCTCTAGATGTGTGCACGCTGAGGAGGTTAACATTCCTTGTTAGTGTATAGTAGGTAAGAGCCTGACACGTTAGAAAGTGTTGTGGTTATGTTCAGAAGAAGAAGAAACGTATGGTGTATGCACGATGGAACTACAGATGGAAGGAGTTTGAAACATTTTATTTAAATCACTTGTGCTATGAATTCTATAGTGTTTTTGTGGTGTTTGGACTCCATACCAAGAAGCGTACTGGGAATAAAGAAACGATCGTAGAACAGAAACACACATTCCTAAGGCTACGCGGTTCTGCATGTAAACATGCTATAATGTTAAAGCAGTTGGTTTCAGATACATTAGTGGTGTGGAATACAATGCTGTTAATACTCCAATGCAGGAAATATATATCCAACACGTGACTTACATTCACGTTGCAAGTTTTCTGTCCCATTCACTATCGCGAGAAACTTCAAGATGATAGAACTGCTACCTTCTGCACCGAAAGTAAAAAAGCATAGGCTATTTGTAATACATTTACTATATAGCTTTCTGGAGGTGTATGGCACACACTGTTCGCGTCCGATTATGCCTCAGAAATTACGCTATGCTTGCATCAATCCTGTAAAGCTATCGTCAACAACGGAGAATGCATGAAACAAAAAACAAAAAAAACAAAAAAATCAAATGGCTCTGAGCACTATGGGACTTAACATCTGAGGTTATCAGTACCCTAGAACATAGAACTACTTAAACCTAACTAACCTAAGGACATCACACACATCCATGCCCGAGGCAGGATTCGAACCTGCGACCGTAGCGGCGCATGAAACAAAAAACTCTTATGAGTAAATAGACAAACGCATAGTTGCGGTGTTTGATATGTGAAATTACACGCCAAGCTGCACTAACTCCATGAACAGAGCACAGCCTCTTCCACACACAACAACTGTCAAGTAGATGTATACACAGGGTTTGCAGTACTTCACGAATCTGTGTCACTGACTTAGAATCACTGCCTTTATAAAACTGAAAACTCCATTTATATCCAAGATACGCCAGGAAAATGGAGTACTTAGCATACATCTTCGTTTGTCTAGAGTAGGGTGCTGAAATAGGTTTTTCATAGGTTTGGAAGATATGATTCACAACACATGTGTTGGAAGTCCTCTGCTGACTGTTGTATGGAGAGGTTTGGTGTTTACAACTGCAGCTAGATAGTGCTCTAAATCACGAGTAGAACACGCAGTTGTATACAAGTCGAACTCAGGCTATACCGCAGGATTGAAACAGCCCGAAAGAACAACGGGAAAAATGTTATATGGGCAATAAATGATCCACCACAACATTGCCTCTCTCTAGAATCCATCATCAGGCTACTATTAAATCCTATCTCGTTACAACCCCTCTCGATTACTCCATCTACTGTCTATCATGCTTTAGCACAGATCCATGTCAGTTTAAAGAAGGATGGTTCGTTATTCTAGTAAAGCATCTATTTCTGTGTTTTCCTATTACCTCAGAAGACATACAGCAGAATACTGTTAAAAATCACGCATCAATTGTTCTGTAAGTTATTTGTTAGCTGACAGCTGACACTGCATGGCTGTGATTGCTATGGAGTAGAGAGAAGTACATTGTAAATACTGTTCGTTAGAGTTTAAGATTACTTGAACAGTCTAACACAGGATCAAACACGCGATCCATTCTGTGGTTGCATATTGCAGCCCTCAACTGGTAATACAGTGCTCCTTAGCGAATGAGGACATAAAGTTTTTCGTAGTCATATGCCCGAAAATTTTATAAAAATCTATAACATGGTTGCTGATAGCACTGGGGTCACACATGGACTTGTGATCTGACATCTATAAATTTATTACTCTACATTTGATTGACATCCATGTTAAACAACCTATTCCAGCCGTCTTATTGCGACCCAAGAAAAATTATTGTTTCACTGGCCCCTAGTGATTCCATGTCGACTTTTTCTCATACTCCTTTGCTGTCTCACAACAGTTCCCATTTACAAGAATTTTTCTGTACGAAGCAGACATACAAGTATTCCCTCATCCCCCTCAATCTTCTGACATTATGCAGTATTTTCCCTCAATGTATACTATTTTGCGTCAATTTTCGCAATTTTACCGATTTTATGCCACCTTTGTTCATGTGATTGTGACTTCATTCCTGGCCACGTATTCTAAAATTGCTTGTAAATGTAGTACGGTTGTCAATAACTAGCGCAAGAGCGCCATTTTCCTGTATGTATGTGTGAAAGTGTGAGTGTGAGTGTGTGTCGGTTTCATGCAAAGTATTGCATGCCACAGGGTAGGTATGGGATAGGACTGGGATAGAGCTTGTAGGTGGATCCACTATGCATTATGGCTGGGATAGGTTTGGAAGCGGATCCACCACAAATTGTCCAAGCTGGTGGATTTGTTGGCAGTAGATCCAGAGTAAGGTGATGAGGCATTTGGTTACTTTAAGAGAGTTCGAAAGTGACGAGGCATCCTGTAACAGAGGTGGGGCATGCTCTTAGCACTCCATCATGAGCCAAAAATGAGTTTAATATTCTAATCCTCGGATGAAGGACATGGCAGATATTAAGCTCATGAAAACATATATTTCTACATGATGAGCTCATACTTGAAACTTGAAAAATCTCATTCTGGAGACTCTACTTATAGGAAATACAGTCTTTTCCATAGTTCTGTACAGGATTTTCATGACAAGTCAGACAGGATGACGTCACTAGGGGGAGTAGGTAATTAATTGATCAATTAATTGATTTGCATAATTAATTCGATATCAAAAGTGCATTGGGATTGACATTCCTTTGCCCAAAAGGAGGTGGGAGGAGGAGGAGGAGAAGGAGAAGGAAAAGGATGAGGAAGAGGAGGAGTAAGAGAAGGAGGAGGTGGAGGGAAGGTTTCTCAGGAGCTTTGATAATCCCAAGGGGGCCATAAGTCAACCCTCAGGGGTTATGAACCACTTAAGAGAAAAATAATGTAAGGCGATGGGGAGGGGCCACATGCTGGTTGGGGAAAACCCATGATGTCATCAGGAGGAAGGGGGGTATTCGTTGATCAATTAATGAATTTGCGTGATTAATTTTATATCAGTTTGATACAGATTTTACTCGTTTTGGCTTTACCCCACGACTTACTGCACTAGATACGCATTTATAGATGCACAAACATGAAATCACTAGTACTGAAAACAGCAAGATGTCACACAGGACAAACGAAGGGTTTCCCATGATGCTTGTTTTAATATTTATGGCTATATTCTCCAGTATTTACACGCAGTGTGTGGTGTTCCTCCTCATACCACAAACATGAATTTGTTTATCTTGTCAGGCCAGGGTGAAGGCTGCACGCGCAGACTACAGCCTGTGACACGCAGCTGAAGTCACCACGATTTGTGACGGTCCTCTAGACAATGCAAAAGGCTTGACATTGTTCTTAATATGACGTGTTATCACCACAAATGGCAATGCCTGCTGTGCAACGTGCTTTCATGCTGGCCACAAGGTTGGTAACGAGTTCTCTGGTAGGGCCCAGTGGTGGAGTTCTTTCATTTTCAATTTTTCGTTATTTACACTGCAAATAAAGCAAAATAATGATCAATCCATTGTATTTATTAATATCTTCATAAAAGACGTGAAAAGGAAAAGCAAAAGAAAATTTCTTATTCGCAAATATATAGCAAGAAAAGACTCTATTTACAGCATCACCTTTGGTATAATCGGTTTATTGTTTGTTGCTGTTTCTGGTGGTAATCTTTTATCTTGATTGAATTTACCTATTCCTCATATAATTGCTTCACCTTATTAACTCAGACTGCTTTGGTACTAGCGGCTACTCTGTTATATTTCTCACACTATTATCACTAAACGCTTTAGTAATTTGTAGTATTTGCAAAAATAAGTTATAGTTATTTTTGTAGCTGTATTACCCCTTCTTCCATGTTTTAGCTTATAGTAATGGTCCTCAGTGCCATATACTTACATTCCTATTCATTAAAAAGAAGGCCCATACCTAAAATTGCATTTTCACCGGTAGGAGATTCAAACTGTGATGATTAGATATGTTTGTTAATTTTGCACTCTCTTAAGGGGACGTACCAGTGAAATTTCAACCCGGTCGCAAAATATCACAGGGGACTGAAAATTTATTTCGTAACATGTCTTGGCATGCTTAATTCAGTGTGTAAATCCAGTTCACTAAACAAAATCCTCTCGTACTATTTAATTTCTGATTTTTTAACAAAAATCAATATTTTTTTCAAACCTGTATGTGGAGTTGTTCGTTATCACGTAATGTATTCATTTTTTTATATTGAGTAGCTTTTTTTCGTTTCGGCCATTCTGATCTGTTTCAGTGAAATTGAAGTATAGTGACCCCTTTTTGTACATACGAAAAGTGTCAATAAATTATAAAAATTGTATATTTATAATACGTGACAAGAATTTAGCGTGAAATAATATTGCAACGACGTTATGCAATGTTTAGCCCAATGTGAAGGAAAAATAAACAAAAGACGAGTTAATACGATTCAAAATAGTATTCTTTATTTTCAATTTACATATTGCATCACATATTCCCGTCTCCACTGCCTCCACACGAGTGGGTCGTCGGCCGATGGTTTAGCTGACCACGCTGAATAGAAGTGTTTGCTGGCCGCCAGATTTCGGGCAGTCATCCGTATCGGGGCTTTCTCTTTGTGTTAGAGTTAGCAGATTGCAGGGGCGTTACCGCTTGAGTGTATGTATGTATCGTGGTACGAATAAAGTTACGTAAACTACATGGGCTGTGCTGGAGAGTTGATCATCTGCTCGCGCTAAGAACCTCAACCCTGCAGCCACCAAACCTGGACCAGAAACCTAAATAAATATTTGCTTTCCAGTTCACTATTGAGTCCACCGTGAACGCAAATCCCCGTTTCTGAAACGCCAAAAAAATGTATACTATAGTTAAATTTATTTATTTACGTTGATTTAGGATGTACATATAGGTCAGGCACATAGACATAAACGATTACATATTTTCGAGAAGATTATTCACATGTACAGACATGTTTGTTGTTGTTGTTGTTGTGGTCTTCAGTCCTGAGACTGGTTTGATGCAGCTCTCCATGCTACTCTATCCTGTGTAAGCTTCTTCATCTCCCAGTACCTACTGCAACCTACATCCTTCTGAATTTGCTTAGTGTATTCATCTCTTGTTCTCCCTCTATGATTTTTACTCTCCACGATGCCCTCCAATACTAAGCTGGAGATCCCTTGATGCCTCAAAACATGTCCTACCAACCGATCCCTTCTTATAGTGCCACAAATTTCTCTTCTCCCCAATTCTATTCAACACCTCCTCATTAGTTATGTGATCTACCCATCTAATCTTCAGCATTCTTCTGTAGCACCACATTTCGAAAGCTTCTATTCTCTTCTTGTCCAAACTATTTATCGTCCATTTTTCACTTCTATACATGGCTACACTCCATACAAATATACTCGATGTTAACTAATTTCTCTACAGAAACGCTTTCCTTGCCATTGCCAGTCTACATTTTATATCCTCACTACTTCGACCATCATCAGTTATTTTGCTCCCCAAATAGCAAAACTGCTTTACTACTTTAAGTGTCTCATTTCCTAATCTAACTCCCTCAGCATCACCCGAGTTAACTCGACTACATTCCATTATCCCCGTTTTGCTTTTGTTGATGTTCATCTTATATCCTCCTTTCAAGACACTATCCATTCCGTTCAGTTGCTCTTCCAAGTCCTTTGCTGTCTCTGACAGAATTACAATGTCATCGGCAAACCTTAAAGTTTTTATTTATTCTCCATGGATTTTAATACCTACTCCGAATTTTTCTTTTGTTTCCTTTACTGCTTGCCCAATATACCGATTGAATAACATCGGGGATGGGCTTGCCCCTCAACTCTTATAACTGCCATCTGGTTTCTGTACAAATTGTAAATAGCCTTTCGCTCCCTGTATTTTACCCCTGCCACCTTCAGAATTTGAAAGAGAGTATTCCAGTCAACATTGTCAAAAGCTTTCTCTAAGTCTACAAATGCTAGAAACGTACATTTGCCTTTCCTTAATCTTTCCTCTAAGATAAGTCGTAGGGGCAGTATTGCCACACGTATTCCAATATTTCTACGAATCCAAACTGATCTTCCCCAAGATCGGCTTCTACCAGTTTTTTCCATTCGTCTGTAAATAATTCGCGTTATTACTTTGCAACCGTGACTTATTAAATTAATAGTTCGGCAATTTTCACATCTGTCAACACCTGCTTTCTTTGGGATTGGAATTATTATATTCTTCTTGAAGTCTGAGGGTATTTCGACTGTCTCATACATCTTGCTCACCAGAGGGTAGAGTTTTTTCAGGGCTGGCTCTCCCAAGGCTGTCAGTTGTTCTCATGGAATGTTGTTTACTCCCGGGGCCTTGTTTCAACTTAGGTCTTTCAGTACTCTGCCAAACTCTTCACGCAGTATCATATCTCCCATTTCATCTTCATCTACATGCTCTTCCATTTCCATAATGTTGCCCTCAAGTACATCGCCCTTGTATAGACCCTTTATATACTCCTTCCATCTTTCTGCTTTCTCTTCTTTGTTTCTCTGTTTCCACCTGAGCTCTTGATATTCATACAAGCGGTTCTCTTTTCTCCAAAGGTCCCTTTAATTTTCCTGTAGGCAAAATCTATCTTACTCCTAGTGAGATATGCCTCTACATTATTACATTTGTCCTCTAGCCATCCCTGCTTAGCCAATTTGCACTTCCTGTCGATCTCAGTTTTGAGACGTTTGTATTCCTTTTTGCCTGCTTCATTTACTACATTCTTATATTTTCTCCTTTCATCAGTTAAATTCAATATTTCTTCTGTTAGCCAAGGATTTCTGCTAGCCCTCGTCTTTTACCTACTTCATCCTGTGCTTCCTTCACTATTTCATCCCTCAAAGCTACCCATTCTTCTTGTACTGTATTTCTTTCCCCCATTCCTGTCAATCGTTCCCTTATGCCCTCCCTTAAACTCTCCACAATCTCTGTTTCTGTCAATTTATCCAGGTCCCATCTCCTTAAATTCCCACCTTTCTGCAGTTTCGTCAGTTTCAATCTACTGTTCAGAACCAATAGATTGTGGTCAGAGTCCACATCTTCCCATGGAAATGTCTTACAATTTAAAACCTGGTTCCTAAATCTCTGGTTTAACATTATATAATCTACGTGAAACCATCCAGTATCTCCAGGCCTCTTCCATGTATACAACCTTCTTTCACGATTCTTGAACCAAGTGTTACCTATGATTAAGTTATGCTCTGTGCAAAATTCTACCAGATGTCTTCCTCTTTCATTTCTTACTCCCATTCCATATTCACCTACTACGTTTCGTACTCTTCCATTTCCTACTATCGAATTCCAGCCACCTATGACTATTAAATTTTCCTTCACTATCTGAATAATTTCTTTTCTCTCATCATACATTTCATCAATGTCTTCGTCATCTGCAGAGCTAGTTGGTATAGAAACTTGTGCTACTGTAGTAGGTGAGGGCTTCGTGTCTATCTTGGCCACAACATTGCATTCACCATGCTGTTTGTAGTAGGTTACCCGCACTCCTATTTTTTTATTCATTATTAAACCTACTCCAGCATTACCCCTATTTGATTTTGTATTTATAACCCTGTATTCACCTGACCAGAAGTCTTGTTCCTCCTGTCGCCGAACTTCACTAATTCCCACTATATCTAACTTTAACCTATCCATTTCTCTTTCTAAATTTTCTAACCTACCTGCCCGATGAAGGGATCTGACATTCCACATTCCAATCTGTTGAACGCCAGTTTTCTTTCTCCTGATAACGACGTCCTCCTGAACAGTCCCTGCCCGGAGATCCGAATGGGGGACTATTTTACCTCCGGAATATTTTACCCAAGAGAACGTCATCATTATTTAACCATACAGTAAACCTTCATGCCCTCGGGAAAAAATACGGCTGTAGTTTCCCCTTGTTTTCAGCCATTTGCTGTACCAGCACAGCAAGGTCATTTTGGTTAGTGGTACACGACCAGATCAGTCAATCATCCAGACTGTTGCCCCTGCAACTGCTGAAAAGGCTGCTGCCCCTCTTCAGGAACCACACGTTAGTCTGGCCTCTCAACAGCTACCCCTCCGTTGGGGTTGCACCTACAGTACGGCTATCTGTATCGCTGAGGAAAGCAAGCCTCCCACCAACGGCAAGGTCCATAGTCATGTTAAATTTATGTTTCAGTTAAATTTCTTCACCGTATGTATCTGTCTACTAATAGAAAGCTGACTATACATCTACTTCTTTGAAAAAATCTAAATTGTCACATTAAAAAAATGCTGCTCCTCCGCCAATTTTAAACAGTTTTGGCTCAAACTTTTTTTGAAACTGCATTCCGTAACAACCAACAATCCACGTATGGATCTAGAAAAAAAATTTTTTTTCAAAACTCAAAAATCAAAAAGTATGAAAAAAATATCTTTGTGAAAATTGGATTTATCCACTGAATTCAGACGGCAATATAGTTTATGAAGAAGATTCTCAGCCCTCTGCGAAATTTTTATGAACGGGTTGAAATTTCACCGGTATATTCCCCTAAAGTTAACAAATGAGAACGAAAATGCATGATGCACACTGTAGTATGAGAGAGTTTTTTTACACCTGTTTTTATTTTTTATTGTATGACGCATCATATATACAGAAATCTGTTTCATGTCTTTTACTCGTTGATTTCAGAAATTTTTTATTTTATCATGGAGGAATCTGTATGATAAAGTCTCATTGATGCTGCTTTTATACACTAGCCAATGACATGTGCACGCGTCACTTGACTATACAAAACTTTTTACCTTATCCACGACTTTTGTGTTTTACATTATTTGAGGGACGTCACCCCAAAGTAGGTCACCCCAGGGGCGGCGTCACCCCAAATCCAAGGTGGCGTCCATGACGTAAGTATGTGACATCACGTCAAGTCAGTTGATGATGCGATTGACGTCAACTGATGATGCGAGTACCGTTATCCAAAAATGGCGGGAAGATAGCTCAGTTGGGCTACCTACACTAACATAAGTAACCCCATCCTACGAACTGCCGGGACATTTGAATTTTGATGGGAAGATAGGTCAATTGAGCTACCTATACTAACCTAAGAAAATGCGGGAAAGAAAGCGCTACCTCCACTAACCTCTTCCTAGGAACTGGACATAAGTCTTTATTTAAACAATTACAAGCAGTACCACCGTCAATGTTGTTAGCCATCCTCTTGGAAAATTTTGTTGAGCAGAGTTGGTATGGTGTCGACCCCACTAGAGGCTGCTCATTTAATTCGAATATAATTTCTATAAAATTGTTTAAATTTCGTTGAACTTCTATAAATTTGTTTAAATTTCGTTAAACTTCTGTAAATTTGTTTAAATTTCTTTAAATTTATTATCTACCTACAGCATTAGTGTTGTGTTACCACTAGAAGAGGCTGACATGTCGATAGCTGTATTATACAGGGTGTTACAGAAAGGTACGGCCAAACTTTCAGGAAACATTCCTCACTCACAAATAAAGAAAAGATGTTATGTCGACATGTGTCCGGAAACGCTTAATTTCCATGCTAGAGGTCATTTTAGTTTCGTCAGTGTGTACTGTACTTCCTCGATTCACCGCCAGTTGGCCCAATTGAAGGAAGTTAATGTTGACTTCGGTGCTTGTGTTGACATGCGACTCATTGCTCTACAGTACTAGCATCAAGCACATCAGTACGTAGCATCAACAGGTTAGTGTTCATCACGAACGTGGTTTTGCAAATGGCTCTGAGCACTATGGGACTTAACATCTGTGGTCATTAGTCCACTAGAACTTAGAACTACTTAAACCTAACTAACCTAAGGACATCACACACATCCATACCCGAGGCACCTTTACAAGTACGACACAACATGAGGTTCATGCACGATGGAGCTCTTGCACATTTCAGTCAAAGTCTTCGTACGCTTCTCAACAATAGATTCGGTGACCGATGTATTGGTAGAGGCGGACCAATTCCATGGCCTCCACGCTTTCCTGACCTCAACCCTCTCGACTTTCATTTATGAGGGCATTTGAAAGCTCTTGTCTACGCAACCCCGGTACCAAATCTAGAGACTCTTCGTGCTCGTATTGTGGACGGTTGTGATACAATGCGCCATTCTCTAGGGTTGCATCAGCGCATCAGGGATTCGATGCGACGGAGGGTGGATGCATGTATCCTCGCTAACGGAGGACATTTTGAACATTTCCTGTAACAAAGTGTTTGAAGTCACGCTGGTACGTTCTGTAGCTGTGTGTTTCCATCCCATGATTAATGTTATTTGAAGAGAAGTAATAAAATGAGCTTTAACATGGAAAGTAAGCGTTTCCGGACACATGTCCACATAACATACTTTCTTTCTTTGTGTGTGAGGAATGTTTCCTGAACGTTTGGCCGTACCTTTTTGTAACACCCTGTATACACTGGACATAAATCTTTATTTAAACAATTACACGCAGTACCATCATCAAGTGTATTGGCCATCCTCTTCGAATTGAGAATTTTTTGCTCTAAGAGCTTACATTGAATTCGAATATGATTTATTTTCTACATCATTAGTTTCGTGTTACCGTCACAAGAGGCTGCTCTTCGCGATTTGTCACATTGTCGTGCAATTCTCACTTTCTCTCGCCCGTCTGCGTCACCCGAAGTCCGGCAGGGCCGTCATACCCCAGACACCCCAAAACAGGAACCACGCATTTGTTCTTAATCAGCTCCTTCAATCGATTCGCTTAATAACATCGAGAAAACATTTCCAGCCATTGAAAGACTATTAAACACGTACTCCAGCTCTAAGGATTTCCAAACATACAACACTTCACTACAGAAGTGATAACAGAATTAGTATTGTGCTACCACCACAAGACGCTTAGATATCCGTTTCTCAGTGTTTTA
Source organism: Schistocerca piceifrons (assembly GCF_021461385.2). Taxonomy (NCBI): domain Eukaryota; kingdom Metazoa; phylum Arthropoda; class Insecta; order Orthoptera; family Acrididae; genus Schistocerca; species Schistocerca piceifrons. The sequence goes on along the minus strand of NC_060140.1, from coordinate 389,122,440 downwards.
ATAGCTCTGTTACATGCACTGGACGTAAGTCTTTATTTAAACAATTAGACCCAGTACCGCCATCAAATGTGTTTGCCATCCTCTCGGAAAATGTGCATGAATTTTGCTGAGGGAGGTTAGTTTGGTGTCACCCCCACTAGAGGCTGCTCATTCGTATAGGCAAGAAAAGGTGTTCGCTGCACTTCCAAATAGCTAGTTTCAACTACTTTTCAAGGTAATCCAACAACATTTCCTACATACATCGAATTACGGATCTCACCTAGTTTATTACGCTGATGCAAAACTCTCATCCTAACGTGCTTGGAGTCACAATATACAGTTTACAGACCTCGAATCTACTCCTAAATAATACCATATGCATAGCACTGCACAAGAGCCGCAATACTACGCAAAAAACTGGCAACTAGTGTTATCCTGTTTCGGGAAAAAATTATACCACTCGAAACCAGTGACAGAAACTCTCAAACTCTACCCTACACCTACAAGCTACGGGAAAAAAGTTCAACTCACTAGTTCCTGTTGTTCGACAGAGATAAGTTTAAAAAAGTCTATTAGCTCCAAGCATATACCATCCATCCCTGTTTGACGTCAGTCACCCACACATTTGTAGAGCGTCTGCTCTGTTTTCTGTATGTCTATGTATATACATGTGTCGCAGAAAGCCTCCGGGACCTGCAGTAGAGCAGAGTTAGCGTTCGAGTGTGGACCAACCGTGCGCTACATCCGGATCGATGTTGGGGTGTGGATCCACAATATGGGTTTGAAGGTGGATCCGCCTCCCAAGATGGATCCACATTCGAACACTAACTCGGCTCTACTGTGGGTCCTGGGAGCCTTCCGGAACACATGTATATACACAGTCATACAGAAAACAGGGCAAGGGCTCTCCAAATGTTTGGGTGACTGGGTACAATCGAGTACTGTGATATACTAGGCTCCCCGATCAGTGCATTTGGACTAGGTGTTGGCAGCTGTACTAAATTTAAAACCAGTTCTATAAAACAGAATGAGAGGTTATTACACGATCGCATCGATAGAACTGTCATAAAATAGATAGTAGTGTGAAAAGTGATGGGGAATAGGTATATATTGACTGAATATAAATGCTGCGAAATAGAGCAAGTATTTGCGTATCTCCTGGTTGGTGTAGAACAATTTGTACCTGGGATTAAGTATGCTACTGCAAGAGAAGTCCGAGAAAACGTCGACATGAAAGCGAAGGGAATGAGGTAAGCAGTCAGTTTTTGTCCGTTGAGGCAGCATTATACTGTATGTCTATTGAGGTCTCAGTGATACATGCAAGTTGACTACTGTATTTGACGCTTTTCAGGAAGACAGAGAACCATCCGTCTATATACGTATATGCATCTGCGGTCACGTGACATAGCCTGCGTTCGACTCACATACAGCCACGTGTTCTGTATATGATTTAAAGCACTGTCTACTTGTGATCGTTAGCTGTTAACCTCTCCTGTATCAGATGACTTCTATCTCATGTGTGATGAAACGTTACACATCCCTCTAAACGAACTATGATTTATATGATGTACTCCATCCCCCTTGTTGCATCTTGTGTGTAAAATCAAGACATCAGCTTCATAACTAAGTTAGCGATAGGTGCTTGAGAGGTACTACAACCCCCTCTCCCCCCCCCCTCCCGCTCGTGTGTACACTCGTCTGACAGATGTGCTCTTTACAGAGTTAGTGGTAGAATGACGTGTAATTTTCGCATGTCGGCCGCTGCTGCTAGGCGTTTATCTGTTTCCTTTTAAGAGGCTTTCCCCGTTAGTAACGGACATTTTATATATAGGGTTGTTGCACGCATAGTATAATTTCTGAACCGTGATCGGATGTCAACATGCTCGTATCACACAGAGCAAATGTTTTAAGAAAATAGTTTTTTCGTTTTACAGTTCGATAACATAGTTTATCCTAGAGAAACCAGGAAGAAGGATGTATGTCATGCGCTTGAAATATATTTCTTACATTGGAATATTAAAAGGGCTACATTCCATACGAGTGATAGGTTCGAAATTTAAATGATCGAACATTATAGCTCGTTTTAAGTGAGGAACGTTGTAGCCTTAGGAATGCGTGGGTTTATTTTATCTCTCTCTTAACAATACCTTCCAGCTACTGATCCTAGACTCTGGTATAATAGTTTAAAATTCATGGCTTGGTTGATTTAGGTAAAAATGCCTCGAGCTCCATCCATCTGAAGCTCCATCACACATAAAAAATCACCCTGTTCTAGTTTTTCTTCTTCTTAACGGTCTGCTAGTAGATCACAACACACTGAAATCTATTGCTATACATCGATAAGGAGTGCTAACCTCCTCGACATGGACGCATCTCTCTAGAAATCTTGGATGGGCGAGGACCCAGCGAGCTCCATCCATTCATGAGATGTGAAATGTAGTTGGCTACTTCTGGTCGGTTGCATATTAAATAGGTACCAGTGGTCAATGACAGTGTGAGGTGTGTCTTTCAGTCTCTAATTTTGACACACGACTGCGCGAATGCTCTGTGGTTCCCATCAGTATAGACATAGAACGCAAATTAAGCGATATGCTGTAAGTGTTAGAAATATGTACAGTTCTGTCTGATATACTTTGATGATGTATGTGTTCGAGAATTAACAATGAATGGACGTACTGCACAGTCATCTACCCAGATCTGCAAAGTGGAGAAGGGGTGGTTTAGCTATGGTACTGAAATTGGGAAACATGTTCTCACATCATTTGTCGGAGTTGAAATTAATATAGAATTGGTAAAATCGTCCATATAATCAATTGTAATGCTTATTATATCAGTAGATCGGCGGTGTCTTTTCCGTCCACTGGCACGTTGTTGGTTACCACATAATGATTGACTGACAACGCTTGTTCAAGTTCGAGAAGCAGATTTGTTGATGAGCCACATCCTCTGGAAGATGCTAGCACTGAAACAGTGATCGCGTACGTGACTGCAATATGAGGAATCGGTCGAAACGGAACGCATAGCAATCAGATCCGGACTGTAGTTTGGATACCTATGGGAACGCGGTAAAACTAGTCCAATTTCGTTATCTTGTAAGTTAATTTTATTTGAAATCATCGAGCGTGCGTTATAGTAACAGCATTTACAAATTTATTTACACTGTGCGAAGTCTAGAGGCGTCCCAGTTGACCTATCTCACTCGAAAATTCAACTTCCCGCAAAGGGGGGCATGGGCACTAGCAATAGCCCGCGATATGGGATAGTGGTACTCGCGTCATCAGCTGACGTCAATTGCGTCACCGTGCGAGGTCTAGTTTTCTGCGAGAGGCTGTGTTAATGTCAGTTTAGAACCTGACACAGATCTCGAAGTCGTGGCGGGGAAAATAAATAAAATGTTTGACAGTGTACAAAGCGTGTTACAGCATAAAAATTAATGTTTCAAACAACGAGACAGGGTCACAGGGCGCGTCTCTTGAGACTTACAGTATAGTCCTCGGGGTAAGGTCATTGTTCTACGGTACAGGTGATGAAACTTTAAACTGAGGTGTGCAGTTGATCAAAACGTGTGCATATAATAGGATCGTTGCATGTGCTCGATACCTGCACGCATGCGGTGTTTTGTTTTCTATATATGGCAGGAAAGAGATGCGGTGAAAATGTTATCGAGTTATCTATCAGATGAAGTTAGTGAGGCTTTTATAGTTGGTAATATTTCTCTGTTGGTCAGTACAGAATAACGAAGATAGATGTGAATAGACTCGGATCTGTAGTACTTGTATGTAGTTTGGGGGCTCACCGCAGTACGGTTGAAAAATTATTGTCCTTCTAACAGTTCCGGTTTCCATCGAATGGTCAAACCACAGTCCTGTCACAGTAATGCAGCTTAGCCTGTTTCTACATGGGTTGCAGAAGGTGGTAGGTACATTTTTCCCCAAACTCCTACTCAGTTGCGATTTAAATTGGAACGATCAGATTCGTAAAGCTGGAGAAATGACAGCAGTTGCATGGGGGCTAACTGAAACGGGGTTGCGATTTTACTGTAGCAGATCGGCTCGAGATATGAGCCTGCTAGAAATAAGATTCATTATCGGGATGTAATAAAGGACTTCTCCATAGGATCCTACACAGGCATGTGCTTGATTGCAAGGACTTGATTCAAAATGTGATACAGCATTTCTAGCGGAAAGTGTTGCACTAGAGATCTGGAAAGCTAGTGTACATTTCTCACGACATCATCCACTGTTTGTGATCCTTCTCAATCAAGCATCGCCTATAGCCCAGTCGATATATCACGGAACCTCTGATCTGGCACAGAGAGAGAATGCTTTAGAAATACTGGTTAAATATCTAGCTGCGGTGGCTTGAGGGGGTTGAAAATACCGGTTTCATAACACATTCCTTAGCACAATAATTTTCTAAGTTGGTAGCAACTGGTTTATAAAGTATGTGCTTGTGTTCTGAGATGTGTAAAGGAGATGACTATGTCCAGTGGTAAGGAAGGCTTGGATTTGAAGTGGAATACTGTGATGGCAAAGGGGAGATTACGTCAAGTGACAAGAAGGGTACAGAAATTTCTATTTCTTGAGCCATAAGCAGGGTGTATTTTGGATACTTCGCTCATTGTCGAATGGCATTCAGTTGTAAGTATAGCGATCAAATATATTATGTGTTCGATTTGGTACAATGATTCTGTCTATGGAGGGCCTGTTGTGGGAATGATTCAAGTTTCCCGCTAACAGACTTTTGCAGTGCGGGAATGCATTTGACTTAACAGTGTAGTCGTCTAGACGACCGAATAGCGTACTAATACTTAGTATGTGCTGGACAGCTTTCGTGATCAAGTGGGAATTTGACAAGATTGAATATGGATGTGTGTTTGCGCTGGATCATTATTCTGTTATCATGTAAATTGTTCGGTCGAGTGCTTCTTCGCATTTGACTTCTTTATTTAGTTGAGAGGAGGTCGATTGTGGAGTGTGCATCAAGCAGGTGGAAGACACGTTTGTCGGTTGTCTAGATATTAGAAAGACGTTATTTGACTTTGTAAATTATAGAGCGTAATTTGGAATCTGCTTAATCACGAAAATCTGTATTCGTGAGTGGAAATATCGGTTTACACGTAAATGTGGTCGGAGAGGTGACGAGTTTCGAAGTCGAACGTGAAAAACTATGTAGATTTTTCCTCATAAAACTGGACTTTGTGTATTTTCATGAAAAATGGGATTTTATTGTGATCGGAAATGTTTTGCTTTATTATAGGAGCGAAGTTGGTGTTAAATAAATAATAATCGAATACTGAACGGTGACTCTCGTCCGGCCCTGCACGAGCGTACTACGTGACGTAAACCAAAGTCTGTGAACGCGAGGCGTCGTGGGGCTGTGACAGCAGTACTTCGTAGCCATTAAGTTAGAGGAACAGCATGCATTTGGAGGGAAAGCGGGGCTTTCGCGCCCACTCATTTCGGCGAGGCAGGTGCCGTGAGACTGTTAGCATAGTAGCTCGATCACGTAGTTTGTGATTGTATACGGATGAGGAGGCAGTCTTTTCGGACGAGGATCTCCCACTGGTTCCGGTTAGGATTATTTTTTAGTACGCGTGTGTAGTAAACTCTGATATCAAACAGGGATAGATGGTGTATGCTTGGAGCTAATAGACTTTTTTAAACTTATCTCTGTCGAACAGCAGGATCTAGTAAGTTGAACTTTTTTCCCCTAGCTTGTAGGTATAGGGTAGAGTTTGAGAGTTTCGGTTGTTGGTTTCGATTGGTATAATTTTTTTCCCAAACAGGGCAACACGAGTTGTCAGCTTTTTGCGTAGTATTGTGGCTCTTGTGCAGTGCCATGCATGTAGCTGTGTAATTACAGCATGATAAGGTGAGTTGTATAGTTTGCGGTTTTAAGCCGTCCTGATGCAGCGCTATGTATATAGTTGTGTAATTATGACCGATCTTTGTGATTAATTATGTAATTAGGATGGATATTTGGGTCAGTCTCCTGCATCTGGAGAGTCTGAATGTGTGTGTTAGGGGTTGCTCATAGGCTTTCCATCCACTCAAATCAGGGTTCGAGTGGTTGATAAGATCGGTTTTACTTGGACTGAGTGTTTGTGCTTTGAATTATTTTCGGGTGTTCAAGCGTTGTGAGCGTGTTTGCATGCATTATTTTAGTGATTTGCATGGTGTGTATTGGATTATTTTCTGTGATTTAGGATTGGGTTGTTTGAGGCAGGTGACAGCGAGGTCATCGGTCTCATCGGATTAGAGAAGTCGACCGTGCCCTTTCAAAGGAACTATCCCAGCATTTGCCAGGAGCGATTTAGGGAAATCACGGAAAACCTAAATCAGGATGGCCGGACGCGGGATTGAACCATTGTCCACCCGAATGCGAGTCTAGTGTGCTAGCCACAGCGTTACCTCGTAATTTAGGAGTTGTTTGCGTCTCTGCACATCAGTGTAATGTAGTATTATTTAGGAGTAGATTCGAGGTCTGTAAACTGTATATAGTGACTCTAAACACGTTAGGGAGAGTGTTTTGCATCAGCGTAATTAATAAATTAGGTGAAACGCGTAGGAAGTAAATTGTCCAAAAAAAGTAAGTAAAGCACACCCCCTCATCTCTCCAGCAGCCCAGAACAGACTGATTCCTTTTTTCACAACAATTTTCCTCCCCTCCAGGCTGCTGTCATGGCGAGTGTTTTGTATCAGTGTAATAAACTAGGTGAGATCCGTAATTCGATGTATGTAGGAAATGTTGTTGGATTACCTTGAAAAGTAGTTGAAACTAGCTATTTGGAAGTGCAGCGAACACCTTTTCTTGCCTATATGAATGAGTAGCCTCTAGTAGGGGTGACATCAAACTAACCTCCCTCAGCAAAATTCATGCACATTTTCCGAGAGGATGCCAAACACATTTCATGGCGGTACTGGGCCTAATTGTTTAAACAAAGACTTACGTCCAGTGCATGTAACAGAGCTATTAAAACGCTGAGAAACGGATATCTAAGCCTTTTGTGGTGGTAGCACAATACTAATTCTGTTATCACTTCTGTAGTGAAGTGTTACATGTTTGGAACTTTTTAGAGCTGCAGTACGTGTTTAATAGTATTTCAATGGTTGGAAATGTTTTCTCGATGTTATTAAGCGCATCGATTGAAGGAGCTGATTAAGAACAAATGCGTGGTTCCTGTTTTGGGGTGTCTGGGGTATGACGGCCCTGCCGGACTTCGGGTGACGCAGACGGGCGAGAGAAAGTGAGATGTTTGTGTCCGGCAGACGTCGGTGGGTGTGAAAGTAGGCTAGTCGGCTGCTGTTCGTAGTACCAGTGCACGACAATGTGACATATCGCGAAGAGCAGCCTCTTGTGACGGTAACACGAAACTAATGATGTAGAAAATAAATCATATTCGAATTCAATGTAAGCTCTTAGAGCAAAAAATTCGAAATTCGAAGAGGATGGCCAATACACTTGATGGTGGTAATGCGTGTAATTGTTTAAATAAAGACTTATGTCCAGTTCCTAGGAAGGGATTAGTGGAGGTAGCCCTTTCTTTCCCGCAATTTTCTTAGGTTAGTATAGGTAGCTCAATTGACCTATCTTCCCGCCATTTTTGGATAACGGTACTTGCATCATCAGCTGACGTCAATCCTGTCTTCAGCTGATGTGACGTGAAGTCACGGCCGCCATCTTGGATTTGGGGTGACGCCACCCCTGGGGTGAAATACATTGGGGTGACGTCCCTGTTGTCCCACTACTGATAAACTTCAGTTTGCGGCGCAAGGTATGTGCGTGTCCTCATAATATTTTGTTGTTAATTGTGCAGCCTCTTATGGTAATGTCTGTAATGTCACTCTTTAGAAATTGTTATTGTTGTTGCTTCTTTTCCCTGCTCCAACTAGACCTGCAGATGATGTGCAGTGTGGACCAAAATCGTAGTCGGGAATAAAAGAAGTGATCCTCACGGTGTTTGTTTGTTTATAGTAACGACAGAGAACATGATTTCGCATGTCATGGCGTCAGTTATAAAATGTGCGGCTTACCGGCCTCAAACGCCTGCCGCCCCCTGTTACTGACGACGACGTCTTACGTCTACCCTGCTGTGTGCGTTGGCATCGGGCCATGTAAAGTTCTGGCCGCAAAACGTCCATTTACGGAACTGGTCGGTAGATTACGAGGAATCTGGTGGGTGCTTCTGAAGTGTATCTGTTAGTACTGTCTTCCACATCTGCGTTGTGAAGATCTTGACCAACGGGGGTCTATGGTCAGCTGATCAATACCATAGCTTTTACGAAAATTATGCCATGCAAAGTGGCAACGGAAACAGACCGTCGATCGTTATTGCACAGGAAGTGATGGAGCTATTGCAAAAGTGAACCGCGAACTATAAGTAGTACAGACAAGAAGAGGACAGAAGCGTTTGAAATGTAGCTCCACAGAAGAATGCTGATGATCAGAAGGACAGGTCTGATAACTGATAACCACTTCATTAAATCGAGGTAAAAGGAATTTACGGCATAACTTGGCTAAAAGAAGGGATCGGTTCATAGGACACACCCCGGGGTATCAAGGAATAGTCAATAGAAATGGAGGGAATTACGGAGTGCAAAAATTGTAGACAGACCCCCAAGGCTTGACAACAGAGTATAACTCCACGTGGGTGTCGCTTGCTATATTTATGAACAGATTAAGACGCTTCCATAAGATATACTAGCTTGAAGAGCTGCACAAACCACTCGTCACATTGAGGACCGCACTACAACGACAGGAAAACGCACTAGTAGCTTTTCTGAACCGAATGTTGCTTACGGGTTAATGTTTTTACTAACGAATGGATAGTTTATTTCTTCCTCTTTTGATTTAAGACTCGTTTTAGCATGAAGTTTTTATGGCGTAACAGAAACGCGTCAATCAGTGTTCAGTAATGAATCAACAAATTAACAGCAACAGACTCTAAGACAGAAAATTTTTGTGGTGAAGTAAACGTCGCACTAAATTATTTTACGATGTTAGGGCATATTGCACTGCTGGAATTGTTTGAAAACTAATCAAATCCAAATTCAGCACTTCATTAAAGAGTTTATAAACATTTGTCGTCACATTTAAAGATAATACATTAAGTTTATTTCTCCATACAGGTCAGCGGCTTCTCTTGTCCTTTTCACTCTACTCTTCCATAACAAAAGTTTTGGGGAGAATCCTTTCGTTGGATACTTCGGCCAGGGCACCATGATGGTGACTGCTTGCATATTGGGACATTTCGTTGGAAACTACTTCGGCAGAAGATTTACACACTGTCTGGTGTTCCTGATCGCCACCGTTATTTCCATTGTTCTCGTGGTGCTGACAACAGGTACTGCACTAGCGTACTTCTTGCCACTAAATCAAGCATGCCTTCATATTTTTACCAATTTTTTTACATAAAAACTTGTTATTCAATATTATGATCAATAATAAGTATATTCACTTTTGCCAAAAACAAGATCTGCAAATTACTAAAATTTTCACGGCTGTTTAGTATGAACAAAAATTGACTAAAAACCAAACGGCCACCAGCCCAGGAGGATATTTGCTGTGCAAACCACTTGATTATGCACACAGGTTATACAGTTATACGGTTTGGCACAGGAGGTACACAGGAATTTATACACTGCTCCACTTGGTCTATTGTACTATTATTTCTATTTAAGATGATTACAGACCCATAGTAAGCCACTTTTACATACAATGCCACAGCATACTCTTTCTGTACGGATCGATATTCCACAGCATGTACACTCTTTGACATAAAACTTGACCGGCGGCCGGCCGCTTCAGAGGCTAAGTCCGCGCCGATCGCGACATGGGACAAAAAAACTGGCCAACTCGCTAATTCTCTAAGTCCGGTTATCTGCACAATCTGGCAACACTGTAGACTGCGGCACTTCCTGGAGGAAAACTTGTCCCATGATAGAGAAACTCTAGTCTGATTACGCCTGTGGTCTAGCGGTAGCGTGCGTTGTTTCTGTTCATGATGTCAGTGGATCGAGAGCAGCTGCTATAAAATATTTTTATAGCCTCTTCTGTCTGAATGCTGAAGACGTGAATGTAATGGTAGCGCAGATTCAATCTATTTCGCTTTGTGACACACCGATATCAAAATTTTATCCAGTAATGATTTTGCGGCAGATTTCCTACAGACTGTCCTCCTCTGGACGCCGTATGCGGCAAAGCTCCGGGATCCATTTGCTGGCTACTGGCAGCGGCCGTGGCGACAGCAGCGGCGCTGCACTCCCCCGTTCTTTATCGAAAGCGCCTGCTACCGCTCATCGCTTTTGATGATTTAAAACGCTTTATTATTAAATGTTGCTCCACAGAAAATTTCTACAATTTCCATTCACGCTCAAAAGCAACGGAGACAGACGCCCTGATTAGTAGGCTGGTATTATATTACATTAATCGGCAAGAGCTGAGTATGGCCCGAAATTAATTTTATAGACTGGAACGAAATTAAACCACCTCACTACATTCGATGAATTTATAAATGCTTCATACCTCGTTTCTTTTCCTTTCAAACTCAATTATTTGTGCAACTTTTGGTCAATGTTTGGATGTTTTCGTCAAGCCAGAGTGAGCGTCTGTGGTGTAAAGTGTATTACAGTTCTTGTTTCATTCCTTATGGTAAGTCTATGCGATAAACTGTGTGAATACCTTGCAATGCATGCTCTGTAGCAGTGCAGGAACACTGCACATTTGGAGTTCCATGTATGGGTTCATGAAGTATTTATTGTTGATCGGAAGTGATAGTTAAGGTCATCAGATTTAAACCAGAAAAATTTGTCGTTTTGAAGGTTTCAGAGAACGGAAAGGAATTGCTAACGCCGGTGTTAGAAAACGTCTACAGTTAAATGCTATTGCAAATATTTAGAAGAAGGGAATTACATTAATGAACATGTGCACTTCATAAACAACCTTCTGACATGTTAGACCTATATGACAAACAAAGCTCAAATTTATATTGTTGACAGTCGGTTTGAATCTTTTCAGGGTCTATTTTACAGTGAAGCACCTTGGAATTCGCAAAGCAGAAATCCATGATATTAACTTAATTTACTAAGTCGAAATCGGACGAAGATTGATGTTTAAAGGCATTCTTCAGATTTCGCATAAGAAATTTTTACGAGCAGTTTGCAATTCCATTAATTAAAATGGAAAATAAAAGGTTGTACTCAGCGGCTTCTACCGTGATTCGAACTGCTATGTCTTATAGTACAAGCACTGCAAAGCACAAGGGAACCTCTTTTTTTTTTTTTTTTTTTTTTTTTTTTTTTGACCTCTTCCACTTCAGGCGTTGGCCCCTATCATCCATATCACCCCCAAAATCCTATCTAACCTAACCTAAAAAAAAAAAAAAATCTGTTGCCACCGCCACTTTCACCCTAACTTAACCTACTTTTTTATTTATTTTTTTCATTATTATTTTTTTTTAATATATAAAGGAACTGAATAATTCTTCTTGCCGTGACAATCTGTCCAATACCCGTGAAACAGAAGAACACGAAATCAATCAAGCACTTCTGATTTGTTTTATGTTACGGCTTCTGGCAAAATTAGTTTTCCTGAGGCACTTTCACTTGCTGTACTATAAAAATAAGTAAATAAATAAATGCCAACTTAATTATAAAGAAACACAATTAGTATCGACTCGCTGTAGTGTTGTGCACCAACCAAAAATAAAATAAAATAAAATAAAATTTACCGCTTCATTATGGCAAAGTGTGAAGTAAGAAATTTTGAAACAAAGCTTTGTATTTCCGACTCGTTTTAAGGTTGTAGTGTTCTTCCATTATATACTCTATATACTCGTCTATACTCGCATGTGTATTCGTAACTGCAAAATATGCAAACTGGCCGATAATCCAAGCATAGCTATTGTGCTTTGTTGCAGGAAAGAAATGCCAGTCTGGTTGAAGTACATCTTTAGGTGTTATAGCAGAGTCTGTGGTTCTAGTAATTATTGCGAGTTTTTTTCTAGTCCAGTTCCATATGTAGTATTGGTCGCGGCAGATGAGAATGTGTGCCAAGGTATCTACAGTATGGCAATGACCGCAGTACGGACTCTGCTTCATTTTGATATTGTGCAACTTTTCACCTGTGGGGACCTTCTCGTTCACAATGTCATACCACGTGGACACTACTTTGGAGTGGAGGATGGGATTGTTAATGTTTTTCCAGACGTTACTCCAGTTGACCGCTGGATATTTCGCTTCAGTTGGGTTTTGCCTATGGTGTCTCGTGAGGTGGTAATAGGTCCTTCTGGTGTTAAGCAGCTGTGAAGTATCTTGAATATAGCTCATTTCCAGGTAATAAGTCCGGACGTGATCGAGTTGAGCGCTGATGCGACCAACATCGACTGGGGCCTTTTTGCTCGTTGGGGCTAACCTGTTGAATAAAGTTTTCGTAATTGTCGGATGGGGTGACTGCAGTATTTTGCGGATTCGGTCCATATATAGGGCAGTGCATTGGTTCTTGATGTCTTTGACGCCCAACCCACCAGCGGCGCGGGTTAACACTATGGTTGGCATGGCGACTTTAAAGATGTTTCCGCTCCATATGAACCAATACGCTGCAGCTAAAAGCTTTTGCGCTGTATCCTTGGGTACTGGTAACACTGCTGCGATGTGGTATATTTTGCTTAGCGCATAGCTGTTAATCAATAGAGCTCTCTGTATCCGATTGAGCGTTCTAGTTTTGTGTTCACGGAGAGTAGCCCTGAATATATGTAGTTTATGGTCCCAGTTGGCTACTGTCATCTCTCTGGGGTTGGCCATTAGAATCATACCTAAGTGGTTCGTCTTCTCTGTTCTTTGTAGCCATGTTCTTTGAATGGTCTCCGTATGGGGTCCGACAGGTAAAATTTTCGATTTTTGTTCATTGAGTTTGGCTCCGGAAGAAGTGGCGTAAGCGTGGATTATTTGTTGAACGACTTCCATTTCTGAGTGCGTGTTAACTACTACACTGACGTCATCAGCATAAGCGTGACACACGGTTTTTGTACCCAACACCTGTAGACCTTGTAACCTGTGATGCAGGTTTAACAGTAACGGTTCTACGGCGATTGCGTATAGTGCCATAGAAAGGGGGCAGCCTTGTCTCACTGATTGCTTGATCGGGACTGGTGAACTTAGCTGACCGTTAATTTTGATTCGAGAGGAAGTGCCGACTATACATTTGCGTATGATCTGAATAAAATGAGCACTGAATCCCATCCGTTGCATTACAGTTAGTAGAAAGTGGTGGTTGATGCGGTCAAAAGCCTTATCGAAGTCTAAAAACATGAGACCAACATTGCATTTGCATAGCCACGACAAATATATTATGTCTCTATATTCACATAATGCATTCGACATTGATCTCCCTGGGACAGCACTCATTTGATAAGGGCCAAGTACTTTCGGCAGTACCATCTTCAGTCTACAGTGTATGAGTCGGGTGAAGATTTTATAGTCGGAATTGAGGAGTGTTAGTGGTCGAAAATCCTTCAGCGTAGCGCTACGTGGTTTTTTGGGGATCAGTACAATCATTCCTTCGGTAAACTGAGATGGCATCTGCACGTCTCCCAATAATTCATTGCATATTTTGGTGAATTCCGGTCCTATGATGTGCCAAAAACAAGCATAAAGTTCTATGGGTAGGCCATCTAAACCAGCAGATTTCTTTGTAGGCTAGTCTTTGATTATGGCACATACTTCTTCCTCAGTTATGTGGGCTACAAGGTCGGCGTTGTCAGTCGGATGGACCGTGGATTGAATGTTGGATAAAAGCGGCTCACTTGCCGTCGCGTCAGTCGCCGATGCGGAGTAAAAATCTGTATAATGTTGCACCACGTAGTTTTTTACTGTGACCTGTTGATCGTATTCGTTCCCCTGTTCATCACTGAGAGTGTGGATTAACTTTTGTTTACCTCTCTTGGCTTCCCGTATCACGTGATATACGGACGTATTCTCCTGCGTCAGTTCAATCGGAGGACGCGATCGAACTTTTTTCCCCTCTTGTGATTGTCGTACCAACGCCGTTATTCTTGCTTTAGTGCGTTTTATTCTAGAGCTGTTTGCTACTAATCCCATGGGGTCATCATATAGTTCGCGGAGGCAAAGAAAGTGATACTCCAAGGTGCGTTTTCGCCAGTACGCTTTCATGCGACCATATCGTGCGATGCATTTTTTGATCTGCGGTTTCGCAGACTGTAGCCACCACATGATGCGTGTTGGATATCTGGATTGCATCCGAAGACAACGCTGCCATGTAGCATGGACCTCCTGTTTCAGTACTGCGTCCTCCAAAAGTGACATGTTTAGCTGCCATACGCCCCTTCCCAGGAATGTTTTTTGTTTAGTATGCTTCGCGGTTATATGAAATGCGCAGTGATCCGAGAAGTTAAGAGGCCAAATTTCACAGTCAGTTATATTATGGATAAAACCTTTCGTTACATACAGCCTGTCTAGTCTGCTTGCCGAAGTACTGGATACGTACGTGTATCCTCGGGTGTGCGGGCGAAGGTGGCACCAAGCATCTATCATATCTAGCCCGTTAATTAACAGCGACAGCTCCTCACAAAAGTTGAAGTTCGGGATTTGATCTTCGGGACGCAATACGCAGTTAAAATCTCCACCCAAAATTATGTGCAGTCGAGGATCCGTTATTAATGGGACAATTTCGTCCCGGAACAGGTTGCCCCTTGCTCGTTTTCCGCTGGATCCAGAGGGAGCATATATATTAACAAGAAGCAGATCATATATTTGTGCAGTTATGCCTCGTCCAGATTCAAGTAATGCTTTTGCTGTACATGGTATGCCGTGTTTGAACAGTATTCCTGTTCCACATTCATTGCCTATGTTTAAGATCGCCTCATATCCATACACATCCGCTATTTTGGTCGTAACTACCTCTTGTAACATCGCTATGTCAATGTCGGCGGCATATAAGTAGTCCTTCACAGATTGTAACTTTACGTCCGAAACTATTCGGTTTACATTGAGAGTGGCGATTTTATACGCCTGCGTCATTCGCTAGTCCAACTAAGCGCATTCAGTGTCGTCAGACCATGCTGTCCCCGTATCAGTTCCGCAGCGGTCAACAGTGTCCATTGGTTCTTCAATTGGAGGGGCGAGGTTCATCTGTACGTCCTCATTCGGGTTGGGGATGTCTGGTTTTCCGATGTCTACCACGCCTTGCTTTCCGCTTCGATCTGTTTTAAGGATTTTTTTGGTACGGGAGAGTTTTTTCTCCAGTTCTTGGATCTCTTCAGGGCTCTGTTTTCGTGTTTGCCGTTTAGGTTTCACCGGCTGCTGTCTGATGTTGTCTTCCTCAGCATTCTTCAAATCTTCTAAGCGGGTGGTGTTTCGAGCTCAATTGTCGACCGTGCTCTTGGTGGATGATGGGGTCAATAGAGAGATCGGTTCACTATGAGGTTGCTCATTCCGGGATGGTTCTTGCATGTCATTCTCAACAGCGGAGGAATCGGGTAATTTGCTGTGGCTCCCAATATCTTTCGGTGTCTGTTGTGTTGAAACCGTTACAGCTGTCACGATTTCCTTAGGTTCGGGTGGTCTAGCTTCTGTCGTGTCAGTGGTGGCAATCTGGGCTTCTTCTCGGGTTGGATGGTTCTCCGTGTTCACATCAGGGCTTGGGGTCAGGACTTGGCCGCGGGCTGCCGTAGCGTAAGTCGCTGGCAGCGCAGTCATAGCCGGCGGTCGCGGCGCCTCGCCAGCCGGCAGCTGCGCCACTCGCCGCTGTAAACACTCCGCGCGGATGTGGCCGGGAGAGTTGCACGCCGCGCACGTCCTCGGCTGGCCGTCGTATATGACGATACCTCGGTATCCACAGACGCTGATGTATGACGGTACATGTTTGTGCAAATCGACCTTTAATTGCCTCACTCCGTTGAGAACTTGGAATTTGCGCGCGTTGGACCACCGTTCGGCAACATTGCTGAGAACTTTACCGTACGGCGCTATCACTGCGTTTATTTGTTCCGCCGGTACTTCGAATGGTAGTTCGAATATCCTGATAGTTCGTATTCCAAACCCTGCATGCGTTACGGTGACTTCGCCTACGTTTCCGTCACAATGTTTAAATTTCATAATTCCTCCGCAAGACTCAACTATTTTGTCACATGTTAGCATTCCTCAATTTCACAAATACAACGCTGCTCACTATCGAAAGATGCATTCCAATGACATCCTCTGAATCAACTTTCACTTCGTATTCCAACCAACCTTCGATTTCGTGTAGTTTAGGTCGGGCGTAATTACGATCAAACGAGAATTTCAAAGTATTTTGTCTGTTCAAGTGGGCCATCACGGATTCATATTTCAAATTTCAATATGCGTAGAAGTCCTGCAACGATGCAAGAAGCACTGCGACTTACCACGCCGAAGCACAGCAGACCGCGGCGCACGAAACTCAGCACACGCCCGCACAGCACGGCTGACTCGGCGAGACTGCTGAGCTAACGATACACTGGCGGCCAGAGGCGGAATATAGTCACTGCGATGTTGCCTGAGCCTCAAAACGCAACCTTAAACACACGAACAGAGGAGGTGGAGATTACTGTTTTAACGTCCCGTCGACAACGATGTCATTAGAGACGGAGCACAAGCTCGGATTAGGGAAGGATGGGGAAGGAAATCGGCCGTGCCCTTCCTAAGGAACCATCCCGGCATTTGCCTGAAGCGATTTAGGGAAATCATTGAAAACCTAAATCAGGATGGCCGGGCGCGGGATTGCACCGTCGTCCTCCCGAATGCACACACAAACAGGTGTTACTTATGTGAAGAACGCCATTCTTGGAGTACAGAAATTAAATATACTTTCTAATTGTGTCATCTTGCAGTGGATTATATCGTACGAGTCTTCGATGTGGAAAACGAATGTCAAGTGAATTTAGCGAGGTAACGCCGACCAACACCCGGGAGTAAATGCACTATCAGAGTGTTGACAAATACTTGCTACGGCGCTGCCATTTCTAGGCTCTCTGACGAGGCAGCTCTTCAGCGAAATGCTTGCCGTGATTCTCCGATACGGTTCTTCAGAGTGGAGACGCGTGCGCACGTTTGGTTTTTATGCGGCGTTCTCCCCTGATGGTTTCTGACGTCGCCTTCTGGGCTATGTATACATATGAGACATTCAATTATCATTAATCCAGAATGATACAAGTTTCAGCTTCCGGCGTGGAAGAAGGCTGTTGACGCCGACATTATATCATTTCAACGTAGGGAAAGCAAAACGGATCATTCAATGTTTCTCATTCAACATAAAGCATGTGAGATAATTTTCCGTAACGTTCATAATCATCTAAAAATACAAACGAAGTAAAAATACACCGGAAGCTTATTCGAATTGAATATAACGCTTTGCACCTCGATGTCGAATTTGTCCACTTGCAATCTTTTGCAGCATACACATAGAATGTCATGATTACCACGAGAATGAAGAAATATGTTGGTAAGGATGGAAGCAAGAAGAGACGCAGTCAACAAATATTCTATTCCTCATGGCATTCATTTCATTTGACACGTAAGAAGAGGTAAAGCGGGAATTTACTTTCGTTAACACGAAAGATATGCCGCACATATTGATAACGACGAAGTCTGCGTCTTCATACGTTTCCTCCTTGAAATCTGTATGCTCTATTATATACTAAGTAGCCCGATCATTGTTTCAGTAATGTTACCCTCTTGTTTGACCCCGTAACGATGAACAAATTCCAAATGCATGTCTCCCTTCCTGGGTTGTTTTTTGTGTTTTATTGCTTGGAATTCCTGAAGCAGACCACTGTGCCTTCCCCCCTCGTGGGTTAGGTCTCAAAACTAAACCGCTTTGTATCCAATGGCATAATTTATTCAGACAGCATCAGCATAAGACTATCAAACAAAGCCTTCCATTTACAGTTGCAGCACTCTAACCAGCACTGACCAAAGTGTAATCCACGGTCATGGTCCTAAATTACCAGCTGTCTGCTACTGTGGCAAAGTCCGTACTACACTGTCGATTCCGCAGCACCATTTTATCTGGTAACACTGTGTAGTTGCACAGTTGTGCTACCAGGTCTGTCCTCACACTGTCAACTTTATGTATCTCACTTCTCCTGTAGCGTAGATCACGAGAAGCCGAAGTAAATGAGTGTATTCTGCATGACGTAACATTCAGTATTCCCTTCTTTCATAGCCACTCTTCATGTGCATCGATACCAAATAGGAATGCGAAAACTCTTGCGAGTGAGAGAATGACAATAACAATCGTAACAAGAACAAGCAAATAATGAATGATGTTTATTCCAACGCAGAACGAGAATGGCTTTAAATATAAAAATCTGTATCTATACCTATATCCATATCTATTGATCTTTTAGTTGGCACAATGCAAATATATTCTTAGCATTTAGTTACTGAATTTAGTTCTGGATGTTTGCAGAGAAAAGGAAAAGTCGGTACTTCTCGCTAGTGTAATATAATGTGAACCAGCAACTACCCTTTCCTTAGAACACGACTCAAGCAGGTCCTCAAGTAGGTAGCAAGGCACTGCTGCATTCTGTTCCCTGACATTGCTCTGATGACGGTTAATGCAGATAGTTCCGATTATGAAATACAAAACGTATTGCAGGTTAGTTCCTAGGATAGTAACATTAAATTTGCGTTGTAGACGGCACATGAACGTGACGACTATCCATATTACTCATCAATATAAAAAGACAATATTTAGGGAATTTAGCAGGATTACTCAAAATGAATTCTGAAATTGGGAGACTGACTGCACAGGTGCTAAACGTCGTCAAGAGTATACGATGTCCTAATCGCATTAGGAATATGAAGATCGTCTTCGACAGCTCGCAACTTTCACATTGCTATCTCCACCCTACTCCAGACAGCCCTCGGTGGAGTTGCACGACGTTGCCGATGTTATGGAAGGTCTTCAAACCGACAACAGACCACATATTGAAAAATACAAGCGAATTCTCTTGCAGCGTAAGCTTATTGTAACTAATCTAAAAATTATTGGAGAGGAACATTGTCCTATTCAAAAAAAGTAAAATGTTACACACTGTTGACGTCAAACGGACATTATCTATGTCCTGTCTTGTGTCCTACTCATCTATAATATCAAGTGTACTATGAAAATGATTATATATAATGGATGATAGGGTAATGCATTGGTACCAGATGGTGGGGGCCGGCCGGTGTGGCCGTGCGGTTCTAGGCGCTTCAGTCTGGAACCGCGTGACCGCTACGGTCGCAGGTTCGAATCCTGCCTCGGGCATGGATGTGAGTGATGTCCTTAGGTTAGTTAGGTTTAAGTAGTTCTAAGTTCTAGGGGACTGATGACCTTAGAAGTTAAGTCCCATAGTGCTCAGAGCCATTTGAACCATTTGAACTACTTAACACAAAATGACATTAAAAATCAAAGTTATTCACGAGCAGCTAGTTGAGAATATGTATGAACATTAAATGACACGACGAACTGAAATAATATGACGAAGAGTTCAGCGCTCACTGGGAATAGAGCCCCACACATATCGTTGTTGACTACACACAAAGAGACGTCAGCTACCGAATTTTTCTCCACCAGCTGCTCAGAATAGCATCTTGAACTTACAGTCATCTCGCAAATAGTTCTGTGTCTCACTGGGAGTTAAAAACGTCAGATATCGTTAGTGTTGACAACGAATGAAAATACATTAAAAATCAAAATTATTATCCACCAGCAGATAGGTGTTCTCATGATAGAGCTTGATAATACATAATTAAATCTTTAGTGCCGGGCCAGGATTCGATCCCATTCACGCGTAATATGTGAAGGTGTTGAGGAATCTGCAGTTTTGAACAAACAACAAATTGTAGCCGAGCTGTATTGCCACGAAGGGATCAAATTCCGCGTTAAGGGCGGTCTGAGTTGCATTCCCAGTTTAGAACCAATTTTATCGACATACAGAAGCTCAAATAAAAGATGGAATAAGTGTCCTGTGACCATACATAGCGTTTGTGTCGTCACTTGAAATAAATAACTAGTATAAGAAAGGTTACTGGTGATAGAGTTTCTACATGTCGCCACTCCAGACTTTATTGTGGTTCAACCTACCGCCTACTTGGTAAAGAAGGAATATCATCTTTAATGTGAATTTTCAGACCACGCAGCCATTATATCTCCTCACTTGGTGTAGCCAGGAGAGAATGGAATCTGTCTCTCCCTATCTAAAATCATTGACGGAAGTGGGAATCGAACCCAGACCATAGGTATAACAACCTACCATCCGTCCAACAGACCACGAAATCCTCTTCTCTGCGAGTCATTTTTCTATCGTAACGCAGTTGCGCCACACTGGATGAGAATTCTGACACACAGGCTCCCTGTAGTAATTTGCAGCATGTTCAGTAAATTCATTTACTTGGTTGACCGAATCACCATGAACTAGCTGCCTCGGCTACCCAGTGCATACATTCGACTATTTTGTAATCACAGAAATAAAATCACGTAACTGCCACCTACACACAACTGCCAACAGTGTAGGATGCAGAAGTTTAAATAGGAAGTGTTCCTTTCCACTTGAGCTATTCTATTGCGCTATCTGTTACTAGAAAACGTCGTTCAGTCCAAAAGAAAAGCTGTAACTGTTTGTCTCTCAGAAGTCAAGACCTGGCCATATGCATAATCTCACAGTGCTGTGGAATCCAAAAGTTATGGAGGAATAGTTACCGAGCTCTGGAGCTGCTGTAGCTACGTGTCAGCTTGTAGCATAGATAAGATGTCGCGAGTTCGAATACATTCAGTGCTACATTTTTTAAAACGCAATTCTGCTCTCTAATGGAACTTTGAACATAATTCCCTTCACTTCTCAACCCAAAGTAGTCGCATGTGGAAAAAGGGCTAACTACTGTGACATTTTGTTCTATTCAGATTTAATAGACAGCAGGCAGCAGATGCATCTCGAACATGTGCAGGGAGAGCGCATCGTGCCATAATATGTCAGAAAAGTATTTTCTATATTAGCCGTCGTGTGGTAGTGATATTTTATTCTTCTTCAAACTTTGTTTGACAGCTTTAACTCAGAACAAGTTTTCTACATGCATGTAATCAATAAACTGCATGTGCATTGTCAGACTGTCATGGGTAACATCTGAGAATTCGCATATATCGTTGATGATTAATTTCTCTCTCATGTTTACTATTGTTTTAACAACACTAAAGGAAACCTTACGAAAATTGTGCACTGTATTATAAGAAATGAAATAAAACTAACCATGGTAACCTTACGACGAAAGTATCTGTAAACAAGCATGCCTCTATCGACACGAATTAGTAAAATACTACTCACTTAGATTTTGATTGGGTCTGTGTTTAATTGGTATGCTGTGTCGTACTCAAGAGATATGCAAATGTGGCATTTCATAAATATAGTTACGTATTCCTAGAAACCCAAAATTCGCTTGTCAGCAGCGGAAAGAGGCCTTACCTGTTGTGCAGCATTGTAAGTTTTTCAACATTGCACTATGGGCTGAAAGCATTTTCTTGCGATTTCCTTATTGATGTTTGATCTGACTGCTTGTAGCTCTTTCACAGAAGGGATAAAAACGTTACAGTCAGTGAGACTGGAACTGCGAACCGTAACAGACGCCTTTTCACAGCTCAGCACGTTACCACAGAGCTGGCGAGGAGGTATGGGTCTTAGCTTCCTATTACGAGGGCAATAGTAACTAGAACTCGTAAACCGCTATTTGAATGTCGAGATTAGTTGCGGTTTCCACCTGCAACGACTTTCCTGGGCTGGAAACCGTAAATTTTCAATCTTTTGTTACCCTGCAAGCGATAATAACTCGGATTATTCAATGGAAATGACAGGTAAAATCAAGTGAACTTTGAGGCTTAATTCCGTGCACACCAGGAAGTAACTCGTCGATCACAGAGTTGCCAAACATACGTTGCCTTGTTGCCAAATCTCAGTTACAGTACCAGCAGGAAGAAGACGAGCCGATGTGATCCTACAGCGGTCTGAGAAGTGACCATAGCTGGTGTCTCCAAGTCACGGCTGCTACGGCCTGGAATACGTAATGCGTCTGATTCGCTTTCTGTAACTAGGTTTAGGGATTGGAGCGTAGTTACTAATAATACTCAGAACTGACTGCAAACTGAGCATCATAAATCAGTAACTCTCATTGTTGTTTTTATATTTCTTTCGTAAGTGTACTCAAAACTAAGAAAGTCATTCACAGGCGTTTTCGTGCCTCGCCGATAGTCGAGCACAACATACAAATAAAAATAAAAAAGAATGTGTGTGTGTGTGTGTGTGTGTGTGTGTGTGTGTGTGTGTGTGTGTGTGTGTGTGTGTGTGTTGTGAGAGAGAGAGAGAGAGAGAAATAAAAAGCAATGAGAGAGAGTGTAAAAAATTGTTGTAAAGAAATTGAATCAAGGTATTTAAAGAAATCTTTCATTAAAATGACACGTTCCATATCATTACGAAATGTCGTATTCATGATCTATGGAACAAGAGTTAATCTAATGTAATCTAATCTAATCTAACCACATCATATTGATGATTAGCCATGAAGAGTCATGAATTTTGGCCAATACCAGTAACCAAATCTAAACATGAAAATAAAAGACGACAATTTTTGTAATAAACCGTGACTCCTATCAAGACCCTTTCGTCCCTGTTATCGAACCACGAAAGATGTCTGATATACCTCCATTCTGAAGTAACAAAGTGTGCATACATTTAAAGATGAAGTGCATGATGTGAAGTTCTGTGACGGAGATACGAACCCAACACGTAATCCGATTGTTAACTAAGAAAAATCAAATGTTACGTATCGGTTTTTCTTACGAGCCGCTAGGTGTCTGAATCTAAAATAAGGATACAAACTTTTGTGCCTAAGCGACAATCGAACTGCACACCTACCGTGCATCCACGAATATAGCTTAAGTTTCAGTTGCTTACTCATGAACAGTAAGATGTGTGCGTGTTTGACCAGAAATAACGACACCTGTTGCCATTGTTGGAAACACATGAACAGACATTGAAATTGCGCGTTAATTTTCACTAGCAGGTGGGTGTGCACTTGATAAAGCTAGAAATGAAATTATGAATATTTTTGTACTGGATCAGGTTTCAGACCCACATACTTACCTTTGGAGGAGACCTAGAGAAGATTGCAGTCTTGGGAAAAGGAACGAAATGACTGAACTATACTGTTCCGAGAGATTCAGATCCTCGAAAGAGGAGATACGAATTCGAATCACAGTCCAGCACCAAATTTTTAAACGTCTCTAGTTCAATCAAGTACAAGTAAAATAAGAGCCCTGTCCCTTTAAATGGCTATCGGTTCATCAAATAAAATAAAATTTTCTAATGTAAGTAAGCTTACTGGCGACTGTATTTCTGTTTACCATGACTTCCGCTGTGTCATTTCCCAACGTAAACCGGCTCTGCCCAGTTGGTAATGAAGGAACGTGATGTTTAATGCGGATTCTGGATTATAACGTCTTTCTCTTGAGGTTACCAGAGGTAAAATAAATCTGTTTGTGCCTCTTAAAAGTAAATGCCTGAACCCACGCATTGCACCTGTGATAGCTCGTTCCACCATACCATTGTGGCCACATTACCCAGCCCCAAGAGTGTGCTGTAACGGATGATGTGCTTAGCTTACAAAATTAGTCACGGTGGATAAAATGCGAGTCTATTAAATGGTCGAGTAGAAGCAAGCTTCTGACGCAGAGATTATTCTATTCTCATGTCATCAGGATGTAAAGACTCTTCTAGGCATCATAGGCTGGATGTGAAGCCATTTTGATTTTTCACAAATTCAGCAAATTTCTTAGTTCGAGAAAATCCACTGGGAAGTGTGAAGTTGCCGGATAATTCGATTATTACAGTTATTATTAATATCATTTTATTCATACCGCTGCTGTAACACAAGTGCTTGAACATCATTGACAACACAGCTCGGCTACAATTTGTTGTTTGTTCAAAACTGCAGATTCCTCAACACCTTCACATATTACGCGTGAATGGGATCGAATCCTGGCCCGGCACTAAAGATTTAATTATGTATTATCAAGCTCTATCATGAGAACACCTATCTGCTGGTGGATAATAATTTTGATTTTTAATGTATTTTCATTCGTTGTCAACACTAACGATATCTGACGTTTTTAACTCCCAGTGAGACACAGAACTATTTGCGAGATGACTGTAAGTTCAAGATGCTATTCTGAGCAGCTGGTGGAGAAAAATTCGGTAGCTGACGTCTCTTTGTGTGTAGTCAACAACGATATGTGTGGGGCTCTATTCCCAGTGAGCGCTGAACTCTTCGTCATATTATTTCAGTTCGTCGTGTCATTTAATGTTCATACATATTCTCAACTAGCTGCTCGTGAATAACTTTGATTTTTAATGTCATTTTGTGTTAAGTAGTTCAAATGGTTCAAATGGCTCTGAGCACTATGGGACTTAACTTCTAAGGTCATCAGTCCCCTAGAACTTAGAACTACTTAAACCTAACTAACCTAAGGACATCACTCACATCCATGCCCGAGGCAGGATTCGAACCTGCGACCGTAGCGGTCACGCGGTTCCAGACTGAAGCGCCTAGAACCGCACGGCCACACCGGCCGGCCCCCACCATCTGGTACCAATGCATTACCCTATCATCCATTATATATAATCATTTTCATAGTACACTTGATATTATAGATGAGTAGGACACAAGACAGGACATAGATAATGTCCGTTTGACGTCAACAGTGTGTAACATTTTACTTTTTTTGAATAGGACAATGTTCCTCTCCAATAATTTTTAGATTAGTTACAATAAGCTTACGCTGCAAGAGAATTCGCTTGTATTTTTCAATATGTGGTCTGTTGTCGGTTTGAAGGCCTTCCATAACATCGGCAACGTCGTGCAACTCCACCGAGGGCTGTCTGGAGTAGGGTGGAGATAGCAATGTGAAAGTTGCGAGCTGTCGAAGACGATCTTCATATTCCTAATGCGATTAGGACATCGTATACTCTTGACGACGTTTAGCACCTGTGCAGTCAGTCTCCCAATTTCAGAATTCATTTTGAGTAATCCTGCTAAATTCCCTAAATATTGTCTTTTTATATTGATGAGTAATATGGATAGTCGTCACGTTCATGTGCCGTCTACAACGCAAATTTAATGTTACTATCCTAGGAACTAACCTGCAATACGTTTTGTATTTCATAATCGGAACTATCTGCATTAACCGTCATCAGAGCAATGTCAGGGAACAGAATGCAGCAGTGCCTTGCTACCTACTTGAGGACCTGCTTGAGTCGTGTTCTAAGGAAAGGGTAGTTGCTGGTTCACATTATATTACACTAGCGAGAAGTACCGACTTTTCCTTTTCTCTGCAAACATCCAGAACTAAATTCAGTAACTAAATGCTAAGAATATATTTGCATTGTGCCAACTCAAAGATCAATAGATATGGATATAGATATAGATACAGATTTTTATATTTAAAGCCATTCTCGTTCTGCGTTGGAATAAACATCATTCATTATTTGCTTGTTCTTGTTACGATTGTTATTGTCATTCTCTCACTCGCAAGAGTTTTCGCATTCCTATTTGGTATCGATGCACATGAAGAGTGGCTATGAAAGAAGGGAATACTGAATGTTACGTCATGCAGAATACACTCATTTACTTCGGCTTCTCGTGATCTACGCTACAGGAGAAGTGAGATACATAAAGTTGACAGTGTGAGGACAGACCTGGTAGCACAACTGTGCAACTACACAGTGTTACCAGATAAAATGGTGCTGCGGAATCGACAGTGTAGTACGGACTTTGCCACAGTAGCAGACAGCTGGTAATTTAGGACCATGACCGTGGATTACACTTTGGTCAGTGCTGGTTAGAGTGCTGCAACTGTAAATGGAAGGCTTTGTTTGATAGTCTTATGCTGATGCTGTCTGAATAAATTATGCCATTGGATACAAAGCGGTTTAGTTTTGAGACCTAACCCACGAGGGGGGAAGGCACAGTGGTCTGCTTCAGGAATTCCAAGCAATAAAACACAAAAAACAACCCAGGAAGGGAGACATGCATTTGGAATTTGTTCATCGTTACGGGGTCAAACAAGAGGGTAACATTACTGAAACAATGATCGGGCTACTTAATATATAATAGAGCATACAGATTTCAAGGAGGAAACGTATGAAGACGCAGACTTCGTCGTTATCAATATGTGCGGCATATCTTTCGTGTTAACGAAAGTAAATTCCCGCTTTACCTCTTCTTACGTGTCAAATGAAATGAATGCCATGAGGAATAGAATATTTGTTGACTGCGTCTCTTCTTGCTTCCATCCTTACCAACATATTTCTTCATTCTCGTGGTAATCATGACATTCTATGTGTATGCTGCAAAAGATTGCAAGTGGACAAATTCGACATCGAGGTGCAAAGCGTTATATTCAATTCGAATAAGCTTCCGGTGTATTTTTACTTCGTTTGTATTTTTAGATGATTATGAACGTTACGGATAATTATCTCACATGCTTTATGTTGAATGAGAAACATTGAATGATCCGTTTTGCTTTCCCTACGTTGAAATGATATAATGTCGGCGTCAACAGCCTTCTTCCACGCCGGAAGCTGAAACTTGTATCATTCTGGATTAATGATAATTGAATGTCTCATATGTATACATAGCCCAGAAGGCGACGTCAGAAACCATCAGGGGAGAACGCCGCATAAAAACCAAACGTGCGCACGCGTCTCCACTCTGAAGAACCGTATCGGAGAATCACGGCAAGCATTTCGCTGAAGAGCTGCCTCGTCAGAGAGCCTAGAAATGGCAGCGTCGTAGCAAGTATTTGTCAACACTCTGATAGTGCATTTACTTCCGGGTGTAGGTCGGCGTTACCTCGCTAAATTCACTTGACATTCGTTTTCCACATCGAAGACTCGTACGATATAATCCACTGCAAGATGACACAATTAGAAAGTATATTTAATTTCTGGACTCTTAGAACGGCGTTCTCCACATAAGTAACACCTGTTTGTGTGTGCATTCGGGAGGACGACGGTGCAATCCCGCGCCCGGCCATCCTGATTTAGGTTTTCAATGATTTCCCTAAATCGCTTCAGGCAAATGCCGGGATGGTTCCTTAGGAAGGGCACGGCCGATTTCCTTCCCCATCCTTCCCTAATCCGAGCTTGTGCTCCGTCTCTAATGACATCGTTGTCGACGGGACGTTAAAACAGTAATCTCCACCTCCTCTGTTCGTGTGTTTAAGGTTGCGTTTTGAGGCTCAGGCAACATCGCAGTGACTATATTCCGCCTCTGGCCGCCAGTGTGTCGTTAGCTCAGATGTTCCCTTGTGCGTTGCAGTGCTTGTACTATAAGCCATAGCAGTTCGAATCACGGTAGAAGCCGCTGAGTACAACCTTTTATTTTCCATTTTAATTAATGGAGTTGCAAACTGCTAGTAAAAATTTCTTGTGCGCAATCTGAAGAATGCCTTTAAACATCAATCTTCGTCCGATTTCGACTTAGTAAATTAAGTTAATATCATGGATTTCTGCTTTGCGAATTCCAAGGTGCTTCACTGTAAAATAGACCCTGAAAAGATTCAAACCGACTGTCAACGATATAAATTTGAGCTTTGTTCGTCATATAGGTCTAACATGTCAGAAGGTTGTTTATGAAGTGCACATGTTCATTAATGTAGTTCCCTTCTTCTAAATTTTTGCAATAGCATTTAACTGTAGACGTTTTCTAACACCGGCGTTAGCAATTCCTTTCCGTTCTCTGAAACCTTCAAAACGACAAATTTTTCTGGTTTAAATCTGATGACCTTAACTATCACTTTCGATCAACAATAAATACTTCATGAACCCATACATGGAACTCCAAATGTGCAGTGTTCCTGCACTGCTACAGAGCATGCATTGCAAGGTATTCACACAGTTTATCGCATAGACTTACCATAAGGAATGAAACAAGAACTGTAATACACTTTACACCACAGACGCTCACTCTGGCTTGACGAAAACATCCAAACATTGACCAAAAGTTGCACAAATAATTGAGTTTGAAAGGAAAAGAAACGAGGTATGAAGCATTTATAAATTCATCGAATGTAGTGAGGTGGTTTAATTTCGTCCCAGTCTATAAAATTAATTTCGGGCCATACTCAGCTCTTGCCGATTAATGTAATATAATACCCGCCTACTAATCAGGGCGTCTGTCTCCGTTGCTTTTGAGCGTGAATGGAAATTGTAGAAATTTTCTGTGGAGTAACATTTAATAATAAAGCGTTTTAAATCATCAAAAGCGATGAGCGGTAGCAGGCGCTTTCGATAAAGAACGGGGGAGTGCAGCGCCGCTGCTGTCGCCACGGCCGCTGCCAGTAGCCAGCAAATGGATCCCGGAGCTTTGCCGCATACGGCGTCCAGAGGAGGACAGTCTGCAGGAAATCTGCCGCAAAATCGTTACTGGATAAAATTTTGATATCGGTGTGTCACAAAGCGAAATAGATTGAATCTGCGCTACCATTACATTCACGTCTTCAGCATTCAGACAGAAGAGGCTATAAAAATATTTTATACCAGCTGCTCTCGATCCACTGACATCATGAACAGAAACAACGCACGCTACCGCTAGACCACAGGCGTAATCAGCCTAGAGTTTCTCTATCATGGGACAAGTTTTCCTCCAGGAAGTGCCGCAGTCTACAGTGTTGCCAGATTGTGCAGATAACCGGACTTAGAGAATTAGCGAGTTGGCCAGTTTTTTTGTCCCATGTCGCGATCGGCACGGACTTAGCCTCTGAAGCGGCCGGCCGCCGGTCAAGTTTTATGTCAAAGAGTGTACACTTAATTTCACAACATTTGTATATTTTAAGTATATACACCACACCAAGAAAAATTTTGCATCACCTCAGTTCCGAGGGCTCCGGAACCTGTACAGAAAATTGGAATAGAGAGCAACATAAACATCATTTTCGCCCTATTCATTGCTTATGAGAACCACACATTGCCTGTTGTACCATCATACAGCGAGACCTTCAAGGGTGGTGGGCAGATTGCTGTACACACCGGTACCTCTAATACCCAGTAGTACGTCCTCTTGCATTGATGCACGCCTCTATACGTCATGGCATACTTTCCACAAGGTCATCAAGACACTGTTGGTCCAGATTGTCCCACTCCTCAACTGCGATTCGGCGTAGATCCCTCAAAGTGGTTGATGGGTCATGTCGTCCACAAACAGCCCTTTTCAGTCTAGCCCAGGCATGGTCGATAGGATTCATGTCTGGGGAACTTGCTGGCCACTCTAGTCGAGCGATGTCGTTATCCTGAAGGAAGTCATTCACAAAATGTGCACGATGGGGCTCGAATTGTCGTCCATGAAGCCGAATCCCTCGCCAATATGCTGCCGATATGGTTGCACTATCGGTCGGAGGATGGCATTCACGTATCGTACAGCCGTTATGGCGCCTTCCATGACCACCAGCCGCGTACATGGACCCCACATAATGCCTTGCTGCAGTTGCTGGACTGTGTGTCTAAGGCGTTTAGCCTGACCAAATTGCCTCCAAACACGTCTGGTTGAAGGCATATGCGACACTCATCGGTGAAGAGAACGTGATGCCAATCCTGAGCAGTCCATTCGCCATGTTGTTGGGCCCATCCTCAACAGGCTAAAGAAGGGAGCACACCTGTTGTTTCTGCTTTTTGTGCATTATGGAGTCCACCAAGGTAGGAGGGCAACCATTGTTCCATGATATTTGTCTGATTGCATTTTATTCAATGTGGAAGTTGTCTTCATTCATGGGGATAGATATTAAGCGATACATCATTGAATGAAAGGCAGCATGTTCATGGATCTCTGGGTAGTGAGAATGGCAGGTATTACACTATATGTGGTGGTAGGTTGCCCATAAATCTTGAAAGTGTGAATGTGATCACTGATGTGTATGATTAGATCTAAATAATTTACACAGCTTTCAAGGTAGTGACAAACATATCGACAAGCAGATCGTAAATGGAGCTTCCCATGCTGAGTCCATCGTTATATGAGGTATATTTCATCAATAAATTCAGAATAATTACACTGCAGAATTACTGACAACAAATCGAGAAACTCATCAGTAACATATTTAGGGAGCTTGTTATGTTCGTTTAGGTTCTTCCCAACGATTTCAATCGTGCCGTTAACTAGTATATTACAAGTTTACTATGTCAAAGTAGACAAATTTTATGTCTGCTAATTCTGGTATGTCACGTATATTATTGGCGAAATTACAACTATTTTTGACTGAATACTGTCTATTGTAGTGAAAACATTTCTTGAAAAAGTTGAGACACTTCCTGGAAACCTTACTGATAGCACCACCTCTTCCGTCAACTATTGGTCTTACAGGTATACACTTCACTTATGGATCTTAAGCTGTGCCCTAAGAGTAGGAGCGCATGATTTCGTGATGTTAAGATGCTGTGCTTATTTAGCCTGAAAATACTTCCGTGTATATATTTTTTTACTTTTTCGTTATTGTACAATGTGATTTTAACCTACAACTTTTAAGTACTGATTCTTGTACATTTCTCGTTTTTTTCACTTAAGATAGTTACTCAGTAGCTGAAATCTAAAGCTGCCATAAGAACACAGATTGGGTTTGTGACTTATTGCTGAATTCCTTTTCCTTTGTTGTAATTGTTGTAACAGTCTCCTTAACCACTCGTCTATCACTGGGGCTCACAGGCCCACCAAAAATGTTCAAATGTGTGTGAAATCTTATGGGACTTAACTGCTAAGGTCATCAGTCCCTAATGTTACACACTACTTAACCTAAATTATCCTAAGGACAAACACACACCCATACCCGAGGGAGGACTCGAACCTCCACCGGGACCTGCCGCACAGTCCATGACTGCAGCGCCTAAGACAGCTCGGCTAATCCCGCGCGGCTACAGGCCCACCAATCAACACCACCTTCAGCCAGCCAGCCCTTACAGCATACAGGCAAAACTTTCTCATCGGCAAGTTACTTTGGATCTGACTGTGTACAAAGCTGAGAGTGATAAAAAAATTTACTGTTCTCGAATAAAGGGGCAAAAAGATTTCCGATGAGCTTGGCACGTATATTTGAGTCTGTAATTTGGGAAAAGAAAAAGTATATCGTCATCCGTTTCTTTCATGCGAAGGAATTACATATTTATACGATTAGTTACTCTCACCTACATTTGAAATACGAAGTTCATAATGGATACAATTTGGCTACATTTGTGTGATTAGTCCAAAACCATTTAATCCTCAAAATAGTAATATTATTTCACTCCAGTGGCATAACTTGGATGAATTTTGTTTAAAATTTAGTGAGTTTTGTGATACAGTTTTCGCTAGCTCGTACTGCAATGGTTCTCTTAAAGAGTACAAATAATACGCACCAGAGTTATACTGAAGACGAAACAAGCTACTACAGAAAAGCCTTTGGCACCTACCGCATCGGGGCGAGATGGGGGATCCGAACTCTGTTTCAACGAGTGGCAAACAGGCACATTGACCGTTTTCTTTTTTTTTTTTTTTTCTTTATGACCTCCTGACCTCCCCTTCTAGCGCATGCCGAACACTTCTTTAGTTCACTACTTCGGCCAGCTTTGTTGCTATACCAGTGAGTCAATGAGTGAGAAGATATTTCTCCATCGCAATAAATTGCAGTCTGGGTACTAAATAAGCTTCGTGCTAGGTAAACAAGGACGTTTCCTACGTAGAAGGCTGTCTTCTGTCTTCCGAACGGAACAGGTGTTGTTAAAGTACAGCAAGGCAAAAATAAACTGAAGCATGACATTCTTCATAAATAAGCAATATCTGAATTAAAAAATTTCTCCTCGTGATTAGTTGGGATGATAACGTACAACAACTGAAAACGGTAAAGTCTTTTCAGTGCTTGTAAATTAAATCCATCTGTGTAAAATAACTTTAGCAACAGCCTTGACGCAGTGGTAACTCCGCTTCCCGTCAGATCACTGAAGTTAAGTGCTGTCGGGCTAGGCTAGTACTTGGACGGGTGACCATCCGGTCTGCCGATAGCTGTTGGCAAGTGGGGTGCACTCAATGCTTGTGAGGCAAACTGGGAAGCTACTTGTTTGTGAAGTAGTGGATCCGGTCTCGTAAACTGACATACGGAAGGGAGAGTGGTGTGCTGGCCACATGCCTCTCCATATTCACATCCAGTGACGACTGTGGGCTGAGGATGACACGGCGGCCGGTCAGTACCGTCGGGCTTTCCGAGGCCTGTTCAGACGGAGTAGTTTACTTTTTAGTAAAATAACTTTGTGTTTCTACGTATAGAAGTAGAATATAGTTTCTGCCTTACCCAAGAATGCTTCGTTGCTCCTCCGTCTCAGTGACTGGACGCCTGGCTGAGTGGCTCCCTTTTGACCTTTCAACACAGAGTTAAAAACAAACAAAAGGGGTCCACCTACGAAATTCCATTTGTCGTCGCATCACTTCAAGACCGGGGCAACAGCCTTGCCGCAGTGGATACTCCGGTTCCCGTGAGATCACCGAAGTTATGCGCTGTTGGACGTGGTCGGCACTTGGATGGGTGACCATCCAGCTGCCATGCGCTGTTGCCATTTTTCGGGGTGCACTCAGTCTCGTGATGCCAATTGAGGAGCTACTCGACCGAATAGTAGCGGCTTCAGACAAGAATACCATCATAACGACCAGGAGAGTGGTGTGCTGACTCCATGCCCCTCCTATCCGCATCCTCCCTTGAGGATGACACGGCGGTCGGATGGTCCCGGTTGGCCACTCGTGGCCTGAAGACGGAGTGCACTTCAAGAGCACTGTCTAATCTGTCAAACTGACGATGAAATTTCAAAGCTAGTGAAATAAAAATTTAAATTTAATAATAAAAAAGGAAACGGCAATTTTGCGCCATCTGTGGGCGTCTTAAGCCGTGTTTCATTTAAGCAGCATGTTACTCAAGTTTATTACAAATACGAAAGTAGTCGCAATAATTCTTATGGGCAAATATAGTGTCACTTCTGAATTTCAGAGCATCAAGAGCTTATCGTACCGCTGAGTTTTGTTAGTTGTGGGCAGGTGACATATTTACTCCATAGCAATAACAGTGGTTAAAAAGTTATGGAACAATTTTCTGTTGCGTTGCCTCATACGTTGATGTTAAACAGTGAGAGACATTAATGGTCCTGTAGGGAAGGAGATTTTGTGGAGGTCGCGTAGTGAACATATTGACCGAGTAGCCAAATGTAATAGCTGACGGTGCATGTTAGTTATGTGCGCCATGTCTATCGTTGCTGTGGTTGTCATGTTTAGTACTGCAAGCTTCTTCCTCGTCCAGCTGCAAATTTCGCTTTGGTTTCGGCGGAAGAAGGTATGTATTGAATGCAATACAGAGTGGGTCTTCCTTTTATGCAGATTTCTCCCGCAGGGATCGTTTAGTTTACAATTTCATACAATTATGCACTTATTCTAGTTTCTGGCGTCGGGTTCTGGATATTTTCCCAGATTTTTGCCCAGTTATTGCGTGGGTCTTTATGTTCTTACAGGGTTCCGTTCGTGAGTCATATTGAGATTTCTGTAAAATTCGACATTATTGAAACTGCGATGTTTGGAGTACTGTGATTCAATACAGCTCAATCCTACGCACATTTTCGGACGTGGATTAGATCAGTATTTATCCATTCTATATTTATGGGTTCATCCTGCCCTGGAGATGGTAAGCACGTAAACAACGGTATAGCGTAGTATTTTGATTATTCTTAACGCCCTTCGAATGAACACCGCAGTGCATGTGTTGGGCTGTTTCCTAAGTTTCCTTGTTCGCGTCAGGATTAATACGAATGCTGATTTTGGTGGTCAGTGGATTCGCAGTTGGCGTAAGTAAGTAAATGGCTTACATTACTAAGGCTTTAACTCTCTGAATGAATATATATGACGGGATATGATTTTAGTAAATCAGTTGTGGCACTCTTTATCCGTTGTCTACAATGAAGTACTTGTTTCCGACCAATTTTTCAAAGATTATTTGCAGATTGGTTTCCAAATTTTTCCGTGTTACTTCAAGTGGAATATTTAAAATTCTTACTGTCCTAAGTCGTAAACCTGCATAACTGATAGCTAACTTAATGACCTCTCCGTCTGTATGCTCGAAGTCCACTTTTCCTTGGGTTCCATTCATAATCCTACCACAAACTTCGTCATCGCGTTATTTCAACATACGTTTGCTACAAAATCGTACTAAAACCTAGCATTTAATTATCACACAGACAAATCTCGTTGTGAAACCATCCACCGATTTCGGATACTGTGGAATGAGCGAAATCATATTGGCAGTAAAATTTCAGGATATATTTGCGAAAACTGAATTCCTTGTTCGCATCAGTCACCGTACTCGCAAAAAGAGTTCCACTGTGCTGCGACCTCCGCTGACGGGCGTGCTCCGGATCTAGTAAACAGGCCATTACTCGATCGTGAGTGCGACGGACACGTCGACTGTGAGCTGCTTCCACAGCGACGTTATAGTGTCCTTCGGACCGTATCTAGCGCTACCGGTCAAATCACAACAAATTTCGTGATCGCTGTCGACATCGTGTACTTCTACGGACAATGTTCAGTGGTATTAATTTCCACTGCTGTGTATAGCACCTGTCGCTCGTATGATAATTTGTTGTTGCTGTAGCCCAACATTGGCAGTAGCGGGGTGAAAATGTTGCCACGATTTCTGACGTGGCTGTACATATAATCAGGGTGAGTCACTACCTACTCCGAAAGTATGATACTAGCTGAAAAATTTGTGGGACAAATGTCGCATGGGACAATGGGGCCATAATATGACGGTTTTTTGTGGGGGTCGCGTCAGAGATATGAAGGTCAACTTTATTTTCTTAAATGGGATGCTATAGGTTAGCCCTTCTTTTCTGATAATTGATACCGAGACGAATCCAATGATGTGTAACAGTAAGGTCTTTGAAGATCAACGAAGGCCAAAAAGGTGGCATGAACGGTCATTTACAGAAGATGTTCGAAGTGATGACAATTGGTATCAATGCAGTGCTGCAATCTTCTTATCATTTATTGAGTGGAATTCCATAACACTTCGGCATTTATCGAAGCACATGCTCTGAGTGCAAATAGCAAATATTCACCGAATACGGCGTATCCATCTAACGTGCCATTGACATGTAAACACCATTCGGCGGTTTCGCAATACAAGACTAATACGAACGGTAAGACTAATATCGTCGAATCAAGCGAATGTGAATGATGTGTTCTTTGGAAGAACAAGTCGATATGCTTCTCATTTACGGAGAATGTCAACAAAATTCAATGAGAACTAGAGACCTATACGCAGAAAGATATCCTCAACGTTTTCACCCTACACGTCGTACATACACTCCTGGAAATGGAAAAAAGAACACATTGACACCGGTGTGTCAGACCCACCATACTTGCTCCGGACACTGCGAGAGGGCTGTGCAAGCAATGATCACACGCACGGCACAGCGGACACACCAGGAACCGCGGTGTTGGCCGTCGAACGGCGCTAGCTGCGCAGCATTTGTGCACCGCCGCCGTCAGTGTCAGCCAGTTTGCCGGGGCATACGGAGCTCCATCGCAGTCTTTAACACTGGTAGCATGCCGCGACAGCGTGGACGTGAACCGTATGTGCAGTTGACGGACTTTGAGCGAGGGCGTATAGTGGGCATGCGGGAGGCCGGGTGGACGTACCGCCGAATTGCTCAACACGTGGGGCGTGAGGTCTCCACAGTACATCGATGTTGTCGCCAGTGGTCGGCGGAAGGTGCACGTGCCCGTCGACCTGGGACCGGACCGCAGCGACGCACGGATGCACGCCAAGACCGTAGGATCCTACGCAGTGCCGTAGGGGACCGCACCGCCACTTCCCAGCAAATTAGGGACACTGTTGCTCCTGGGGTATCGGCGAGGACCATTCGCAACCGTCTCCATGAAGCTGGGCTACGGTCCCGCACACCGTTAGGCCGTCTTCCGCTCACGCCCCAACATCGTGCAGCCCGCCTCCAGTGGTGTCGCGACAGGCGTGAATGGAGGGACGAATGGAGACGTGTCGTCTTCAGCGATGAGAGTCGCTTCTGCCTTGGTGCCAATGATGGTCGTATGCGTGTTTGGCGCCGTGCAGGTGAGCGCCACAATCAGGACTGCATACGACCGAAGCACATAGGGCCAACACCCGGCATCATGGTGTGGGGAGCGATCTCCTACACTGGCCGTACACCACTGGTGATCGTCGAGGGGACACTGAATAGTGCACGGTACATCCAAACCGTCATCGAACCCATCGTTCTACCATTCCTAGACCGGCAAGGGAACTTACTGTTCCAACAGGACAATGCACGTCCGCATGTATCCCGTGCCACCCAACGTGCTCTAGAAGGTGTAAGTCAACTACCCTGGCCAGCAAGATCTCCGGATCTGTCCGCCATTGAGCATGTTTGGGACTGGATGAAGCGTCGTCTCACGCGGTCTGCACGTCCAGCACGAACGCTGGTCCAACTGAGGCGCCAGGTGGAAATGGCATGGCAAGCCGTTCCACAGGACTACATCCAGCATCTCTACGATCGTCTCCATGGGAGAATAGCAGCCTGCATTGCTGCGAAAGGTGGATATACACTGTACTAGTGCCGACATTGTGCATGCTCTGTTGCCTGTGTCTATGTGCCTGTGGTTCTGTCAGTGTGATCATGTGATGTATCTGACCCCAGGAATGTGTCAATAAAGTTTCCCCTTCCTGGGACAATGAATTCACGGTGTTCTTATTTCAATTTCCAGGAGTGTACAAAACGTGTATGATAAATTGAGAACAACTGAATCTTTAACGCATCGGAAACATATCCGGCAAAGGAAAGTTACTAACGAGGAAACGGAAATTGGTACTCTTGCTACTGTGGTTCGAGATCCTTGTGTTAGTAGTCGTCAAATCGCAATGGAATCTGGCATGAGCCAGAGTAGTGTTGTTCGTGTTCTGCATCGCCATAAATATCATCCTTACCATACCAGTCGCCAGCAAAAATTAACTGGTACGGATTGTATGCGTCCCATTGAATTCTGCCGATGGGTTCAATTTCAGATTCAGAGGGATGACACATTTATTAATTTGATTTTATTTACTGACGAGGCTACATTCACGAACCATGAAAATCTTAATATGCATGACATGCATAATTGGGCAATTGAAAATCCATCTTGACTGATGCAAGTTGCACACCAAAAGCCGTCGTCGGTGAATGTATGGTGTGGGATTGAGGAGGACAGAATTATAGGCCCCTGTTTCATCGAAGGAATGGTAGGGAGTACACCACATTCCTGCAAGAAACATTAGGTCTGTTATTGGAAGAAATACCTTTAAGAACAAGGAACAGAATGTGGTATCAACACGATGGGTGTCCGGCATATTTTCTGATGATGGCTAGAAATGAGTTACAGAGACAATTCGCAGATCGTTGGATTCGACACGGAGGAGATGTGTCGTGGCTGGCTCGTTCGCCAGACTTGACGCCTCTGGATTTTTTCTTGTGGGAATACGTAAAAGACATCGTTTACAATGACGTTCCAACTACACTTGAAGATATGGGAGAGAGAATTGTAAGAGCATGTGCTTCGATAAGTGCCGATGTGATAAGGAATATCACTCAATCAACGATAAGAAGATTGTAGCACTGCATTGATACCAATGGTCATCACTTCGAACACCTTCTGTAAATGGATGTTCAAGCCACCTTAGTGAAATTCGTTGACGTTCAAGGACCTTTCTGTTACACATCATTGGATTCGTCCTTATAGCCGCTGTCAGAAAATAAGTACCAAGCTATAGCATCCCATTTAAAAAAACAAAGTTGATCATGATTTCTCCGAAGTGACCCCGTCTAGTAACAAAAAACCAACGTCATATTATGGCCCCCGTTATCCCATGCAACTTTTGTCCCACAGACTTTTCAGCTCGTATCATACTTTCCCAGCTATCTTGGTGGCAATAGTTAGTGACTCACCCTGTATATAAAAGCTTCAAAAAATGTTAAAAACGATGCATTAAGTAAACAGAGATTAGGTCCAAGAGAAACACAAAATAAACAAAGAGTAGGTATCAGAGGGATATATCTTGGCAGTGAATACCTTTTGTCCATTGTACTTAGTTTATTCGTCATAACTATTTCCGTTTTCAATACACTGATCATAATGAAGAGTTTCTCATCGATATGAATGAGATGTATGCTCAGACCTTTCGCAACAGTCATGGATAATTCACTACTTAATTCTTGCTGGATACAACAGCATGCACATTCACAAGCAGCAGCTATCAACGGTCGAAGTTACCCGAATGTTTTTCCATAGACCAATTTCCCTACCTCTTCCCGGTAAGCCCAGCCTGCCATGAAGATGTCAGTCTCCGACTTAGGTAACTACCTTCAGTACTACTAAGCTCTCCCTTTTACCCCATAGTGTAGCCTTCCCGGAATGCCGAATCACTGGTCTCCAACTCTGGCACCAAGTACTTCTCCGTCTGTCTTACAGCTGCAGCTGCTGCCTCTGTCCATCGCATAACAGGATGACACTTGGACTCACTTGGAACCAGCAAGAACTGTTACACCTATATTACAATAAAAATATACAGGGTGGTTACATTTCGCTGTAGTTGCTCACGTTTAAGGCCAGTATGGCTTGTATTATCTTATGGCAACGAAACTTTGATAGAAATGTGAATACGTTTATGCGGAACCGATTTGCGCTGGGAATAAATAGTTCCAATTTTGGCCACCAGGTGCAAATCGTGCGCCGTACATTGGATGACAGTATGCTATCCACACTGCCATTTGATAAGCCACAAAATAAGTGAGCAGTAGGCTATCAAGAGGAGAGACAGTGCGCTATTAGTGAAACTGTTTTGTGTGAACGGATAAATTATAGTGCTTCATTGAGAGTGTATCGCCAACTGAAATATGAGGAGAGGCCCGATGTTCGAGCGCATTAGTGTATCTATCAAACTTCGCTGCTGTGCGATAATTACAGTCCACACCGGACCTTCGAGAGTGCTACACTTTAATTATAGCGACCCGGTATGTGTGTATTTCTTCTGGTCCAAAATAAAAGACAGCATGCAATCTTTAATGCGATAAAGATAAACGAACAAATACAACACAGTATGATATTTTGTAACATATACATCCAGCTGCCAAATACTGCTCAGTATCTGATATGTTACAGATTTTTTTCTTATTTTTCAGTATCTGCTGAACAATGGCTGATAACTGCTGGGTCACTGTCGCTACAACTCTTCTCCACTTCGTCGTTGTTACTTACGAACTTACAGGGCATGGAAATCCATCCGACATGTCTACGCCAAACATGTATCGCCATTGAATATATAGTTCTGTCTTGCGTTATGTGTGCAAATCCGTACCTTTCATACCTGGTATGTATCCGTTTATTTATAAAGAATAAGGTACAAAATTCTGATTGTGCAGTTACATATTCTACTACAGCAAAGCCGTATCGATGTTCCTTTGTCCTTTATTGTGCATGCAAATAATTATTCTTTACAAACAGCAGACTCGAATAAAAACTGATTCTCATAATGGGATGAGGAGAAAATTGATGATAAGGTGAAGGAGGAGACGATGAAGAGAGAGAGGCGGAAGGAGGAGAAGGCAGACAAGGAGAATGGGAGGAGGAGGACGTGGGCAGAGACAGGGGGGAGAAGGAGATTAGGTTGTATACACAATTCCCTTGTGCATTAGAAACATAAGCTTTCTCTTTTCATTCTTTTCCATTTAACCAGATTGAGCCATGGAAACACTTGGTTGAGAAAAGATAGTTATATAAGGAGGAAGAATATATATGGGAGAAGAGTTTTTTCTATGGGTTAAATACCACGCTGTGATAGCTAAAACTGCTGGCGAGAAAGGCAATGAGACGGCAAAGGCTGCCGGCACGGTAGCTGAGCGTGTTCGGTCAGATGGTTAGCTGCCCTCTGTAGTAAAAAAAACTGAGTTAATTGATCAACAACGAATTTAAACACATGTCTTACGACGTCCGCCCCGAGCAGATGCAACGAACAAAATGAGATTTTTTAAAAAAAAAGAAAAGAAAAGGCTCGTGGTCTTGCGGTAGCGTTATCACTTCCCGCGCACGGGGTCCCGGTTTCGATTCCCGGCGGGGTCAGGGATTTTCTCTGCCTCGAGACGACTGGGTGTTGTGTGTGTCTTTCATCATCATTTCATCCTCATTCACTCGCAAGTCGCCGTAGTGGCGTTAAAGAACTTGTGGAGCGGCGGCCGAACCTCCCCGCGAGGGGTCTCCCGGCCACCAATACCATACGCTCATTATTATTATTATTATTACTAAAGGCCTAAGTATTTAAAAACAAGAAGAGAAGATTTGGATTTAGAGTCCCACCGACAGGTATCCAGGTTCACGTTGGGGAAGAATAGGGCAAGGAACAGGCTATTTCTTTCTCTAAGAAAGCATTCCGGCATTCGTCAAAGCGATTTGAGGAAGCAACGGAATGCCTAAACTTGGATGGGCAAACAGTGATTGGTATCAAAACTGCCTTCATCCCGAATGCAACGGCAGTGTCTTAACCACAGCGCCACGCTGCTCGTTTTTAGAGGTGTGTCAGATACATTTAGTTTTGTGTTAAGAAGTTGAGAGGTTACAAGCCTCCTGTTTTCTTGTTAATTTGTGTCAGTGGGGGCAGGCAAAGAATCCTCATTGCTGTAAATTAGACTGGAAACGAGGACTCTGATATCAGCTGGTGTTGGGACATTGCTTACTGTTCTGTCCTTCTTGCGTGGGCGAGCTGGAGCTCTGAGAGAGTCAGCAACGTCGAGTGAGGCAGAAGAATGTGAAGTCAGGCTGGGCAAGCTTTTCTGTGAGTCCGACAGGGAGTAGAGAATTGCGTGTTCCGTCTCCTCAGGGTGGCCGACCTGCTACGGCTCTTGGCCAGTGTATTAGGCATGAAGCCACAGCGAGTACGACTCTCTTTCGAGGCAGTATTAAACGTTTCATTGATGTTTTCCTTCTGGGCTTCGCTTGGCTGACGCCAGGAGTCAGTAGGTCCTCGGGGTTTTCGAAATCTGAGGCCTGAAGCCACAGGATCCCCGACACAACGTGCCTAGCGTCCGGGCGATATTTTGTTCGTTATTGGCGGCGGTTTTCACGGCTGCTTTCGCACATCCCTCAAAATGCAGGGAGCTGATTGGACAACTCAAGAAGATTCTATGTGATATGAGAGAGCCCAACTGAAAATTGGCAGTGATGACCACCCGATTGATACAAAAACGTTGCTAGCCAGCTTGGTCGGATTTTGTGGAGTGTACTAGACACCTATGATAGCACATTTTCCCGTGGGCTCCTGCGACTGGAAACATTCGACCATGGTGGGGTCGCAAAGCACTAGCAGTCGGAGTCAATGCTCTGTGCACGAGATGAGGGAGTTTCCTCTGGACCGCCAGGGAGAATAAGTGTACTGATAGTGTCTCTCCTTGGAGATACTCTTGCACGATCTGAGGAGGAAGACTGTCTCGGTCACTTGAGCAGAAGTTTAGATTCTTTCTGGAATTTATCTCATCGGGTTTGATCCGCGATCTCCCAGCATCAGAGAGCCCAACAATACAGAGGTCAGTGGGTGCACCATCTGACTCCTGTTTGCTCTCTACTCACCGCCTGAGATCTTGGTGGTAAAGTATTTGGCGTAACATGAACCTGTAACTTTTCTCTGACGCCCTGAGCAGCTCTCGTTTTGGGGCTGCATTACTCACGCTTTTGCTTGTGGATTTTTCACAGAGTTCTCGTTCCCGAACGGTATTCTATCGTGCAGTTGTGGTATATCATTATCTCTGTTGATTGGCCCACTGTTAACAGAT
This sequence comes from Schistocerca piceifrons, assembly GCF_021461385.2. Classification (NCBI taxonomy): domain Eukaryota; kingdom Metazoa; phylum Arthropoda; class Insecta; order Orthoptera; family Acrididae; genus Schistocerca; species Schistocerca piceifrons. Next base: position 389,080,532 of record NC_060140.1, on the reverse strand, counting down.
TACCATATTCAGTATTTCAGATTAAGTGCCCTTTTGAATAACCTGCCGACTACTTTTTCTCAACACCATTATATTGTGCCCTTGTTCTGTTAAAGCACTGTTCAGTGAATCGCATATTTATCATCTTCTTTTGTATAAAATAAATCTCTTTCTGATATTTAATTTGTTTATCGTTTAGTAGTTAGACAATATGTTTCATTTCCTTCCCATTTATCGTGACTATTGAGCGTAGACATTGATTAGAAACTTTATTAAATATAGTGTCTCTGCAACCCATTTTACTACTCATCTACAGGGTCCTTGTATTAATTCTGTTATCTCCATATCTCCATTGAGCATAAGTTACAGTGGTAGTTAAATGGGGGGGGGGGGGGGGGGAGCGGAAATTTTTTGAATGTATGAGCAGCTCTCATGCAACTTCAGTCGAAACCAGATGTTACACACATTTCTCGACCCTGCAAGCTCACGCAAGATAATCCCTCAGTCATAATACATTTTTTTTTTATACTGGTTGACTAACTTAAAGTAAGGATGGTTTGTCAACTACCCAAAAAAAAATCTGACTAGTCATCAACCTGTCACTACATAGGACAAGTCTAAGTCGACTTTAGGTAAACTGAAGGTGGAGAGGGCAAGAAAGAACAGGAAAGGAAACGGAGCAGATCACTGCTGTCAGCTGCATGGGGCTATTATGCTGAATCAGCGGCGACGAGTAAAAATGTGTACCCTAGGGCGATTCGAACTCGGGTTCTCCTGCTTACTTGGCAGCTGCGCTACCACTGCGTCATTGCAAGTGCACGGACTATACCAGTACGCCTCACCGCCGATCCATTTTCCTATCGAGTACCACCTGGCTGCAATTCCTGTCCATTTTCTCCATGTTCGTCCTCTGAGATTCCCACAGGACGTCGAACGTATTTATGCATCCGCATTGAAGGTGGATCCATTGCCCAGCTAGGCCAATCGAGTTATATGAATGCGTCTTATAATAATAATGTGGTTTACATTTATTGATTTTTATATGCCAATGTGGCATGCAGAATCTGCAGCTGTTATACATTATACGTAAATTGAATTTCTTCCCCTCACTACCTTCAATTTACGTATAACATATAATAGCTGCGGATTCTGCGTGGCGTCTGTTCTTTCGGACGTGTCAGAAAGAACAAACACTACACAATCTGAGTCGATTATTGATGACAGAAAGGGGAGTCGATTACGTTGATACCAGTTTCTCATTCATATTTATAAACAGCCACATTCAACACTTAAACTCACTCAGTGAGTCCTCAGTCATCCACTGAGGCAACAACAGCACATACACACAAACGTTGGACGCATACCAGAGGACCAGGATAGAAGCTGCAGCTAAAAATTCGACCACCTGGTATTTCCGAATTTCACATTTGTGATTTATACAATAAAAATTCAGTGACTGGGGCCCAACTCAAATAAAGTAGCACTCTTCCATGAAGCAAAATGGTAGACAATATTTTTATGCTTGTGGATTTAAACCATGGTACTGTTTCCCTCATCCAGAAATATGGCTTGTACAAGGTTGACAGATGACAGATCGTCCTCTCATCTCACATGCCGCCAATAACATAAATTATAATAACAGGCATCCTCACTCATGCTCTAAAGTACGGGCATTTTAAATGTGAAATGCAATTCGCGTGACACTTGGTAAATTTTGAAATGAAAAGGACATTGTATAACATATATACACAGCAATTTGTGTGTACAATGTGAAATATGTGCACAGAAACATTTACCTACATAAAATTCATTTAATGTTTTATATAAACAATGAAAGAAATGTCATATTCATTGGGATAAATAAGTAAGTTGACTAAATAAGATTTATATGAGAGTGTCTCCTACATTATTAAACAGATGACATATAAGTTGTTAAAATTACAATATATCTAGATTATCAATGACACTTTTTTCTCTTCACTATTTTGTGGTGTACAAAAATCGAGCATGACTTCTGGACATGATTAATATCTTCTTAGCTTCTTCTGTGTAAAAGGGTGTACAGTGTTTTAATATATGTCACTGTTTCTGAATTTATGATATGGTTATATGTGCAACAATTGATGCATACACTGTGTCTAGTATGAAAATTACTGCTAGTCCGTGATATGTAGAAGCTTGAACTAGTTCTAAATGTCATTTTGTACATTCCTAAATCTGCGAAATTATCTGTTTTATTGTTTAAGGCGTGAATTGATTTCTGTTGTACTTTATTTTTTGAGGAGAAATCCGCTTTTACTTAACATTTGCAAAATGTTCCTACAAAAGAAATACTGGCCACATATTGACTGTATTACAGTTTTCTTTCAGAGAGCCGTGCGTTTATTTCTGTTTTGCTATATGTTTCTGCACTTTGTCTAGCACTGAGCTGAGAAAGTCATTAGCTAATTTACTTCTCTCTTCGTGCAAAGGAATTTTCTTTGTCCTGTATACCAACATTTTGCATACCACATTTTTGTGTTCTCATGAGTGGCATACGTGGCACAGATTGTGTAGGATACAGAAGCTATTGTGCAAGGTTTGTGAAATGAGTATCATAAATAATGTTGCTAAATACAGAAAAAAACAGTTACACAAGGGGAAAGACTCCGTAAACAGGCAGCTTTTGGCCATACATTTGCAAATACTCAGATGTACAGGCAATAACATATGGAACCTAAGTACCTAATGACTGGTGGTGCACATGCTATTGAAGCTGGAAAGTCTGATATATAAGGAATATAGGAACAAGAAAAAACGAAGACAATGTTAAAACACTCACATATTCGACAATAGAGCAGTAAATAACACAATCATAGTATTCAATGAGTAAGATACAACCTGTAAAACGAATGTCTGAAATGTACTGCAAAGAAGAACCTATCAGGCAAGACATTAAAACAGCCATGGAAGCAGACAGTGCCAAAGACACTGAAAATCTGAATAACAATCAAATATCAGCCACAGGTCACAAACTAAATAAACTCATAGAGAAGGAACTGAAGAGATATGAGGAAACTATAGGCACATACAAAACAATTTAAAAGCAACAACCAAACAAAATAATAGTTATCATGAAAGAAAACGAATATGGAGAAAAAACTCTTAAAATTTTAACACAAAAAGTAACATAGTGCAGCTGAATGAAGATCCAACAAAACAATTCCACAACAAAATCAAAGGAAGTTAACGAAAACACATTTCATGTTGACAAGACATAAACAGAACCACATCACCTACATAGCCCTAACGCCCCCATATTAAGATGCCAACGTAAAGTCCACTAAGAAGAATCACCGATCATAAACTATATGAGTAGCCCTGTAAACAAACTGTTTCTCAAAGTCAATGTGTTTTTAAAAAGTTGTATCCTATATGAAACAATATAAAATCTGTATATAACAATACATACTAGTCACTGAAATATGAGAGACAACCTCACAGATTGTGTCCATTTTATGCAGAATAGATGACGCAAACCTGTACAATAATATCCCTATTAAATTGGTCATTAAAGTTATAAATAACTATTTAGTAAAGAACACAATGTGTTCATAAGCTGGAATTGTTTAATTTATGAACTAACCTCAAACTATAATTGCATTCCATTCAATTTTAGTATATATATCAACAACCTCCAATACGCTATTGTCATGAAAAGACCACCTAATGGGCAAGGCTCCATCATTATATGCAGTAAGAAACAAGTTCTACACCACTAAAATAAAACAGCTTTCCTCTTTGTCCTACTTTGTGTGTGGTATATATAGAGGGTCAGCTCCAATTGCTGTAAGCCGAACTATAAGGCAACCTCTAGCATGTCCAGTGGGGCTTAGGAAAGTTATTTAAAAAATGTGTATATACCTATGTTTACATGAAGACTTTTTTACAAATTTTCACCATGCTAGAGTAAATGAAAGTAAGCCAGTTCTGTTAATCAGTACAACGAAAGCACAGCCAAAGTTCAAGATTTCACATTTGTTTTCTTTACTGAATGATTAGTTTTAGGCTGGGACCCATTTTCAAATCATCCTACAGGACAGAAAACCAAATTTATACTGTGTACACAGTCATTACCATTTAAGCACATTTCAAAAATATAGAACATATCGTTTCAAAACTTACATGTCAGACAGTCAAAACTGTATATGTAAGAATACAAAACCATGTCAAAACTATATACACCTTAATAAATGCAAATGAACAATCACAGTGCATACAGGTAACTGGCAGTCTCCTCCTCCTGCTTCATAACGAAACCTCAGGGAGGGGCCGCCATACCAGGGTATAGGAAACCTTTTGTATTTATTAGAACATTCTCCAACCATCAAAAATATTACAATTAATACAATAATAGTACAAGTCCACAAGAAAAGTAATACTTTTTGAAATCTTTAACAAAAAAAACAAATACTTAAAATTACTGAACAGTAAATCACAGTAGCTCCACATATGACCCATATGACAAAGTTATATGCCACATTTGTACATAAAAGCATTAAATTTAAACCACAACATTATTATTAAAAGAAAACAGAGCAATAGGACAATAAAAATCTTATTGAGTTTCAACATTTTACAAGCATAAAAGCTTCACTAACAAACTTCACAAAATATATGAATATACCAGCCATCCTTGGGGAAGACACACAAGTAGAATAAACACATGCCTGCTTGTATAGGGAGGCTGTGGGATTGTAGAGGGATGGGGGAAGAAGAGATAGGTGGGGAAGGATGGAGGGATGGTAAATGGAGGGGGGAGGAGCATGAAGATGAAGAAGAACAGGAAGGATGTAAATAATATATTATCAGTAGTAGTAAAACATACATACTAAAATTCGACCAGAAACGACTATTTGCCATTATTATAATCAAATTTTGGTGCTTTGTGAAAGATAACTTTGTGATTTAATATTTGTTTTTAATTGGGACATGTCAGGGGAAGAAATGTTTTATTGTTATATATTTTTTAACGTTTGTTGTGGTAAAGTTTTTATTTATGGTTGTAAAGGACTGGAAGTGATGAAGATTTTTTTAATGTCCTATTATTTTGTTTTCTTCCAATACCAACATTGTGGTTCACTTTCAATGATTTTTACATGACAATGTGACATACAACTTCGTCATATGGGCCATGTATGGCGCTGTTGTATTTTACTGTTCAGTGATTTTAAGCATTTGTTTTTGGTAAAAATTTTAAAAAGTATTAGTTTTATTATTCACTTGTACTATTCTATTACTAGTTGTATTTTTAATGGTTGGAAAATACTGTAATAAATATAAATGGTTGCTGTATCCTGATAGGGCGTTGCATTCTCAAGGTTTCCTTACGGTAACAGGAGGAGTACACTGTAAGTTACCTGTATGTGCTGTAACTGTTCATGTGTGCTTCATAATGTGTATGTAGTTTTGATATAGTTTTGTACTTTTTGAAATACCATTTTGACTATCTGGCACATGTCTTGAAACTATATATTCTGTGTTTTTGACACGTGCTTCAAAAACATGGTAATCACTGTATTGTACATGAATGTAAATTTGGTCTTCTGTCCTATAAGAAGACTTGGAAATGGGTCCAGGGCCAAAACTAGTCATTTAGTAAATAAAAACGAAGTGCCATTCGCAATTTTGGCTAGTTTTTCGTTCTACAGACTTTTTTAAAATAAGTAAACAGCTGAAGGGCTTGATATAATGCGAGAGCTAGGCATTGTAGCCCTATTTCGCCCCGTTTACACCACATTAGTGTAGTCCAGCTGCCTTGCCTCTAACAATTAGTTCAATTCTCAGATACTTTTGCAAAAAGGTGTAATGCCACCATTAAACACTTTATGTCACTGTATTCGTTTTATTAAGTACTTCCAAATTTCATTAAAGTGTGTACTACATTTTCAACAAAAACTAAGTATTTGCTTCAGTTTCTTGGTCGATGCAGTAGTTAGTAGGATTGAAGAAGCGTACTGTCATTTGCCAAAATTCGTTTTGATCTCTAAACATTTATGAAATAGGAGTGTTACATCTTATCATACTCACCTTGTCCTTCGGTTAAGTGTGGTTTAAGCAGAATCTCATAAAAGTTACGAAGGAGTCTGGTAAATGTTTATAGCTGCTGTAGATGTTGGACAGACACGATGAAGGGTTACCTCCTTCTACACTATAACATTTATCATAAAATCATTTTTACTCCACACACACTCAAATACTTATAAGTACATGTATTGCTAATTATGGTTTGTTGTAGACAGGCTTGTGTATCTCGAGATCACAGTAAACAAAAAATATTTTAATGTTTTAGAGCTGACAGGCACAGAGCAGGAACAACCAAGTAAAATGTCTTAAGGGCAAATGACAAACGACAAGGATTGCGAAGTCACAAAAAAGTGAAACTTTGAACTATAGCAGTATAATGACTTACAAACTAAGGCCAATAAAAATACTACCTAAGTTCTTGGTAGTAAATCCCCTTGCGGTTTTGTTCATAGACTGAAAATTAAATAAAATCCAAAAACAAACTTACAACTTCAAAATTGGCTAAAGGATCAATAAAAGTATGTTTAATCGATAGGTCACAATAATTTAAATTGCTAGGTACAGTACAGTTAACAGAATAACGTTGCAATATCAACTCAAAATTATTCTAATCAAGTGCATCAACTACTCACGGCCCAATCATAAAAGCCTACCATAATAATGTCTGCAGCTGCAGTGAGAAAACAAAAAACAACTACACATTAAGAACACAAATGCTGAAACTGATGACTGCACCTGAAAATTTTACCAAATGACTTATGGCCCAATAAAACCTATAAACCAGAATAAATTTTAAAAAAAGGCGACTACACATTTCACACACACTGAACTTTAGAGACGTTCCAGTAAGTTAACAATATGTACAGGTTAGCTCTACTGCCAACGGCTATGTAAACAAATTTACAATCAGTACAGGTACTTTAAGATTTGCTTGACATTCACCTAAAGTGCAAGAAATCCATCAGTAATTATATATTGAGGTTCACAGCACAATGGCCAAGGGATTAACAGGGTGAACTTATTTTATAGGTCTCCTCTAGGTGGTGTTCCTCACATAAACATTTGAGGAAAACGCTTTGCATAACCGACAAATTTCAAGTGAGACAAACACCCACCCTCGGGATGATAGGGCAGCAAACAACAATAACAGCTGATCAAATACAGTAACAGAATAGGCAAGGCTCAGTGGGCTGAAAGGTAAATGTGGGCACGACAAATAACATCAAACAAGTTGTTTGTTCAAGAAGGTCCGAAGTGACAAGTAATATGGACTTGATGCAATCAGCTGACCAGCTGCCTCAGTAAAATATACAGTATACCTTGTAAGTCATATTGCCAAACTGTTTCCTGAATGTCACCAGATCCATTAAGCCATACAGTGAAGTCCATGACAAACAATTCATAAAATAATGGCTAATCTAGCCTGCAACACACACATATAGACAGAATAAGACATTACTCTGTTTATGTATAAGTCAATACACAAGCTTCCATTGGCCAAAATATAAAATCAGCTGTGTGAACACTAAGCTCTAAATCGTATTTCAATGAAATGGAAAAATGAACACAGGCTGACAACTTTAAATCAACAGAATTTTTGTTAAAATGCGAGACACTAAATAATAAGTAATAAAATTACAAGGTACCTTAAAGCAAACTATCAAGTATGACATAAAAGATCACAGCAATAAATTTACATGGTGAAATTAAGGAAACCGTCTTGAAGGGACTACAGGCCACCCATTAGTATGGTGACCAGACAGCCAGTCTGATACACGTTTGCCGCAATTTTCGAAAATGTACCATAGATGCATAAAAAAAACGAGCACCTTTGACTCACAACACCAGACCGGAGTAACGAGAGAAATATCAAGTAGGCGCGAAAGGAACTGGCATGCAGTTCTTAAGCACAAAATTAATATTTGTTTTCAGAGGATCTCACACTGGTTCGCAATATGGGCAGGCGTTGGTTCCCCAGAGCAGAACTGCTCACCTCAGCTGTCGAGTAGCTGCCTATTAAATTCCTAAACGGTGCGAGGCCACCGTCTTCTGGCAACGTTCGGACAAAACAGCACAAGCCCCTTGTCATTGCGGACCTTCAACTGCCACTATTGCCAGCCGGTTACCACCTTAGCCCTACCGCCCCCCCCCCCCCCCCAACAGCTAGCAGAGCGCCGGAATATATCCCAATCGCCACTGCTATGAGTGCTCTATTGACCAAGCGTCCTCTGGTCTTCCAACAACGGGCTAGAGACAAACCTAGCACAGATACAGTCGACACTAACAAAGACGTCGCGCACCCAGAGCGCAATGATCTACCCTTCTTAAACAAAATAGTTCTTTATTTCAACCGTTTTCGCCATATTTGATGAGTCCTTACACGTACTATTATGGTTTACTCACATCGTATAACTTCTGTTAATCAGTGAGATCTATGGTCGGCATTACCTTTGTTAAATGCTTCTGCTGGACGAGGTAAGAGATGTCAATCAGCAAGTTTCGGGTCAGAGACAGTTGACATGAAAACTTTTTCAATCAAGTCAACATGTGGAATTTCTACATCGAAAGTTATGGCACTATGGTCGTTCGTAGTGGCACTCTGGCTTATATGCTACATCTACATACATACTCCGCAAGCCACCATGGGGCATGGCAGAGGGGTCCTTGTTCCAGTAACAGTCATTTTCTTTCTTATTCCACTCGTAAACTTAGTGATGGAAAAATGAGTGTCTGTATTGCCTCTGTGTGAGCCATAATTTCTCTTGTCCTGTCTTCGCAGTCGTTGCATGACACGTATATTGGCAGCAATAGAATCATTCTGCAGTCAGTTGCAAATGATGCTTCTCCAAATTTTCTTAATAGTCTTTATCCAAAAGAACGTCGTATTTCCTCTACACATACCCATTTGGGTTCACGAAGCAGCTCTGTAATAAACGCATGTAGATAGAACCGAACGGTAACACTGAATTGGTTCGACCTGGTAGGGATCTGAAGCACTCAAGCAGTACTCAAGAATTGGTCGCTCAAGTGTTCTGTATGTGGTCTCCTTTATCGATCAGCTGGAATTCTCCAATTAAAGCCGAGTCTACCATTAGCCTTCCCTTCTACCAACATTATGAGCTGGTTCCATTTTATATAGCTTTGTAACTTTACGCCTAGGTATTTAATTCAACTTTCTTCTTAGATTGCACCCAAGAGGTGCAAAACTCACAAGTTTTAAGAGAAAATTCCTTCTTTGCAGCATAACCAGATTTGCGCTTCAGTAAAAACAGAAACCGTTCTGGCATCTTTAATGTTTCCCAAGTCTCCCTTAAAACTACATAAGAAATGCTAACTTTCAATCATTTCCCAAATTTGCCAGAACAAGGAAGTCGAACCCTCATGGAAATTTTGTAATTCAAAGAATTAATCATCACCATATCTTTCAATCCTTTTTATTTGAATTTTGAGTATACTGATTTAACTTACATTGTACGTTGCCCCACTGAGGTAATCTATCTTCCAGAGTGTTATTTTGAAACTTAGTCCGTACTAAATCTTTCTCCTTCATACGCAATTTTTGCATTCACAATGTGCCACCAGCTAAAAATTATTTGTGTGACTAAAGCTGTATGTTCAGACACCATAAGAATAATATGTGGTGCTCACCAACGATCATCTCATATACATCTTCTTGAGGAGTTAGGCGTTTTGTCTGCTGCTCCATAGTATATTCATTCCCTCAAGAAGTTTGTTGTACCAATCCACTCCAGTTAAAAACAACAGTGATGTACATTATTCCTATACCATACGAAAAATGGCATTTATTACTCCACAGTAAGGTTGTCTTTAGCACACAAATAAGAGTAAAATGTTGCGACCAAAACTTGTGATGGTTCACACAGTGATATGACATGTAGGATCGACAGCAAAGTAAAATATGAAAACAAACAGAAAAATTTTCCTCTTGACAACTCCTTCTATTCAGTAGAAAACTTTCTGTTACTGTAATGTGTAGAAGTTGGAAGGTAGGAATTACTAATTCACAACTGTACCGGTATATCAAAAAATAACTAGTAAATGACCAGCATGTAGCTATATACAAAAATTAATTTTTTATCTGAAGATAAAATGGTTCATTCCATACCATTACAATTATTTATTGTGCATATGATTAATGTAAGGTAAAACAAATTAGATAACTAACTGATCTGAAAATTTTGTGTCCTTATAAGCCAAGACGTTTAAAGCAAATGCAGCTTTTTCATAAACATTGGGTGCTAGGTTAATATTTTGCTAACGAATATTGAAAAGAAGCGGGCCTTCAAACATCAATTCCAAATACTCAAAAGTTGCAGAAATATAAGATGAAAATTGTCAAAATCAGTAAACTTCATCACTTTCTCGGGCTTAGCAATCCAGTTGTTTCAGGTACACTTCAGTATGTTTCCAATCTCACAAACTAGGAACAACTTTCTAGTAGTGTGAATAGGATGAACAATGCAGGTCTACAGTGTACTGTTAGGAGTAAGGTGGTTTCGTTTCAAGTTTTTCTGTTTATTTCATTATTGCACGATACTAAAGGTAATATAATACAACCAGCTTTTTCTGTCTCATTAATTACTTTTCATAACGTATAATTTATCTGTGGAGCAGTTAAATTGCTAACAGGTGTAATATTCACAATGTATTTTAATTTTGAAAAGACTGATGCAATTGAGACCCAAGCCCTTTTAGCTACATCGTTATTATGTTTTATTGACACCATGGGTTATGTCTTCCATAAAGGTCAAATGAAGCCCAACATAAATTTCATTCACTGACACATTTACCATAATTTCACCACTTTCCAAAAAAAATTTTCGTGGTCTTCAGGCATTTTATACTACCATCTACAGACAAACAATTTAAATCAAACTTTTCTTTCAGATTTCTTTGCATAGGATGCATGTGGAAACGTTATAGCGGTGTTACTCTTATAACCGATTTGTTACTACTGACAATGCAGTTTTCATTCAAATTGTGTAACTGTTTTCCAGCAGAAGTTTCTTGTAATCATACTAATACAAACATTTAATTATGTATGTCCATCTAATCAAAAATAGTTACACTTTGATGATTTTCTGTTCACAGGGAAACACAGCTGGACAGCACTGGTTATTCGCAGTACTCGGGACCGTAACGCTTATCACATCAGTTCTGGTGTCATTTTTACCTGAATCGTTGAATGAGAAGCTTCCAGAGACAATGAAAGACGCAGCGCTCTATGGTCGTGATCAGAAGTTCTGGGCTCTTCCCGGAGGCAAGACCAGCTTACCAGAAACTACTCCACTCTACAAAACCGGTTTTACGGAATGTACCTCCTTCAGTAATCACAATGTATAGGGAACTGAAGTAGTCCGCAGTCTAATGCCAAACTTTCGACATCGAACCTCTTTGGCATTTTTTGTCAATCGCTGCCGTCGCTTAATTATTAATACAGTTCTTAACTAGAGCGTGTGAAGCATAACGGACCACCACTACCGGCTTTGCAACTTCAGAGAAATATTATAGTTGTCGGCGAGTAATGAACCAAGGGAATCCAAACCAATGACTAGGAACAATCATCACTACACCACAGCAGCAATTTTTTATGTCTTTGTTGCAGTAAGAACTTAGACATTTACTGAGGAGTCTTCTACGAAAGATGCAACAACAGATATAGCAAGATGCTCCGTATTCGTTTTTCCATGTATTCTTAGCCGCCCCAAAGTTACCACCAGAAAAGCAGATACAGAAACAAGATATCGAAGCATTTAAGATGCTTTCATTTATAATAATTTTTTTTATTACTCGTCTCATTTCCAGGTCACTTGAAAATGGTCAGCGCGTTTGGAATCCCAAGGAAGACAATCGAAAAATTTGACAGAATGTGTGGTGCAAGAAGCAGAATGTTAAGAAACAGAGTAAGGAAGAAAACAATGCAAAAGTTCTGTATGCCTTTTCTGGCGGAGCCAGCATATTTATGTGGGACTACAGGGAAGGTGCTCACTAGCAGTCTCAGAAATTGGACTTCATCCATCAGCTGTGGCAGTGACAAAGAGTAACGGGATGAGAAGTGAAGGCATACCGAACTTTCTCAATTTCAATGCCAAAATCTCACAATATCGTCTAAACTGGAGATGTCATATGTTGCGCTGAACGTCTAGAGAGATAAATCTGCAGAGGTGGAAAGATCATGTTTGAAGTATGCAAAAAATCTAAGGATGTGGTATGTGATGATTAGTGTTATTGCTAATATTATTACCATAATTACTGTCAATCACTGAACAACTGTGCAAGACGATTTATTGGGAAACTACTGTGTGCCCCTGTGAACAGAAAATTTTCGATTACTTATTAGACGCTTTCAACAAAATGTTGACAAAATAGAATATTAAAATTCATTGTTTTTCTGTTATAATCCATTTATTACCTTCTCCTGTTTCATATTATGGTGTTGTCAAATAATAACAACAACACTTAACTACCAGTTAAGCTTTTCAGAGGAGTTGTAGAAGTAGTTACAAACAATATAATGCTACTGGAAGAAGAGACTATCGTTTCTGATAGAGATGGTTCAAATGGCTCTGAGCACTATGGGACTTAACGTCTGAGGTCATCAGTCCCCTAGAACGTAGAACTACGTAAACCTAACTAACCTAAAGACAGCACACACATCCACGCCCGAGGCAGGATACGAACCTGCGACCGTAGCTGTCGCGCGGTTCCAGACTGTAGCGCGTAGAACCGCTCGGCCACTTCGGCCGGCCCTGATAGAGATATTCCAAAAATATATTACATCGTTGTCAACAGTAGCTACAGTATTCCGACTTACAAACGCTAAAAGTATTTTTAGAGTGTGCCTGTAGGTAAATAGGTGTCTCCACACAAACTGCTACTTTAGGTTTACACGCTGTATTCTGCAACATCGAAATCGTGAGGTAATGCAAAGTTAAGGAATGCCAGAAACCGATATTTTAGTAGCATGTAGAGTGTAATTTATGTAGAAGGTCGTCTTATAAAACTCTAGCTACAGAATCAAATATTTATTTCTTGAGGAACTTGATAGGTGACCAATTAATAATGAGTGACTTTTCATTCCTCGTGAATCCACCATAAGCATTGCATTTGTCACGTTTGGTCAATTTGTCGATCAGTGTATCGACTGCAAAACGTGGGAGCAATGCATCTTAGCCAATGTGAGAATGTGGTATTCCTTCTTACGTGTTATCATATTTGAACCCGAGTCAGCCAACAAGAAAAGTGGGTGACAATTTTCACTTGTTCTGGACACAAGACTCGCCACACTGAAGGTACTCTACTTTTTGGGTGGTCTTTGTTCGATGGGGTGAAGGTGGTGACTCTGCGCTCGATGCAGGCCGTATCAAGCAGTGTTTCCCACCTTTGTCTAATGCGCAGGATGGAAGGTATTGACCAGCACACTTTGATATAGGAGTCGAGGTACTGGCAGAATTGTGAGGAGAGATCGTGAGTCGTGCTTTGGTAGCTCAGTAGATAGAGCACTTGCCCGTGAAAGGCAAAGGTCACGAGTTCAAGTCTCGGTCCGGGCACACACCTTTGTTCTGTCTGGAAGTTTCACACTTTGATGTAATATGACAAGATGCATATCGATGAATGCATTGCATTTAGTTTCTTTTTCTTCATAGTACATTCACAGGATTGTTGGATGGCGATAAAATCATCACTCTCCCGCGTTGCATTTCATGTGGTAAGTTCAAGTGTTAAATGTATGTCTTTCTTTTACTTACCACTTATTCTATGTAATGTGTAACCCGACATGCATTTCAGTAATAGGTGTCCTAAATCTCAGATGAGTTACATGCTGCTTATCTCACTTTAAATGATGTATTTATTCCAAGTGAAATGTGGAGTAATGTAGAGTTTTAGTCAATTCTATTTCCATGTGTGAACTGCGTATCTGACTCCCTATCCAGTGACAGTACTCTCTATTTAATTTGCCTAGAGACATTCATTAATTTACTACACTTTTTCCCCGAATCACAGATTTACCATGTGGCAAAGCATCTGTATTATAGTTTTGAATGAATTTGCTCAAGAGCACATATAATCCATAAAAGCTAGTACAATATGGACACATTGTTCCACAGTGTTCCCTATTAACGTATCTTTCGTTAGTGATTTTCAGGTCTAAAGGCAAGTGTAATGCCAGTTCAGTTTCCCTGAGATATTCACGCAACGGAGCCGAACTACTTGCAGTTATTAATACTGATCAAATAGCAGCGATTTTCAGATTGTAAGCACTAATTAGCAATTGATAATAAGACACACTTTCGAAGTTCACAGAATCTATTTACGTATTGTTAGTTACACTCTGAGATTGTGGGATAAGAAGCTAAAACTCACAATTCATGTTCGTTCAGTATAACATAAAATTTAAGTCCTATAGCTATGTGAAGACTACCAGATAAGAAACTCAGATGAAAAAGAGCTTATATTCGTAATTGGAGAATTTGGCCAGGCAGTAAAAAAGGATAATGAAGTAATGATACATCTACAAAATGCAATCTTGACACTTCAGAATGCTATGGCAATCAGAAAGAACAGTACAATTTATTTTGAAAGACTTTAAGAAAGCGCAAGAAACTGGGGAAAAAGTTAGAAGCCCTAGAAGACAAAGGGGATCTAGAAAATTAATTGCTCTAGATGACTGCAAAGAAAATTTTATAGCGTATTAGTGTAGTATTATGAGCAGAAGTAAATACTGACTCTGAGAAAGCTGTACATATTTTCAAAAACTGAGATTAACAACAGTACCGTCAGGAGCCAAAATTAGACCGTCAAGTTTCTCGAAAAGAATAACCAGACTCTTTTATACACTACTGGCCATTAAATTTGCTACACCAAGAAGAAATGCAGATTATAAACGGGTATTCATTGGACAAATATATTATACTACAACTGACATGTGATTACATTTTCACGTAATTTGGGTGCATAGATCCTGATAAATCAGTACCCGGAACAACCACCTCTGGCCGTAATAACGGCCTTGATACGCCTGGGCATTGAGTCAAACTGAGCATGGATGGCGTGTACAGGTACAGCTGCCCAAACAGCTCCAACACGATACCACAGTTCATCAAGAGTAGCGACTGGCGTATTGTGACGAGCCAGTTGCTCGGCCACCATTGACCAGACGTTTTCATTTGGTGAGAGATCTGGAGAATGTGCTTTCCAGGGCAGCAGTCGAACATTTTCTGTATCCAGAAAGGCCTGTACAGGACCTGCAACATGCAGTCGTGTATTATCCTGCTGAAATGTACGGTTTCACAGGGATCGAATGAAGGGTAGAGCCACGGGTCGTAACACATCTGAAATGTAACGTCCACTCTTCAAAGTGCCGTCAATGCGAACAAGAGGTGGCTGAGACGTGTAAGCAATGGCACCCCATATCATCACGCCGGGTGATACGCCAGTATGGCGATGACGAATACACGCTATCAATGTGCGTTCACCTCGATGTCAACAAACACGGATGCGACCATCATGATGCTGTAAACAGAACCTGGATTCATCCGAAAAAATGACGTTTTGCCAATCGTGCACCCAGGTTCGTCGTTTGAGTACACCATCGCAGGCGCTCCTGTCTGTGATGCAGCGTCAAGAGTAACCGCAGCCATGGTCTTCGAGCTGATAGTCCATGCTGCTGCAAACGTTGTCGAACTGTTCGTGCAGATGGTTGTTGTCTTCCAAACGTCCCCATCTGTTGACTGAGGGATCGAGACGTAGCTGCATGATCCGTTACATCCATGCGGATAAGATGCCTCTCATCTCGACTGCTAGTGATACGAGGCCGTTGGGATCCAGCACGGCGTTCCGTATTACCCTCCTGAACCCACCGATTCCATATTCTGCTAACAGTCATTGGATTTCGACCAACGCTAGCAGCAATGTCGCGATACGATAAACCGCAATCGCGATAGGCTACAATCCGACCTTTATCAAAGTCGGAAACGAGGCATCACAACAACGTTTCACTAGACAACGCCGATCAACTGCTGTTTGTGTATGAGAAATCGTTGGAAACTTTCCTCATGTCAGCACGTTGTAGGTGTCACAAGCGGCGCCAACCTTGTGTGAATGCTGTGAGAAGCTAATCATTTACATATCACACCATCTTCTTCCTGTCTGTCAAATTTCATGTCTGTAGCACGTCATCTTCGTGGTGTAGCAATTTTAATGACCGGTAGTGTATATAAAACAGTTCATCTCCCTCTTATTAGAAAGTATCTGATGAAGTCGGAAAAATTTTACAGTAACGTCACTTCAGACCGGTATCTAGACCAACAAAGAAAATACAAGTACTCTGATATGCAAAAGATAAACGTCCTCTTCTGTTGGTATGCATGGTATGTAAAATTTCGTGTACATGTGATAACGTATACAATGGAACTATTAAGAGATACGTCCGAAAGACTTTTAGGAAATAAACGTCTTTGCTCAATAGGGAAAATAGTAAAAAACCACGGTAGCAGAACATTCTCTTCAACTAAGAAATGATGATGTGAAGTTTTCCAAACGCAAAAATTTATCTACAGAGACACACCATTACACACGGCTGTATATAGCAGCTATCGATATATACACTGGCCGGTCACGTTAACGTGGCTACCTATCAAAAACCTGAATAAGCACCTTTTACACCGTGGACCACTGCGAGACTTGCAGGAAGGCAGACGTTGAGGTTCTGGCAGATACCGACTCCAGTGCCGTGGTGAGTTGCGCTAGGTTTCTTGACTGAGGACCCATGACACGAACAGCCCTATCGAGTTGGTCCCACAGATTGGGTTTAAATCCGGGGAGTTTGGTGGAGAGGGAAGTAGCGTAACTTTATCCTGGTACTCTTCGAAGCACTCACGTACACTGCGAGCTGTGTGACACGTTGCATCGTTCTGCTGGCAGATTCCATCGTGCTGAGGGAAAAAAACTGCATCTAGGGATGGACATGGACCTCAAGGATAGTTGCAGCTGCCGGCCTGTGTGGCTGAGCGGTTCTAGGCGCTTCAGTCTGGAACCGCGCGACCGCTACGGTCGCAGGTTCGAATCCTGCCTCGGGCATGGATGTGTGTGACGTCCTTAGGTTAGTTAGGTTTAAGTAGTTCTAAGTTCTAGGGGACTGATGGCCTCAGATGTTAAGTCCCATAGTGCTCAGAGCCATTTGAACCATAGTTGCAGCTTGTGTTGATCCATAGTACCTCCCAGAATGACGATGTCGCCAAGGGAATGCCACGAGAACATTCTGCAGATCACACTGCTCCCTCCTGGCTGCAGGGTGTTTACTTGCAGGCTTTTCACGCCATCCACGCAAACGGCCACCTGTCGGATGAAGCGTAAAATGTGATTCATCTGAACCGGTCACCTGTCGCCACTCAGTGAACGTCCAGTTACGGTATTGGCGTGCAAATTCCTGCAGTCATGACGAGTGCATGAACCAGGCAATTGCTGCGGAAGCCCCTATACAGCACCATTCTCTGAACGGGCGTTGATAGGACACTATTGGTAGCCCCTTGGTTCGTCAGGGCGGTCAGTTTCTCAACAGTTGCACGTCTATTCCCCCATACCCATCTTTGCAGTTGGCGTTCGCCCCGTCATCTATGGTCCATGGTGCACCACAGTTGGCTATGGGCCGGTTTTAGAAACCGCAGTTTTGCCATTCGCTAAATACTTTAACCACGGCGGCACGTGATCAGTTTACAAACTTAGCCGTTTCGGGAATGCTTCCATCCTTGGCCCGGAAGTGATTTATCATCCCCTTCTGGATGCGACATAAATCACTCCATTTTCACTTTACAGTAACTATTACACTGTTTTCCACCTCCTCCCGACGTGATTTATATACCCTCCACTACTAGTGCGGCCACCTGCCGTCTGTGGATGGTTATTTCGCTTTGACGTCGAACAAACGTGCTGGGGCCCTAAATGTGACTGGACTCTACAAACGTGGGTATAATCTTAACATAAAAGGAGAAGCCGTGAAATTTATTGATATATGCTCAGTTGCTCTTTGGAATCGCTGTACCAGTTGTATCTTTCACAGACGACAATCGATAAACAAGTTTAATCTCTGTCAACGATAATCTGAGCCAACCACATATAAACTTCTACTACACCCCCTTTTTCACAATATTTATGTCGCTCGCTTACATCCGAAGAGCAAGGTTGAAATGGTTCAAATGGCTCTAAGCACTACGGGATTTAACATCTGAGGTCATCAGCCCTCTAGACTTAGAACTACTTAAACCTAACTAAGAACATCATACACATCCATCCATGCCCGAGGCAGGATTCAAACCTGCGACCGTAGCAGCAACGCGGTTCCGGACTGAAGCGCCTAGAACCGCTCGGCCACAACGGCCAGCCGAAGAGCAAGATGCCAAGACTCAGTGTAACCAGCACCACCTGTGAAGACGTCCAGTGAAGCTCTGGGTGAAATGTTAGGAACGAAAAAGTTTAATGGGACGCTGCCATACAATCTGGAAGATTCACCAATAGCTAAAACATCGGCTTGTGAAGGCCTCCATTGTATTGCATGATGGACACTTGTATAAGCTACTTGTACATGTAGTTCCAGGGTCAAATGTTCATGCTCTAAAGTTACCTGACAGACCGGACATTTCAAGTAATGGTACGAAGCGGTGCATCCTCCGAATACCTCTCCTCTGTTTTGAGGCATGACTTCCCTAGACTGATCGTGTACCCCCCGTATACTGATGACTTCTCCAGAACTGAATGTGTACAGCTGACGCTATATGCAGGTGGTACACTGTTGTTCGTCCACAGCATACGTCCGTATGTTCTATAGCAACATCGCAGAGGCCCTGTGATGACCTCGCTCTTGGACTGTCAAATGGCGGCTCAGTTTCAAAACGGTCAAAATTCAATCCATCATTATCATCTACCGACGATTTCCAGCAGCCCTCCGGCAGATTAGCATGTTCAGTATCGTTGTCTTCTAGGAAACGTTACCATGTTATCATTTACTGTGGTTGACAGGGTCTAACATGACATAACACATGACCGACATTAGGAAAGAGGCTCGTAGAATACTTACCACATTTCACGCTATGCTGAATCCAAGCTCTGCACTGCATCCACACCTCAGTATAATACCTTACAATGTGGCACTCCTCCCTGTTCTCCAGTACGCTGTGATGGGACAAAGACTAAAAAACCGAATCCCGATAGCGATCTCCTTTCAGAAACTGTACACCAAATTGTTGGCTCTTCTGAACGCTTCCGCAATCCTGTCAACTGAAACACGCAGATCTCGCAAAATCGAAGATCCAGACACTCGGACAAAAAACACTCTTCCAAGCGTCTATCAGATGGGCGGATTGCTGGTTACCAACCACAGGTAGCACCATAAGACGCCGAGAAAATGCGATTACCGAGAAGAGAAAACAGAAGTGTATAAGAAAGAAACGTAACAAGAGTTGGGGTTGTTTTTGAGGAAGGAGGCCAGACAGCGAGGTCAACGGTCTCATCGGATTCGGGAAGCACGGGGAAGGAAGTAGGCTGTGCCCTTTCAAAGGGACCATCCCGGCATTTGCCTGGAGCGATTTAGGGAAATCACGGAAAATCTAAAAAAATGGTTCAAATGGGTCTGAGCACTATGGGACTTAACATCTGAGGTCATCAGTCCCCTAGAATTTAGAACTACTTAAACCTAACTAACCCAAGGACACTACAAACATCCATGCCCCAGGCAGGATTCGAGCCTGCGACCGTAGTGGTCGCGCGGTTCCAGACTGAAGCGCCCAGAACCGCTAGGCCACACCGGCCGGCGGGAAAATCTAAATCAGGATGGCCGGACGCGGGATTGAACCGTCGTCCTCCCGAATGTGACTCCAATGTTCTAGCCACTGCGCCACGTCACCTCGCTCGGTGAAGAAAAAAAAAGAAAAGAAAAAAACACAACAGGACTCCTAGGAATAATCGAAAGGTGTAAACTCTATAAAACAGAAGAGAAGACGAAATTCCAATGAAGCAATGAAGATCCCACGATGACATTAGAGGAGTAGTGTGTGTGTGTGTGTGTGTGTGTGTGTGTGTGTGTGTGTGTGTGAGTGTGAGTGTTATTAAGTTGCCTCATGGTTGACTTTCACGAGAAGTTGAAGAAACCCCTATGAACGGCTGAGTGGGCGAGTACTTACGTAGAAGAGTAGTTCAAGCATAAAACTCGAGCATAAAACTCACATTCCATTGCACTGCACCTAATAAAACACAACAGTGTTCCGATGAACTAAGGGCTCATACGAGTGTTGCCCAGAAAGTAATGTACCGTGTTTTTTTTCTCGGACGAAAATGATGCTACGAATGCGAAAAGTTGCGTATGTATTATTTGAAGTATCCTAAGTGAGTCACTTTCGACAGATAGCGTAGCTGCTGGACAGTTTCAAAATGGCGTCTGTAGGTGATGTACATTACCAGCAACGTGCCGTCATTGAATGTCTCACTGCAGAGAAAGAAACTGTGGGAATATTCAAAAACGCTTGTGCTAAATCCATGGAGCATCTGCTGTCGACAAAAGTACGGTTAGTCGCTGCGCACGGACGGTGAGGTCAACAGAAGCCGGTTCAAATGAGCTCCACGTTTTGTAGCAGTGGGAGAGACCATCCACGGCTGTCACACCTGACCTAGCTCCATCGACTTCCACTTGTTTGGGCCATTAAAGGATGCCATTCATGGAGAACATTTTAAGGACGATGAGGAGGTGGTTCACATAGTGAAGCACTGGCTCCGCCACCAGACAATACACGCCCTTGTTTCGTGCTGGGAAGACTATAGAATGGAATAGAGATTACATGCAAAAGTAGGGTGTGTAGATAAAACACCATTCTTTTTTGTGTGTAATTCACATTATGTTCAATAAAAAATTGTTGAAGAATAAAAATGCATTAATTTCTGGGCAACCCTTGTAAACCCATCTTGTTTTATTTCCACTCAAGAGGAATTTTTCTCTAATCTGTTTAATCCACTCTCTCTTCCTTTCTTCATTTTTTTCGGTCTTTCCTTAGTTGTGATGTTATCTAACCCATTTTATTGTGTCCGTTCTCCCAAATACTGAAACTTTTCAACTCTTTTGATGCTTCCCTGTTGCGTTTGCGTGTATTTTTCTCTGTTGTATTTATGTTCATTGTATTCCGATTTTTCATATAATATTAGTAATCCGTTTTTAGCTGCAGTTTTGTGAAGTGTTTCTATCATTACCATTGCGTCTGTTTTGTCCTTAGAGATTACTGCAATATCGTCAGCAAAAGCGAGACATTTCACTTCAGATCTTCATCTTGTTAATCCTAAATGATTCCTTCGATGTTTTCCTCTTCTAGTTCTTTATCCCACTCTCTCATGACCTTGTCTAAGACCAGACTGAAGAGAATCAGTGGGAGCCCATCGCCCTGCCGTGCAGTGTTAATTGCGAAGGTTTCAGAAACCTCTCCTACAAATTTAATTTTTGAAGTTATGTCTATGAATGTCTGTCCGAGTAATTGTCTGGCGGTTTTGTCGATACCTCCTTCTTCTAGTGTTATGAATACTATCTGTGTACAGAATCGTATGCTTTTATGAAATCAATGAATGTAACGGCTATGTTAAGGTTCCGCATTGTTCTGATCCTAAGGATAGTTTTCAAGCTAAAAATTTGCTCTGGGCATTACCTATTTTTTCTGAACCCTGCTTAGGTACTCGCCAGTTGTGCGTTCTGCTTGATCTTCTATCTTAAACAGTGGGGGGCTTTGGACATAATTTTGTAGATTGCTGGAGTTAGAGTAATAATTGTTGGTTTCTGTCCTGTCACCCTTCTTATGTAACGGATGGATTATGGCTTGCTTCCAGTCGTCCGGTATTCTTTTCTTTTTCTCTCAATAATTTTAAATAACCTCATAAATGGTTTCAGCTGCCAGCTTCCAAATCTCAGTTAATATGCCGCCTTCACATGGCGCTCTGTTGCTTTCCAGCTGGCCAATGTACTGTTCAATTTGATGCAGTGATGGTGGTTCTGAAGGTGGGTTTTTCTTTAGAGACTGTCTGAAAATCAGTCGTTGTGTTAGTTCCTCACGGTTTACATTTTGGAAGTATTTTGCTCGTAACTCGCAGCTGTCTTTTATTTCTTATAGAAATGTTCTGCATTGTCATTGATAATGTGGTTTACTGTTTACGTTCTCCATTTTTATAAAGAAATTGTATAAACTGGTTTCTTTGTAAAGAGTTATTTTACATGATTGATGTGTAAATGTAATATACTATCACTGATTCATGTGCAGAGAGTGGATTGACTATTGATAGGTAAGTACTGTATCGTCTTACAGATTCATTAATACTGAAATGGTCTCCTAAATTTATGCTACATTTCAGTCTTTCGTGAATTATTTTTTCATTTTGAATGGTAGGTGCAATGTTACTACACATGGTGTTCGGAAATTTCCGCTATAAACTTCTAGGACTTATAAAGGGGAGTGAGTGCACAATATTTTGAATAGGAACCCATGTTCACAACGTACCGTTTTCGTTCTACGACTGTTTCAGTTCATATGTTTAACTCATACACTTCTACTTGAGCAATTGAATGAGGCGTGACGCAGTACAATTAAAAGGGAAGCCCAGCGTGCTTATGTACAGAACGGTGCTGATGGATTGCAACAGTGGCTCCATGTGGCGACCACCAATGTTGTTACAGACATTGCACCTACGAAGCATGTTCCGGTACACACTCTCTCTCCCAATTACTGTCTCTTCAGTTTGCACGTTCATATGTTTAACTCATACACTTCTACTTGAGCAATTGAATGAGGCGTGATGCAGTACAATTAAAAGGGAAGCCCAGCGTGCTTACGTACAGAACGGTGCTGATGGATTGCAACAGTGGCTCCATGTGGCGACCACCAATGTTGTTACAGACATTGCACCTACGAAGCATGTTCCGGTACACACTCTCTTTCCCAATTACTGTCTCTTCAGTTTGCACGTTCATATGTTTAACTCATACACTTCTACTTGAGCAATTGAATGAGGCGTGACGCAGTACAATTAAAATGGAAGCCCAGCGTGCTTATGTAAAGAACGGTGCTGTTTTGCTTACATGTACGCGTTTTAGCAAGTAAATTTTAATGTTCAGTACCATGCAACGCATAACCGTTTGGCGCCGATCATATTTTACTGTAGATGCTCCCATGGCTTAGTTCAGAGGCAACTGTTGGGTGCAGCACACTGTGCTTCGATGACGTGAAGACGCATTTTGAGTTTCTGTGCAATGGAAGTCACTGACACTCCGTTGGAGGAAGCAGCTTGAGGTTTCCCGCAAGGTAAGTATAAACCTTTATATCTGGGAGAAATGCAGTTTACTTGACCTAATGTTTGTTCAGCATCAAGCTATTTACAGATTCTCTGTCCGAGTCATTTTACCTGCTAAATTTTTTTTTATAACCAGTTACAAATTTTTACAAATTTCATTCATCCTATTTTCAACCTTTAAAAAATGGTTCAGAATTCGAGTGTAGGATTCATATATCATAGAGTTGATATTTTATTTACATATGTATACATAAAAGCCTGGTCAGAGAAAAATCGCTACAACATTTCAGTGTCTACAACATGTGGGTCCAAAACAGCAAGCAGTGACTTTTAGAGGCGACTGAAGTACGAAACAAACATATGCTCACCCAAAGGAGAAGAGGAAGAAAACATCTAGTTACAAGTTTCGCATCAACAGTACACTGCCATTCATGTTACTTAGCAGTATTTTGTATAAGTATACTACCGATGTTTACTTTGTGAACAGACTAGTGCATCACATACATGCATGTGTCTGTTTTGTGTGTCGATGGTACATGTCACACAGTGCAGTGTACCTGTACGAACGTTTTTATTTATTGACAAGATGTCAATCTCTGGCATTATACCATTCGCTCAGTTTAATCGGTTCATGACCATCTTCTACTCTCTCCTCAAAATAAATGTCTTAATATTAAAATACATTAGGCATAATAGGTATTGATGAAATGTCTGAAAAGCACCTTTGCACTCAAAGGAATAACCTCATACCCATACAGGTGAAAATAATGCCATATGACAGGCCCAGGTTCGATTCCCATCCAGCTCAGTGATTTTTTCTGCTCAGAGACTGGATGTTGTGTGGTCTTCATCATCATTTCATCCTCATCGAGATTCAAGTCACTGAATGGTGTCGACTACACAAACTTGTGACCGGTCTACCCAATGGGAGACCCTAGCAACTCGGACATCACATCATCAGTTCATTAGGCGATCATCACAACGAATATTCTCGTACGGGGTACTTACCTTTCATAATGTTTATTTAAAGGTTTTGTGTGCATCGAAACTTCTTCAAATCTTTGTGTGAGTACAAACTTTGAATCGTATTGGTTCTAGGATATGTGAGAAATTAAACAACCAGGGCATGGAATGTGTATGATGATACACGGTCTGTCACAGACTAGTGTCCATTTGCTGCTTTATTTTTCATGTGAACTGCGAAGATTTGCAGTGAGTTCTGAGTAAAACGTAAACCATACTTCATAATTTTGCGTGTTTTTGAGATTCTTGTCATAATGCGATTTCCTAAGCTGATCTTGATGAGTGCATGCCATTATCACAAATCTTACCTTTTCTTGGAAGGGTTCTGCTTCTCCTGGAAACTTCAGAAGAGAATCTGCCTAACCATTGCTTTCTTTGACATTCAGCATGATGTCTGCAGGTGTTTGTTGTGTGTCATAAGTAGGAAGATGGTTCACTACCTGCTCAAGTGCCGCGCGGGTTTAGCCGAGCGGTTTAAGGCGCTGCAGTCATGGACTGTGCGGCTGGTCCCGGCGGAGGTTCGAGTCCTCCCTCGGGCATGGGTGTGTGTTTGTCATTAGGATAATTTAGGTTAAATAGTGTGTAAGCTTAGGGACTGATGACCTTAGTAGTTAAGTCCCATAAGATTTCACACACATTCGAACTTTTTTTTTTTTTTTAACCTGCTCAAGTAAATCAAGAGACTGAAATCAAGATTCGGTGGGTGGAGGGAGGGAGGGGGCTGAGCTCCACCGCGAACGGCTGCACAGTCAAGATTAAGCATCGCAGCAGCCTCAGGTTGGTGTTAATTTGGAGGAGTGGGGAAAAGGGTCAGCCAAGTTACACGCCAGCGTTACCGGATCTCGTATAAGTGTTCCTCAAGGTTCCAACGCCTTGGAGACCTTACTTTTCGGACAAGTCTCGTATCTCAGTGAGAAAATCTCTCTGATTCATTTTGATTAACTTGCCCCCATTATGATCAGCGTTTATGTCGTGGGAGTGACATGAGACCGATTCTAGTTTGACTGGCTGTCATTTGAAGGTTGATGTTCATTTGCCACTTCTGTTATGTTTACATGAGAATGCTGTGTCCTCTAGTCACCTTGGACCATCCGACTCTGCATGTTATTTTGCGAACAATTTTGGTGGTTACTGTTATTATAGACAGGCAGGTTTCCCGTACAATTATTATTGTTGTTTGGTAGGTACCACTGCCATTTTCCGTTTCGGTAATTATTATTATTACTTTTATTACGGCGGTCACGGTAGTTACGGTTTTTATTGTCATGCCCATTCCCATTCCATATGTTTCGTCTGTTACGACTGTCCTTGTATCCTGGATGGAAACGGTTTCCGTTCTTTCTTTCTCCTGTTAGGAGAATTCAGTGCATAGTTCTGAGGAGGCGAATTTTCATTTGTCAGCTGAAGCCGGTCCTACATCGTTAACGAAGTTATCATCGCACGAGATTATACTGGCTGTACTGTGGCAAGTTGTGCATCAGTTGTGTGACTATTGCTATTTCGAGAGGAGCGTATGTCTTCTTGGATTAAATCCAGTGAGCCGAGGTCAGACGTAAAGTATTCTATATCAGTCTCTGCAACTTGTAGAAGCTTTTCACGTATCTCAAATGGCAATTACACTACTGCCCATTAAAATTGATACACCACGAAGATGACGTGCTACAGACGTGAAATTTAACCGACAGGAAGAAGGTGCTGTGATACGCAAATGACTAGCTTTTCAGAGCACTCACACAAGGTTGGCGCCGCTGGCGACACCTACAACGTGCTGACGTGAGGAAAGTTTCCGATCGATTTCTCTTACACAAACAGCAGTTGATCGGCGTTGCTTGGTGAAAACTTGTGTGATGCCTCGTGTAAGAAGGAGAAATGCGTACCATCACGTTTTTGACTTTGATAAAGGTCGGATTGTAGCCTATCGCGATTGCGGTTTATCGTATCGCGACAGTGCTGCTCGCGTTGGTCGAGATCCAGTGACTGTTAGCAGAATGTGGAATCGGTGGGTTCAAGAGGGTAATACGGAAAGCCGCGCTAGATCCCAACGGACTCGTATCACTAGCAGTCGAGATGACAGGCATCTTATCCGCATTGCTGTAACGGATCGTGCAGCCACGTCTCGATCCCTGAGTCAACAGATGGGGACGTTTGCAAGACAACAACCATCTGCACGAACAGTTCGACAACGTCTGCAGCAGCATGGACTATCAGCTCGAAGACCATGGCTGCGGTTACCCTTGACACTGCATCACAGACAGGAGCGCCTGCGATGGTGTACTCAACGACGAACCTGGGTGCACGAATGGCAAAACGTCATTTTTTCGAATGAATCCAGGTCCTGTTTACAGCATCATGATGGTCCCATTCGTGTTTGGCGACATCGCGGTGAACGCACATTGGAAGTGTGTATTCGTCATCGCCGTACTGGCGTATCACCCGGCGTGATGGTATGGAGTGCCATTGGTTACACGTCTCGGTCACCTCTTCTTCGCATTGACGGCGCTTTGAACAGTGGACGTTATATTTCAGATGTGTTACGACCCGTGGCTCTACCCTTCATTCGATCCCTGTGAAATCCTACATTTCATCAGGATAATGAACGACTGCATGTTGCAGGTCCTGTACGGGCCTTTCTGGATACAGGAAATGTTCGACTGCTGCCCTGGCCAGCACATTCTCCAGATCTCTCCCCAATTGAAGACGTCTGGTCAATGGTGGCCGAGCCACTGGCTAGTCACAATACGCCAGTCACTACTCTTGATGAACTCTGGTATCGTGTTGAGGTTTGCATGGGCAGCTGGACCTGTAGACGCCATCCAAGCTCTGTTTGAGTCAATGCCAAGGCGTATCAAGGCCGTTATTACGGCCAGAGGCGGTTGTTCTGGGTACTGATTTCTCAGGACCTATGCGCCCAAATTGCTGAAAATGTAATCACATGCCAGTTCTAGTATAATATATTTGTCCAATGAATATCCGTTTATCATCCGCATTTCTTCTTGGTGTAGCAATTTTAATGGCCAGTAGTGTACTTTTAGTGTCAGCAACAAATTACGTTGAGACAGAATCGTACCAGTACTGCATCATGCACATCTCAAAATAACGTCTTAGGTTACCTTTACTTGGATTAAAGAATTCTGGCTCAAAAACCTGTTTTCTCAGTTTCTCCTGAACCGAGCCTGAACAAAAATTTTTTTCGTGGAAACGTCATCAAACTTTTCGTAGTCGATATACACCGTATGTGGTCTGTCACATAATCTTTTTACAGTCAGTCCAAGTTCTATGTAAAGTTGTTTTGAATGATTTGAGAAAAGCGACTGGGTGGACAGTCTTTTCCTCTTGGATGTATATGTGAAATTGACTGTGTTTTTCAGAATATTCTCGTCCAATAACACAGTTGACAATTTAGGTACCGCCCCCAAGTTACACAATAGGACATTAATGGGAAATGAGCATCACACATATTTTCATTACTAAAATTTCGAGCAGGCTGCAAGTGACTAGAACTTTCACTTACAGTGGTGAGTGAGGAATATGTAACACTATCCTGCACTGCTCTTAGTTCCTGTGAAGCTGCATTTTGTTGCCAAACCGCCAGATCTAAGTCAAAAGTTTGTTTTCGTTTTTTCAATTCATGAATCTGTGTAGATTTTGTAGCCTCTTCCTTTGCAAAGTATTCTTTCTGCTCTGGCGTAACCACAAGCGCCAGAAAGAAGATGCGGAACGTAAGAGCAGAGAAGGCGGTGAGGAAACGGCCGCCAATGTTGTATGGAATTTGACTGCACCGCGCCAGGAGCGACACCTGGAGGATGGGAATATAAGCGACGCTCCTTTTAGCCTCGGCCGCGCAGGTCGGCACCGGATCAAGGACGTTAGTTATCAGTGATTTGTGTCAACTTGTCTGAACATTTCACATATCAAGGACATATATAAAGGACATATATTGCCTGTCCCTCTTCGTTTGCGCCTACTACTTGCAAATTTCCAAAATATTGTGAATTGCTTTATAGAAATAAAACTGCCAATGTTATTTGTTTGAATTTTTGTATAGCATTCCTATTACGTTGCATCCTGTAGGCACCCTATTAGCGATGAGTGGGCAAGACCCCACACTTTCACCGATTGTTGCTCATGGTAACTCTTCATTAATATGTTTATCAATGTGTTTATCTTTGCTGTCTATCCATTCCGAATAATTATTGTTAAAGGAATACATCTGGTCTTCGAACTGTAACTTTAAACTATTTGCCTACTCAGTAGGCAAATGTTCTACTTTAGACTGAATCGTGAGAGAATACACGATGTCATGAAGTGTGGTATTTTCACCAGTGAACTTATCCATATTAGTAGACAAAGTCTGACATTCATCTGATAACTTTATTACGATGATAGCTAATGTTTCTTATTGTTGCTTCAAATTTTTATTCTCTTGGGATATTTCCACTTCACCGAGGGAGATGTTACTAAACTCTAATTGCCAAACAGGCACAGCCGATGAAAGCCGCGAAGTTTGTGATGTGATATTTTTTGTTGCATCATCGAACTTTGAGGTCATTTCATCTGATATCATTGTAGAAGTTTCATTTTTAAACTTGATCATTTCATCTTTAGTTCCAAGAGTAGTCATATTAGTTAATATTTGCTGCAACATTTGTCTATATCGAGTACACTAGAAGCTTGTACAGGCAGGAACGCAAAGTCGTCTGAAGGTCGATCCTTTGCTAGCAATCTGTTCATTATTGGGGGTTCGATTGCATCTCCGATTGACATGTGCCACTTTTAAATTGGGCATATGTTTCACACACAGGGGTATTAATATATTCTCACAGTTTCGAAAAATTTCTGCTTCGTTACTTCCTGTGTCAGAAGAAATGTTACCAGAATTTGTTTCTACGACTTCGATTCCGACCAATTTTTACCATAATTTGAAAAATTTTATTAATCACAATAACTGTTTTTTGCAATAAATAACATTAAATGACAATGGAAAATACTATCACCGATGCTGAATGACCGCAATCTGATTGCATTCACTTCAATAATGGAACACGCCATTATGCATGAGTTGCAATGAGATTGTCCATCGTGGAACAGCTAAACTACTTGTTGTTAGGTTTGTTAGTGTGAAAAATATACAAACAGGGTAAATTAATTCAAGTTTTGTAAGAAAATATTATAGTGATCCAGAGATGGTCAAAAGCAGTATCGACTGTATAGTAGCAACGCTGATCAACAGCGATCGCTAATTCCAGGTATTATGTCTTAGAGTAACTTTAGATCAAGAGATATAAGGAAGACTCTCAAGTGTGAACACGTGTTGTATCACATGTATGCTGGATATATACTTACTCGCAATGGGCAGTAATGACTTTTTATTTGCGAGATGCTATGATGTTTGGTAGCTGTAAAAGGAATCTCAACAGACGTTGGAAATATTAAGGTAAGCAAATTTGTTTTGTTACTAATGCAATGGTTGTATTCATACGTGATGATTGAGACAATGTATAGCAATCACACCCAATGGTTTTGTAAATCTAATTGTTAATATATAATTAGTTTAGTGAGTGTGTTCATTGTCAGCAT
Source organism: Schistocerca piceifrons (assembly GCF_021461385.2). Classification (NCBI taxonomy): domain Eukaryota; kingdom Metazoa; phylum Arthropoda; class Insecta; order Orthoptera; family Acrididae; genus Schistocerca; species Schistocerca piceifrons. Next base: position 389,050,556 of record NC_060140.1, on the reverse strand, counting down.
TATTAATTTTCAAAAAGTCAAAATAGAAGTTTTAAAGTTAGTGTCATATTGTTACTTACGCCAAGTCAATAGCAGTTCCTAGATCGATGTCATTTTAGGTTGACTATTTTTCTCGAGAAGTTATTGCCTCAGTTATACTCTATTTAATTAAAATGTATGCTAAGCAATAGCCATGCACAATAGCTGTTTGCTAACTGTACAATTTAAAGCACTAACAGAGAGCATTGCCCAGGGCCAATTTCAAATCAATAGTGTTGCATTAGATTCAGTTTCTGTGTTATGTAAATTCATGCAGTTATGGTGTGGTTTAAAGTTGTTAACAGTTTACTTTCTCACAGCTAAATTAAATTTACATTCTCGCAGTCAGAAAAGTTGAGTACGGCGCAAAGCGCATAAGCGACGAGATAAAATATATGTTCAGATGCCACTCCCATTCTAACAGTTGTGTTACTCATTTACCAATTAACTCTGTTGCAATGAATACCAGTTCTGACAATACTGCATTGACGGCAGTAAATCACACGACAGTTAATGAAAGTTCTTCACTGGCAAACAGTCAGACTACATAGAATTTTGCTTTACCTACCGATGCCGCAATTAAGCAGATAACACGTTCTACAGATGCGGAAGCCGCTGATACACATACTTCCCACGTACAAAATTTTCACTCCGATCATTTACCTTTAGAAACAAAATGACAACATCCAAACCTCAACAGACATGTCAAATGCTGACACCGTTGAACAGTTTACGCAAAATACTTCAAACACTAATGGTCAATTATCGAATAATGCCATTATGATGACGTTTCAACAAATCATGGATGGCAATAAAAAGTTACAGCAGAAACAAGACGAATGTTTCACTCAAATGAGTGACGCAATGAACCAACAGACACAAAAACACGAGGAATTGACGCAAAGTATACACCAAAAAATCTATGAATGTTTTAAACAACAAGAAACGCGACTTAATGAACGCCTCAATCATCACATAGAGGTGTGTAAACAATTTCAGGAGCAAATTACACTTGCAATCCAAGCCCAAAATGAGACCATTTACCAATAATACAAAAATATCGAACAGATACACGAAACTCTAGTTCACAAGCAACATGAAATCAGCAAAAATGCAGTAGCTCGCATAGAAAAATACATAGACAATTGCTACAGTAAAGTTTTCGGTGATCTTAAACCATACAAGACACGAACACACAGCTCTAACCAGTGTTGCCAATAGTTAAAGTGAGCTCCCCAACAGTTCCAAGTCCAAAAACCACTAGCAAAAATGCCACTACTATCATAATCGCTAAAATGTCCACTAAAAATGTTTTTAATTATTATGAAAGAAAACAATAAGTATATTAGTAATTAGTTACCTGTATTACTAAGTAATAAAATATTCACAATCATGAAATGAACGTACAATTAAATAATCAGTCAGTCAAGGTCAGGAACATACAAAAAAGTTCTACAGCTATCTTTTAAATGAATTCGTCTTCTTCAGATTAACCATTTTTGTCTGCATCATCATCATCATCGGTTTCAGACATACGATTCTGCGGTACCGATTTTTTTTTACAACCTTTATTGGAATTTCATATTCGTTGCAGCATTTTCCTTCCAAACTCAAACCACAGAGTGTTCTTAATATAACAGTTAAAAGATTTAGTTTCGTTCTATTCCTCTGCTTGTTTTTTATTACAGTCATACCGCTAAATAGTCTCTCAACATCGGCATTGGAATGAGGCAGTATTGGGAGATTCCCCTCGAGCATCTTTGAAACGCAATACTTCATTCCTAATTCTTTTTGTACCTTTCGTCTCGTTCCAGTTCAACAAATAAATCTGTCGCCACTGATCATCCACTCTTGCTATAAATTCTACACTTTTATTAAACTGAGTCATTATATCAATTATATTTTGTTTGTTGTGATTAAGTTCTTGTTCAACATTTGTTCTGGAAATTTTTTTCATCAGCGTTAAATTTTCTGGTAATTTGTTTTTTAATTCTTCAATCAGACTTACTGTAAATGTTATGCACCGATTACGCAACATTTCTACGTCTTTCCACGGTAATTCTTTTTCTCTCATTTCAAGTAACTGCTTTTCAAAACGGAATCACAGATAACGTCTTCGACTGAAGAAATCAGGAATATTTTGAGTACAAATATTAACTTTATTTGCAGGTAATGTAACTTTTCTGACAAACATATCTATCAGGTTGGTCAACTTATCAAAGACTTTGGTATGAATTGCACCTTTCGACTCGAACATTTTATTGACTCTGTTTATTTGAGTTAATTTTGGATATAAAAATGAAATATATGCGTAATTAATCTCGTTTGCATAGACAGCGTGCAATAACTCTGCTATGTGACACCTTTAGCACACTTTAGCTACGGAAAAATGTGATTTTAGCTTTGAGCATTGCGTGTATATTCTTGACACAGAGGATTCGATAACCAGCTTGTCTGGCACGCTTGAATTATTTTTAACAGTTTCTGTGCATCGTTGATGGTTTTGTATAGCCCCTTATTAAGAGACTGTCTGGAAGAGAAGCGACTAAACCAATAACATGTCTCTGTAATTAAAAAGTCCCAATTTCTCGGTAAAAATTCTTTTCCAACAGCTGAAACAGCCAGTTGCAAGTAATGCACAAGCACGTACTAAAACCAGCTGTGGTATTTCTTTCAATTTCGTAAATGCTCCGTTATTTACTCCAACCATGACAGAAGCATTATCTGTACCGATGCCCATTAAATTTTCAAGTCGCAAATCGAGTCGTTGAAGTGTCTTCTTTATGGCACAACCAATAGCATCAGCATTACACTCGTGCGATTCATCAAGGTCACGGTATGTAGATACTATATTTTGGTGAAATTTCCTGTGAAAAGCTATAATCAGTCCCACGTATTTATGTACAGCAACACCAATACATTCATCAATTAATAAGCTAAATGGTTGATCTTTGCGATCTTGTTTTAGAACGTCTGTAAAATGCGGTGCTGACACGTTTTTTACAACTGTGTTGCATTTAGTTCGGTGCAGCTGAACTCTTTCGGTATCTTTTTCAAGACTGTGATTAATTACCTCTCCCAAACGGTCGACTACACGTATATTAGTATGCATGGCTGTGAATAATGCAAGTCTTGCTTCTTCCTTTTTTTATTTCCAGTGGGCTCTGACTTAAAAGCAATTTTAGGCTGCATAGTTACAACTTGCAACAATTTACTTAGTCAAAGATGTAAAACCGATCAATGAATGACTAATCAATTTAGAAAAAGGTTGCTTACGCTTTTATGTTGTAGATGCTTCTTTGACATCCCACGAGACTTCAAATCTCCATAGTGACTCCTTAAAATGGTACCACAAAATTTGCACTTCGCTACCTGACCCGCAGTGCTTTGACTAACTTCAAGCCAATCTTTCAAATGTGGGTCTTGAAGCCAAGAATTCCAAAACTTTTGCGTATATTGTGGTTTCGGCATAGTTATACACGTGATAAGTCGTGAAGTAGTACCATACACTGAGAATCACAATTGTATAGTGTACACCAAGAACGATGACAGTCGAGTTAATCTTTCTGCGCATCTGACGGGACCCATCCTGCGTGAGCCAACGGTGCTCAGTTGTTATTCGAAGCGACAATGAAGTAAGTAAGCGCCCATTGGTTGAAACTGGTTGCTGCACTCCCTGCACCTGCGTAAGCCACCTTCGTTCATGAAATGAACGATGACTAGGTGCTACTAAATACTGTTCATTCTACAGGGAATCGCCGCATGTAGACTATTCAGTGTCATGGTTCGTTTGATGTCACATAGTTAAGCATCAGTGTTGTCTTCGAAGCAAAAGTTAAATAATCCTGAAATCAAGTAAAGTACAAATGACATATTTCGAAACATATAAATAGCTTAGTGGTCGAGAGATCGCATTTTCAGTAACTGAAACTTAATTCTAGTCAACCACTACAAAATCCACCAGACACTAGAAGCAATATTTCGCCACTAAAGGAGGATAGAAACCACCAATTTTAGTGGAAAATCCACTAAATTGGCAACACTGCTTCAACCTGATTTTACAGAGCATAAACTCGTTTGAGTAGACAATACGAAAAACACCAAGAATACATACAAACTGCCACCAGTAGATTTGAACAATCCGAACTTGATATTGATTCTACCGTAATCAAATCTGACAGATGCAAACTTAACAAGTGTACGAATAAACTGCAGAGGCTGATCGACGAAAATGACACCAACAATGCCACTCAAATTTCATCACTTACAGAAAAATTTATGACCTTTCGAACAGAGTAGAAATTTTAGAAAGTAATACCGATGCTGAATATGAAGACACATTGCCAGGTGGCGCTTTGGGCATACTACGTTGGGGTGCAATGGGATAGCCACTTGTGGTAAATGTGGTCAGCCTGCCCATGAAGGAGCTGATTGTTCATCGCCTGTGAAGTGCGTGAATTGCTCTGGGAGTCACCCTGTCTGGAGCCGGGTCTGCCCCATCTATCTCGACGAACGGAAGATACAGGAGATTAAAACATCTAAGCGCATCCCCTATGGTGAGGCCAAGAAGCTCTTTAAGGCCATGCACCCTCCTGTGTTTACTACATCTTTCGCTTCCGCTCTGAAAAAACCGGTACAAATGGCCACTGTTGCTACGCAAACGGAGGTTGCTAGTGTTAGCACTAATACCTGCGTTTGCCAGTGCACTCGTGCTGCTGCAGTTGCTTTGCAACCTGCGGCTCTCCCCGCAACGTCGGACAAGGCTGTGGTTGCTGACATTGGGGTACTTCCTCCCTCACCCCATATGGGGCCTTCTGCCCAGGCGAGTAATGCTCCACCTGTTGACAAGGCTCTGCATTCTAAGCCCCCCAAGACAAAGACGCCGAAGCTGAAGGTTTTGCCACCTGAGGAGACTAGTCAGTGTCGGTCCGACCATCGTACTGTCTGACATCTCCCGTGGGTCGTCATCGGAGCTGATGGACATTGACGTCGACCGGGGGCGATCTTCTCGCCCCAGGAATAAATCTCCAGCCAGTACGGGCTCTCCTCCAAAGGACAGAGGCAGGGTGAGAGTTCAGCCCTCCTGGTCACTGGCTCCCATATTACAGTGGAACCTGAATGGGTTCAGGATGCATGTGGCCGAATTACAACTCCTTGTACGAGAGTGCCCTTTGTGCTTATGTCTCCAAGAGACACATTTTCGGGCCACTGATGCTCCTTCTTTACGGGGCTATACCATCTATCGGAAAGATGATCTGACGGGGGAAAGGGCAAAGGGTGGTGTTGCGGTTTTTGTCCGTGACATGCAACCCTCATCTGAGCTCCCTCTCGTTACAGACTTGCAAGCAGTTGCAGTTGGCCTTCTTGTGGGTCGGAGGCTCACAGTCTGTTCACTTTACTTACCACCTCACGATGCGATAGACTCTGAGGCTCTCGCAGACCTTATTAGCCAACTCCCCCGCCCATTTCTTCTTCTGGGGGACTTCAATTCTCATAATGTCTTATGGGGCTCTTCCACTACTTGCCCCAGGGGTCGCATTCTGGAAAGCCTCATGATGTCTGAAGAACTGTACATGCTCAACTCTGGTGCTCCCACCCATTTCTGTACTGCTTCTGGGTCGTCATCGGCTATTGACCTTTCCTTTTGCTCTCCAGCACTCGCGGATTCTGCTCTGTGGGAGGTTGCTGCTGACCTCCATTCTAGTGACCACTTCCCCCTTTGGATTCGCCTCCTGGATGGGGCTATGGCGTTACCAGCGCCACCCCAGTGGCACCTCTGCCGAGCTGACTGGACACTTTTCAGCCAACTGGCTGTTTTGGAACACCGTGCCAGCGTCCACGAATGGGTAGACCATGTTACAGCCGTGATCTCCCATGCTGCTGAATTGTCAATCCCACGGTCATCCGGTGATCCCAAGAGGCGTCCTGTCCCTTGGTGGACCACTGAGTGCCGCTCAGCCATCCGAGCCCGCCGTGCAGCTCTGCGTCGCTTCAAGTGCTGTCCCTAATCTGACAATCTTGCGGCCTTTCGGGTGGCAAGGGCCAAAGCGCGGCGCGTGATTAAAGAGAGCAAACGATGGTCATCGCAATCGTTCTTGAACTCCATCTCCCGCTCCACTAATTCTACGAAAGTATGGGAAGCCATCAGGAGGATTTCCGGGAAACGCAGCCAACTACCTGTCACGGCATTGCTGCATCAGGAAAGTCTTCTCACGGCGCCGAGAGACATTGCCCAGACACTGGCCATGCATTTTGCGGCATCTACCGCCACTATTAACTGTGATCCAGATTTCTGCCGCTACTGCACTGCCATCGAGAGGGGTCACTTGGACTTCCGGTCTCCAAATTCTGAGCCCTACAACTGCCCCTTCACAATGTGGGAATTGGATTCGGCGCTGTCTGTGGCTCATGATACTGCGCCTGGTCATGATCAAATCCGGTACAGCATGCTGCAGCACTTGTTACTACCTTCCAAGGAAGTTCTCCTGAATTGTTTTAATATGATATGGTTATCCAGCACGTACCCTGACTCGTGGTGGGAGGCGATTTTGATTCCCCTCCTCAAACCGGGGAAGAACCGAACGCATCCCAGTAGTTATCGGAGTATTGCTTGGACGAGCTGTGTCGGGAAGACGTTGGAACGCATGGTCAACCGTCGCCTGGTTTGGCTGCTCGAGACCAGGCAGCTCCTTAGCCCCTCTCAGTGTGGCTTTCGGAGATGTCGTTCAACTATAGACAACTTGACCTTGCTTGAGACGGCCATCCAACAGGCCTTCCTGCGTAACCAGCATTGTCTAGGTGTATTCTTTGACATTCATAAGGCGTATGACACTACGTGGCGCCGCCATATCCTCAATCAACTCCATGAGTGGGGCTTTCGTGGCCATCTCCCCTTCTTCATTCGGCCCTTTCTTTCCCACCGCCTCTTTTGCTATAGGGTTGGTAATGTGCAGGAGAATGGTGTTCCTCAGGGAAGCGTTTTAAGTGTCACCCTCTTTGCCGTCGCCATTAACAGTATCACGTCCACTATCCGGAGTCCTGCCCAATGCTCCTTGTTTGTGGACGATTTTTCTGTTTTCTGTTCTTCCTCCAGTCTTGTCACTGCTAGTCGGCAGTTGCAGCTTACGATACAGCGATTAGAGGCATGGACTGCGAAGACGTGTTTTACCTTTTTTGCAGACAAATGTGTGTGTGTTCATTTTAATCGTTCTCGACGTCTTTTTACCTCTCCTGAATTGCGTCTGAGGGACACCATTCTTCCTTTTAGCGACACTGTGCGGTTCCTGGGTCTCACTTTTGATTCCAAGTTGTCGTAGTTGCCTCACCTTAAAGACCTCAAGGTGCGGGCCCTGAAGGCACTGAATATTTTGAAGTGTCTGAGCCATCGGTCATGGGGAGCAGATCGGGCGCGTCTGCTGCAGTTTTTCGTCCGATCGCGTCTTGACTATGGTTGCACCGTGTATGGGTCAGCGAGGTCTTTGTATCTGAAGATTCTTGACGCAGTACACCATGAGGGTATCAGGCTGGCCACTGGTGCCTTCCGTACTAGTCCCATCCCCAGCCTGTGTGCTGAGGCAGGGGAACCGCCGCTCGCCATCCGGCGGAAACTCCTCATGGTGCGACGGGTGTGTCAATTCCTTGCCTGTCCTACCTCCCCTGCGTACCCTACCATTGCCCAACCGCCTATGGAACGTCTCTTTTCCAGTCGTCCCAGGGCAACGAGACCATTTGGGATTCGTGCCAAGCATTTGCTTGAGTCCCTTGGTGTGGAGCGTGTGGCCCCCCAACGACAAGGTTTTACTCGCCTGCCTCCCTGGTTGCTCCAGAGGCCCAGCGTCCTTTTAGACTTGTCGGAGTACCGGAGGAGCTGCACTCCTGTGTTTGCTTTTACCTCCTTATTTTATGATATTTTAAACCAGCATCCCGACCATGTACCAGTATTTACGGATGGCTCTAAACAGGGGGACTCTGTTGGTTGTGCTGTTGTTTTCCCTGATCGACTCGTCAAGTTACGGCTTCCTGCGGCGTTTACCATCTTTGATGCCGAATTGTTTGCGATCTTGCGGGCATTGGAGCAGATGAGATGTGTTCCCAGTCGTAAGTTCCTCATCTGTTCTGACTCCCTGAGTGCCCTTCAGACCATGCAACACTTGTACCCAGCGGATACGGTCGTCCAGAACATCCATGATGCCCTACTCCACCTGCAGCGGCAGGGGAAGGAGGTTTCCTTCTGCTGGGTGCCGGGGCACGTGGGTATTAGGGGAAACGAACTGGCGGATGTGCTGCCAAAGATGCATGTTCCCTCCCTCACGTTGTTGAATTTGCCGTCCCCCTCCATGCTGTTACCTCCCTCCTGCATTTTCGCGTTATCCGTCAGTGGGAAGAGGAGTGGCTGGCAGTCGGTGAAAATAAGCTGCGTCTGGTCAAGGGCACCACGCGGCCATGGCGTACGTCCTACCAGTCATGCAGGAGGGATGAGGTTCTCCTCACTCGCCTCCGCATCGGGCACAGTCCCTTCACACATGGTTTTTTACTCCGGCGGGAGGATCCCCCAATCTGCAGTGCTTGTGGCGTCCAGATTACTGTCCGCCACATTTTACTTGACTGTCTTTTATTCTCTGACCAGAGGGCGGTGGTTTCTTTGCCACCGGATTTGCCCTCTATTTTGAAAGACGACGCAACGTCTGTGGTTAAGGTTTTACGGTTTTGTGTCCTGTCCAATTTGTTGCCACGGATTTTAGGGAGAGGGTTTTAATGTGCTGCTGGATGACTGGCTCACCCAGATTTTAGGTAAGAGGTCCGCCAGTCACGAATACCTCCTTGTTTCCCTTAGGTTTCTGTCCTCCCTTCCTTGTGTTTCCTTTCCTTTTTTAGTGCACTCCTTCTCCTCTTGTTTTGCCTCCGTATGTGAGGATTTGGAACTGCGTCAGGTCTGTGTCTTTTTGCTCTTCCCCTTGTTCGCTGTTCGTCTTAGTCCCTTCACTGCATGTGTTCCTGTTTTTATGCATTTGGGCGCTGATGACCCCGCTGTTTAGCGCCCGTAAACCTCAAACACACACACACACACACACACATTTCATACTCATGATATAGCTGCATTATGCTCTGTGTAATAACAATGCATACCATTAGTCATAACTATGGCAATGAGCGTTAAAAATGCACAGTTGATCTCTCGTACTAGTGGACATAAGCACTAAGTTACTTCACAAGTTTTTAAATGCTTGTTGTTGTTGTTGTTGTTGTTGCGGTGGTCTTCAGTCCAGAGACTGGTTTGATGCAGCTCTCCGTGCTACTCTATCCTGTGCAAGCTTCTTCATCTCCCAGTACCTACTGCAACCTACCGAAATATTAACGTACTGTCTCTTTGGTTACAGTCTTTACACATAATTTAACACAAAATGTAATTTTTTCGAAAGGGGTGTTACAAAAAGTATAGTCAAATGGAAGGGGAAGCCGCTGACCTTTTGGTGAAGTGATCATCATGTAATATGAAACTTCTGGCAGAATAAAACTGTGTGTCAGACCGAGACTCGAACTCGGGACCTTTGCCTTTCGCGGGCAAGTGCTCTAACAACTGAGCTACCCAAGCACAACTCACACCCCGCCCTCAAAGCTTTAATTCCGCCAGTACCTCGTCTCCTACCTTCCAAAAATCACAGAAGCTCTCCTGCAAACCTTGCAGACAAGCACTCCTGGAAGAAAGGATACTGCGGAGACGTGGCTTAGCCGCAGCCTTGGGGGATGTTTCTAGAATGAAATTTTCACTCTACAGCGGAGTGTGCGCTTATATGAAAGTCCTTGGCAGATTAAAACTGTGTGCCGGACCGGGACTCGAACTCGGGACCTATGCCTTTTGCGGGAAGTGCTCTACCAAATGAGCTACCCAAGCACGACTCATGCCCCGCCCTCACAGCTTTAATTTCGCCAGTACCTCGTCTCCTACCTTCCAAACTTCACAGAAGCTCTCCTGCGAACCTTGCAGAACTAGCATTCCTGGAAGAAAGGATATTGCGGAGACATACTACTTCTGCAAGGTTCGCAGGAGATATCATGGGATATGTTATTGTTATTTTGTTCATTTCATATTGAATATTGATGGATGCATTTCTGTATGTCGTGAAAAACGTCACACTAAAACAAATGTTATGTCATATGAGGGATAAATAATCTGCTTGTCAGGAAACATGTTCACATATGTATGACTTATGAGTTCAGAATAGCTACTAGTTTTCTTTCCTGTTTTTGTAATGGTCTACAGTCTGAAGACTCGTTTGTGCAGCTCTTCACGCTAAGCTACCCTATGGAACCTTTCTCATCTCTGGAAAAATATAACAACCAACGCCCACGTGAAACTGCTTTCTGTAGTCATGTCTTGGGTTCTCTCTACAACTTTTACTCTCCACACTTCACTCTTTACCAGGTTGACTATTCCCGATACACCAATCCTATGAACAAGTTCCTTCTTTTAGTCAAGTTATTCCAAAACTTCCTTTTCTTCCCCTTTCGACTCTGTACCTCTTAATTACGAGGGTTGTTTTTTAAGTAAGGGCCGTTTTTATTTTTAAAAAAAGATACAAATACTTTTGTAAAAAAACTTTTATTTTCTGATTCTACACACTTTTACCTATTTTTCTATATAGTTGCCTTGTTTATTTAAGCACTTGTCATACCATACAACTAAGTTTTTAATTCCCTCTTCAAAGAATACGGCCGCTTCCTCCGACAGCCAAGAGCTCACGGCCACTTTCACTTCATCGTCGTCATTGAAGCGCTGCCTGCCAAGATGGTGTTTCAGGTACCGGAAAAAGTGAAAATTGCTAGGAGCAAGGTCGGGGCTGTATGGTGCATGGTCCAAAACTTCCCAGCCAAAAGACTCAATCAAATCCCAAGTCTTTTGAGAGGTGTCAGGCCTAGCATTATCGTGCAGGAGCAAATCTCCTTTTGTCAGCATGCCGTGCCTTTTGTTTTGAATTGCTCTGCGGAGCTTCTTTAGAGTTGCACACTAGGCATCTGAGTTGATTGTCGTTCCTCGTGGCATAAAGTCCACTAGCAAAACACCGCGCCGGTCCCAGAACACAGTTGCCATAATCTTGCGCTTTGACAGCGTCTGTTTGGCTTTGACCCTGACGGGTGAGGTTGTGTGTCGCCATTCCATCGATTGTCGCTTGCTTTCGGGAGTGATATGAGATACCCATGTTTCATCTCCAGTGACAATTTGACTCAACATGTCGTCCCCTTCTTCCTCGTAACGAATCAAAAAGTCCAATGAAGTGACAAATCTCTTCCCTTTGGGGTCCTCTGTGAGGAGTCTGGGTACCCACTGAGAACACAGTTTCTTAAAGTTTAGGTTTTCAGACACAATTTTGTACAAAACCTATCTTGAAACTTGTGGAAATTCCAAAGAAAGAGTGGAAATTGTGAATCTTCTGTTCTCACGAATCTTTGTTTCGACTGCAGCCACCAAATCATCAGTGATCACAGAGGGCCGACCTGAGCGTTCTTTTGACGGCCATTTTTAAACTCTCTAACCCATTGACGCACTTTACCTTCACTCATTGCATTCAAGCCATAAACTTCTGTTAACTGACGATGAATTTCTGCAGCTGATAGGCTTCTCACGATCAAAAAACGTATCACTGACCGTATCTCACACGCGGCGGGCGATTCAACAATCGTAAACATTATAGAGTAGCACAGCAATGCGTACACGTCAGCTACAGAGCTGCAACTTGCATCAGTGTGAACGGGAAGGATGCCGGCAAGTGGCGCGGTGGCTTGTTGCGGCGTCCGCGAGAACTACGGGACTATACGCGCGAACGGCCCTTACTTAAAAAACAACCCTCGTAGTTACCTGATCAGCCCACGTAACCTTCAACATTCTTCTGTTGAACTACATATCAAAATCTTCTATTCTATACCTGCCTGTAGTGTCTTCACACAATTCACGTCTTTGTAAAACTCCATTCAAGAAAAATACTTTCAGAAAAGACTTGTGATCGCTTAAATTCATATTACATGTTGAAATATTTCACTTTTTCAGAAACACTCCTTTAGCTATTGCCCATCAGTACCCCAGGTAATCCTCCCTGCTTTGTCCATTGTCATTTTGCTGCCTATATAGTGAAACGCGTCTGCAACTAGTAGTGTTTCGATATCTGAACTGCTTCTCTGAACATCAGTCATTTGTTGCTGTTGTGGTCTTCAGTCCTGAGACTGGTTTGATGCAGCTCCCCATGCTACTCTATATTGTGCAAGCTTCTTCATCTCCCAGTACGTACTGCAGCCCACATCCTTCTCAATCTGATTGGTGTATTCATCTCTTGGTCTCCCTCTGTGATTTTTACCCTCCAAACTGCCCTCTAATACTAAATTGGTGATCCCTCCATGTCTCAGAACATGTCCTACCAACCGATCCCTTCTTCTAGTCAAGTTGTGCCACAAACTCCTCTTCTCCCCAATTCTACTCAATACCTCCTCATTAGTTATGTGATCTACCCATCTAACCTTCAGCATTCTTCTGTAGCACCACATTTCGAAAGCTTCTATTCTCTTCTTGTCTAAGCTATTTATCGTCCACGTTTCACTTCCATACATGGCTACAGTCCATACAAATACTTTCAGAAACGACTTCCTGACATTTAAATCTATACTCGATGTTAAAAAATTTTTCATCTTCAGAAACGCTTTCCTTGCCATTGCCAGTCTACATTTTATATCCTCTCTGCTTCGACCATCATCAGTTGTATTGCTCCCCAAATAGCAAAACTCCTTTACTACTTTAAGTGTCTCTTTTCCTAATCTAATTCCCTCAGCATCATCCGACTTAATTCGACTACATTCCATTATCGTCGTTTGCTTTTGTTGGTGTTCATCTTATACCCTCCTTTCAAGACACTGTCCATTCCGTTCAACAGCTCTTCCAAGTCCTTTGCTGTCTCTGACAGAATTACAATGTCATCGGCGAACCTCAAGGTTTTTATTTTTTCTCCATGGATTTTAATACCTACTTCGAACTTTTCTTTTGTTTCCTTTATTGCTTGCTCAATATACAGACTGAATAACATCAGGGATAGGCTGCTACAACCCTGTCTCACTCCTTGCTTCCCTTTCATACCCCTCGACTCTTATAACTGCAGGCCGAAGTGGCCGCGCGGTTCTGGCGCTGCAGTCTGGAACCGCGAGACCGCTCCGGTCGCAGGTTCGAATCCTGCCTCGGGCATGGATATGTGTGATGTCCTTAGGTTAGTTAGGTTTAAGTAGTTCTAAGTTCTAGGGGACTAATGTCCTCAGCAGTTGAGTCCCATAGTGCTCAGAGCCATATTCTTATAACTGCCATCTGCTTTCTGTACAAATTGTAAATAGCCTTTCGCTCTCTGTATTTTACCCCTGCCACCTTCAGAATTTGAAAGAGAGTATTACATTCAACATTGTCAAAAGCTTTCTATAAGTCTACAAGTGCTAGAAACGTAGGTTTGCCTTTCCTTAATCTTTCTTCTAAGATATGTCGTAGGGTCAGTATTGCCTCACGTGTTCCAACATTTCTACGGAATCCAAACTGATCTTTCCCGTCAGCTTCTATCAGTTTTTCCATTCGTCTGTAAAGAATTCGCGTTAGTATTTTGCAGCTGTGACTTATTAAACTGATAGTTCGGTAATTTTCACATGTGTCAACACCTGCTTTCTTTGGGATTGGGATTATTATATTATTCTTGAAGTCTGATGGTATTTCGCCCATCTCATAAATCTTGCTCGACAGATGGTAGAGTTTTGTCAGGACTGGCTGTCCCAAGGCTGTCAGTAGTTCTAATGGAATTTTGTCAAACTCTTTACGCAATATCATATCTCCCATTTCATCTTCATCTACATTCTCTTCCATTTCCATAATATTGTCCTCAAGTGCTTCGCCCTTGTATAGACCCTGTATATACTCCTTCCACCTTTCTGCTTTCCCTTCTTTGCTTAGAACTGGGTTTCCATCAAAGCTCTTGATATTCATGCAAGTGGTTCTCCATTCTCCAAAGGTCTCTTTAATTTTCCTGTAGGCAGTATCTATCTTACCCCTAGTGAGATAAGCCTCTACATCCTTACATTTCTCTTCTAGCCATCCCTGCTTAGGCATTTTGCACTTCCTGTCGATCTCATTTTTGAGACGTTTGTATTCCTTTTTGCCTACTTCATTTACTCCATTTTTATATTTTCTCCTTTCATCAATTAAATTCAATATTTCTTCTGTTACCCAAGGGTTTCTACTAGCCCTCGTCTTTTTACCTATTTGGTCCTCTGCTGCCATGACTATTTCATCCCTCAAAGCTACCCATTCTTCTTCCACTGTATTTCTTTCCCCCATTCCTGTCAATTGTTCCCTTATGCTCTCCCTGAAACTCTGTACAACCTCTGGTTTATCCAGGTCCCATCTCCTTAAATTCCCACCTTTTTGCAGTTTCTTCAGTTTTAATCTACAGTTCATAACCAATAGATTGTGGTCAGAGTCCACATCTGCCCCTGGAAATCTCTTACAATTTAAAACCTAGTTCCTAAATTTCTGTCTTACCATTATATAATCTATTTGATACCTTTTAGTACCTCCAGGGTTCTTCCATGCATACAACCCTCTTTCATGATTCTTAAACCAAGTGTTAGCTGTGATTAAGTTATGCTCTGCACAAAATTCTACCAGGCAGCTTGCTCTTTCATTTCTTAGCCCCAATCCATATTCACTTTCTATGTTTCCTTCTCTCCTTTTTCCTACTCTTGAACTCTAGTCACCCATGACTATTAAATTTTCGTCTCCCTTCACTACCTGAATAATTTTGTTTTATCTCATCATACATTTCATCAATTTCTTCGTCATCTGTAGAGCTAGTTGGCATATAAACTTGTACTACTGTAGTAGGCGTGGGCTTCGTGTCTATCTTGGCCACAATAATGCGTTCACTATGCTGTTTGTAGTAGCTTACCCGTACTCCAATTTTTTTATTTATTATTAAACCTACTCCTGCATTACCCCTATTTGATTTTGTATTTGTAACCCTGTATTCACCTGACCAAAAGTCTTGTTCCTCCTGCCACCGAACTTCACTAATTTCCACTATATCTAACTTTAACCTCTCCATTTCCCTTTTTAAATTTTGAACCTACCTGCCTGAATAAGGGATCTGACATTCCACGCTCCAGTCCGTAGAACGCCAGTTTTCTTTCTCCCGATAACAACGTCCTCCTGAGTAGTCCCCGCCCAGAGTTCCAAATGGGGGACTATTTTACCTCCGGAATATTTTACCCAAGAGGACGCCATCATCATTTAATCATACAATAAAGCTGCATGCCCTCGGGAAGAATTACGGCTGTAGTTTCCCCTTGCTTCAGCTGTTCGAAGTACCAGAACAGCAAGGCCATTTTGGTTAGTGTTACAAGGCCAGATCAGTCAATCATCCAGACTGTTGCCCCTGCAACTACTGAAAAGGCTGCTGCCCCTCTTCGGGAACCACACGTTTGTCTGGCCTCTCAACAGATACCCCTCCATTGTGGTTGCACCTATGGTATGGCTATCTGTATCGTTGAGGCACACAAGCCTCCCCACCAACGGCAAGGTCCATGGTTCATGGGGGGGATCAGCCAATTAATTCTACTAAATTCCACAACTTTCTTTTTACTTTTGTTCTCTTTGTACAGGGTGGTCAGAAAACAATATGAAAAGTTTGTAACGGTGTTGCAGGGTAGAACATGCTGAGAAATAATCATTTAAAAAAATTGATACGGTGCGCCGTTTCCGAGTTAATTAGCGTTGAAGTTAGCCAATCGTCCTGTTGCGCACAAATTGCAGTGCCCGCCAGATACAATTAGTGAAAGGTTGTCTCATACCATAGCTGATAACGCACGAGACTGCTCAGCTTTGTCTGCTACTCCGTATTGAAACATCCCCTTAGAAAAATTTATTGAATTACTGTGCTGATTAATCTCTTACATTATTTGATTTTCAAACAGCTGAGCAAAACTGAACGTACTCAGACATTTCGCTATTTACCTATTCTGATCAACACTAAACTGACACACAATATTTTTTTTAGCGCAACTCAATCTGACTTTCAATAATCCCTACAAAAGAATAGCCCTGACTAACATTAACCTATACCTTTCACAAATCACTTATCTCACAAAAATCTTCGTTACTCGAACTACTGCAATACAGCGAGCGCCACTACTGCCAGCTAAATAAAAGATTCAAACTACTGAAGGCACTAACTACTAATAGGCATAGTTAGCAAATGAAAGATATTGATAGAGAACAAACAATGTATTTACCTTAATAGTGTTGAAAAAGCATAATATACATCCAGTCTTACAAATTTCAAAACTCCGCCATTTCTCGCCCCACATCCACCACTGCTGGCGGCTCACCTCCAACTGCGCAATGCTACGCGCTGTTCACATCCAGCTGCCCAACACTACATTGGCAGACAACAATGTAAACTAGCCACAGACTGCACACAGCACAGGCAGTGATTTTCATACAGAGCGCTACGTAACGTTGCCAATAAGAAAACATAAACAGCCTACTTACATAGCCCCCATGCTCCCCACAAAAAATTTTACAAATTGTTTTGGGTTGTGGCCAATAATGATTTGATAAAAATTTTCATAATTACAATAACAAAGATATCAAATGCACACGCTTATTGATACAATGTTGGTCAAAAGCTAAAATTTTCTCACAGTCCATAAAGACAGTTCTGATCATTCATCACAGTAAAATTGCAGTGTTGTTTTTTCAAAGTCTGAGCAGTAAAAGAGAATGCACACGGAAGTAGTGGATTTCCATGCAGTCTCGAAGAAGTAGTGTTGACCTTCCAGCGGAAAGACAGTGCTGACTCTTGACTTGCCACAACAGAGCAAACCCACAGCAGAGTCAGTCGAAGTTTTGAAGAATATTGGTAGGTAGGTCATCACAGAGCAGACCCACTGTAGTCCTGGTAGAGAGTATGGTATTGGTGGGTTATCAGAGGTGCAGACCCACTGTAGTCCTTGTAGAGACGGCCAGCAGCCATCTGTTGCGACTGTGCAGGTGCACAATCACCATCAAAGAGTCATGCGGAGAATATAGCAAGTCCATAAACCACCACTTGTCCACTCACAAAAAATTTGTTTGAAATGTCCTTAGAACCAGCAATGCTGTTATCCAGTCCCTTGCTGAATTATTAACACACGTGCAAACACTATCAGTCCCTACTTCTCACATATTGTCCATATACTATGACCAACAGAAACGTGTGCAGTGAAATGTAACTTACAAGTTACTTAATTTGATGAACTGGTGTCAATTACAATTTTATAACATAAGAATACAATAACAAAGGTACAAAATACATCATTAAAGAACATAACAATACAGATAAATTTGTAGTAATAGGGGCTTTACAAAACAATAGAAATAAACATATACATCAGTGTTACAGGAATTATGACAAGTAAATACATAAAAGATTGGAATAACTTTTGAAACATCAACTTCACACATTAGCAACAAAACAGAACAGAATGTCTAAACATCTTTACAAAATAAATAACATAGTGTTAGAAAAATTCTACAACATAACTCTCATCAGCGAAACACATAAAGACAGGGAAAACACAAATAAAAAAGGGTACACAAACACATAGCAGAATAACACAAGAGGAAAGTGCAGGGTTTGTTTTCAGTGTAACATTTGGTATAGCAGTTCAACCCAAAACTTCATTCCATAGATCTTTCGTCTTATTTCAACATTTGTTTCCACCAAAAAATCCTATCCATGCATGCTTTCTGTATTGATATGTTCACATATTTCTTACCTCATTATTTATTTTCCATTATCTTACCTCATCATTTATTTCCAAGATAATCCTACCTAAACCTGTTGTCTCTAAACCCTACTGTTTTGTTCATATCCTCTTTCAAAATACTTTTTTGGCCAAACCATGTTCTTACAGTTTCTCAATGCATTTCTTCCAATTCATCACAACTCGTTCTCTTAGATAGCCTACCCCATCTTAAGCTAACTTGAATCTACTGAGCTCAGATGCTAAACTAAGGGACAAGGCAATGCAGCAGCACAAAACAATTAAAACAAACAGCAATGACAAAAAAAATGGAAATTGGCAAAGCAAGCAGCAGTATAGCAAAGCAAAGACAATGTTACAACTAATATAAGGCAATGTGCAGCAACAAGAAAAATAAATCAGTAGTAAAACTGGCTTAACAGAGTAATACAAAGTCAAATTCAGTAACATTATGATTGGCAAACAGCAGCAGCAAATGCAATAACTTATATCAAAACATGACAAACCCACATGCAGAAAAAATAGTACACTAAAGACAACAATACAGATAAGGGAAATGTATATTCACATCTTAATATCTATGTCATTAAAGTGGTGCACCACAACTTATTCTACAAAATAAATTACCAAGTACTTGAAAAGAAAATTTTGTATGCAGTTCCTGTGAAGGGAAATGTCTTTTTGTGCTCCCTCAATTTTTTTTGGAAGTATATCATAAAATTATAATTTACTGGATCTGTAGACAGAAAATATTTATATTAGTACATCTATTAAATTGTATTTTAACCAATGCTGCAGTGGAGCTAGAAACTGGATATTAAACAAATTGAGCAATCTCTCAACTAGAAAGACAATAGATGTAAAAATGTTTCTCATCATTTCATTAGGCATCTTAGTAAATATCATAAATTAAGAGCTCCACAGTGTAATCATATGTTTTCAAGTTTGAGCGTGTCGTATTTGCAATACTTTCGACAAAGAAATGTCAATAGCGAAGATAATGGCCTCTTTTTTTTACTCCACATGTGCCTCTGAAAGGCACACACTAATGACTTTTTCCAGGCGACTGTCGTGCAGCTGGGTGCCCATGACGCATTACGTGAAGGTGGTCACTTAACTTTCTTACCAAATATTTACGACACCAGTTTGCACTACAGTGACAGTCTCATATAAAATTTCACAGGTCGACAATTTGTGTTACAAATGTGTAGAAACAAAATCCTTTAAATATAATAGTGTCCAAAAAATTTTCGGAGGCATTGTGATACATTCACGCATTTACACACATTTCATAACTCTTTAAAGTACGATTCTTGGTTTCCATCATCCTTTTTCACAAGTCAGAGTCCCTAACTACTACTTCTTATTGCTTACCTTATTACACATACACTTATTGATCAACATGTCTTCAATATTTCATCATAATAAATACATAGCATAATCAGATTCCTCATATAGCATCATCTCATTGATCATAAACATACCTCAACAGCATAATATACATCGTCGTCGTAATAATAACATCATAACACCTCAGTCAAATCTGAAGAAGGTAGTAGCTTTCTGCAATAATTTCAAAACCTAAAAAAAATTCTCTGCTCATTTCAATAATGTCACCTACCTCAAACATACTTTAAAAACCATGATCCCATACCAAATACATCATTCAAAGCTCTCATAGTATCACAATGGTTCCGAAAAAATATGAACAGTTCACACAGTACAGACAAAATACAATTTCATAAGTGTGAAGCTATCCAGCTGTGTAATTGCGTAAACATGTGTCACTGACGTAGTAAAAAAAATGTTTGTTTCTCTGTTAAGTAATCAGATAGCTGTGTAATTCTGTGTTATAGAAATACGGTACCATTGTGTAAAGTTGTATAAGCAAATGCCATATTAGCTAGGGCTCCTTGTGATTGCCAAACACATGGTACACAAAGTAAGCGTGTACCCCCCTGAGGATTAATGTAATTATACCCTCAGGTGTTACAGATTACAGCAATGGAATGAAATGTATCACAGGAAAGCTTTGTATCATTGTAATTCAACAATCTTTAAAAATAAATGTTTTAAGTACAAAATTAATCACTCAAATACGTGTACTGCAGCGTTAAACTGTGCATCTTGTTGTAAGATAATCTCTGTGGAAGTGTCGTAGTTATCGTCCTCCGAAAGCTAAGTTCTGCAGAAGCCAATGTACTTACCTCATGATAAAGAAAAGTTAAATGCTTTGCGTATAGATATCTTAGTTATTACGCTTATTGCCGTGATGAAGAAAGTACTGTGCTGTAACGTATTGTTGTGCTATGGCAAGGGCAGTCTCATTGTAGCTATACCACAAAAGTTACTACCAAAACATGTTTTACTTTCCAGAATAATACAGAAAAACTGTGCAGATATAAAACAGAAACACTGCAAAAGCAACATTGTAAATTGTCACTCATTAGTAGCGTCGTGATAAAATCGTGTAGCTGTCACATAAACTAACCACTGTGTCATCTGATATCTCACTGAAAGTACTTTAAATTCAGAATGTATTTTCAAGTAAACCAAAATGTTGCATTAAAATCTCATTAGCAGTACCAATATATGTTCTAAGTATGTAAGCCTTATAGTCGTTACGTAATTGTGCAACGAACAAGCAAGAATGTACACACACAAGAACACTGTGACGTCTGTTCACCATAACAATGCATTCGTAATTTCTGTTTAAATAAGTTCTCTTGGTTCTTGATTGGATATTTAACTTCAAACATTGTTGCATGGCAACAGTTTCTAAGTCTGACAATGCATACTTTAAATGTGAAGTGAAAAGTTTTATGGCAAAGACAAAGTTAAAAAGCAGATTATCTCTCAATAAACGGTTTTACATGTGAAATGTGATGCAATCTTTTACCCTTTATAGTGTGCAGAGTAAGGAATGCTAAAATTTTTCTCAAGGTTAGCGTGTATGCTATTTTTCGCTGAGCCAGCCGGCGCAGGTGGCTGCCTGTGGTGCGAGTCATTGTCTGCTATCTCTTTGTTGGCGCGCATCGTTATTGGGATTAGGAGACCTAACTTCCACAAATTCACGTTGTCGAGAGTGCCCTGCTCTGTTTGAATCCCGCCAGTTCTGATGAAATTCAGGTCTGTCATTATGATTATATCGTCTGTCGTCATGTCGGTAGTTCCTGTAGTTTCTTTCTTGTCAGTTAAGTGGTGGAGAATTTTTCCCTGAATTATCACTGCGCAGTGGACCGTTGCGTCTGAAGTTATTCTGTCTCCCGTGATAATAATAGTTCTGGTTGCCATATTGTCTGTTTCTATGATTGTCTCTGTTATATTCATTACTATGGAAATGCGATCTTTCTCTGTAACCATTACTCTGGCAGTGGTTGTCATACGGGTGATGTCTGTTTTGGTCACGATTTACGTTGTAAGAATAGCCTTGTCGTGTCCATTTATTATTTCTTTCATCGCGGAATTGTGACGGATGTGACCTGTAATTGTTGTGCTCCTGTTTTCGCGTTCCGCGATTGTCAGTGTCAATTTCCAATTCTAGTGACAGTCCCTGAAAAGCTTCAATGTCGTCTTTGCAACGTAGTGCCAAAATAATATGTCGTAAATGTTGAGGCAATTTGATTGAGCAAATGCGGTGAGTTCTGAGGGGCTGTATGGGTTTGACAGGTACTGATTCTTATGTAACATGCCTTCGAAATATTTGACAAGACTAGAAAATTCCGATTGTTCGAAATGTTTCATCATTATGATGCTATGTTTTACTCGGTCTTGTGTAGCTTGAGACCAATATGCTGAGAGGAAGGCATGATAAAATTCACCTTCACTGTGACAATCGTGAATGACCGATCACATTCTTTCAGCTGGTTCGTTCTCTAAGTAGCCACACATAAATTCTCATCTGTGCTCTAATGACCAGTTGGGGGGAAAACAATGAGAGAATTGATGGAGCCACGCTTGTGGATGAATGTCGTTGCCAGAATTCTTAAATGTTTTAAATTTACGTGTAGTAATGAACAGCTTATAGTCAAAATCATCGTGTCGGCGAGTCGCATATCGGTCATTGTTACGTCATGTTGGCGGTTCCATCTCAAAATTCGGTGCACCTTGCCAATTTATTTCATAATTTCCGAAATGCCCTGTGTTATTATTTTGCGGCTTTTCCGTATTTCTAAGTCCCTCTTCCAGTGTTGGAGCGTGAGTGTCCTCTGAAATACGTAGTTCTTGTATTACCTGTGTCAGCTGATCTTGTACTTCCCAGATTTCTCTTTGGTGTTGCGTATTAATTTGATTCTGATTTTGTTTGAATTTCCTAATTTGTTCACACTCTTCTGTGTCATTAAAGACTACCGGTTTTGTGTCATTCAGATTATCATCTACCTTCGTAGATAAATTATTTAGCTGATCCGAAAGTTCAACTACTTTCTCTGATAATAAACTAATTTCCTCCATGTGTCTTTCTGAACTAATTTTCAGAGTATCTACTGTGTCCTTTAAGTTTTCCTGAGTTTTTGCAAGTTGCATAACCGAATCGGTAGATGCAACTGAGTCAACTTTAGCTTGCAAGGTCTCATGATTTTCATGAACAATAGTTTGCAGTTCTTTTATGGCTGCCTCATGAATCTGTAATGCATTTTCATGCCGCAAAGAAATAGGTTGAAAATGCTCACAAATTTGTGTTTTTACATCATTACAGACTTTTTGACATTTCGATTCAATGTTATGTAACTCAGTAGTTAAATCTTCACGTGTTTGTTCAAGTGTGGTGTCTAACTTCCGAAGATTTTGTTCCATTATGTCTAACTTTTGATGCTTTTGCTGTGTTTGTCTTTGATTTTGTTCCATTGTGTCTAACGTTTGAAGATTTTGTACCATTGTGTCTAACTTTCGAAGATTTTGTTCCATTGTGTCTAACTTTTGAAGCTTTTGCTGTGTTTGTCCCATTTGTTGTATTAATTGTAATATCAATGCACTGGTGTCTGGAATCTGTTTCTCTATGCTTTTTGACAGTGCATTTTCACAGGCAACATTCACATTTTGACAAGCACAAAATGTGTCTCGACTCATTTGGGGAAAACGGTGAGGACCCAAAACCTGAGTCTACAACATTTGCAATATTGTATTCTGTCATTTCGGATTCCTGAGGCGAGCTGTTGCCGACCGATCGATTGATAATGCTTCCCTGTTCACTAATTGTTTCACTGTCTACGCCATTATTTGCCACCCGCTCCATCTCCCTATGCACAATTACCAAATTACTAGTCTGAACATTAGTTAATTCATTACACGGTGGCGCTAACACACTGCTTTCGTCTTCACTGTCATTTCTCAGTTTACTTTGGAGCCTAGTATTACGTTTTTCACACACCATTATTGTCACAATATTTCACACGACAACACAGAAAAGCACAATTTGAAGAGCAAAATAAGAAAACACATTAACATTGCACGGAAAATAATATCTAGTTAATTGCAAGCGCAGCTGTGAAATACTTGGTGCAAATCTACATGCATGCCACAACTGTTTTACTGTACAACAATGAAAGACTGCAACTACAAAGGAGATTCTCTCTACAATTATGCACTAGCAATAAACAATAGCTACACTAATTACACAAACTACAAGGAAAAACTCAGAAGATTCCAGTGAGGTACCCTGGCAGGGTCGCCATATGAAACATCCCCTTAGAAAAATTTATTGAATTACTGTGCTGATTAATCTCTTACATTATTTGATTTTCAAACAGCTGAACAAAACTGAACGTACTCAGACATTTCGCTCTTTACCTATTCTGATCAACACTAAACTGACAAACAATATTTTTTTTAGTGCAACGCAATCTGATTTTCAATAATCCCTACAAAAGAATGGCCCTGACTAACATTAACCTATACCTTTCACAAATCACTTATCTCATAAAAATCTTCATTACTCGTACTGCTGCAATACAGCGAGCGCCACTACTGCCAGCTAAATAAAAGATTCAAACTACTGAAGGCTCTAACTACTGATAGGCATAGTTAGCAAATGAAAGATTTTGATAGAGAACAAACAATGTATTTACCTTAATAGTGTTGAAAAATCTTAATATACATAGCAGTTCATGACATCCAGTCTTACAAATTTCAAAACTCCACCATTTCTCTCCCCACATACACCACTGCTGGCGGCTCACCTCCAACTGCGCAACGCTACGCGCTGTTCACATCCAGCTGCCCAACACTACAATGGCAGACAACAATGCAAACTAGCCACAGACTGCACAAAGCACAGCCAGTGATTTTCATACAGAGCGCTACGTAACGTTGCCAATAAGAAAACATAAACAGCCTACTTACATATTTACTACCATCCCAAGACCAATATTTATATCACATTTCTCTTCTGTTTTAGGAAACTAAACAAAGTACAAGTTTGACGACACCATCTCTGGCGGGTCACTTGAATTTACGCAACTGTGTGATAGCCTGACTTTAATGCTAACTAACACGGAAACCTTGCACGTGTCAAATGTGTTTCTTAACAATTATTTCCCCGCCCAACCTATCGTGCAAAACCTTACAACTTGTTGAGACTGTTTCTGACCACCGTGTATAAAAGTTTATGACCACCCTGTATAATGCTGTCTTCACGTTTCTTTCGTTTGTATAGCCCTTCTACTTATATTCCTCCCACCTTTCAGTCTTCTCTTAGTCTTTGCTTGGCACTAGAATGCAATCTGAGTTCTTGATATTCATACAACAGCTCCTTTGTTCCTCCAAATCTCTTTTTTTTTTTTTTTAATTTTACTGCTTCAGTCAGTCGTTGCCTATTGCTCCCTTTGAAACTTTCAACATCTTCCGGTTATTTGAACGGTTCTACTTTCAGTTTGAGTCTATACTGAGTACGATAAAACGTTCTCTTCGCTGTTCATGGTGTAGTTCAGCCACCTTCTATTATTCTTTTTCATTATTGAACCTATACTGCCTGTACAAAAATTTCCGAGACCGATTTTATTCCTGGCGTATAGACGGCGTCAGCGCATAAATACGTTGGCAGCTCTGCTAACAACTGCAAAAAATAGCTCTCCTTTCGATAAGTCACTTATGAGCAATCAGTGTTACGTAGTGCGCATACGGCCACCGTTTGTCGCCGTTGCTGCGTCACATACCGCAATGGAGCAACGTACTGAACATCTCTAAATTGGCTGAGTAATTCTACTACATTCTTTTACCTTTCATTTACTTTAATTCTGATTCTGCAAGACTATCTTCAAGTTTCTTCCGTTTCAAAATATTTGAAGAGGAGAAACAAGTATACAAAGCTCACTACGACACTCAAACAAAAGCAACGACGCATGGACACATGTCGTGACTTGACTGATACGAAAAACGTGGACAATTCATTTCGTTGAAAAGCCACCCCAGGTGACAAGACTTGGCGTTATCAACGTCAATTCACCACAGAATAACAAAGCGTCCAATGAGTGTCTGATGGTTCGCCAAGATCGAAAAATGTGTAAATGAACGTCATCTCGAAGAAGGACCTTCCTGGCGGTTCCACATGGTTGTATGAGCTTACTGTGCGCTCTGTTCAAGCAGTGGGAGACTATACAACACATGAAGCAGTAACACTACCATCATAAGTTTCTTCTGTATCTTGTCAATCCAGTCTTGAAACTTTTGTGACTGATGGGATATTCCTATGGTTTTCTGTTGGTAACCCTGTAATCATCTGACCACACATTCTTTTCATCTTGCCTTCCGTTTCACGAATGGCTGTTTTAATAAACTACGACGTATCCATTTCTCTTTCAAAGTTCGTTAAAATATTTACCCGAGTAAGAAATTTACCATTGCACACCCTGAACTGTAGGATTCCAAATTTATATTTGCTCTGCTTTTTTTTATCTGATGGTAACATTCCCCTGAGCAGCACCACCTGCGATCCGAATAAGGGACTGTTTTATTTCCGGAGTGTTTTATGCAGAAATAAGACATCATGCTTGAAACATGCTATACAGCAGCATCTCCTCGGAAACATAATGGCTGTAATTTCCCCTTTTTTCAATCATTCGTAGTACCAATACAACAAGGCGCTATTGGCTGATGTTACAAAGAATGATCAGTCAGTCATCCACACTGTTGCCATTGCATCCACTGAAAAGGTAGTAACGATACTTCAGGAACAATATGTAGGTCTTGCCTCTCAGTGTGGTTGTGTCTCTGCGCTGGCTGTCTATATTACTGACGCACTCGACACTCCCCACTATAGCAAATTGTAGCTACCCACTCAGTCTTCAAGATTCTTCTGCAGCATCATATTTCAAAACGGTTTATTCATTTCTTGTCTGAACTGTTCGTCTTCGACGTTTCAGTTAAGTACAAGATTACACTGCAGACAAATCACTTAGTAACCCTTAAGTTTATATTACACTGCAACAAATTTCTGTTTTTCAGACATATTTTTCTTGATGATATCAGTCTGTATTTTGTAGTTCCCTCTAATTCGGCCAGCATATATTGTTTTCTTGCTCAGTTAACAAAACTCAAACTCACCCACTGGTTTCAATGTCTTACTTCCTAATCTAACTCCGTCCGATCGCCTGATCTAATTTGACTAAATTGTTTTACCCTTGTTTTTCTTTTCAAGAAACCATACATTCCATTCAATTAATCTTATATGCCCTCTGACGTCTCCGGAATACAATGTCATGTGCAAAAACCTCAATTATTTCTTCTCCGTGAATATTAATTCTCTTTCCAAATTCCTCCTTTATTTCATTTACTCCTTACTAAGTGTACAGATTGAATAACATGAGGGTAGGCTAAACTCTTGACTCTCTAAATCTGTAAGTGCTATATACGTAGGTATGCTTTCTTCAATCCATATTCTAAGAATGTTTGTAGAGTCAGTGTTGTCTGACATGTTCCTATATGTGATCGGTACTCATAATAATCAAGGTAGGCCTCTACCAGTTCCTTCATTCTTCTGTCAGTATTTGACAACAAACGTTTATTAAGACGATAGTCACATAATATTTACAGCTGTCAGCATTAGTCTTCTTTGGGAATGAGGTTATTGCACTCTTTGAGGGTATTTGACCTCTCCCACATATTTTTCATACCAGGGGTAACATTTTTCTCATAGCTGGCTCTCACAATTTTGGTATCCGACAGAGTTTCGGATTACCCAGCCTCTGTATAGGTACCGAGCAACTGTCAGAGATATTTGGGCCTGATACAACGACTGCAGTTTGTTCACAGGGAGGGCTCCTCTGCTGGGGACATATCACAGTGGCCCATCCACTGATTGAGGGTGTCTGTAAACACAGCAGCCCCGCACTTGTACAGCAGTTCTCTCTGTTACCTGAATCCATCAATATGCGCCATTCATAGCTGTTTGACTGACTGATCCCACCTGTGTTTGCATACTAAAGAAAAACCAGGTCAATAGCGCCCGAGAATTCCTTAAGCGATTTGATATGAAACGTGTTTGGCTCATTACACGCCTGAGACAAAAGTCAGTCATTACTGTAGCGTCATACCTATGCTCCGCCTGCCAAAACATTCAAAATCACAATTTCATGCAAAAAAAATCATGACCTCAGTGTTTTTGGATCGAAAAGGCGTCATTTTGGTATAATTTCTACGCCATGGGGAGACCATCAATTCACAAAGATATTGTGGGGACCTGAAAAACTCAAAATGAGCATTCAAAACAGAATGGGAGGAATGCTGAGAAGAGGAGTGTGCTTCTTGCACGACAACGCCCGTCTCCACGCAGCCTTAGGAAGCAGGGCGCTCTTGGACTCATTTGGTTTGGATGTTTTCAACCACCCACCGCATTACTGTGGCTTGGCGCCTACAGATTATCATCTTCTCACCCGCATGGGGGCACACATGAGTGGAATTAAATTTTCAACCGACGAGCAGGTGCGGAAATAGGTCCTGAAGTGGGCAATGGAGCGGAGCTGGCGGGAGGGTTCTCGGCGTAAAGAAGCTTGTGCCAAGGCTCACAACATGCACTGAACGGGATGACGAGTGTGCGGAAAAATAGTCAACAAGTGTATCAACAATATCCTGTAATTTTTTTCAAATACACTTTTTCGAGAAAATATAAAACCCTAGTAGACTTATTGTCTGAATATGCCCCGTATTAATTAATTAACATTCACTTTCAGAGTCTCATGTCTATACAAAGAGCCACTGAACAAAACTATTACAACTTGTGTTGAGTTCACCTGCTTGGGGCATGTCTGCATTTCGGAAAAAAATTATTATTAAATGTTTAATTAATAATAATGAAAGTTGTATCTCCTTTCGTCTTACCGATAACCTTCTTGTATGATCTCACGTTTCGTTTCCTTGAGTGCCAAGAGCTGTGATCTTTTAGCAGTACTTCATTCCACCTGCTCCACTTAATTTCATCCAGCAATCTATTTAGGAGTATGTAGTCCCTAGCTTCTTATTTACATTTACATATTTTTACAGTTAAATTTATATATTTGTATGGTTAGATTGAGAAATTCACTGTTTACATGTGTTCTTGTTTGTTGTTTCGCCCAAGTGTAGTCTCGTAGCACAGTTCAATTAAGAAGTTTTTTACCTCAATTTCCGTTTTGTAGTGTCGCGTGACCGCCAGTGGGAAACGGCTTCACTGGCAGAACAATATTTCCTATTCACGCGTTTCAGAAATTTGTAGTTACTTTAAGCCGACTTCTGTGTCGTCACATGTATCAATTAATGATTCTAACTATTGAAGGATAATTTGTCCTTAGGATGGAGTAGGTGACAGAGGATTATATCGAAACTCGTTTTCGTTGTTGCTTTCAGTCCGAAGACTGGTCTGATGCATCCCTCAATGCTAGTCTTCGTATTGTATGCCTCTTCATCTCTGCATAGTTATTGTACTCTATGTCTGTTCGGAACTTGTTGCAGCAATCAAACCTTGGGCTCCCAATTAAAAAAAAAATTAACTGACCACTTCCCTCCCTTAAGAAACTGACGATTCTTCGTAGCCTCAAGATGTGTCTTATCAACCAGTCCCGTCCTTTAGCTCGTTTAGTGGCTAAAAATAAAATATTCCGAAGGTTAAGTAGTCCCCCTTCGGGAATGCTAAGATCTCTTTCATAAAGCAATTTTTAACCTTGTTCGGAAGTGAAATGTGGACATTAATCAGTTCACACTTGAAGAGAATAGAAAATTTACAAATGCGTGTAGAAGAATGCTGAAGATTTGATGAGTAGAGCGTGTAGCCAATGTGGAGGTACTGGGTAGGATTTCAGACTAATAAATTTATGGCACAACTTGACCAAAGGAAGGGATCGATAGATTAGGACACGTTCTGAGATATCAAGGGATCAGCAATTTATTTTTGGAGGGAAGCGAATGGGGTAAAAATTGCAGAGGAAGACCAAAAGATGAATAGTGTAAACAGCATGAAACAGATGTAGGTTGCTATAACTATTCGGAGGTAAAATACTAGCACAGGATTCAGTGGTGTGGAGAGCTGCATCAGACATGTCTTCCGACAAAAGACGATAACAGCAAAAGTGGCTGAGATGTTTTTAGTCCACAAATAACTGAGTCATTCTCAGTTACACCTCTTACAGACTATGAAACGAATTTAGTGAGAAGGGAGATGATTGAACCGCGACATCTAACTGTCCCCATCAAGATATATACGTATCTGTCATTAACATATATGTTTACGTTCGGCACAATAAGAGAGCAAGTCAAACCGCTTCACACAGCTGTAGAGCTTACATTTTATTTTGTAATGAAAGCTCCCCGAGTAGTAAATTTTTGGTTCCGTAAAGATAGTTCAGTAAGATGGTGTTTTGCACAATTTTAGCAGAATATAACTCTAAAATATCTTTCTCAGGTATTCATTCACTCTGTTTGAGCTCATGCGATTACGAACTTGCAGAACAAAACGTATACGCCTGAATTATTATATACATTCATCCAAGAATTTGCTGCAATTGACACTGGATTATCTCTTTATATCTACATCACGACCCGCTCGTTTTGCCACTTTCAAATGATCCTGCTACGACGGTACAACGTTTTCTGATATTATAAGATATAAATGTATTGCTTAAGTCTGTGTTAGTAGCTCTTAGTTCTACGACGTATGATACAATATGTTATTATGCTACAAGAATGTATGAATGTATGGTTATGACTATGTTAATGGCTGTTTAATTTTTCTGTCACAGTATAGTATAGTATAAATGTACACTCCTGGAAATGGAAAAAAGAACACATTGACACCGGTGTGTCAGACCCACCATACTTGCTCCGGACTCTGCGAGAGGGCTGTACAAGCAATGATCACACGCACGGCACAGCGGACACACCAGGAACCGCGGTGTTGGCCGTCGAATGGCGCTAGCTGCGCAACATTTGTGCACCGCCGCCGTCAGTGTCAGCCAGTTTGCCGTGGCATACGGAGCTCCATCGCAGTCTTTAACACTGGTAGCATGTCGCGACAGCGTGGACGTGAACCGTATGTCCAGTTGACGGACTTTGAGCGAGGGCGTATAGTGGGCATGCGGGAGGCCGGGTGGACGTACCGCCGAATTGCTCAACACGTGGGGCGTGAGGTCTCCACAGTACATCGATGTTGTCGCCAGTGGTCGGCGGAAGGTGCACGTGCCCGTCGACCTGGGACCGGACCGCAGCGACGCACGGATGCACGCCAAGACCGCAGGATCCTACGCAGTGCCGTAGGGGACCGCACCGCCACTTCCCAGCAAATTAGGGACACTGTTGCTCCTGGGGTATCGGCGAGGACCATTCGCAACCGTCTCCATGAAGCTGGGCTACGGTCCCGCACACCGTTAGGCCGTCTTCCGCTCACGCCCCAACATCGTGCAGCCCGCCTCCAGTGGTGTCGCGACAGGCGTGAATGGAGGGACGAATGGAGACGTGTCGTCTTCAGCGATGAGAGTCGCTTCTGCCTTGGTGCCAATGATGGTCGTATGCGTGTTTGGCGCCGTGCAGGTGAGCGCCACAATCAGGACTGCATACGACCGAGGCCCACAGGGCCAACACCCGGCATCATGGTGTGGGGAGCGATCTCCTACACTGGCCGTACACCACTGGTGATCGTCGAGGGGACACTGAATAGTGCACGGTACATCCAAACCGTCATCGAACCCATCGTTCTACCATTCCTAGA
The DNA here is from genome assembly GCF_021461385.2 of Schistocerca piceifrons. Lineage (NCBI taxonomy): Eukaryota > Metazoa > Arthropoda > Insecta > Orthoptera > Acrididae > Schistocerca > Schistocerca piceifrons. Next base: position 389,019,553 of record NC_060140.1, on the reverse strand, counting down.
CCGGCAAGGGAACTTGCTGTTCCAACAGGACAATGCACGTCCGCATGTATCCCGTGCCACCCAACGTGCTCTAGAAGGTGTAAGTCAACTACCCTGGCCAGCAAGATCTCCGGATCTGTCCCCCATTGAGCATGTTTGGGACTGGATGAAGCGTCGTCTCACGCGGTCTGCACGTCCAGCACGAACGCTGGTCCAACTGAGGCGCCAGGTGGAAATGGCATGGCAAGCCGTTCCACAGGACTACATCCAGCATCTCTACGGTCGTCTCCATGGGAGAATAGCAGCCTGCATTGCTGCGAAAGGTGGATATACACTGTACTAGTGCCGACATTGTGCATGCTCTGTTGCCTGTGTCTATGTGCCTGTGGTTCTGTCAGTGTGATCATGTGATGTATCTGACCCCAGGAATGTGTCAATAAAGTTTCCCCTTCCTGGGACAATGAATTCACGGTGTTCTTATTTCAATTTCCAGGAGTGTATATGCCTTACGTACATGTTAGTAATTGTTCACTTCTCATCGCAGATGTTACAAAGTATATTGCAGTATTGGACTCTGGAGCGTCGTTTTGATTATCTTTCAGGTTTTGTGTTATTGGTAATTTTTGTGTGTAGCCAGGTTTATAATGGCACTTACATTCGTTTGTGATCAAGTTTATAAAATCACTTATAAATGTTTGACAGCTTTCTCCAGTGAGACTTATATGCTTAAAATGAATATTATTCACTGAAATTCAGCGATAGTAAGTAGATTTCAGTAACTGAATAACTATATTTCTTTTCGCTTCTCATACAAACATGAATTTTGTGTTGCATTCTAGGTGTCGTCAAGCTTTTGAAAATTCATCATTTTCCTTTTAAGATATCTATATAGGTTTCCAGATACACTCTGCGAATGTCGCATGTTCTTGGCTGTGTGTTGTGTTTGTATACTCTTAGCACCAGAGTGGGTTTGAAACCATTCTGCTGTGCAATCTACTGCAAATTTTTTTTCATTTTGTGTTGAATCAGTACCAGGTGGTAAATTTGTGATTCTATGAATAACTGATCTGGAGAATACATATTCATGTAATTTGGATGACAGTAGCGTGTTTGTTAATGACATTCTTTTGTGGTAGATTTCCTATATGTTTCAAATCTGTGGTAGTTGTTACTGTTACTTATCATCAAGTCTAGATCGTGTACTGAATTAGTTTTTTTTTCTGCTTGAAAAGTGAATTTTATTTTAATGTGCAAGCTATTTAATTGTTGATGGACAATTTGTGTGTAGTTGCTCTTGCCATATACCAGTAGTAGGTTATCGTGTACATATCTACTGTATTAATTAAGTGGGCTTGTTCAGACAGAAAATTTCTCCTCTAATTTATTAATAAACATATCTGCATTTGTGCCTGCAATTAAATAATTCCCTATTGCTACACCATCAGATTGTTTATAAATTTTATTCTCAAACTCAAAATAATTTTATGATAGGTCAGATTATTATAGTTTTATAATTTCTTAAGCGTCAATGATAGATACTTACCCATTGTGTAGAAGGTCTTTCTTTATAATGTCAATTATTTCTGTTACTGGTATATTTGTGTAGAGGTTGGCTGCATTGAAAGATACAGATTTCCCTTCTTGGGAATTTTTGTTTCTTTTATAGTGTCGGCTATTATTCTAGACTTTCTAATTGTGTATTTTTTTATTTTATACATTCAATTTGTTGATCAATGTATTCAGTTCCTCACTTAGAAAATAGTTAATTAGTTATTGGGTGGGGGGATCGATTCTTTTTGAATCTGGGCTGTGCATGTAGAAATGGTGTTCGTGGGTTCAAGGCAATGTATGATTTCTTTTCTCGATATATGAAAACAGCATTGCATTTTTTATTGTTTGTTTAACTTTTGCGTTAAATCTGATAGTGTGGTTGTGCTTTATAGTTGTGATATTGTTATCTTTAAAGAATCTAGTAATTTTCCTACGTAATTTTCGTGTTTCATGATCACTACACTATTAACCTCGCCTGAATTCACTATTACTGCATTATTTGTAATTAGTTTATTATTTATGTTTTCGTGAATATTATCTTCATCGCATTTATTTTTATTCAATCATCTTCTATTTTGTGTGTCTGTTTCTGTAAGTTTTGCTGTGTTTTCCATTCTCTTATTCAGTTCCCATGACAATTTCGCCACGTCTATTACAACCTTAGTTGTAGCTATTACATGCTTTATGGTTTTATTATATAGCTGGCGTTCTATGTAACGTTTGAGACCTTTGCTGAGCGGTTCTGTTCCAGTATCTGTAAAGTCAATATTAGCGAGGTTTTTCACACATGCGAAATATTTGAATTATGATCAAATTTCAGATTTTGCTTTACTTATTGATGTTACACAGTCGCTGAAATGTACATACTGTCACTGATTTTCTTCGAATAATATTCCAAGCACTTAAAATAGGGTAACACTCATTTCACAAGACTTCCCACAAACGTAATGTCATTTTAACATCACGAGCAATATCGACAGCAGCAGAAATTCTATCGACTTTTACAAGTGTTCGATTTGAGCTTCGATGGAGGCCTCTCCCCCATGGATAACAAATCACATATTTCGTTGGATGCAGAAATATACCAACTAGAAGTGCCATTGGTTTGCAGAAAGCCTGGTGGGAAAATATTTGTGACAAGGAAGAACATGAGTGCTATTGATCATTGTTTCACATGCAGCAATTTAAGCTGTCCTCTTATGCTCCTGCCTATCCGACATTCAAAAACCGCTACATATTCGGAAATAAAGAGCCAAATATTTGTGTGGACGAAGAATACAAATTTTACTGCTGCTCATTTCAGCCACAGAGATTAAAGTTGTCCTCTTAGGTTCCTGCGCAATCACACACTCTGAAATCGCCACTTACGGAAATAAACAGCGAAATATTTGTGACAAGGAAGAATATTAAAGTTATTGGTCCTCTTACTCTCGCAGCAATTTCAGCTTTCCTCTTAGGTTCCTGCCTAAACACTCACTCGAAAATCACCGCACACTTGGAAAGTAACAGACAATTATTTACGTCATCCTTCGTTCTCTAATCAGACGGAAACATTAAATTACATCCAACATTGTAGAGCATATTGTATTACACTTATAAAAAAAAGTTCTAGCATATGTAAACACTGGGGGCCGAACCGCACAATAACCCTGGGTTCAGTGTGGGACGGCGGTGAGGTGGGTGGACTGCTGTGGGCGGTTGTGGGGTTGTGAACCACTGAGGGCTACGGCGGGGCGAAGACTCTCCGTCGTTTCTAGGTCCTCGTTTTAATACCCAATACAATATGCATATGACATTCAGGTCCCTGGAAATTTGTCGTTTAAACTTGTCGCAGTTCAATCGCAATAACAACTGTTTCATTATCATACGTTTCTTTCATGTAAGGTGCATATCCAACAGTAACCGATGGTAACACTTTGCTATTATGCTCTAGCCCACACTTGAAACTTACTTGGGGGAGTTGGTGAACAACTTCCACTGATCACTTCTGTAGTCAATACGGTACCCTTAGCTGCCACTAGTTGGTATACATTACACTGGTCGCATGGCAGTCGGTATGTTAGGATGTGTCAAGGAGACCTTCTCTTCTTAGAAAAACCGTATGTTAATAGAGTTGTCATACGAAAGTAACAATCATTCACTTGGTTTAATCGTTCTTGCCGGATCATGGGTATAGCAAAGCCCATGGAAGATCTTTTACAATTCAACCACGAATGAAGAATCGAGACACGAGCCTAGGTTTGTCCTGGTTCCCGATTTCACAGCCAAAGTATAGTCTGTGTGTCTTCCAGATATTGGCCCCTTTGCGATTTCAGTGCAGTTGGTCCGCAAATGAAGGAAAGATTCTCAGGACTGTTTACGCATTTGCGAGGCTTATTGTATCACAGGAATTACAATGATCGTATGCACTAATTAACTACACTTCAGAAACACGTTCTTCCAGCACACAAACAGAACACAGCGTGTAACAGACTGAAATTACGCTTCGCTCCTCCCGTCCTCTTCTTCTTCCCCTTATTGCTACGAGCACAGGCTAAAAATAGCAATAAAATACACAGAGCTATTGTTGTCTGTAACTTCATCACTCCGTGTGCCATCAGTGGGATTTGGAAGTCTACATGGGAAGAGATAAATGTAATTAAACGCACCCTCTTTAACATGGAAACAAGAGTTAATTCGACTATTTCATTGCCGTTTTCGTTACCAGCGTGGTCGATATAGTTAACAAATTATTATTTAATTTCAGATACATTTTCACTGTTGGCTAGTGTAATCATTTCCTGAAAAATACTTACAGCTTTCGTTAGCTGGAATATATTAGTTAACTGTTGACAGGAATATGATTCTTCTCAAAATATACAGTTTACATGAAATCTCTATGAGAAACAAAAATAATTTCTTCCAGTAGTATTTTATTCTTTACAAGTAGTTTTACAACGTTCCCTTATTCCTTACAGTAAGAGGTAATTAACTCCTACCTTACTGTTATTACCAGTTCGTGGCAATGGGCAAATATAAAACAGGAAAAGTTCATATATGCATTTTAGAAGAAAAATAATGAATTTTGCAAACGTTTTGTCACTATTTGCTGTAGGGTGCCGAATAAGTCACTGAAAAGTTTCTATTTATGGAGTACATAATAGTGCCCAAGAAATCAGGTTACAAAATTATACACAGAATAATAATAATAATAATAATAATAACGACAACAGGAACAATAGTGTTAATAACAAAAATAATGTATTAAGACCTTTGATCTGTTGCAAACTATAAATTTTATCTTCCCATCTTGTATTTGGTCTGCTCACTCTGCAGAACCCTCTGGGCTTACACCTGTATGCTGAAGGATGCAAACGTTCGTCGTGCATCCGTTCTACCTTATTTCTCCAATTTTGGCCATAATCTAAGATTTTGACCATTTAAACTGAAAGTATTTCACGTGTGGCATATATCTACGTTCTTCTTCCCGTCCCTCTTCGTCACTTCCACAACGGACAAAATTATATTTCGGAAGCTGGACTCAACTTTTGTCCATGCTAGTGAATACTCAACTAAGACCCCAGTACAAATTTAATGACACCATTCCAAAGCGCTTGTAGGACTAACAAGGAGAGTTCCAACGGTGGGATCAACATTTTGAAACCGAATGTACGGTGATGTAGGTTAAGATATCAGGTATCACAGCTTGCAGCCATTCACCCTGGTTCACCCTCGTTTGCGAGTAATCGACGAAAAAGTTTCGTAATTTTTCATGATTTTCAATACCGTTAAAAATATCTAATCACGTGATATGCGTTTGCATGGTGTAGTAGATAACAGGTTCACATTCAAGAGGTTGTGAGTTCGAGTATCGTCAGAATCTCTAGTTAGCAACGTCAACAACCATCAGTTTTCGTATCTTTCTCGAAAAACATTGAAAAATATAGCGAATTTAGTATCAGTTCAGCTCTAAATTGCGTTGCCACGTGGTTGCGGCGTCAACACATCTCTGCGCAGTGCTTCGACAAGCGAGTGCGGTTTTTTTTTCCCCAAAGCCCTGAGGGAGGGGGAGGGGGGGGGGGGGAGGCGGACACATAGAGAACATAAGGTTCTTTGGTGCCTTATATTAACCTACGTTATGGAGTTTTGACTTCATTTATTTTGGTTATCTCATAGATCTTATCTTACCTTACAGATTCAATTGCTTCAACTTCGATATCTTCCTTAGGTTGTATTCTATCATTTTGTATTTCATTTGTTTTGTTTTATTTTGGAGAAGTTGTAAGACCCTGGTATTCGACCAAGTACCGTAGGGAAAAACCTCCTCAAGGGTCTGTTTGTGTGGAGTTGTTATGTTATACTTTTCTGGTTAGGTGCCATTGCTCACTTCTTGTGTTGCTGTTGTGTCCAAGTCATTTTCATTAGTTGTTTTTATTAGGTGTGCTGTTCTTCTTTCGTCTGTTTATGTTGTGTTAATTGTAACTATGGCCAGTATTTTCGTGCCTTCTGTGCATGGTTAAGGAATTTTGCTACTTAGGCAGCAAAATAACCAATGAATGACAGAAGGAACAAGCAGAACATGAAAAGCAGACTAGCACTGGCAAAAGGGGCATTCCTGGCCAAGATAAGTTTGCCAGTATCAAACGTAGGCCTTAATTTGAGGAAGAAATTCCTGAGAATGTACGTTTGGAGCACATCATTGTGTGGTAATGAAACATGGACTGTGGGAAAACCGTAACATAAGAGAAGCATTCGAGATGTCGTGCTACAGACGAATGTTGAAAATCGGGTGGACTGATAACGTAAGGAATGAGGCGGTTCTGCGCAGAATCAGATAGGAAAGAAATATGTGGAAAACACTTACAAGGACATCTGTTAAGATAACAGGGAATGACTTCCATGGTACTAGAGGGAGCTTTAGAGGGCAAAATTGTAGAGAAAGACAGAGACTGGAATGCATCCAGCAAATAACTGAGGACGTAGATTGCAAGTGATACTCTGAGATGAAGAGGTTGGCACAGGAGAGGAATTCGTGGCGGACCGCATCAAACCAGCCAAAAGACAGATGACTCAAAAAAAAAAAGAAAAGAAAAAAAAGCAGCTCCAGTGATGAGAGAAGTGTAAAGCTAGTGGAATGGGCAGACGATATAGACACTGAGGTGACCGAATAGCTTAACAATAAATGGCACTCTCTGAAACATCCTCACTTTAACATAAATACGATATTCAGTGTTACTGTGACGATTTCTCTTAACAACTTCTTAAAGGAGATTAAATTTCATATACCTTTAGCACAAAACGTCACAAGTAAAACAGCTAGTCAAATTGTTGATTTCGCAGTAATTTCTAACATCGAGCCAGAGACTAGAACTGGTCCGTTGACTAGAACTGGTGACATTGAAATAAAGAACGTGGAATCGCTTGTGCCATTCTCGAAGTATATCTTGTGAACGTTTATGTTCCATCCGGTAGTGAAAACAAAACCAATAGAGGCCGTTTCTTTGTTCAGGAACTTTTCCAGTTACTTCATATATACAATAATAAACTTGTCATCAGTGACGATTTTAATTGCGCGATTAGCAATGATGATCAGAAACCTGTTTCAAACATGTGTAATGAACTTAAAGCACTGGTTGACTTTTATCATCCTGAAAACACATGGCGGATTTTTAGCCCCAAAAAACCCTAGTACACTTATTTTTATACTAATGGACATGCCGACTTGATAGCTTATACGTGTCATCCAAGCTAAAATAGTTGAAACTGAAACAAAACCTGTGATATTCTCGGATCATTTCAGCTACACCTGCGAAATTAAATTCTCGAAAACACATTTTCGTCATAAGAAAGGCATTTGGAAGCTTAACGTTAACCATCTGGATGATCACACGTTGACACAAGATTTATTGGTCACGTAACAAGAAGTAATCAAAAAGCGGTGCCACGCTAAAAGCACGCTGGAGTGGTGGCTAACGCAAGCTAAGCCCGCATTCTCGAAATTTATTAATCAACTATAGTGCCGAGAAAGCCCATTGGCTCCGATCAACCTCATAATTCTATCGGAGTTGCCTACAAGTTCTCGTTAGTAAAAAAATAGTTCAGCCGACCTTGTTGCCGAGGTTGAGACTACTGAAGGCATAACTTCTATGTGACCTCCGAAACAAAAGTGAAGGTACCTTTACAAGAATCAACAGGTAGATGGAAACGCAAAAGAGTCTATCGACCACATAGACAGGGAACGGAAGAGAAGCAGGAATTGTATTATAACAGAATGGAAAAAACATAACGGCCAAACTATCGATGAGAATGAAATAAAAACTGAGATCACTACTAACTTTACAGACCTATTCAAAGACAGCGACGTTAACCCATCTGCGATAAAGAGTTTTCTTCAGGGAACACCTCACATGCTTATCGAACTAGTCTTAACGAGCCCTTCACTTCAGATGAAATTGAGAAAGCAATAAAAACGAGCTCTGAGGGAAAATATCCAGTAGTGGATAGGCTTCGTACTGAATTTTATCTGAAACACTTCGGTATTTTAGGGGGGTTTTGCTAGACATTCCTAATGAAGTCCGTAGTGGTGTCGACATACAGAAAGGACTTCTAAGGGGACACATCACATTGATACCAAAAACTAAAGAAACACCAAATGTACAGAATCTACGTCCCATCACATTATTCAACATTGACTATAAACTAATCGCTCGGTGTTTTGTTGGGAGGTTAAAGCGAACAATGAAAAAAGTGATCAGTCCGTATCAAAAGTGTACCGTTCCGGACAGAAACATATATGACGCCTTACCAGCATTTAGAGGTTATATTTCGTACACAAAAACCGTCATATCAAAGGAAGCAGCAATTTTTTAATAGACTTTAAAATTGCGTTCTATAGGGTTAGTCATAAATATAGGGAAGAAGTCATGATTAAAATGTTCTGGCACCAGTTTCACGAATATTTGAGAATATTTTGGGCAACGCTTTGTCATAAGCCATTGTTAATGATAGATTAAGTGAGTAAATTCCCATCAAAAGATCTTTCACACAAAGTTGTCCGTTATCTATGGCGTTATATGCAATAGCATTAGATCTGCTCCTCCTTAGCTTATGTTGTGAGTGCTAAGGAATTTCAATAGGAAACGAAACGCTCACATGCTGAGCTTACGCCGATGACTTGGGTGTTTTCATGGACAGTTCAAAAGATGTTGATACCTTGCGCAGCACCCTCCGACGGTAAGAAAAAGCTGCGGTGCTATTGTTAGCCCCAAACAGACTGTGATAGTGCCAATTGCAAATAATAAGTGGAATATACAGTGGAGCTGGCACACTACCAGAAATCAACACCAAGTGTTAGGCGTCATTATGGCAAATAACCCATAAAGAATAGAGACTCTGAATTGGCGCATAACATTATATAAAATGAGAGCGGTAGTAAAAATCCACGCAGGTGGAAATTTAGCTATGACAGGAAAAGTTAAGCTGTGTAACACACAAATACTCGCGAAAGCGTGGTACTTAGCTGAGGTCCTCCCGATGCCCAAAAACATAGAGAGGGCTATACAACAAGCGATATACTGGCTAGCACGGAGTGCTGAAATCTTTAAGGTTTCTCTGCCGACCTGCAGCCTCAACTTAAATGAGTGAGGACTGGGACTAACGGACTTGCGCGCAAAAAGCGCGGCACTACTCGTCAACAGAACCAAGTGTATAATAGAAAACGGACCACACTCGCCAACTGCTGTACTCTTTCACAAACTTAGCCCGGCATCAGAATTAGCGCCAGCTTACATTGGCACTATCCCACACCCATTAAACTTTGTCCAAAATTATTATCTCAATAAAAGCTATAAACCAACAGACGTCGTAAAACAAAGAAAAGTTCGTAACATGGGCATAGCTCTCAAAGGAATACCAATTCCTAATAAATGGGAGCTGCGACTATCGCAGTACAACTGGAAATCCTGTGGGAAAATTTGGCGATGAAAATGATACCAGAAGACGCCAGATAGACTTGGTACAAAGTGATAAGCCGGAGAATAGCGACCAACTCCAAGCTTTACTCCATCCAGTTAAAACCGTCAGCCGCATATGGAAATTGTAATTCGGGGAACAAATCGAACATCGCTTTGAGAGCCCGAAATTTGTCGAGATATAGCACACAGCAAGGGACGTGGTTCGACTGATAAACAGAACGGACACACGCAGTATACATGTTTCTAACGCCATGATATCTGAATGGAAACAGTTTCGCAACTCACTGCGGCACGCAACAATGTGATCATGGCACACACATTTCATGTAATTTTTGGACTTAAATTAACAGACATATTACCTGACATACTTACGGGATGAATACGAGAAAGTAATTCGTCATCCTAAATACAGGCTTACATTGCGAATTTTCTCAAGATTTCAATACGTAAAGCTTATGACAGTTTTTTGACATGAAACCTCATGAGAAGAAAAGGAAATTTAATGTGAATTCAATAAATGTTGAATCTAAGAAATAACCCAATGGACAATTTCTTGCAGGTTTACGCACAAAGGACTGAAATGTCGAAGTGTTTTAATGTATATAATTGTCTTTCAAATGAGTTTGTCTTCTGTTATTATCTGAAACTGTTAAATGCTAAATAAATATCTCTGAAAAAATGATTCATTCAACATTTTTAATTTTAAATCTTTATCAAAATCACTTAGATCATTAATTTTATTCAATTAATTGGTTTAAATGTAATTTCTTATTTCCATTCCTTTATCCAATCAGAATTCTTGTGAATATGAACTTAATTATGTTTATTTATTATACTATTAAATTATTTGTAATTCCGATCCATCAGTTACAAAACAAAAGACCAAATACTCTATTTATACTCACTGTGCAGCGGTGCGAAAAATGTATCTTTTCATTACCATATGTGGAATGTTTTTGCATCTTAATCGTCATACAAACATTTAAAACGTTAGCTAAACACCTACTGCACAATGGGCAAAATAACGCAGATGAAGATTTAAATGAAAGAAGGGTTTATAAGTATACCAAAATTCAAACAAAATGAGAAATAGATATAATTAACGCAATAATGCAGATGAAAATAACATGGCGATAAAACAAAAGAAATTAAATTGAAATAAATGCATGGATGAAGAAAGATTTCAAGTGGAAGAAAAATGAGAGCAAATGAAGAAATTGATATTATGATTAAAATGATGTGACAAAGGAATGGAAATAAAAGATTACATGTAAATCAATTAATTGAAAAAATGATGACCAAAGTCATTTCGATAAACATTTAAAAATAAAAGAGTATTGCTGCACCTGGAGAAATTCGAACCTACAAGCTATTATTTGGAGATCTGCTAACCATTACACCATGTAACCAGAGTTACTGTTGCAACTGTTTTAATGCTATTGAGTGTCACAAAAAATTTCGAATTTTGTTTCGTTAGTTACTCGCAAAAGGGGGCCCAACAGGGTGAATGGCAGCAGTGTGTGGTATCGTGGATCTTAACCTACGTAACTGGATAGATGGTTTAAAAAAGTCGATCCCACTGCTAGGGATACGTCTTTGTTAGGCACCTTTCCGTCTTTACTATATTTTTTGACTTTCTACTTTTTCTACAATAACTTCTGTTACATTTTCAAGTTTTCTTGCCAAGGGCTCTGACAGCACTGACGAAAATTCGAGTAATCCCAGAAATCGGAGGAGCAGTAATAAAAATAATAATCATAAATTAAAGAATTTTATGTGTAGACAATTTCCCATTTCTTTATCTACAATCCTGCTGGTAAGTTAAGTACGGTTAAGAACAGGTAGCAAATATTTTGCAACAGTTTTTTTCTGCCTCTACCGTTCCCACTTTTGTAGAGAACTAATCGACGAATGTCTAATTTCAAACTGTAACAAAAACACCAAATACTGCTGGCGTGGTGTAGTGATAGCTGTTACTGTCCACTGAGGTGAAGGTTCTTGGTTCAGTCCTCGGCTACAACCACAAAATTTGTGTTTGGAACAGACTGAAATAGTGGTCTACCATGTTTCAGGCTCATGAAATAAGACTGTGTTACTGATTAAGTGGCTACAGCGACGCTTGCAACTGACAAAGTGGTTTAACGTCGAAAGTTTGGTACTAGAGTATAGACTACTTTGTTGCACTATCCCTTGTAATTATCATTTAGTATACGTGCTTAAAAATCGGGTTTGTAGAGTGTAGCAGTCTCTGGTATGCTGGGCTTGCTTCTGGGAAGACTCCAGAACTTCTGGTCACAACCATAGAGCGCTGCGTCTTTCATTGTCTCTGGAAGCTTCTCATTCAATGATTCTGGTAAAAATGACATCAGAATTGATGTAAAGAGCATCACGATGCCAAGTATCCCAAATAGGTAATGCTGTCCAGCAGTGTTTCCCTATTAGCAGAAAACGAGCGTCATGAAAGTATATTAGATGAGATATACATGTTCACATGTTGTAATTAATAATTTACATACTTGTTATAGACAGTACAAAATAGCTCGGAATTGTCGATTGCTATTGGATTTAACAATATGAATGACAAAAGTTTCTGCTGTGAAGTAATTACTTAATTTGGATAAAAATTGCATTGTCAGATGGAATGTAAAGGGAGTTAGAAAACATCATGAAAGCTTGTTTGATAGCAAAAACCTCGTTTTGATTTGGACGTTATCAATAATGATGGCGTAACACTTCGCAGCAGTCAGTCAATGCAGCTTCGGCATGAAAAATAATGCGAGAAACTTGAAATTGGTCTGATTTCCAACAGAAAAATGTAGCAGTCTGTCGACAGAATGGAGACGGATGGAAACAGCTGAGCCGCCAATAAGTTATAAGATCCCGTTCACTGCCAATATTGAGGTTAACAGTCTTCTACTTCTACATCTACGTACTTATTCCTCAAACCACTGTAAGGTACATGGCGGAGGGTACCCTGTACCACTACTGGTCATTTGCCTTCCTGGTCCACTCGCAAATAGGGAGAGGGGAAAACGACTATTTGTATGCATCCACATGACCCCTAATCTCTCTTATCTTATCTTCAAAGTCATTGCGCGAAATGTACGTTCGCGACAATACGGTTGTTCAGCAGTCAGCCTCAGATGCCGGTACTCTAAAATTTCTCCACAGTGTTCCTCGAAAAGGAAGTCGGGTTCCCTGCAGTGATTCCCATTTGATTTCCTGGAGCATCTCAATAATATTTGCGTGTTGTTCGAACCTGCCGGTAACAAATATAGCAGCCCGCCTCAGAATTGCTTCAATGTCTTTCTTTAATCCTACCTGGTGCAGATCCCAAACGCTAGAACAGTACTCAACAACGAGCCACACTAGTGTCCTACATGCCATCTCCTTTGCAGATGTACTATACTTTCTTAAAATTCTCCCAATAAACCGACGTCAGCCATTGCCTTCCCTATTACAGTACGTACAATCTCATTCTGCTTCATATTGCTTTGCAAAGTTACGCTTAGATATTCAGTCGACGTTACTGTGTTAAACAGCACACTGTTAATGCTGTTCTCGAACATTATGGGTTTGCATTTCCTACTTGTCCACACTAACTTACTTCTTTTACACTTAGAGGGAGCTGTCATTCATCATACCAACTAGAAATTTCGTCCGAGTCATCTTATATCGTCCTACAAACACTCACAGACGACACTTCCCTTACAGCACAGCATTATCAGCGAACAGCTGCAGACTGTTACTTACCCTGTCCGGCAGATCATAAATGTATATAGAAAATAACATTTCCCTGGTGCACTCCTGACGATACCCTTGCCTCTGAAGAACACTCCCCGTCAAGGACAACGTACTGAATTCTGTTACTTAAGAAGTCTTTACGCCACTCACATATCTGGAAACCTAACCCGTATGCTTTGCACACGTCTAGGAATATAAAGATCGCCTGTTGGCCTTCATCCATGGTTCACAGGACCTCGTGTGAGAAAAGGGCTAGCTGAGTTTGAAACAGATCGTCCACTGAGTGGTTAGATGTACACTCGAATGCCACTACGAGCAGTCACAGTGCTCTCACTGTTCTAGATACTGGCCTAACAAATTTCCGCGACAACTGCTTTTGACCAGAAATGCGCTAACTGCCCACCTGTACGCATCCAGGGGCAGCGGTGGCCAGGGGTGAACGAACAGATAATGCGTGGCAAGTAAGACAGGCAGGCTGCGCCATACAAGACTATCCATCCATGGCCTCCCACCTAAGGGCAGGGGTAGCCAAATGGTTCGTACTTGCCTATATCTCCTATAATAGGACTATCTGGTGGACCCTTGTACCGGCTATGATTGCCCATAAGTGAGCTGATGGGCCTGCGTTCCATGAGGCATCATGGAAACAGCCTACCGCTTTCAACAGAAACAATATGATGAAAGCATTCTTGTTTAAGGATTTTGGTCCAAAAAATCGATTTTTCAAAAATATTATTTTATTGATCTACACAGTTTAATCGGTGTTGTATGTGAATTTTATTGTGATAGCAGCTTTAGAAATGCCTTTAAATTGTTAAACTGATTAAATCTGCACTGGCGGCCACTCGCACCTTTTCCGACATTTGGGAAACTGCTTTCTTCAGTGTGAAGGCTATTTCCTTTCGATATCTATGGATGACATCTACATCTCTGGCTGACATCTATATGTTTGCCTGAAAACTTTCTTGTGTGTGGTTTATTTACGTTTTGACAATACTAACACATATTACAATGTGGAAGGTTTAATTCGCAAACCTTTACTTGGAAGTCAAGATTTATGCATAATGTTGGTGGAAAAACTGTGTTTAGGAAGGAAATCGGTTTAGGATGGAGATCGGTTTACCAACAAAAAAGGGGGAGCATCTAGAAATGAAGAACGTAAGCTCTCAGCTTCAGCATCGAAACTTGTGACAGGAGAATTGTACAGGTGCGTGAATGATGTTGCCTCCACTGGATTCAGACTTATTGATTTAGAGCCTCTCTGCCAGGCTATAAAGTTTTCATGTTCATGTGTTAGCTGTAAAAATACGGAATGCATGATTGTTGTTGAAGAAAGAAGAGTGGGAATAGCTTGTGTTTTTAAATTAATTTGTAATCCGTGTGGCTATTAATTTTCATTTTCATCCTCCAAAACAGCTGATCTGGTACCCATGTGAGCAATTTTAGGTTAGCATATGCTCTGAGATGCCTTGGACAGGGCAAGGAAGGAGTTAATTTATTGTGTGATTTTCTGAACGTGCCTCCACCTTGTGCAAGGTCTGAAAAAATAAATAATAAAGTGTCTGATGCTGTATGCGATACTGCCAAAGTTTCTATGAAGAAAGCAGTGGAAGAATTGGTGGAAATAAACCAAAAAGAAATAGATAGTGGGGGTAGATATTCATAACAGTGAATCTCCTACAAATGCTACTGACCTTTGTGTGTCTGTAGATGGGACCTGGATCAAAAGGGCTCACACATCTCTGTATGGAATTGCAACTGTTGTTGCTATTGACTCAGGTAAAGTTTTAGATGTAGAAATTTTGTCTAAATATTTCCACCAGTGTGCAACAAGGAAAATGTCCAACAACGAAGACAATGAGAAACTATGGCAAGAAAAGCATGCAGCAGCATGCTCTAAAAATTATAGTGGCTCAAGTGGGATCATGGAGGCTGCTGAAGTTCTGAGGATGTTCTCCAGATCTGAGGACCAGTATAGTGTTAAATATACTAAATACCTTGCTGATCTGGACTCCTCTTCGTTCAAAGCTGTAACAGATAAAAATCTATACAATAGAACAATAGAGAAGTTGGAATATGTTGGCCACATCAAAAAGAGGCTTGGTGGTAGGCTTCGTCACTTGCTGAAAGAGAAGAAAGGTGAAATACTGTAGATGGAAAATCACGAGGAGGAAAAGGCTTGCTCTGAAATAAATTGATTCTCTTCAGTTATTTTATGGGAGAGCTATCAGGAAAAACACACATAACTTAGAAGCAATGAGGCGTGCTGTGTAGGCAATTTTTTTCCACAAACTCTCCACTGACCAAACACTAATGCCAACAGAAATAAGACGTATTAAACACTCATTACCAGAACATTTTATGAATGCAATTAGGCTCACGATCAGATTTCTTGCAAACCCTGATTTATTGAGGAAGTGTCTTCTTGGAAAGACGCAAAGTGCAAATGTAAGGCCTCAGTATATAAGTTTTGATTAGATGCTCAAAAAGGACATTCTGTGTAATTGAAGTATTCAAAACAGGTGTCTACAATTTATATTATGATAACGGAAATAATGGCACAACTGAAGCGCTAAAGAGAGTTGGTGTGGATTCTGGTGTGTTTACAACAAAAGCATTTTACACCATCGACGAGAGCAGGGTCAAGGAAGCTAACAGATTAGTGTCTCACTTGCAAATACAGGCCAGGCAGATTCGAAGAGGGGGGAAGAGAAACCTGGAAGATGAGGAGTATCAGTATGAAGGATTTTAAAATTGAGGTAAGCATAATACATGTGAAAGCATGAGAAGAAAATTTTTGAATCTTATTTTCTCTGTTTTACATTTTTTACGTTATTAGAATCGTTTTCTCAAAAAGTATATGCGCTAATGCAATGAAATTTTCAGGAACTGTTTGCAACGTGTTGCTGTCTGCCTAGAACTAAAAAATAAGAGATCCTGCAGTTACATTCTGATTTTTAGATGGTTGTATGTAGAAATAAAGTTAATATTGGATGTGCAAAATTAAAAACTCTGTAAGGCTACAGTTTGACCATACATTAATAACTGTATTTCAGTGGTCTTATAACCTTCTCAAGAGACTACAATAAAATTTTCAGATTAATTGCTTGATTAGAATTTGAGTTACAGCTTTTTATAAAAAAAAAACAATAAAAAGAATTAAAAATTCAAATTTCTAGCAAAATGTTAATCTTGAATATTTTATTATATTTTTCCGTTAAAACATAACTATTTTGCTTTACACATGCAAAATTTTAGATTTTTACCTTAATAAATATGGCTGTAATGTTTTTTAAAATAAATTATTACATTTTCTGTTACACACCCCCCCCCCACCACCCTCCACCCTAAGGGATCATATCTTATTGTATCAAGCCTTTCGACATTTTACTTATTTTCATAAAGAGCGTTCATTTAGACATGAATATGTGCACAAATGTGTAATAATTTTCCTAATCCCTTTCCTATATGCTAGACACCAGCACCTGGTTCGAATTACAACAATCATATTCGAACTTGTATTTATAATCAATAAAGCTGGACCTAGAAGTAAGACATTTTATCTTAGTAGCAGAGGTCTTTTTTTTTGCTGCATATAATGACTCACTCTGGTCCATTTGATGATGCTTACAAAACAATAGCCAATTCCTACCAGCAGGCTGGTGATAAATAATACCATTGAATGCAAAATAATTGTAGGTAAAGATTGGTTCTATTGACCCTATGAACTCGACGGTGTTACATTGTGAACAATTTCTTAATTTCAGTAAACTGTTCTTTATAACTGCAATGACTTCTTTTATAGTGATTGGAGTACCAGTTTGTGACATCTTGTTTATATACAGTGGACACCATTTGGAACATTTAATTTTCTTATTTCAGTGACAAGTGTGGTACAGTTTATACAGTATGTGTTATTTCATATGTCAAACTCATTTTCAGAAAATGAATATCCTTGGAAAAGAGTTTGTATGCAGGCTTATTCAATACATTTATTACTGTTCTAATTGAACATCCATCCTTGTGTGCTTTAGGGTTCACCTACATGATGTATTTCTTTTCACATTCTACCAACACTAAATGTGTCTTCTTTAAGTTCCTTTAATTTTGTTGTAGAATTGTTTTGTTGGATTTTGTTCAGCTGCACTGTGTCGTTTTCCATGAAAACTTCAAGAGCTTTTTGTTTCAGTATATTTTTTCATAATGATTATTATGTGGCCTTTCTGTTTTATATGCTGATTATTTCTTAGTTCTTTGTTTATACAACTTATTGTTTTTGAACTGTTTTGTAATTGCCTATATTTAATTTCATGTTTCTTTGGTTCATTCTCTGGGAGTTTGTTTAGTTTGTGACATGTAGCAGATTACTTGTTTCTATTCAGTTTCACAGTGTCTGTTGCCTACTTCGTTGCCACTATGAGCTGATAAACACCTCTTCGCATTATTTTTTCAGACTTTCCTATAATAGGTTTATCTCTTGTGTGAAACAAGAAGTTTCCTGTTATCAGTCAGTATTTAATTTATTTCCAAAATACATTCCAAAGGTTTAAGCCTCCATCATCATATGGATTTATCTAAATTAATAGGATATGTTTGTGTTGTGTTACAACTTTGGATAACCTGCGGCACTGTCTAGCAGAGAAAACAATTGAACTTCGCTCAATGGGGTTGGAGGTTGGGGAAACTGTCTTAGACAAAAAATGGAATGTAATAGTAAATGTGCAAATAAACAACCACAATAAAATAAAAAAACCTCCAGTCATCACAGGCTCCTTTCTCTGTCATAATACATCACATATTAATTGTTACACTTCGCAAACAGATTTGATGTACAAAACAGATAGGTGCAGAGAAGTAGAAACAAAGTAGAAACACTATTACAAAGTCAAACAGCATATATCAAAACAAAACCATTATTTCAGAGAATGTCTTAAGGCATTGTTGAAATTTTTGATGGAGTAGATCATTAGATATGTTAGATTAAATATTTCAAGTGGTCTATGAATCGTTTTTGGTCAAGTTTATACAGCTGAAACTAGTACTCATTTATGTAATCAGGTTCTAACATTCTGCATGGTGTCCATTTGTTCTAAGTCGTGTCTCCCTATCACTTTCGCGCAACGACACTCTGAGCGTGTTTTTTAGGGAATTGACTAGTTTGAACCTGGGACCTGTTGTTGGTAAGGAGACGCCAGACCACACATGACATGTAGAGTTCAGTGAGACTAGCGATGATATAATCAAATATTTAATGATTTCAGCGTCAGTTCCACTGCACTTCCTGTAAAAGAATCTTAATACTAACAAAATTTAGTGGAAGGGGTTCAAGGCTTTCCTATTTTTAGTTAGCTGGTAAAATAACGTCGAAAAAGCAGTTAACTTTACCACTGGAAATTTTGTTCTACTCACAAAACATTGTTTATAAATTGCACTATTGATAAACGAAAATATTTTAATACGGGATGATAAAAACCAACTGCGTTCAACAAAAATGTGAACGAATACTCCCTGAATGGGTTTCCAAGTTCTACAATGGATCGAAGGATGACCTGTGCCATATCACATCTACAATCTAGATTTAAGTTAAGTTTCATAAAAGAGAAAACTATCAAAATGGTCTACAGCGACCCTCAATTATCTTCAATTACTTATCTAACTTGTCGTAAATTACAGTGGCTGATTTGGCTTCTCAATAATTATATAACAGAAAAATCATCGCGTTTCAGATTTTAACTTCATGTAGCAAATGTGAATACCATGAGCTTTAATTGACGATCGACACTAGTATTACGCAAAACGGGGGTGTAACAGATGAGACTTCTGCAGTTCTGAGTGAAGCCTTATGCGCTTTAAACGTAACAGAGACGCGAAAAAGTCTCACGCTAAAACTTGCAGCTGGTGTGGTTCTTTTAGTGTTATCGTAAGATCTATACTGTACTTCTGGAGGGCTCTATCTTTTAACATGGGCTGGAGGGGGGGGGGGGGGTTTGGCGGTCAGCTGGCGACGTGGGTGTCCATCCCTTATCGTAGGGCCTCCTAGGCTACACGATTCTGCTCTCGGCTTCTGTTCTCGTTTCTCCCCTCAGAACTGCGTCTGTTTCACGGTGGGAAGGTATGACAAGCATTTAGGTGTTCTTGTGTTAGTCTGTGGTATTCCATTTGCTCACTCGTTGATCGTATTACTTTGGTTAATTTAATGTAAGGATTTATTTGGAGCTATGTTACATACTACCGGATTTGCTATCATGTCAGTGTTTTCATGGAAGGTGTTGGATTTGCCTGACACCTTACAAGGTGCCAAGTTGAAAAGGATAAGTGCAATAATTATGTTGCCAACAGCGGCAAAATTATACATAAATAACAAGTTAGGTTGGAATTCAGGGCTAGAGGATGAAAGGAGTGAGCAATAGTTTGATTATGACAGAGCTGCAGGCTTCTTAGGTTCAGATCTGTTATCCATTTTTACTAAGTAAATGTAGAAGCAATAAACTGATAAGGAATTGAAGATATTCAGGTAGCTATACTATTAATGATATAAACAGATTATGTAGAATCAGACTAATATAAGGTACAAACTGTTGGTTTTGAATGGATCTGTTGAGTGTTGTGAGCTACAAAAGTGAACTAGTAGTTCGAAAAATATCAAAGGAACATGCAGTTAACTAAATAATTCATGATACCATACATCAGCAATTTGCATCCACCTGCCTGAAACAAAACACCATGCTGACAATACAAGTGTCAACATCCTACATATCTAACCTAAAGGCAAACAACGAGATATCCTTGAAAATACTCCGAATATACGAAGATCAATGGAAACCATCTGATTCCATCATGAATGATAAAAATGACAACAATTACAACAGTACCCTCTCTGTTTTCATTAGCAGCCTACATTATTAAATCTGAAGTGGACACACACACACACACACACACACACACACACACAGCCCTCTTACCACCCCTTCATATTTACCATAAATTATTAATTATGTTACTGTGATATTCCAAATAAACAATAGAATTGTCTTGTTGTTGTTGTTCTTATCTTGTGAGTCCAAGAACTCGTTTGATGGAGATCACTATGTTGCTCTATCCTGTGCAAGCCTCCTCATCTCTGAATAACTACTGCAACTTACATCCTTCTGACTCTGGTTATTGTATTCATTTTTAGTCTCCCTCCACAGTTTTTATCGCCCACACTTCCCTCCACTACTAAAGTGGTTACCCATGGTGTCTCAGAATGTGTTGTATCAACTGATCTCTTCTTCTAGTCATATCATGGCACTAATTTCTTTTCTCTGGAGTTCTATTCAGTGCCTTCTCATTAGTTACACACCTACCCACCTAATCCTACTACTTTTGTGGCACTACATTTCAAAAGATTCTATTCTCTTCTTGTCTAAATTATTTACCATCCACATTTCACTTCCATACATGGCTACACTCCATGTAAATACTTTCAGAAAACATCAAACACTTAAATCTCGATTCCATGTTAACAAGTTTCTTTTCTTCACAAACATTTTTCTTGACACTGCCAGTTTACATTTTACATCCTCTCTACTTTGTCTTTGTCTATTATCGTTTATTTTGGTGCACAAGTAACAAAACTTATCTGCTACTTTAAGTGTCTTAATTCTAATCCAATTCCGTCATCATCACCTCATTTTATTCGACTGCATTTCATTAACTTGTTTTGTTTTTGTTGATTTTCATCTTATATCCTCCTTTCAAGACACTGTCCATTCTGTTCAACTGCTCTTCCAAGTCCTCCGCTATCACAGGAAAACCTCAAAGCTTTTATTTTTCCTTCCTGAACTTTAATTTCTACTTGAAAATTTTCTTTTGTTTCCTTCATTGCTTGTTCAATGTGCAAAACGAAAAACATCAGCAGTAGGCTGCAATCTTGCCTCACTCCATTCTCAACCACTGCTTCTGTTTCACATTGCTCAACTGCTGCAACTTCCTTCTGGTTTCTGTACAAGTTGTAAATAACTTTCCACCCCCTGTATTTTACATCTGATATCTTCAGAACTTCAGTATATCTGAATCCCAATCAGAACTGTTATTTGTGTGTAATTTTGCCATTCTTCGAAAAAATAATTACATAGCACTTACTGTTTTCAACCCATCACCTGATTCCATAAATTAAATGTTTTCAGCCCATTACCTGATTCAATAAATTAGTAGAAGTTTGAGCTATATAAACATAACTGAAAAGGATTTGTGTACCACTTGAAATATTTACTGTAACATATCTAATTATTTATCTCCACAATGCTTTAAGAATCACCCCAAAACAGTGGTTTTGTTTTGCTATATGTTCTTTGTACTTTGAGACAGTGTTTGGTTTTGCTGTACAGTCTTTGCACCGATCTATACACAATCTTTATTTAAAAGTTTAACTGTTTATATGTGATGTATTATGACAGAAAAAGGAGCTTGTGACTACTGGAGATTTTTATTTTATTTCAGTTGTTCATTTGTACATTTATGTTTATGTTCATTTTTTGTCACAGACCAACCCTCAACCCCCACCCCCATTGAGCAAACTTCAGACTTCTGAGATAGTGTATGGTTTTCTCTACTAGACAGTGATACAGCTTACCCCATAGTCTTGAGACGACATACATGTGTCATATTAATACAAATAAACTCACCTGATGATGGGGGTTGAAACTTCTGAAACACCTTATGAAAATAAATTAAACAGTGACTGGTAACAATAAACTAATTGTTTCCTTTGCTATCAAAAACAGTCAGGGTAAAGCCTGACCTAAATTTTGACATTTAAGGGTTTACGTCTTTCTCACTGAATAGTATTTTTTTGTTCTTCGTTAGTGTACTGTCAAATGTGTAAGTGCTTTCAGCATTGTTACCCTTGTTTCTTGTTTTGATATTACATTCATCTCAGACTGTTCACATTCATACTGTGTGTGTTACAGATGATAAGGTACAACATAATGTGAATCCCACATAAAGTTCCATATGTTCATTGCTTTCTATTTACAAACCTATGTCCAGTAGTTACCTGTTTAAAACTGTTTTCGCACTAGATACACCGAATGCATCTACTATTGCAAATATAACCAATTCGCAAAATTAGCTATCAGAACATACATAAAAACATGGGCACACTCTCATATAGAAGTAGACTGTAATCACTTCCAGAAATCATGAAGTAGAAGAATTACAAATTTTTGGACAGTACAAAAAGAAAAGAGATAGAATTCTTGTTGATAAGCTACAGAGTGAATGAATTAATTTCTTCACATGTTTCTTCTGTATATAATGTCTCTATTAAATCCATATATATGCTTTTTCCTCCATGCATCACCCTCAGTATTTCCAAGAAGGTAGTAAAAAATAGAATGTAAGGCAGAATTATAATTTAAGTAGTCATTGGTGTATACTGACAGAAATTATAATGGGAGGTTTGTACCTGGAGGATAGTGTACCCAGTAACAGATGACTTTTGTGGTACTTCAGTCTAGTGAATGATTTTAGAATCACATGATGAAATATACATTAGAGACTGCCACATGCAGTTTCAGTCATTTTCCACAGGTTTTTTTGTGTAATAGATGACATTGTGTTTTGTGCAGCGCTTGTGAATATTTTGCATTCTAAAGCTATATGAAATACATTGTTAAATTATTCAAATATATTGTTAGTTCTTCAGGTACAAAATTTTATGAGTAAAATGCTACGTATCTTTAGAATTATTTGTACAACATGTGGACAACTAAGCCAGACACTGTCAGTTGCACAACACCTTGTGTATTCTAATAGAAGAGGGTCCATGCCATGTAACATGTCATAGTAGCAAAATGAATTGAGTTCCTTTATGTCTTCATCATTTGAAAATAGAAATTGGTTTTTGTTTCCAACAACTTCTATTTCAAAATATTTAATCTGTAAATGGTTTTTTATAATACTTCTGCTTAATTTGATTTCACTTACTGATTATTATTGTGTAGTAGAGTAATATTGTAACAGAGAGACATGATTAAATACAATCATGATAAGATTTTTCTCGATTGCAACGATTAAATTTCAATATGATGTTTGTTTCTAGGTACATGATCATGTTGTAACTTGGAACATGTATTCACATTTGGAGAGACATTAATTTTCCTCAAGTAATTTTTGTACTTCTTGAAAAAGACTGAAGCACATAAAAGCAGTTATCATTGTTTAAATATGGGATAATAAAATGTATTTAACTTCTGTTACACAGCTGGGTACAGGTGAACGTTTGAAACATATACTAAGGTACAACACTCTCTCCTAAGCGAAAATATTATGTATATCATATAATCCACTACATTGGCACTGCTTTGAATGTACACAAACTTTTGGAAAGCAGTACTGTCATAAAATCTTTGCACTATGTTTCGATTTCACGTTAACAAAATGTGTGAGTGATGGTTTGCATGTGTATGAATTTCTGTTCCATAACGGATACAGTAAACAAATAAGCAGATGCATGAAAAAACTGTTTTCAGGTATTGGTGTCTAACTAATTCCAAGATTTATATCTTCCAATTCCAGTAAACCCATGAATTATTGCAGGAAAGAGAAGCACAAAAAACAACCACAGATATCACATACGAAACCTATGTAAATAGTTGTGTTTGAAGCCAGCCAGGGTGGCCGAGCGGTCCTAGGCGTTACAGTCTGAAACCGTGCGACCGCTATGGTCGCAGGTTCGAATCCTGCCCCGGGCATGGATGTATGTGATGTGCTTAGGTTAGTTAGATTTAAGTAGTTCTAAGTTCTATGAGATTGATGACCTCAGAAGTTAAGTCCCATAGTGCTCAAAGCCATTTGAACCATTTTTTTGTGCTTGAAACTGGTGATATATTCCTGAAATGCGTCGTTCTATGCTTCAAAATCCGTAACTGGTGCAGTTTTTGTTATTTTAATCATCTGTATTCGTTATCTGAATTGCCTTTTCACCTGAAAGCACACCAGAGCTATATTGCTGGATACTGTATCCAATGTCTCTGATTGATTTCATGAATTGATTGGGACATTGATTCTGTTTACACGATCTAATGACGTTGATTAATTTTAAGAGCCATCGATTGATGGTGAAGACAAATTCGTACTTGAGTTTATAAATGTTTCTAGTAATTTTATTGTTACTCGTTACATTATTGCCACTTTTAGTCTTACTGTAATAAAACTATTTTCACTGTTGTTATCGTAAAAGTTACATACAATTTACCGAATCTTACTACAATGCTCACACTGAGTGGGGTGGTGCATTTGTTATCACAGTAGACTGAGAGGACGATGGTTCAAAGCAGCTTCCGGTCATTCCAATTTAGGTTTTCCGTGGTTTCCCTAAACTGCTTAAGACTAATGTCGGGATAGTTTCTTCGGCCACTTACCTTCTCCACTTTTCCCTAATCCAAGCTTACACTCTGTCTCTAATGCCCTCGTTGTTGACAAGGTGTTAAAAACTAATCTCCTCCTCCTCCTACCATGCCCACCATGGTGTGACTTTAACATGATGGCTTCAAATAAGCACACATCAGATTGGACTGATGCGTTATAATCTATATCAAAGTGTTTCTTTCAACACCGACTAATTCTCTGGTCTTAGAAGTATCAAAATTGCCTTTCCAGTTTGTCTGAGTGCAAATGCCCGGCGGATAAATTGATAATGAGGAGATTCGAACCCAGTCAGCTCAGATCAGTAACGTTTCCGTATTTCATAATTCACCAAGTGGACAAGCACTTGAAAAGTCCTTTTTCCAGTTGCACAGTTACTGCAAAACTATCTACTTCCCAAAATTGAAGAACAGATATTAACATCATATTCACGGCACAACGTGTAGATGCAGTGGCCACGTAAGATTAAAATATTCAGTGACAGGTGGAAAAAAGCAGATAAAGTGTTTCTGTCAGATATATCAACACAACAATCACACAAACGCCTTAAGAGCATATAACTGTTTATTCAAGGGACAATGGCGATCAAGAAAATTTAAGTTTTTCAGACCGCTAGAACCGAAGGCAACCTACACTGTCAGACAAAAAGGAAGCACCTAGAAGACACGTCAACCAGAGGTGTGTAAATAATAAGAGTTGCAAAACTCTGACAGGTACAAAGGCCACCAAGGTAAATTAATTTTGTTCGTGTTTTGTATGTTACAAGGCCTGGTAGGGTGCAAAGGGGCGAAAACAGCAGAAGATGTTGAGCGATGTCTGCAAAGGACACGGATATACCGCGCACTGGTGTGAGACAGCGTTATGAGCACTAAGGTTGAATAGGGTCTTATTATGTGTCTCCAGTGGGCTGGTATGTCGAATCGTACAATATCTAGATTTGTGGAGCATTCGGATGTGACAGTGGCCCGATACCGCATGGGGGAATGTGAGGACAGGCATGTGCTTCTTCAAGATTCCCATTGACCACGTCTGAGCACCACAAGGAAGAATCGCTGTATTGTGCGGCGAAGAGTTCGTAACCCCTTCAAATCTGATCCTGCCACCCGAGAACACTTAATGGACTTCTTGCAACCTTCTCTTACTGCACCATTAGTGGGAAACTATCGCACCAGATAATTTCTCCCCTATACATACACTGCTGTTAAAACCACAACACAAACGGCTGTATCCGGAATGGGGCCGTGGCTAGGAACGTGAACTATTGTTGAATGGCGTCGAACTATGTTCAGCAATGAATCGCAGTTCTGCACTATTCCGAATGACCACCATCTGCTAGTAAGGGGTGACCTGGGGAGAGGTTTCATTCTTAGCGTCATGATATGGGGAGTCATTGGGTAATGTCATGTCATGTCATGAACATCCTGCATCCACATGCATTACTTCTCTTACAGCAGTATCGTGGTGACATTTTTCAACAGGACAATTCTCATTCATACATTACATGTGATTTATGAACTGTCTGCGTGATGAAGTACTTCTGTTGTCAGCAAGATCCCCATATCCCTCACTCACACAACATGTGTGGGACCATCTAGTACGTCATTCTGTTCCAGTGCCAATATTTAGGATATAAAGGACCAGCTACAACAGCTGTGGGCTAGCTTGGCTCAGAAGACCCTTTATGACACTCTTCCCAACAGGGTGAGTCATGCATCTAGGCCAGAGATGTTGCAACGTTGTACAGTTAAGTGAGCTCATAGTAACTAGTTCTTTGTAAATTTGACTCAAAATTGTGATCAGTGAAATAACATCACATATACTCCCTACACTCGGAATTTCAGTTACTTTCCCTTCTGGATGCTTCACATTTGTTTCTCAATTAGTATAGAATATATCTATCTCGTTGAGTACGCTATCTTCTTTCAACATCCCATCAATATGGAGAGACAATGAAGTTCTTTTTACGAACTTCATGCCTCGGTTGGAGGTGCTACAGAGATATGGAATTTCGATTAACTTTATCATGGAGGCAGCACATTAAGGCACTGAAAAAAAAAGAATGTCCCGACTCCTGTGTAAAGGCTGCATCACACAACAGTTACTTCATTAACACTGAACTCAATGCTACCAAACACGCGCCTAAAATCGGACGACGTGGTGCTGTGGGTAAGACATTGCACTTTCATTTGGGAAGAGGATAGTTTTGAGCAAATTCCGGCTATCCAGATTGAGGAATTCTGTTGCTTCTCTAAATTGCTTAGGCAAACGCCGGAATGGTTCCGCACAAAAGGGCACAACCTTTCCCATCATTCCTCAACGTGAACCCTTGTTGCGTCACTTCTGACATTGTCATTGATGGGACGATAACTCTGATCTTCCTTCCTTGGTTCCACATCCTTAAACTTATAGTGAGGGCATATATCGTGTGTAAAAAGTAGTTTAAAAAATAGAGCAGCACATATAAGTGGTGGTTAAATTCTTTGCTCTGTTGTACAAAGGAATGTAATGCTGCTATACAGAACAAAATGAGACATAGCAGTAAGCAAGTATAGTGGAGGCTATACTGTTTTCGACCCAGAACCACTGTTAGTCACGAAGAGTTTGATTGTACCTGTGAAGTACCGTTTTCACTTTGCTTAGAAAAAGAACAATTAGTATTTTTGTTCGCTAAATTTCCATCGCAGTGAGGAGCGAAGTTGTCAAGAGTTGCAGTGTTATGCACTGTTACTGGCATATTTTCGATTGTTTGTTATTGATCATATTACATGTTTGTTAATGGTGAGCCTTCGTAAGCGAAATCACAGACGTCTCTAGGCGGTGAGGCATCCTACATCACCAATGAAACCGTACGTTGAGACACATGTTGGGAAACCCAGAAATCAATGGAGCTAGGGCCTCGCGAATAACCTTATAGCTCCAGTGAACAAACATAATGCATAATAACCCTTACATCACTGGTGATTCTTAGAATGGGGTACAAACGCTGTTCATTTGCCAGACTAAACGAAGTATGAGAAGTCCATTTTCTGCCGTCATGTGTGAAAGTGTTTGTTGGTAAGAGCCGCCTACTGGAGAACTTCGGTAAAATAGAGGTAACAGGGCAGCTACGTTGCATTTGCGTATGTAAGTGAGAAGAAGCAATAATAAATCACATCGAAACCAGTATAATTTCTAGCATGACAGGTACCATAAGCGAAATTCTTACGGACGCAGTAGAAACGAATAACCCAAGAGGCGACGGGACATCTTTTGCGCCATATAATCAACGAAACAGTTCTCACAGAGAGAGACAATAACTAAGTAATAGTTCAGTCCTGGAAACATCAGCTAAAACTCTGACATTTCTTAAGCTGTTGAGGTAAAGACGTAGCCAATTAGAGGATGAGTTTTTTTAGAAGAAAGAGAGGCGTAGATTTCTAAGATTTCTACATATGAGAGGGTTAAACGGTGGGAATACATCCACTTTATATTCGATACGTCATACGGAAATTAGTATTAAATGCTCCATCAATAGGATATTTCTGCTATTTCTTCAGGCAGAATACTATCCCGAGATAAGATGTGTGATATAAACTGTACGCATTCTTCCGATAGTGTGATGAAGAACAGTCGATCCAACATATAAGACATATAGAAGTTGTCGTAACAGTACAGAAATTCACTAAAAGTACTTAAATCATTTACATGTTAATCTCATGCAAAGTTTATTGCAACGTTTGGAAGAATAGATGCTTCTATTGCTTCTTTGGAAATATCACTATTTCGAATGTGTTTCTCCGAGGCAAAAATTCTGTTTTGGTAAAGCCTCGACACTATTATTGAAGTCGGGACGGTGCGAAAAGAATCCACGATCAAATTATCGCATATTCAGTTCTGCTGCTGTTGATCTATTTTGGTGACATTAATGCCAATTTAACCAATTCTTCAACCACAAAAATGACTGTAGATCTAAAGTCATCACTGAATCGACAGTCATTGAATATGTCATCTTCTTACAAATAACACACTTAAATAAATTTTGGCATATCTCCCAAATCATCTGATCTGCATAAGTAGCTAATTCCTGTGGACGGAACTCAGTCAGCCGAGCGGTCTAGCGCTGCAGTCATGGACTGTGCGGCTGGTCCCGGCGGAGGTTCGAGTCCTCCGTCGGGCATGGGTATGTGTGTTTGTCCTTAGGATAATTTAAGTTAACTAGTGTGTAAGCGTAGGGACTGATGACTTTAGAGTTAAGTCCCATAAGATTTCACACACAATGAACATTTTTTTTAACATTGTGAACAAGCATATTCTATTCAGTGCTACACATTTTATTTGACTGTTTTATAAACTTTGGAATGTTGAGAAGTTCAAAACTGAAAATCCAGTTTCGTGTAACTTCTTCGGCGGTAGTACCTCAAAAAGATGATATCACTGGTTGATCAATGTAGATCTATAAGAAGAAACTTACGTTTGTAACAAGGACATTAACTAATTTGCTACCGTATTTATGAAAAATTTCTTGGTCATTATTTTATGAGTCACTCGTGATTATTCGGAAAGTAAATCACGTTATTAGTATAGTCACGAGCGAAAGGTTTGTTGAAGTGAAAAGCTAAGGAACCTGATCCCCATATCATCTGCATTTCGCTGCTGGAACGAATCAGTTTGATATTTTCTTTGCCTTGAGTTTCACGTCCGTATGCGGAAAATACTGGATAGTTCTACGTTAAAACGCTTATAACAAATCAAATGGTACTAAACTGCTGCTGTTTCTAAAAAAATATTTTTTGACAAGCACAGTGCAGCCTTGGTGTAGTAGAATATGACTGCACAATCACAATTTTTCATCTCGTTATCTATAAATAAATACATAGATACATACCAGGTATGAAAGGTACGGATTTGCACACATGACGCAAGAGACAACTAAATATTCGACGGCGATGCATGTTTGGCGCAAACGTGTAGGATGTATTTCCATGCCCTGTAAGTTCGTAAGTAATATCGACGAACTGGAGAAGAACTGTATCATCAGAGACCCAATGGCTATGAGCCATTGTTCAGAAGATACTGGAAAATAAGACAAAAGATTTCGTAAATATATTACATCTCAGTCACTGAACAGTTTTTAACACTTGAATATACTTGTTTTAAAATATCACATAATGTTCTATTTTTTATTTATCATACTCACGTTAAGAGTTACATGCTGTCTGTTATTTTGGATCGGGATAAATCTACAAATACTTATATCGTGATATGGCTGCTGTTATTAGGTGAGCCCGAGAGTCGTGCTGTGCTATGATGGACAGAGGCAGCTGTTATGTGTAGCTTGGCCGACTGAGTACCTGCAGCCTTGTGTGCCGCTTTTAGCAATGGCATTTTCGAGGTATCCGAAGCCACACAGCAAGCAGTTCCCTTCGCAGTGTTTACTCTTTAAGTTATGGAGATGGACCAGCTTTTGCTGATAGCAGTAGTTCCTGGCAGATTGAAACACGACGAGGCATGGACTCGATTGATATCTGAAGTAGTGCTGGAGGGAATTGACGCCACGAATCCAGCAGGGTTGTCCATAAATCCTTAAGAGTACGAGGAGTGCAGATCTCTTCTGAACAGCACGTTGCAAGGCAGTTTGGTGAACGGCGGAAGTGTTTAAATTTAAACTTAGAAGAGTGTTCCTGGAGCCACACTGTAGCAACTCTGGACGTGTGGGGTCTCGCATTGTCCTGCTGCAATTGCCCTAGTCCGTCAGAATTCACAATGGATATGAAGCAGGTGACCAGACAAGATGCTTATGTATGTGTCATCTGCTAGAGTCGTATTTAGAAATATCAAGGAGCCCATATCACTCCAACTGCTCACGCTCCACACCATTAGCCTCCACCAGCTTGAACAGTCCCCTGCTGACAAGCAGTGTCCATGGATTCATGAGGTTGTCTCCATACCTGTACATGTCCACCCACTCGATACAGTTTGAAACGAGACTCGTCCGACCACGCAACATGTTTCCACTCATCAAAAGTCCAGTGTCGGTGTTGACGGGTCCAGGTGAAGCATAAAGCTTTGTGTAGCGCAGTCATCAGGGGTACACGAGTGGGCCTTCGGCTCCGAAATCCCATATCGATCTTTCGTTGAATGGTTCGCACGCTGACACTTGTTAATGGCCCAGCTTTGAAACCTGCATCAATTTGCGGAGAGGCTGCACTTCTGTCGCGTTGAACGATTCTCTTCAGTCGTGTTGGTCCCGTTCTTGCAGGATCTTTTCCCGTCCGCAGCGACTTCAGAGATTTACTGTTTTACCAAATTCCTTATGTTCACGGTACACTCATGAAATGGTCGTACAGGAAAATCCCCACTTCATAGCTACCTCGGAGATGCTGTGTCCCATCGCTTGTTCGCCGAATATAACACCACGTTCAAACCCACATAAATCTGGATAACCTGTCACTGTAGCAGCAGTAACCGATTTAACAACTGCACCAGACACATGTTGTCTTATACAGGCGTTGTCGACCGTAGCGCCGTATTCTGCCTGTTGACATATTTCTGTATTTGAATACGCATGCCTATACCAGTTTCCTTGGCGCTTCAGTGTATAACCAAAATTCTCGGTGAGTCATTGGGTGGTTCAGACACAACACATATGTTAATAAGAAGTTAATGAGCAGGGGCACTACTTCAGTAGTGTGTGGTATAAAGTTGAGAATTTGGGTCTGACGGGAGGTGTGATAGAGTAATACATGTTGTTGTGGTGTCCACTGTGCCCAGATGGCGTAGTGGTCAGCACATCTTCCAAGTAAACGGGATACCCGATTCGAATTTCAGTTTGGTTCAAATTTCCACATTGATATAAATCAATGCTTGCTGGCAGCAGCCTTTAATTCCGTTATGTTTTAATTAATAAAAAGCGATGTAAAATTCTTAATATTTCATAGAAATACTGAAAAAATGCATGAAGGCCACTTTACGGTGACATAATATGAGAATCAGTAGAATTAAATTTAGATATATTCGCTTTGAAACTTCCTCGCAGATGAAAACTGTGTGCTGGACTGTGACTCGAACTAGGGACATTTTCCATTCAGGGGCAATTACTCTACCGATAGAACTAGACAAGCAGAACTCACGATCCGTCCTCACAGCTTTGTTTGATATACAGGAAGACCAAAGGTCCGTGAAAATTTGAAAATGCACTAATTCACGTATAATGTAGGTACAGAGATAAACCCTCACACATATGCCGGGAATGACATGGGGTTTTACTGGAACTGAAAACGAGTGCAGAAACCGGCCAACAGATGTCGTTGCACCGACGAATCCCATTTCACATTCCAGAATTCGGGCTACCGAAAAATTCTAGGACTGTCGTGGAAACCCCACTGAATGACGAAAAAGTCACGGAGTGGTGTGGGTTTACCACCTCAATCATGAACGGTTCTTTTTCTTCGAGGAAAGGCGGAATGCTGTTTTTCAAACTGTCAGAGTGAGGGGCGATAAACACCTGCTGGAAGTTAAGACTTACAGACAGGATAACGCTCCACCCCCCGTTGCCACAAGTGTGAAAGGTCTCTTGAGCACATCGTTTGGTGAGGATCGGGTGCTGAGCGGCCACCTCCGTGATGCTTGGTGTCCCACGCCACAGACTTTAATCCGTCTCCTTATTGGTTATGGGGTTACCTAAAGTCGCAAGTCTACCGCGATCGTCCGACCTCATTAGGAATATTAAAAGGCAACATCCGGCAGCATTTTCTCACCATACCTAAAGATATGTGGTACAGTGTGGTTCAGAACATTGTCCCTCGATTACATGTATTAATGGTGAATGACAGCCAACATCCTGAACATCTTTTATAAAGAACATCGTCTTTGCTAAAAATCAGCTGATATGCTAATTATTGCTTATGTGTCACATGAAGCGCCACCTGCTTGTTATTTTGTGCACACGTCATGTCAAGCATATCTATCAATTTTTACCTCTCTGCCTACATCATTTCGTAAAGTACTGAGTTTTCAAATGTTAGGTGAATTTTGGGTCACACTGTCTGTTTGTGATTAAGAGGGACCAAAATATTTACAGCCGACGTGAGACCTCAAAATGCCTCACGTGAAAAGAAGAAAAATGTGTGGTAGTATGCGTGGTGTAGTTTTTCTCCAAATTTAACTAATGGTCTTCTCCTAAAATTTACACTGATCTGTTGTGTCTCTAGTTGGAGTAAGCAATCACATTAAAGGAGGCACATTCGGCTACTTGAGGTCTTACCTTGTTTTCCACTAGGAGGAGCAGATTCATGGTCAGCAGGATCTCTTCAGCCTCGGAAACCGTTAAAATTCACAGTGTGAGACAGGCTGTTGGACTCTGTTTTTGAACTCTGGTCTTGAACCGATTACACTAAAGCTCAATTAGGAAAATTTTACAAATGTCGCGCGAGTGTTTAAGGTGGTGAAGTTTATGTTGACACTAGAATCTAACACCGCAAGGAATTTTGTTTTCTGAAAGGCTGATTTGGACTGACTCACATTCGCAGCCACCGAACAAAAACTGAACGTTAGTTTATTAGAGTAACTAACTAGTTTGGAAGAAGACTTTGTGCTACATACTGACATGGCTTAGACCCTAAGATACTTCACTATATGAGTACTGTAGTTGGTGAACTTCAGCAGTACAATACGTTAAGCTCCGATCCGTGACTGTGGCCTGAACTTAATGCTGCAACCTGAAACTTATGCTTAGTAGTTATTTAAAAACATGTTTGAGCAATGGGAACATCATGTAATTCAACCTGCCTACTACTTGAAAAATTGCAATCAGGTGTAACTGAGATCATTTATTTGGCAATCAAATACACACATCAAAAAACGTTTTCCATCACCCCAGTTCCCAGAATCCCCGAAGACAGACATTGACTGTGGATATTGTACCACACACACAGCCTCTTTGACTGTTCAGAGATGTCACTAAACCCGACCAAAGATGTAAACGACCATGTGTGAGCAACGCCTGTTAGAAGGAGGGTGTCCGACAGCCAATCAGTTCCGGTCATTTCACCAGGAAGGAGGTACACGGCCTAGACGGTCAATACCTCTGTTCCATCAAGTCCGCATTGTTACTTTGTGCCAGGAAGGGCTCTCTACAAGGGAAGTGTCCAGGCGCCTCGGAACCAAAAGGATGTTGTTCGGACGTGCAGGAGATACGGAGAGAGAGGAACTGTCGATGACATGCCTCGCTCAGGCCGCCCAAGGGCTACTACTACAGTGGATGATCGGTACCTACGGGTTATGGCTAGGAGGAACCCTGACAGCAACACCCTCTATGTTGAGGAATGCTTCTCGTGCAGCCACAGGACGTCGTGTTACTACTCAAACTGTGCGCAGTAGGCTGCGTGATGCGCAACTTCACTCCCGGCGTCCATGGAGAGGTCCATCTTTGCAACCACGACACCATGCAGCGCGGTACGGATAGGCTCAACAACATGCCGAACGGACCGCTCAGGATTGGCACTACATTCTCTTCACAGATGAGTGTCGGATGTGTCTTCAACCAGACAATCGTTGGAGACGTGTTTGGAGGCAACCCAGTCAGGCTGAACGCCTTAGACACACTGTACAGCGAGTGCAGCAAGGTGGAGGTTCCTTACTGTTTTGGGGTGGCATTATGTGGGGACGATGCACGCCGATGGTGGTCATGGAAGGCGCCGTAACGGCTATACGATACCTGAATGCCATCCTCCGACCGATAGTGCAACCATATCGGCAGCATATGGGCGAAGCATTCGGCTTCATGCAAGTCGAGCCCCCATCGTGCACATCATGACTTCCTTCAGGATAACAACATCGCTCGATTAGGGTGGTCAGTATGTTCTCCAGACATCAACCCTATCGAAACTGCCTGGGATAGATTGAAAAGGGCTCTTTATGGACGACGTGA
Organism: Schistocerca piceifrons; assembly: GCF_021461385.2. Taxonomy (NCBI): domain Eukaryota; kingdom Metazoa; phylum Arthropoda; class Insecta; order Orthoptera; family Acrididae; genus Schistocerca; species Schistocerca piceifrons. The sequence continues at coordinate 388,985,011 of NC_060140.1, read as the reverse complement.
CGCACAAACTACTTTGAGGGATCTACGCCGAGTCGCCGTTGAGGAGGGGGACCAACAGTGGCTTGATGAACTTGCGGATAGTATGCTACGATGAATAGCGGGCATGCATCAATGCAAGAGGACGTGCTACTCGGTATCAGAGGTACCGGTGTGTACAGCAATCTGGACCACCACCTCTGAAGGTCTCTATTCCAATTTTCTTAACAGGTTCCGGAACTCACGGAACCGAGGTGATGCAAAACTTTTTTATATGTGTACATTATTCCATCAGGAGTTTTACGCGGTGCTACCAACTCCAAGTCGTGAGCTATTATTTGTGGACTAGATCCTATGAGCCAACTACATTAACCGTTGAACGACTCTGGTAAGAAGAGAGATAAGAGTAAAAGTGTGCGATCTGATCTTACAACGTCACAGATGAGCAGTCGTTATCTAGTTGCGAATCACATATCGCATCCTGGCAAGAAAAGTGACACAAGTCAAAAAACGGCTGTTTTTAGTTTGTCACTAAAAAATACGTGTGAAGTGCCTCAAAGTGCACGAAAAACTTCAGGTGTCTATCTTGCGCTTCGTCCACCTCACGGCAATAGTGTCAGTTTTGTGTTGTAAGCGCTTCAATCCGAAACCGCGCTGATGCTAAGGTCGCCGGTTCGAATCCTGCGTTGGGCATGGATGTGTGTGATGTCCTTAGGTTAGTTGGGTCCATGAACCATGGACCTTGCCGTTGGTGGGGAAGCTTGCGTGCCTCAGCGATACAGATAGCCGTACCGTAGGTGCAACCACAACGGAGGGGTATCTGTTGAGAGGCCAGACAAACGTGTGGTTCCTGAAGAGGGGCAGCAGCCTTTTCAGTAGTTGCAAGGGCAACAGTCTGGATGATTGACTGATCTGGCCTTGTAACAATAACCAAAACGGCCTTGCTGTGCTGGTACTGCGAACGGCTGAAAGCAAGGGGAAACTACAGCCGTAATTTTTCCCGAGGGCATGCAGCTTTACTGTATGATTACATGATGATGGCGTCCTCTTGGGTAAAATATTCCGGAGGTAAAATAGTCCCCCATTCGGATCTCGGGGCGGGGACTACTCAAGAGGATGTCGTTATCAGGAGAAAGAAAACTGGCGTTCTACGGATCGGAGCGTGGAATGTCAGATCCCTTAATCGGGCAGGTAGGTTAGAAAATTTAAAAAGGGAAATGGATATGTTGAAGTTAGATATAGTGGGAATTAGTGAAGTTCGGTGGCAGGAGGAACAAGACTTCTGGTCAGGTGACTACAGGTTTATAAACACAAAATCAAATAGGGGTAATGCAGGAGTAGGTTTAATAATGAGTAGGAAAATAGGAATGCGGGTAAGCTACTACAAACAGCATAGTGAACGCATTATTGTGGCCAAGATAGATACGAAGCCCACGCCTACTACAGTAGTACAAGTTTATATGCCAACTAGCTCTGCAGATGACGAAGAAATTGAAGAAATGTATGATGAAATAAAAGAAATTATTCAGATTGTGAAGGGAGACGAAAATTTAATAGTCATGGGTGACTGGAATTCCAGTGTAGGAAAAGGGAGAGAAGGAAACATAGTAGGTGAATATGGATTGGGGGACAGAAATGAAAGAGGAAGCCGCCTGGTCGAATTTTGCACAGAGCACAACATAATCATAACTAACACTTGGTTTAAGAATCATGAAAGAAGGTTGAATACATGGAAGAACCCTGGAGATACTAAAAGGTATCAGATAGATTATATAATGGTAAGACAGAGATTTAGGAACTAGGTTTTAAATTGTAAGACATTTCCAGGGGCAGATGTGGACTCTGACCACAATCTATTGGTTATGACCTGTAGATTAAAACTGAAGAAACTGCAAAAAGGTGGGAATTTAAGGAGATGGGACCTGGATAAACTAAAAGAACCAGAGGTTGTACAGAGATTCAGGGAGAGCATAAGGGAGCAATTGACAGGAATGGGGGAAATAAATACAGTAGAAGAAGAATGGGTAGCTTTGAGGGATGAAGTAGTGAAGGCAGCAGAGGATCAAGTAGGTAAAAAGACGAGGGCTAGTAGAAATCCTTGGGTAACAGAAGAAATATTGAATTTAACTGATGAAAGGAGAAAATATAAAAATGCAGTAAGTGAAACAGGCAAAAAGGAATACAAACGTCTCAAAAATGAGATCGTCAGGAAGTGCAAAATGGCTAAGCAGGGATGGCTAGAGGACAAATGTAAGGATGTAGAGGCCTATCTCACTAGGGGTAAGATAGATACCGCCTACAGGAAAATTAAAGAGACCTTTGGAGATAAGAGAACGACTTGTATGAATATCAAGAGCTCAGATGGAAACCCAGTTCTAAGCAAAGAAGGGAAAGCAGAAAGGTGGAAGGAGTATATAGAGGGTCTATACAAGGGCGATGTACTTGAGGACAGTATTATGGAAATGGAAGAGGATGTAGATGAAGATGAAATAGGAGATATGATACTGCGTGAAGAGTTTGACAGAGCACTGAAAGACCTGAGTCGAAACAAGGCCCATGGAGTAGACAATATTCCATTGGAACTACTGACGGCCGTGGGAGAGCCAGTCCTGACAAAACTCTACCATCTGGTGAGCAAGACGTATGAAACAGGCGAAATACCCTCAGACTTCAAGAAGAATATAATAATTCCAATCCCAAAGAAAGCAGGTGTTGACAGATGTGAAAATTACCGAACTATCAGCTTAATAAGTCACAGCTGCAAAATACTAACACGAATTCTTTACAGACGAATGGAAAAACTAGTAGAAGCCAACCTCGGGGAAGATCAGTTTGGATTCCGTAGAAACACTGGAACACGTGAGGCAATACTGACCTTACGACTTATCTTAGAAGAAAGATTAAGGAAAGGCAAACCTACGTTTCTAGCATTTGTAGACTTAGAGAAAGCTTTTGACAATGTTGACTGGAATACTCTCTTTCAAATTCTAAAGGTGGCAGGGGTAAAATACAGGGAGCGAAAAGCTATTTACAATTTGTACAGAAACCAGATGGCAGTTATAAGAGTCGAGGGACATGAAAGGGAAGCAGTGGTTGGGAAGGGAGTAAGACAGGGTTGTAGCCTCTCCCCGATGTTGTTCAATCTGTATATTGAGCAAGCAGTAAAGGAAACAAAAGAAAAATTCGGAGTAGGTATTAAAATTCATGGAGAAGAAAAAAAAACTTTGAGGTTCGCCGATGACATTGTAATTCTGTCAGAGACAGCAAAGGACTTGGAAGAGCAGTTGAATGGAATGGACAGTGTCTTGAAAGGAGGATATAAGATGAACATCAACAAAAGCAAAACAAGGATAATGGAATGTAGTCTAGTTAAGTCGGGTGATGCTGAGGGAATTAGATTAGGAAATGAGGCACTTAAAGTAGTAAAGGAGTTTTGCTATTTGGGGAGCAAAATAACTGATGATGGTCGAAGTAGAGAGGATATAAAATGTAGGCTGGCAATGGCAAGGAAAGCGTTTCTGAAGAAGAGAAATTTGTTAACATCCAGTATTGATTTAAGTGTCAGGAAGTCATTTCTGAAAGTATTCGTATGGAGTGTAGCCATGTATGGAAGTGAAACATGGACGATAAATAGTTTGGACAAGAAGAGAATAGAAGCTTTCGAAATGTGGTGCTACAGAAGAATGCTGAAGATTAGATGGGTAGATCACATAACTAATGAGGAAGTATTGAATAGGATTGGGGAGAAGAGAAGTTTGTGGCACAACTTGACCAGAAGAAGGGATCGGTTGGTAGGACATGTTCTGAGGCATCAAGGGATCACCAGTTTAGTATTGGAGGGCAGCGTGGAGGGTAAAAATCGTAGAGGGAGACCAAGAGATGAATACACTAAGCAGATTCAGAAGGATGTAGGTTGCAGTAGGTACTGGGAGATGAAAAAGCTTGCACAGGATAGAGTAGCATGGAGAGCTGCATCAAACCAGTCTCAGGACTGAAGACCACAACAACAACAACAAAGTATAGTGGACTGATGACCACAGATGTTAAGTCGCATAGTGCTTAGAGCCATTCGAACCATTTTTTGTTGTTGTAGGCTACTTCACGATTCGCCACGGCAAGAAGTGTGGGAGGTGTGTATGGATCATTTAAAAAGGGTAGCACTCTTGCCACGCTGTATAAGGTAAGTTGAATGTAGTTTTTAATATCAGTGATTATTACAGTGTCTGTGTTTATACAGTGTCTGCATCTTACGTTACAATACGTTTCATAAATGCATGCATGTCTGAAGGAACAGACACTGTTTTGACGATTACAGCTGTTGTAAAGATTACGAAATTTCATGCGTTGCAGCATACAAAAGAATACTGAAATTTCTGCTCTAATGAAAGTTCATATTAAATACCTCTTCTCAGCGAAAAATATTTCCACAATATATAAGTTCATTTATCATTGCCGGCCGAAGTGGCCGAGCGGTTCTAGGCGCTTCAGTCTGGATTCGCTCGACCGCTGCGGTCGCAGGTTCGAATCCTGCCTCGGGCATCGAGGTGTGTGATGTCCTTAGGTTAGTTAGGTTTAAGTTGTTCCAAGTTTTAGGGGACTGATGACCTCAGATGTTAAGTCCCATAGTGCTCAGAGCCACTTGAACCTTTTTTTTCCGATAATGATAGCGCTATTTCTGTATCGCGGTGTCACTTCTGAGATCGGGCACAAAACTGAGGACGTTCAACATCTTCATGAACGCATCGGCGAAACTGCTGCATCTTTGTACAGAAAAGCGCAGTTCTCGCAAAACTCGAAGATCCAGGCGCTCGGGCAAAATATACACTTCGAACGTCTACGAAATGGTCGCGCCTGGTTTTTAGCAACTCCGATTAGCAGCAGAAGACTCGAGGGAAGTAGGAATGAGAAGCAAAACAGGAAAGAAGGGCAACAACAATCGGAAGAATAGCCTCAATGTTTAACCTGCATAAAACATCAAGGAACTCTCAATGGAGATTCGACATTGACGGCATAGAAAGATCCTGCATGTGATAGAAATAACTTGCACTGCTATCGATTTGCACGTGAGGCTGTACTGATCACTATAAATGGCTGTGTGAGCCGGTTCTCAGGTAAAAGAAAAGCTCGAGCATAGTACGGCACCTAGTAAAACACTACAGTGTCCGAAAGCAACTCAGGTCGATAACAGCATTTTCTTACTATTCAGTTTACTCAGGCTTTTTCATAGAATCTGTTTCATCCTGTGTCTCTTTCTCTCTTCAGGGTGTGACTCAATAACACGATATTACGAGTACACGCACATAGATGTATGAACTTTTTCTTAATATAGAGATTTTCTGTATGGTCACTGAAAACTCGGAGAAATATTTATGTTTTCACTCTTTGTAGCGCTGTTGTATAAGTTGTCTAATTTGTAAAGAATTGTTTCTTTTGTAAGTGATGAGAACATGTAATATACCGTCCGCAACTCGTGGTCTAGTGGCTAGCGTCGCTGCCTTTGGATCAGAGGGTCCCGGGTTCGATTCCCAGCCGGGACGGGGATTTTCTCCGTCCGGGAGCTGGGTGTTTGTGTTGTGCTCATCATCTCATCATCATTCGGGCAGTGCCGACACTGGAAGTGGAAAGATTTGGAACTTGTACCGGCGCTGATGACCACGATGTTGAGCGCCCCATAAACCAACATCATCATCATCATGTAACATACTATCATTGTTTCACGTGTGACGAATGGGTTAACTATTGATGGGTAAGTATTTCATCTATAGTCAGAAACGTAAGAACGTATCGGTGCGGAGATTCTGGGGCTTAACTTCATCTGTATTCAGCAACAGTAATATAGTCTCCCAAATTGATAGTACATTTCAGTTTTTTGTGGGTTACCTTTTCGTAATGTAAGATAAGTGAGATGTTACTATATTTTGCGCACAGCAGATTATAAGTTTGACCGCAAGTCCAGTGCAAGTAGTTGGTATTCTGTACGTAGATAAAGTTGTTGCCTTTTGGATTTTTTTTAGTTGAGCTAAATTAACACCAAATATAGCAGAAAATTTAAATAATTTGTTGGTCATATTTTTGTCAAAAGTGAAATTATTTCTTACTTATTATAAGTACAACAAGGTCATACATAGAAAAACTTGGTAAATAAATAAATACGCGTTTCATTCAGTAGGAAGAGTCATAGCAGTTCAGTACCTGTTGTCAGCGCCACGAGAATAAAAGAAACGACGGCGCCAATTAGTAATACCAGGCAGTGCGTAAATCGTCTGCCGAGATGGTTTCCAACGAAGTGTGCCAGCATGCAAGAAACCATCATCAAGACGCCCTGGCCGACGTATGCAACGAAAGGATTCTCTCCAAAACTTTTATTGTGGAAAAGTAGAGTGAAAAGGACAAGAGAACCCGCTGACCTGTGTGGAAAAATAATCTTCATGTAATATCTTAAGAAATTAAGGTAGTTATATTTTAACTCTCTTTATTAAACTGATGAATCTGTACTTGATTAGTTTTCAAACAATTATTTCGATTATGCAGTACGTCCTAATGTGATAGACTATTTTACTGTGACCTGTGTTTCACCACAAAAATCTTCAATTATCGGATATGTTTCTGTTCTTTTGGTCGTTCCCTTTTGAAAACTGATGGATGCTTTGCTAGTACGTCATGAAATATTCGTACTAAAACAGCGTTATGCTATAAGAAGGCGAAATAGATTACCCGCTAGACAGGAAATATGTTGACTTGTATCCAACTTTTTAATTCAGAAAAACTCCCAGTTTTTTCTCTTGCTTTTGTAATAGTTTTAGTCAAGTTTTCAGTTTGTACAGCTCTTCACGCAAGTGTCTACTGTGGAATTTTCTTTATCTGTGCATAAATGTAGCAACCTTCATCTACATGTAGTTGCTTTCTGTAGTCAAGACTCGAGAAGGGTTTCTTTACAACTTTTAGGCCCCACTCCTGTCTCCATAACCAAGTCGAGTATTTCCTGGAGCACCAAGATTTGTCCTATCAACTGATCAACCGATCCCATCCTTCACCAAGCTTATGCCATAAATTCCCTTTCAAAACGATTCTGTTGACTGCTTCCTCATCAGGAATCCTGCAGACCAGAGACTCTCTAGCCTACCACAAGGTGTGCAATAGGAGAAACTGCGTCCATGTCCTGTCTCCCTGACAAGGAGAGTCTTCCAACAAAATATAATTTGCATTTCCGATGATAGATACAAACTGTACGTAAGCTTACGAATCAGTTGATACACACTACCGTAGAAGAAATTACACTACTGGCCATTAAAATTGCTACACCACGAAGATGACGTGCTACAGACCCGAAATTTAACCGACAGGAAGAAGATGCTGTGATATGCAAATGATTAGCTTTTCAGAGCATTCACACAAGGTTGGCGCCGGTGGCGACACCTACAACGTGCTCACATGAGGAAAGTTTCCAACCGATTTCTCATACACAAAACAGCAGTTGACCGGCCTTTCCTGGTGAAACGTTGTTGTGATGCCTCGTGTAAGGAGGAGAAATGCGTACCATCACGATCCGACTTTGATAAAGGTCAGATTGTAGCCTATCGCGATTGCGGTTTATCGTATCGCGACATTGCTGCTCGCGTTGGTCGAGATCCAATGACTGTTATCAGAATATGGAATCGGTGGGTTCAGGAGGGTAATACGGAACGCCGTGCTGGATCCCAATGGCCTCGTATCACTAGCAGTCGAGATGACAGGCATCTTATCCGCATGGCTGTAACGGATCGTGCAGCCACGTTTCGATCCCTGAGACAACAGATGGGGACTTTTGCCAGACAACAACCATGTGCACGAACAGTTCGACGACGTTTGCAGCAGCATGGACTATTAGCTCAGACACCATGGCTGCGGTTACCCTTGACGCAGCATCACAGACAGGAGCGCCTGCGATGGTGTACTCAACGACAAACCTGGGTGCGCGAATGGCAAAACGTCATTTTTTCGGATGAATCCAGGTTCTGTTTACAGCATCATGATGGTCGCATCCGTGTTTGGCGACATCGCGGTGAACGCACATTGGAAACGTGTATTCGTCATCGCCATACTGGCGTATCACCCGGCGTGATGGTACGGGGTGCCATTGGTTACACGCCTCGGTCACCTCTTGTTCGCATTGACGGCACTGTAAACAGTGGACGTTACATTTCAGATGTGTTACGACCTGTGGCTCTACCCTTCATTCGATGCCTGCGAAACCCTACATCTCAGCAGGATAATGCACGACCGCATGTTGCAGGTCTTGTACGGGCCTTTCTGGATACAGAAAATGTTCAGCTGCTGCCCTGGCCAACACATGCTCCAGATCTCTCACCAATTGAAAACGTCTGGTCAATGGTGGCCGAGCAACTGGCTCGTCACAAAACACCAGTCACTACTCTTGATGAACTGTGGTATCGTGTTGAAGCTGCATGGGCAGCTGTACCTGTACACGCCATCCAAGCTCTGTTTGACTCAATGGCCAGGCGTATCAAGGCCGTTAATACGACCAGAGGTGGTTGTTCTGGGTACTGATTTCTCAGGATCTATGCACCCAAATTGCGTGAAAATGTAATCACATGTCAGTTCTAGTATAATATATTTGTCAATGAATGCCGTTTATCATCTGCATTTCTTCTTGGTGTAGCAAGTTTTAATGGCCAGTAGTGTAGTACACCTGGAAACACAGCGTCGTTTTTGATCCGATGACGACATATGTCACCTGGGGGATAATGGAAGTACTGATAATGATTTCAACGCGCCAACAGATAGCACAGTTGCATAGCTACCAGAGTGCCATCTGTGTCCACCATTTAATGGAGAATGCTCACGGCCAGAAGGGTCAACGTGGTGCAAACGAGTAAAGCAAGCAGGCAAGCGTGCCAAGGAGGCGCAATCATGCTCTACAGCGAAATGAGCGAGTGGCATGTTGGACGTGCTGCGTCAGCTGTGCAACGACGGTGGTGTCAGTGGCCACGTGCACATTCTCACACCTATCGACGAGGTTCTAGACATCCACGCAGCACCGACGCCCGCTAGGAGCGTCGTATTGCAGGACAGCAGTGGCATATCGTACGCCCATCATAGCACAGATAAGATGGTTTGTGTGCTCAGACGTGTCAACACGAACTGTTACGAATGGGTTATTAGCAGTGAGACTATGAGCACGCACACCTCTATCCCGTCTTCCACTCACGCCACAGCATCGACGTGCACAGTTCGACTGGCCCACGATGCTCTTCAACACTGAAAGCAGATTCTGCCTGCATGCAAGTGATGTTCGATTGTGTGTGCGACGTAGATGCGGTGAGTACTGTCTCGTAGGGAGCATTCGTCCAAGACACACTCTCCCCACCCCAGGCCTTATGCTCTGGCGTGCGAAAAGCTACAACTCTTGCTCTATTTGTTTGTTTCTAAGGAATACAAACCATAGCGCTCGTTACGTACAGAACGTTCTTAGACCCGTTCTTTTCCCGTTCTTGCAGCAGGAAGGTGATATATTGTTCCAACTGGATAATGCTCACCTACACACTGCCCTTGAAACTCAACGTGCTCTGCAACACTGCAGAGACTTCCCCGACCAGCACGATCTCCGGACTCGTCTCCAGTCGAGCACGGATGGGATATGATGGAACCAGGAGTGATTCGTGCGACTCGTTAGCCAACAATTCTTACATAATTACGTGAACGGGTCGAGTAGGCGTGGCATAACGTATCCCCGGACAGTATTCGCCATCTGTACCATCGACTGGATGTCAGTGTCAGCGACTGCGTTGTCGGCCATGGACGCCACGCCACATACTAAGATGGATGTTTCAGCATGTCAGTACCTGGTACCTCTCTCTGAACCGCTTGTGCTATTAATCTCTAAATTGAATCATTTCATGCACTCCATATGCACTGTTGCAACAATAATTCTTGAGTGAATTTGAAAGCCCTAAAAGAGGGTATAATTTTTTCCATCAATGTGCGTCGTGGGTCGCACCGAATAACATTCCAAAGTGAGATGCAGTGCCCCCTGTAACAAAACAGACGAGAGAAGCCCTCTCGCTCTTAGTCGTTTGCAGTTCTTGGTTGCAGTCGTATCGTGATCTTCAATAGCGGAAGTGTCGATGCCATTTGTATGTCCTCGTGGATGCTTACTGTTGTTACTAGCAGCTATGGAAATTACAGCTCTACTTAGTGCTGTTTCGCATGCACTGTAATGCAATCGCGATTATTTTGGTACGTAATTAGTAGAAATGCAATGTTTGCATCTCATTGGGCTAGCTACATTCCAGTAATAGTACTTTTTACTGCCCCTCTTTGGACTACAGTCTACTCAATTCTCGAGGCTATCCATCATTTTGAGGAATATCTCAGTGCATTCTATCTCTAATCAAGGGCTGGACGAAGTATCAAAACGCTCGTTTACGGTACAATTATTTGTTCCTTTTGTCTCGCCTTGCAGCAAGTCTCTTCGGGATAGGATGATCAACAGCGTGTGTGTGCAAGTCAAAATGAAGATGTAACGGGCTACTTACATGTGATTTATTGGAAGAATATACGCAAGTTTTTATCACATCTGTTGGGATTGTGATCTACAGAATTCCTCTGTTGCTTCCTCGAAATCTTGCACTTAGCACTCTGGAACTCCTGGTGCACAAGGTGGGGTCCAATTCTGGCTACGGTCGCGACAGAAGTAATTTAGCATGGAAGGCTACTAAATGTACCTGTTAATTGGGAATAGATGACAGGCAGTTTTTCATCAGTTCTACTAACAGTATCGCCACGTTCTTTTAACAGAACACAGCAGTATCTACAACCCGATCTGTACATCTGATCTTCAGCTTTTTTCTGTGGTACTACATTTCCTAAGCTTCTATTCTCTTCTTATTCTTTTCTTATCTGCACAGTTTAGAGTACACAATTACCTGAGACAAATTAACATGATTATTACTATCAGAAAACTTAAATTTATTTTAGATGTTGAAATGCTTTTCAGGAACACTCTTCTAGCTATTGCCAATCTATATTTTACAGATATCCTTTCTGCTTTGGCCGGTGTTAGCTTCCTGCCCAGGTATTAAAACTATATTAATTTTAGTGCCTCGTTCGCTGAGTTGACTACCTGAGTATAAGATGATTAATCCGACTACATTGCCCTTCATTTACTTCTATTTTGTTCCCGCAATACTGTTTTCAAGTTTCTTTCGTTTATATAGTCTTTCTATATATTTTTTTTCCACATTTCAGTCTACAGGCTTTCCTTAGTACCAGACCGCCGTAAGAGTTCTTAATAATTGTTCTTTTCTGCAGTTTCTAATTTAATTTCTCTACTTTAGTCAGTCGCTAAATAATGCTCCATTTCAATCTCAACAGCTTCCAGTTATTTCAGCTTTCCTCTTTTCACTCCTTTCCGTCATTCTGTATTCTCCTAATGTTTCCTTCTCCTGCTTTACCTGCTATCGAACTCCTGTTGCTCATCACAATTAAATTTTCGTTTCTGTTAATGAACTAAATAATTTACATCGTCTCATTACCCATTATTACAGTCTCTTCAGTCATTTGCAGAGCTTTCAATCAGCGGTGGAATTAGGGCATATACATACTTACACTTCTGCAGTTGGTCTTGGCTTCATGTCTACTTTACATTTGTTAATATGATCACTACACTGTTCCTAGTAGTTCGCCCACACACTTTTTTTATTCTTTATTAGACCTGCTACTGTGATTATGTGTTAATCTTGCTACCATCTGGACCCAAACGAACAGACAGTCGGTACTCAACAATGAAGCACGTTATGTCCTGTCTGTAGAGTCGCATGTGCGAGTAGTATTTTATTACTTCGTCGCCGCTAATTCAGAGTCCATCACAGCTTATATAACATGGCACATTTATACAGACAAACCACTATAAAGCTTAGTTTCCAACCCGATCATGCACGGCCATGAACTTCCGAAATTGAATGTTTCGTACATGACGACGTTAAAAGTGATTCACAAGACATATTCGGTATCCATCTCTCTATTATGAGCAGTTCCGTCTACATCAAGATCGTCAGTGATGAGGTGTGCAACAGAATCGTGCACGCAAACGCAAACAGTCTTAAATTCAAACACTGAGGCAGTCTCTAACGATCATGAAAGGCTCGGCTTCTGTGTGATGTGAGTCATCTAAATCCCATTCAAAATACCTCTGGACGATGTCACCGTGGCTTCCCAATCTTATAGCAAAGAGGTCAGCCACTGGACTGAAAAATGGACCACTTTCACAATACACCAGTTCCTCAACACGTTACGAAAGATTAAAGCTGAATTGACAAAACAAGTGGCAGGTTACTCCGAAAATAGCAGCTCTAGGGCGATTATTACGTACAACAGACAGCCACATACTTGCTCTGGGTGTGGCCAAGAAGGACACAACAGTTCAGCGTTTCTACACTGGTGACTTGCTCAGATCCCAATAGATGAGTTTGTGATCATCCTATGATCACGATTCTCCCCCCACAATTACGCACAGGTTACGATCTGATGGCCATACTTGTCAGGTAGACGCTCCTGACAGGGAGGACATGGTGGAGTCCGAAGTACTGGATCCAACCACTATGACGGCACCTCTTTCAGAAGATAATTAACAGTCGATCTTGCAGGAGGTTATGGAAGAGATGATGGGCACTGACGCATGGTTAGTGCCGACCGCAACCTTTCTTCCCAATGACAGACCAGTCGAAGAAATCCACCCCCATTCGGATGCTGAAACACACGACCACAAACAGCATTCCCTGCAAAGACACAAGAAATTCCGACGTACTGTGTCAGATGACTGCCTGCTACAAACGTCTGAAACGGATTGCGGACAGTTTGACAGCAGTGACGGCGATACAAAGGCCGCAGTAGCACCACACAGTGTAGATCGCACTGGTGATAGCCTCAGTTCTTCCAACGCTTCTGTAAGGTGGAATCTCATGGAGATACCTGCAGCAGATTACCGGTCAGTAGTGACGGCGGAGTCTGCACCGACAGCCATAGCTGAGATAACCCATCGACAGTCAGCGGTACTTCATGGCGACCGAGCAGATGACTGTGCAGAAGACTCATCGTACGTCGTGCTGGACACCACTCTAGGGATTTCACCCCGGCAGTGTTGATCCCTTCCCACTGTTGGTGACTGTGATGAGACACCCAGATGCAAGGAGCCCACACCACGTTTGGTGATGCTGATGGCCAACACAATGCCACTATACTTCTATGGGAAGGAATAGTGGTGGACGATACGCACGATCTCGCCAGGGCTCAAGAAATAGCGCTCATAGCGTTGGGCATAAGGCTCATCAACATATACACACCTTCTGGCACGGACGGACGTCGCGAACGTTCACGTTTTATTGCAGAGGAAGTCGCGTAGCTCTTCCAAGGCTGATATGACTATTTAATATTCTCAGGTGACTTCAGTTCCGCCTGGCATCGAACAACCAGCTCGCATGACACAGTCTGTGCCAGGAATGCAAGACACTAATCTGGGACTTGTAGGTGGTGAACACTTGAAAACGTATTAACGACCACCGAATTCACTTCACACACTCCACGAGTCACTCTTCCAGTCGTACTGACTGGATGTACGTTTTTCAAGTACTGTGTCTACTAAGAAACAGGATATGGAACTGTGGCCTGCTGCCTTCTCAGTCCACTTGGCTTACATATGTACCGTCATCCTTCATTGACAACGAGTGTGAAGAAGGGATAGTCTGTTGAAGTTAAACGTCACTCACCAAGCTTACCCAGAATGCCGCCAAGCCATTGGGGTACCAGATGTTCATGTGACATCCGCCGCCAAGCATATCCTACGACGATCTGCTAGTGATTGGTCTACTCCCAGCCAGCCTTGCGACGAACGTTGATAAACTGTAGTCGAGACCACGCAGCTTAGCGCAGATGTACACTTGAAATCCATACCACCAGCAACCGGTACTGCATTGTGCACTGGATTCGAAACAAAACCAGCCGACGACCCATCCTCAGTTACGATGAAAAATAAAAAGGAGAGCACATATCGCAGCACAGTGCAATAAATAACATGCCGACCTTGTGAAGACAAGGGGTAAGACCACGAGGAAGATGAACAAGAAGAGGAAGAAAGAAGAATCTAGTAACTACCCAACCACAAATTCGGTTCATCTTGCCAGTGTAGTTCACTAGTATCTTCTATATTTAACTACAACATGTCCATTTATCTTTTCAAGTTCGTTACCCTGTCTACCCAAGTGACAAATGCCAGTCCATACTCCGAACCGCGGATCGCCAGATTTTTATTTTCATTTATTTCTTTTTTTTCTGATGGGAGCAGTCTCCTGAGTACTGCTACCTAAGATCCTAATAGGGTACTGCTTTTACTCCAGAGTATTTCATCCAGAAGGATGCTATCGTCATTAAACCACTGCTGTACAGACTTCAATATATTAGTGTTGTGTCATTAAATATAACGACTTTATTGCTCCCTCTATTTGTCTGAGGTAGTTGGTTGTGTGTTTTCAGGTTTTCTTCAGTTAGTTTGGTGGTTTCATTAACAGGGAGCCAACTGCATATGCTTTCTAGTTGAAAGGATTGCAGTCTTGTGCACAGGGTTTTAATTTGTTATGTCTTCTATTACCTGACTGGTATTTCTTACTGTCCTATCACATTCAAATTTGTAGTATTGGGGTGAGCTGCAAATGCATTTGTTTTGCTAGCAGACACCCACGAGACAAATATTCCCAGTAGTAAATTTCAGAGCATCTCCACGTACCTACTAGTACCTTAATGCCCAAATAAATAGTGGAAGCAGGATACTATATAAAATAATGAAAAAATTACGTAGAAAAACATGCGTACCGTTTAACATCTTTCACTCTCTCATAGTCCCACTTCATGTCATCTCACCTCTTGCTGTTACCCATTTTCCTCCAACTCACTTTCTGTCCTAGGACTTTCTCATTATTCACTCATCATGCCTCCTTCATCCTCCCACTACAAATCTCCCTCACCTTCCCAGAAATTAGATTTCCACCTCTGTCACTACTCCTTCATTTGTCTTACACGTTAACTAAATACTTGGGAACGATTAAATGAAAAACAACGCAAATGACATTCTTCAGAAAGAAAAGAACAGTTTTAAGTCACAGAGAAACTAGTGTTAAAGTTAGTAACACTACCCAAATCACATAACACATATTTAGATACAAGGATACAAATAAACAGTAGTAATGCTACATAGTAGTCTGTTTACCATCAGAAACGCATAGTTCTGCAAAGCAGTGTAGGATTAGACCAGAATCAACAGTGACAGACGAAAGTATAACGTGAAAACTTGCAAGCAGGTAGGGTTTCCTAATGTGAGCGAAAAACCAGGCATGAAATGCCATGAGTAAGGCAGCATCTTCTGCAAAGAACTGTTTTTCGATGTAAAAATCAACATGTAAATATTTTTCATGGTAGGCCACTGATGATCTTTTATTTCAATATGGTGAAATGCGTTTGCTGGCAAAAACATGTATCCTCTAGTAGTTACAAAATTTGAATTAAAACACCTTCAATATCTGTAAAGTAACTATGGACATGTGGACAAAAAAAGAAGAATTTAATGATGTCTTGTCAGGCATTCACTATCGGCCTAAATTATTAGTTGACGAAGATTAATCTTTATCCATTTAAAATCATGTAAACCATCAGATTTAACAACCATTGCAAATGTAATAGTCTTATGCCAAAGTAGAAAAATGTAAAGATCAAAACAGCTCGAAAGGAAATAATAGCAGATCACAGAGAAAGGTTTAAAATACATCGTTGACCCAACAACAAATGAACAACAAATAAAAGATCACGTTATAAAATCTGATTATATTCTCACCACAGGAGAAGAAAATGACCACAGTAATACAAATATAGGACTGACCAGAGAATTAATAAAAAATTAATTACAATCGCAGCAACACAGTTGAAAAAGACAGCAAATAATTCAGAAAATACTGAGATGGATCAAAAACCTATAGTAAACCCTGCAAGCAGAAAACATTATAATAACAAAATCGAACAAAGATGGTACTGTTGTGCTAATGGAAACAAAAGCATACATCGAAAAAAGAGGAGTTAAGCACCAGAAATAATATTAAAAAATCGAAATCAAACCCAATAAACAGATATAAACACATCAAAAATGCACTCAGAAACATGGAGCATACATTTTGAAACAAGAAGAAAAAGAGATTTCTTCAAGAAAATCTTCAGGTACCTGAAGTGAGATACCAGCCCAACAGTAAATTTCAGAACAGGTCCCACATACCTAATAGAAAAACAAATGGAATCATAGCTCACCCAATACTACTAACTTGAAAATATGATAATAAGAAGTACCAGTTACCTAATAAAACACATAACAAATATAAAAACCCCATGCACAGCAAAAATGCTGCCCTTTTATGTAAAAATCACTTAGAGCTGCATCACTATTAATGGAACTATCATACCAATTGATGAAACCCAGTAAACACACTACCAGCTACATAATAAACAGAAAGATGAAACAAAATTGTTGCAATTAACAAAAAAAATTGTGTTGTAGATTATCATGGGTGCTAAATATAAGATGGAGGTTTACCCAAGGGTTCACCTATTTCAAGAGCACTAGCCAAATCTTCATGAATCATATTGAAAAACTGATATCTGAAGATGGAACAATATAGAAAATCTAGATCATGTACGGGTACTGGTACATAGATGATATAATATGCATGCCAGATAAACCCTAAAACAAAATATAACACTTACATAACAACATAGTATATATAACTAAATAAAGGTTACAACAGAAGAAGATTTAGAAAACAAACAAATATTCCAATATGTAAGTATAAGAAAATACAGCACACCACATATTTGACAAATATAAAGAACCTACAACAGACATAATAATAAATGCAGGCTAAAATCACCCACAGTGTCACAAACAAGCTGCAAACAGACCCAATAAGATTCCACTAAACATTTGTAATTAGCAAAATGTGATGTACACGTACAAGGGTTACACATATCAAAAATACAGCGCCCAAAAACGGATACAGAGAAACATTAGTAGGTAAACTTAACAGAATAATAAGGAAAGAAATGTGACTCAAACAAAACTACATTGCATCAACACATA
This sequence comes from Schistocerca piceifrons, assembly GCF_021461385.2. Classification (NCBI taxonomy): domain Eukaryota; kingdom Metazoa; phylum Arthropoda; class Insecta; order Orthoptera; family Acrididae; genus Schistocerca; species Schistocerca piceifrons. The sequence continues at coordinate 388,967,868 of NC_060140.1, read as the reverse complement.
CAAGCAGTACTATCACAATAGAATTGCATTCAGTAATCTACCACTACAAATTCACACACAAGATAGACAACATATTAAAACAAGGGCCTAAGAATTCCACTCGAACAATTAATTCAGTACAAAAATACATCACTAAATTAAAATCAAAACCAGACAGATACTAAGTATGTGGTATATGCCACCTTAGTTGCTGAATCTGTGGAAAAATTTGCCTCAATATAACCGGCAGGTCATTTGACACAGGACATGAAGAGCAAATTAGTGCATATAGAACAAATCATTCGATATTCGTGGGTTCTTCAAATAGGAACACCATTTACAAATCGCTATAGAAAAAGACATAAATATCACAAATACCAGTAAGGACAGCCAGCTCCTCAAAGAAAACTTCCATATGCTCAAAGGACTAACACACAATAAGCAGTTAATCAATGACCAAATAAATATTGGAGGATGGACACTGTATAAAGTAACTGGAAAATGACATAGATAAAAAATACTTCCCCTTTCTCATCCATCACACTTTCCAAACCTCTTTCACCCCTTCCTCATTTCATTTCACTTTTTCCTCCTCACTCTTTTTCTCTAACTCACTCTTCATCCCGCTATATCTCTGGTTAGCACTTTCTCTTCGCTTATCTTTGCCTCCTGTCTCCAACCGCCCTGCCCTCCCGCGCCACAAACACAACACTAGCTAGCAAAAAAAAAAGTGGTTCAAATGGCTCTGAGCACTGTGGGACTTAACATCTACGGTCATCAGTCCCCTAGAACATAGAACTACTTAAACCTAACTAGCCTAACGACAGCACACAACATCCAGTCATCACGACTAGCTAGCACTTAGATTTTCAGCACCATCACCACTTTATTACCGTTACACATTAAATAAATAAATAATAACACAATTTAATGGGTTAATAAATAAGTGACAAGAAAAGAATACTTTCAAAGCACATAGAAACTAGTAGTAAAGGTGGTGACCCTGCGCAAAACGCACGATACATATTTGGCCTAACACAAAAAGTGCATAGTTTGTTGTTCAAAGCAGTATGGGATTTGAACAGAATCAACAGTGACAAATTAAGGTATAACCCAAGATCTTACAAGCAGATGTCGTTTCCTGATGTGAGCGAAAAACCAAGCATGAAATGCCATAAGTAAAAGTCAGCATCTTCTGCAACGAACTGTTTTTCGATCTAGAAAGCAATTCAAACTACAAATGCATCTCGTTACAGGCCGCTGATGATGTTATATTTCAATATGACGTAACACATGTGGTAACTGAAAAAGTATCGTCTTAAAGTAGCAAAGACTGAATTAAAATACCCACAATAATTGTGATGCAACTACGGACAATGCGGGCACGCAAATGAAGAATTTAATGATACCTTGTTAAACGTTCCTTACCGGCCTAAACTATCAGTCCATGAAGATTCATCTTAATCTGTTTAAAACTGTTGAAACCATCAGATTTAATAACCGTTGTAAAAGTAAATATCCTACGCCGAAGTACATAAATGCGAAGATCAAAAACTGGTCGAAAGCAGATAACAGCATATCTTAGAAAAAAGTATAGAGCACAACGTTGACTCACCAGTAAATGAAAAACAAATAGATGACTACATTTTAAAATCTGCATATATTCTCACCGCAGTAATGCAAACATAGGGCTAACTAGTAACATGAATAAATGTGAAACAAAGCAAGTGACATTCTGCAGAAAGTAAAGAATGGTTTTAGAACACAAGGAAACTAGTGGTAAAGTTGGTAACACTACACAAATCACACAATACATATTTAGCAACAAGGATGCAAATAAACATCAGTAGTGCATTACAGTATTGTGTTTAGCATCAGGACTGCATATTTCTGTAAAGCAGTGTGGGATCAGACGAGGTAGAACATTGACAAACGAAGGCATAGCCCAAAAACTTGGAAGCTGACTGCATTTCGTGATGTGAGCGAAGAACGGGGCATGAAATACCGTTAGTAAAAATCAGAATCTTTTCTAACGAACTATTTCTCTATTGTTAATATTTTTCCTTACAGACCACGGATGATGATTTATTTAAATAAAACGAATCGAGTTTGTTGACAAAAACAAGCATGTTCTTGTGGTTGCAATGGCCGTGTTAAAATTCCTTCAATAACCGTAAAGCAACAAAGACAAATTGAGTTCTGCAATAAATTGAAGATGGTAATAGAGAATACTCTGTTCAAGGATCAGAAGAGGAGGTATACTTGGAAAGAAACGAAACACACGGGAAGGTTCCAGTTGGATTACATCATGCTCAGACAGAGATTCCGGAATGAGTTATTAGTTTGGAAAGCATTCTCAGGTGCAGATATAGACTCAGAGCACAATTTAATAATGATGAAGAGTACATTGCAGTTTAAGAGAATCGTCCGAAAGAACCAGTGTGGTAGGTAGCGGGATACTGAGGTACTGAGGAGTGACAAGATAGTTTGAAGTTCGCTAAGGATGTGAATAATGCGGTAGGGAGCAACAGAATAGACATGTGATTTGAAGAGGAGTGGTCATCTCTAAAAAGGGTAATCGCAGATGTTGGATAGACAAACTTAGGTACAAAGAAGGTAGCTGCGAGGAAACCATGGGTGGCAGATGAAATACTTCAATTGATTGACGAAAGAAACAAGTACAGAAATGTTCAAGGAAATGTAAGATTGACTTGGGAATATAGGAATCGCTTAGGAATGAAATAAGTACCAAATGCTTCGGGCCCAAGGCGAAACGGCTGCAGGAAAGATGTGTAAAAATCGAAAAATAAATGATTATCAGGAGGACTGACTCAGCATTTAGAGAAGAGTCAAAACAACCTTCGGTGAAATTAAAAGCAAGGGTGGTAACTTGAAGAGTAGAATGGGAATTCCACAAAGTACGAGAGTGAGCAGTGGAAAGCCTCTATGAGTATGTGGTCTTGTCTGAGGGCATGTTAGTGGAAGAAATTGTAGTCAATAGGAATGACTAACAGATCCAGCATGAGGATCAGATTTTAAAAGAGCTCTGGAAAATATATGGTCAAATTAGGCAGAAAGGATAAGCAACATTCCATCGAAATTTCTAGAATCCGCCAAGCGGATTGCGCGGCCCCTCCCACAGGCATGTATGTGTGTGTGTGTGTTGTTCTTAGCATCAATTAGTTTAAGTAGAGTGTAAGTCTAGGGACCGATGACGTCAGCAGTTTGGTCCATTGGCAATTCACACACATCTGAACACACCTTTCTAAAATCGGTAGAGGAAGTGGCAACCAGACAACTACTCAAGTTGTTATGTAGAATCTATGAGACTGGCGATGTACAATCAGACTTTCGGAAAAATATCATCTACACAATTCCGAAGACAACAAGGTGCGATAAGTGCGTAAAGTATCGCACAATCGGCTGAACAACTGCTAACAAGAATAATATACAGAAGAATGGAAAAAAATTAGGAATAGTTAAATGACGATCGGTTTGGCTTCAGGAAAGATAACGGCACCAGAGAGGCAGTCCTCACGTTGCGCGTGATAATGGGAACAATACTGAAGAAAAATCAAGACATGCTCCTAGCATTCGTCGATCCAGAAAAAGTATTCAGCAGTACAAAATGGAGTAAGCCATAGGGAAAGACGGGTAATATACAGTATCCGCTAGAACCAAGAGGGAACGGTAAGACTGGAAGACAATGAACGAAGTGGGCAAATTAAAAAGGCTGTAAGACAGAGTTGCGGTCTTTCGCTCATATTTTTCAGTCTCCTCATTCAAGAAGCAATGACGGTAATGAGAGAAACGTTCCAGAGTGGAATTAAAGCTCAAGGTGAAACGTATATCAATGGCAGGATCCGGTGATGAAACTGCGATCCTCAGTGAGTGTGAGGAAGAATTACAAGATCTGTGGGATGAAATTAACAGTCTGATGAGTACAGAATATGGAATAAACCGGGAGAGGACAAAAGTAATTACGTGCAGCAGAAATGAGGCTAGCGAGGAACTTAACTGCAGAATTGGGAATTACGAAGTAGACGAAGTTAGGAATTCGCTTCCTTGAAAGCAAAGTTACATATTATGGTCGTAGCAAGAATGACATAAGAAGCAATCTAGCACAGAAGAAGAGGACGTTCCTTGCCAAGAGAAGTCTGTTGTTATCAAATATTCACTTTAATTTGAGGAAGAAATTTCTGAGAATGTACGTTCGAAGCACAGTATTGTATGGTAGTGAACCATGAACTGTGGTAAAACTGGAACAGAAGAGTATCGAAGCGTTCAAGATGTGGTGCTACAGAAGAATGGTGAAACTCAGGTGGACTGATAATGTAAGGAATGAAGAGGTTCTATACAAAATTGGCGAAGATAGAGACTTATGGAAAACACTGAGAAGAAGAAGGAATAGGATGATAGGATATGTGTTAAAGCATCAGGGAAAATAGCCTCCATGGTCAGAGAGGGAACTGCAGAGGGTAAAAGCTGTAGGGGAACTAAGAGAAGGTAATACATATAACATCTAATGCGGACGCAGGGTGCTTCTCTCAGATGAAGAGGTTGTACATCTACATCTACATCTACATGATTACTCTGCAATTCACATTTAACTGCTTGGCAGAGGGTTCATCGAACCACAATCATAGTATCTCTCTACCATTCCACTCCCGAACATGGCGCGGGGAAAACGAACACCTAAACCTTTCTGTTCGAGCTCTGATTTCTCTTATTTTCTTTTGATGATCATTCCTACCTATGTAGGGTGGGCTCAACCAAATATTTTCGCATCCGGAAGAGAAAGTTGGTCACTGTAACTTCGTAAATAGATCTCGCCGCGACGAAAAACGTCTTTGCTTTAATAACTTCCATCCCAACTCGCGTATCATATCTGCCACATTCTCTCCCCTATTACGTGATAATACAAAACGAGCTGGCCATTTTTGCACCCTTTCGATGTCGAGGTTACTGCAGAAGAGGAATTCGTGGTGGGCTGTATCAAATAAGACTGATGACTCAAAAATATTATTTGTGGCTTGAGGTCCTGCGTTGGAACTCACGATTGGATTTGAAATAAAATCTTTGGCTCGAAAATAATAACTTGTGGGCCAACCAAGAACTGGGCAAATCAGATCCTTCTTTCAACTAAAGTTCATAAATTTTATTTGGAGTACTTTTGGACTGCAGCATTATATGAATGCAAGCAGGTGGAGTCAACATAATTGATTTACCTAGACGGCACTGTAGCTGAGAGCTGGCCACCGTCTGCCAACATGCACGCGTGGCCGATGTGCTGACTGCGTGCAGGCCGTTACTCGACTTTCCTCGGTCAGTCTCGGAAGTACTCGGTACAGCGCGTCATTTCACGAAGTAATGCGATGCGGCACTGTTTCTTTCGGAGCACGGTGTGGTATTTTTCGAAATGCCAGGACTGTATATTCCTCGCTATATGATTGTGGTGTAAAGGAAGTATGAAGGAAATATGGTTGCTGCAATGACACATACACTCAAAAAGAGGCAGTCCAGCAACGTGTTGTTGCGAGCATTTAAAAATGATTAAGAGTTACAGTGCTTTTTCGAACAGAAGGATAGGAAAATTCTCAGTGTCTATTATACAGTCACATAATCGCCAGGCACCACAAATAAGCTAGAGAATGGCAGTACACCATAATGCACAAGGTATTTAAAGACTTGTGGATCGTGTATTTAAATGAGGGACCTAGAAACGATGGAGAGGCTTCGTCCGCCGTAGCCCTCAGTGGTTCACAACACCACAACAGGCCACAGCAGTCCACCCACCCCACCGCCGCCCACACCAAAGACAGTGTTATGTTTGCATGGTACAGTAATTATGGTGTTTTCGTATGTGGAGACATTGTTTTGGGAGCAATCGCAGACATAGTGTAGCTGAGACAGAATAAGGGTAACCAGACCGCATTCGCCGAGGTAGCTGGAAAACCGCCATAAAAACCATCCACAAGCTGGCCGGTACACCGGACCTCAACATTAATCCGCCGGGCGGATTCGTGCCGGGAACCGGCACGCCTTCCCTTTCAGGATGCAGCGCGTTAGACAGCGGGGCTAGCTGGGAGGGCTTTAAAGATTTAGTTGGCGACGAAACAGGAAACAGGTTGGCGCACCTTCAAAAGTGCAGTGCTGCACAGCAAGCCGAACTCAACGTAACATACGAAAATCATTGTTTGTGCTGCTTGTATTTGTACCTACTTGCTCGTAGAAATGCAATGTGTTTACTGTGGTGTCACCGCCAGACACCACACTTGCTAGGTGGTAGCCTTTAAATCGGCCGCGGTCCGTTAGTATATGTCGGACCCACGTGTCGCCACTATCAGTGATTGCAGACCGAGCGCCGCCACACGGCAGGTCTAGAGACACTTCCTAGCACTCGCCCCAGTTGTACAGCCGACTTTGCCAGCGATGGTTCACTGACAAATTACGCTCTCATTTGCCGAGACGATAGTTAGCATAGCCTTCAGCTATGTCATTTGCTACGACCTAGCAAGGTGCCATTATCAATTGCTATTTATCTTGTGATGCATGTACTGTCAGACCGATGTTCCCCAAGTATGGATTAAAGTTAAGTATTCGAACAGCTACGTACTTTATTTGAAAGACTCAAATCCTTTAACTGTTCCAGACCTCACGCCAGCCTGTGTGAGCTTAAACACGTGCCTTTCGGCTTCACCTCCTAGTGGCTTGGCTGTCTTGCCAAGTCACAACAAATGACAACGAGGATTTTGCGTTCGTTTTGATCTTGCCTAAATTACTTGTGTCATGGCTTCGCCACAATCTCCAGATGTACTGTCTGAATTTTATCGCTTGCAGAATCAGCAGACGCAGGCCTTATTGGATGCACTTGGACAGCTCGTCCAGAGTCAACGTGCAATGCAAAACGATGCGGCAGCCGCCGCTTCACCACCCACGCACCCCCAACACGCAGTTGCACAACCTTTTCGTCCTTTTGATGCAGCAATGGAAAGCTGGACGGAGTAGTCACGCCAATTTGGATTCCATCTCTCCGCCTACAGAATTCAAGGTAATGAGCGGCAGCCTTTTCTCCTTTCCGCCGTAGGCGTCCACACGTACCGTGTGTTAGTGAAATTATTTCCCCGACGCGACGTAGCAACTCTGTCCTACGAAGAAATTTTGTCTGCATTAGATGTATATTTCAAAGAATCAGTCAATGTCGTTGCCAAATGGTATACGTTCTTTGGTACAAAACATACAGCCGGTCAGACTAATAGGGAGTGGGTTGCAACTTTGCAAGGCATTACTAGGGATTTTGCTTTTGAGTGTCAATGTGGCCTCCCTTATTCAGATACTATGGTTCGTGATGCAATTGCACAGAACGTTTCTGATGTTCGTATATGGGAACAGATTTTGAAACTAGGCAATCCCTCCCTTCAACAAGTGATGGACATATTGGATCGGCAAGACACACTTGACTTTGCTCAGGAATCATTTGAAACTTCACCAGCCGTGCGTCACATTAACCGGCCCGCCGGGCGAGCTACACGGAACAATAAACAGCCCTCGCGCCCGTCCGCGCCACTGCCGCCAAGCTCTCCGCCACGTGTGCCGCGCAAGCAAGCAAATGCAGTGCTAAAATCATGCCTGCGGTGTGCTACTAGACATTCGCATGAGAACTGCCCATCACGCCAGGCTATTTGCTTTTTCTGTAATAAAGAAAGGACATGTTCAAAGTGTTTGCCAGAAAAAGCTCCGATCGGAAGCTCAAAACCATTCCAGGCCCTTTGCTTCGGGCCGGAATCGGAATCGAACCAAGAATACTCAGGCTCGTGAACCTTCGCCCATGGAAATTCATGTAGTTCATTCCACTCTGCCCAGTACCACTCTCTCTAACAGTGACTGTGTTCGTCCCACAAAAAATGTGCGTCGACATCGACGGACATCCCGTCAAGTCGCATGTGATTCTGTATCAGTGTCTGTTCATGTTGCACGAGACAGTCGCTCTTGTCGTCAACAGGACAATAAACTTTTAGTAGACTTGGACATTACTGGCAATGTGATACCTTCCAGCTCGATACCGGAGCTGCAGTTTCACTGATCAATCACGACACGTACAAACAGCTGGGCACACCTCCGTTGTGTGCCGCAAATGTTAAGTAGTTATTCAGGACAAGCGATCCCTGTGTTCGGACAGTGCAGCCTTCTTGCAACATACACTCCTGGAAATTGAAATAAGAACACCGTGAATTCATTGTCCCAGGAAGGGGAAACTTTATTGACACATTCCTGGGGTCAGATACATCACATGATCACACTGACAGAACCACAGGCACACAGACACAGGCAACAGAGCATGCACAATGTTGGCACTAGTACAGTGTATATCCACCTTTCGCAGCAATGCAGGCTGCTATTCTCCCATGGAGACGATCGTAGAGATGCTGGATGTAGTCCTGTGGAACGGCTTGCCATGCCATTTCCACCTGGCGCCTCAGTTGGACCAGCGTTCGTGCTGGACGTGCAGACCGCGTGAGACGACGCTTCATCCAGTCCCAAACATGCTCAATTGGGGACAGATCCGGAGATCTTGCTGGCCAGGGTAGTTGACTTACACCTTCTAGAGCACGTTGGGTGGCACGGGATACATGCGGACGTGCATTGTCCTGTTGGAACAGCAAGTTCCCTCGCCGGTCTAGGAATGGTAGAACGATGGGTTCGATGACGGTTTGGATGTACTGTGCACTATTCAGTGTCCCCTCGACGATCACCAGTGGTGTACGGCCAGTGTAGGAGATCGCTCCCCACACCATGATGCCGGGTGTTGGCCCTGTGTGCCTCGGTCGTATGCAGTCCTGATTGTGGCGCTCACCTGCACGGCGCCAAACACGCATACGACCATCATTGGCACCAAGGCAGAAGCGACTCTCATCGCTGAAGACGACATGTCTCCATTCGTCCCTCCATTCGCGCCTGTCGCGACACCACTGGAGGCGGGCTGCACGATGTTGGGGCGTGAGCGGAAGACGGCCTAACGGTGTGCAGGACCGTAGCCCAGCTTCATGGAGACGGTTTCGAATGGTCCTCGCCGATACCCCAGGAGCAACAGTGTCCCTAATTTGCTGGGAAGTGGCGGTGCGGTCCCCTACGGCACTGCGTAGGATCCTACCTACGGTCTTGGCGTGCATCCGCGCGTCGCTGCGGTCCGGTCCCAGGTCGACTGGCACGTGCACCTTCCGCCGACCACTGGCGACAACATCGATGTACTGTGGAGACCTCACGCCCCACGTGTTGAGCAATTCGGCGGTACGTCCACCCGGCCTCCCGCATGCCCACTATACGCCCTCGCTCAAAGTCCGTCAACTGCACATACGGTTCACGTCCACGCTGTCGCGGCATGCTACCAGTGTTAAAGACTGCGCTGGTGCTCCGTATGCCACGGCAAACTGGCTGACACTGACGGCGGCGGTGCACAAATGCTGCGCAGCTAGCGCCATTCGACGGCCAACACCGCGGTTCCTGGTGTGTCCGCTGTGCCGTGCGTGTGATCATTGCTTGTACAGCCCTCTCGCAGTGTCCGGAGCAAGTATGGTGGGTCTGACACACCGGTGTCAATGTGTTCTTTTTTCCATTTCCAGGAGTGTACAAGGGACAAACAAAACTTGTGTCATTGTACGTCCTTCATTCTTCTTCTGCAGTGAACTTGTTTGGTTTAGATTTGTTTCAGTTGTTTAACTTGTCTATAGCAAATTAGGTCCTATCAGTGAACCAGACTGTGCCTTCAGACAGTGTTTCTCGTCTATGTGAAGAGTTTGCAGACATTTTTGCACTGGGCCTTGGTTGCACTAAGGACAAAAAAGCACATTTGGAACTGAAAGTAAACATGCAAGCAAAATTTTTCAGAGCGCGCAATGTTCCCCACGCATTGCGTGATGAGGTCGCAAGAACATTGCACGATTTGGAATCACAAGGTGTGATTGAACGTGTGCAGGTTTCTCTCTGGGCATCACCCTTAGTAATTTTGCCAAAACCTTCTGGAAAATTGAGACTTTGTGTGGACTTCAAGGCAACAGTGAATCCACAACTAGTGATTGCAACTTTTCCTTTACCCCGCCCGGAAGGTCTTTTTGACAAACTGTGCCCAGGTAAATATTTTTCGAAGTTGGACCTAGCAGATGCGTACTTGCAAATACCGGTGGACGAAGGCTCCCAGCGCGTTTTGGTGGTTAACACGCATCTTGGTTTGTATCGATTCAAACGACTGCCATTCGGGTGTGCACCCGCCCCTGCATTGTTTCAGCAATATCTACAAACTGTTTGTGCGTCGCTCCCTACTGCAGCAAACTATCTGGACGATATTGTGATCTCCGGAAAGACGGAAGAAGAACATTTAGCCAATCTCAGAACATTATTTCAGGTCTTGCGACAAAATGGTCTTCACTTGCGGAAGGACAAATGTGTGTTTTTTGCTCGTGACTTACCCTATCTGGGCTATATACTCAATGCCCAAGGCATACATACCAGTCCAGAGCACCTCCGTGCCATACAAGACTTGCCTTCGCCGCAGAATTTGAAGCAGCTACAGAGTGTGCTGGGAAAAATCAATTACTATCATAAATATGTGCGCCACGCCTCTTCCATTTCAGCTCCGCTTTATCGCTTACGCCGTAAAGGTGTTCCGTTCGTCTGGACGACGGAATGCGAACGCGCCTTTCGCCAGTTGAAATCGGCGTTGCTTTCCAATACTTGCCTTACGCCATTCGATCCCCGGAAGCCCCTTTTGATGATGGTGGATGCATCGGATTTCGGGATCGGTGCTGTGCTTGCGCACAAAGATGGTTGGCACGATCGCCATATTGCCTTTGCGTCCAAATTGCTCCCGTCTGCGCAAAGAAATTATTCACAGATCGAGAAAGAAGCACTGGCTCTCGTATTTGGTGTTACTAAGTTTCACGATTTCTTGTATGGTCGTCACTTTACCATCATCACAGACCACAAACCTTTGACATCCCTTTTTCATCCGAACAAGCCTGTACCTCCACGTACAGCGCAGAAATTCATTCGCTGATCTATTTTCCTCTCGCAGTACCGCTACGATATCTTGTATCAGTCCACTCTTAAGCACGGAAACGCCGATGCGTTGTCCCGTTTGCCTGTTGCTGAGGATAGAGCATTCGATTCTTCCGAATTTGCTTGCATGTTCATTGATTCGGAATCCGATGACGTGGTCGAATCGTTTCCTATTGATTTTCGTCGTGTAGCTAGAGCCACAGCTGCTGACCCTGTCCTTGATACCGTTTTGCGTTTTGTTGCTACGCAATGGCCTTTGTCAAAGTCACGGATCGAGGATCCGTTGGTTCGCCGATTTTTTGCTCACAAGGAGAGACATTTTGTACGACGTGGTGTTTTCCTGTTGCGTTCTGATAATGATCAGTCCAGGGTCGTGGTCCCACGTTCGTTACAGTCCTCTGTCTTATGGCTTCTTCACCAAGGACATTGGGGTATAGTGCGAACGAAACAACTTGCTCGTCAGCACTGTACTTGGTTCGGAATCGATGCTGCGATTACGAATATGTGCTCTTCTTGCATGGCTTGTGCCGAACAACAATCCGCACCACCACGGAAATTCTTTGCATGGCCGAAAGCCACTTCCCCTTGGCAACGCTTACACACCGATTTTGCTGGTGCCTTCTGGAATGCTCGATGGTTGATTGTTGTCGATTCCTTCAGTAATTTTCCTTTTGTTGTCCGGATGTCTTCCTCGACGTCTTCTGCCACCATCCAAGCGTTATCGGCTATCTTTTGCATTGAAGGTCTGCCACAGACTATTGTTTCCGATAATGGCCCAGAATTCATGTCGGCAGAATTTCAGTCATTCTGCAAGGCCAATGGTATTCAACATCTGACGTCCGCGCAGTTTTCGCCGCAGTCAAACGGTGCCGCTGAACGATTGGTCAGGACTTTCAAGTCCCAGACGTTGAAGTTGAAAGAGTCTCATTATCGGGGGGACGCCTTATTGCTCTTTTTGTCCATGTATCGCTCTCAGCCCCGAGAGGGTCGCTCGCCAGCTGAGTTGCTCCACGGTCGTCCTCATCGAACCTTGATGTCTTTGCTACATCCGCCGCATCAGGTTCCTGTGCAGCTGCACACACCTGCTTTTGCCCCAGGCGACGTTGTATACTATAGCAACTATCGAGGTTCACGGAGTTGGCTCGCAGGGCGCATTCTTCGCTGCCTCGGCCGCGCTATGTATCTGGTTTTGGGGGCCTCTGGTGAGGTGCGTCGGCATCTCAATCAGCCGCGCCTCTGTCGTCGCACGGGTTCTGCCGCTCCCCGTCTGCTTTCAGCGACGGTGCCGTCCGGTCAGCGCCCTGGGGACCCATCTACTGGCTCGCCTCGTCCCCAGGTGTTACCGACGCTGCCTTCCATTTTGCTCCATGGCGACGCGCCGCCGCCTGTTATCCCGCAGCGACGCCCGCAGTGGACGCGTCGCTGCAACCGCCGGGCGCCTCCCTGGGTCACGCGCCGCCGATCGCTTCTCGTGACCAGCTGTCCTCCGACACGGAACTCTTGCCCGCTCCGGGCCACATGGCGTCTTCGCCCGTCGGGTGCCCCGACGCGATGGAGGTCGACCCTTCGGCCTGTCCTGTCTCTTTACGGGCGCATACATCGGATGTTGGCGTGCACCCTAGACTAGGTTTTCAGGCGTTTGCTAGCTCCCCTCGGACCGAATGGAAGGGTGCGGTTGGCACAGCCTCGCCTGTTGTTACGCTCCCCACCTCGTCGCATACGTCAACATGGGGTCCTCCCCACGGCGGGCGGAAGCCTTATAACACAACCGTACGCCGATTTGCGGGGGAGGAATGTGGTGTCACCGCCAGACGCCACACTTGCTAGGTGGTAGCCTTTAAATCGGCCGCGGTCCGTTAGTATACGTCGGACCCGCGTGTCGCCACTATCAGTGATTGCAGACCGAGCGCCGCCACACGGCAGGCCTAGAGACACTTCCTAGCACTCGCCCCAGTTGTACAGCCGACTTTGCTAGCGATGGTTCACTGACGAGTTACGCTCTCATTTGCCGAGACGATAGTTAGCATAGCCTTCAGCTACGTCATTTGCTACGACCTAGCAAGGCGCCATTATCAATTGCTATTTATCTTGTGATGCATGTACCGTCAGACTGATGTTCACCAATTCTGGATTAAAGTTAAGTATTCCAACAGCTACGTACTTTATCTGCTAGACTCAAATCCTTTAACTGTTCCAGACCTCACGCCAGCCTGCGTGAGCTTAAACGTGTGCCTTTCGGCTTCACCTCATAGTGGCTTGGCTGTCTTGCCAAGTCACAACATTTACAGTCAGTTCTAAAGTTTCTTGTTTTTAGCGGGCAACCAACTGTAGAAGCCCATCATTAAAACCAAGCTATAAGATAGAACTCAAAACTGTCAGATCTAATAAACCTTTTACCCATGACGAGTTCATTACAGAGTGCACTGTCGAAGCCGGCCAGAGTGGCCAAGAGGTTCTAGGCGCTACAGTCTGGAACCGCGTGACCGCTACGGTTGTAGGTTCGAATCCTGCCTCGGGCATGGATGTGTGTGATGTCTTTAGGTTAACTAGGTTTAAGTAGTTCTAAGTTCTGGGGGACTGATGACCACAGAAGTTAAGTCCCACAGCGCTCAGAGCCATTTTTTTTTTTTTTTTGCACTGTTGAAGCAGTGGAATTCGTGGCGCCATTGGAGGACAGAAGTTTTCCGAAATTATCCTTTCGCGACAAACAAGAACTAGCCACATAGCTGGCGTGGTATCAGATGTCTACAGGCAGTAGATGGTGTCGGAAGTTCCATGCGGCTTTTCGCAGATGATGCTGTAGTATACAGAGAAGTTGTAGCATTAGAAAATTGCAGCGAATTGCAGGAAGATCTGCAGCGGATTGGCACTTGGTGCAGGGAGTGGAAATGACCCTTAACATAGGCAAATGTAATGTATTGCGAATACATAGAAAGAAGGATCATTTATTGTACGATTATATGATAGTGGAACAAACACTGGTAGCAGTTACTTCTGTAAAATATCTGGGAGTATGCGTGCGGAATGATTTGAAGTTGAATGATCATATAAAATTAATTGTTGGTAAGGCGGGTACCAGGTTGAGATTCACTGGGAGAGTCCTTAGAAAATGTAGTCCAACAGCAAAGGAGGTGGCTTACAAAACAATTGTTCGATCTATACATGAGTATTGCTCATCAGTGTGGGATCCGTACCAGGTCGGTTTGACAGAGGAGATAGAGAAGATCCTAAGACTAGCGGCGCGTTTCGTCACAGGGTTATTTGGTAAGCGTGATAGCGTTACGGAGATTTTTAGCAAACTCAAGTGGCAGACTCTGCAAGTGAGGCGCTCTGCATCGCTATGTAGCTTCCCGTCCAGGTTTCGAGATTGTGCGTTCCTGGATGAGGTATCGAATATATTGCTTCCCCCTACTTATACCTCCCGAGGAAATCACGAACGTAAAATTAGAGAGATTCGAGTGCGCACGGAGGCTTTCCGGCAGTCGTTCTTCCCGCGGACCATAAGCGACTGGAACAGGAAAGGGAGGTAATGACAGTGGCACGTAAAGTGCCCTCCGCCATACCTCGTTGGGTGGCTTGAGGAATATAAATGTAGATGTAGATGAATTGAGAATTCCAACATGTTCATTGCATTCTCTATTGCTCTGGACGAATCGGTCGACAATGCGAACACGAATCAACTCGTGATTTACACTGAGGAGCCAAAACATTATGACCACCTGCCTAATAGCTTGTTGGGCTATCTCTCGAAGTCAGTACAACACTGATTCCACGCATCACGGATCCGTCACTTTGTTGGTAGGTTTGTGGAGGTTGTGGCACCAGATTTCTACGAATAAGTCATGTAATTTCCGTAAACAACGGGTGCTGATTTGTGGGCACGGCGTTGGTGCCTGATGGTGACCCAGATGGGTTACACTAGATTCACGTCAGGCGAATTTGGTGGCCAAGATATCAACGTGAGTTCACTATCATGTTCGTCAAAACACTGTAGCACTGTTCTGGCTTTGAGACACGGACAATTATCTTGCTCAAAGATGACGTCACCGTCGGGGAAGACATTAAGCGTGAAGTGATGCAGATGGCCAGCAGCTGTCAACTTGTCTTCGGTTATTACCATAGGTCCCATGTGAGCATAGCAGAATGTGTCCCACAGCATAAAATTGCTCCCACCAGCCTGCATCTCATGGCGGGGTGCACGTTTCAAACGGCCGTTCCCATGGGGGACGGCATTTGTGGAGACGACCATCGACCCGGTGTGTCAAAAATGAGATGCAGCCAATGAGGCGACAGTTTTCCATTGATCCAGGATCCTTCCGACATTCCTGAAGCCACTCCAGTCGTAATTGACAATGTCGTTGAGCCAACACATGAACAAATAGGGCTCCATGTTCAACAATGTACGGTGAACGGTGTGCTCCGAAATCATTATGCGTGCACCAGCATTGTGCTCTTTCGGCAGAGATGCCACAAGATCGCCATCTATCCTGCTTTACAGAGCAGGCTAGCTTGCGAATCCCACGGAAGAGTCGTGGACGTCCATCCATTTATCGCCAGGTGGTAGCTTCACTGTCATTCTACCACTTTTTATGGATACTCACTACAGTAGCACGTGAGCATTCGACCAGCTACGCCGTTTTCGAGATACTCTTTCACAGACTCGAGGTAATAACAATATCATCTTTGTCAAAGTCGCGTATGTCAGTACATTTCCCAATTTGCGGCCTGTATCGTCGCTGAGCCGAAAGAACATTAGAACAACTGACGATTCAAATGGTTCAAATAGCTCTGAGCACTATGGGACTTAACATCTATGGTCATCAGTCCCCTAGAACTTAGAACTACTTAAACCTAACTACCCTAAGGACATCACACACATCCATGCCCCGAGGCAGGATTCGAACCTGCGACGGCAGCAGTACGCGGCTCCGGACTGAGCGCCTAGAACCGCTAGACCACCGCGGCCGGCAACTACTGACGGCCCTGGGAGAGCCAGTCCTGACAAAACTCTACCATCTGGCGAGCAAGATGTATGAGACAGACAAAGTACCCTCAGACTTCAAGAAGAATATAATAATTCCATTCCCAAAGATAGCAGGTGTTGACAGATGTGAAAATTACCGAACTATCAGTTTAATAAGTCACAGCTGAGACACTTAAAGTAGTAAAGGAGTTTTGCTATTTGTGGAGCAAAATAACTGATGATGGTCGAAGTAGAGAGGATATAAAATGTAGACTGGCAATGGCAAAGAAAGCGTTTCTGAATAAGGGAAATTAACCTCGAGTATAGATTTAAGTGTCAGGAAGTCGTTTCCGAAAGTATTTGTATGGAGTGTAGCCATGTAAGGACGATAAATAGTTTGGACAAGAAGAGAATAGAAGCTTTCGAAATGTGAAGCTACAGAAGAATGCTGAAGATTAGATGGGTAGATCACATAACCAATGAGGACGTATTGAAGAGAATTGGGGAGAAGAGGAATTTGTGACACAACTTGACGAGAAGAAGGGACCGGTTGGTAGGACATGTTCTGAGGCATCAAGGGGGCACAAATTTAGCATTGGAGGGCAGCGTGGAGGGTAAAACTCGTAGAGGGCGACCAAGAGATGAATACACTAAGCAGATTCAGAAGGATGTAGGTTGCAGTAGGTACTAGGAGATGAAGAAACTTGCACAGGATAGGGTAGCATGGAGAGCTGCATCAAACCAGTCTTAGGACTGAAGACCACAACAACAACATCGTCGCTAGAATGATTTCACATCCATCTTTTATCCACTTACATACTTTCCATATTGTGTCACATTCCAACAGTGCAACCAGGCGACATCCCACCTCACGGTGGGCAGTAGTCATAATGTTTTGGGTTAACAGTGCACGTTCGTGAAGTCACAACAGTTTACACGTGACAGAAGAACTGTTAGATCTGGTGCCAATGAAAGACAAAACGGGAAGTATCGATTAGCTGAAAACGACTGAAGAGGCAGTTGAACCCGTTAGCCTGAATTGGTCTCAGTTACCACCGATGGAGCGCCTGCGATGGGATGGGCACAAAATGGGCTTTTAGCATTGCTGCAAAACACAGTATAAAGACCAACAAACGATTCGTACAGAATTCATTGTTTCGTACATCAAGGAGCACTTTGTGCTAAATTTGCTGGGATGGAGTATGTCATGAAACTGGTGGCCCGAACAGAAAATTATCTTAAGTCACATAGGTCTTTATAACGGTTATAACGGTTTTTAAAGGAACTGCGGTAACAAACTGGAGACATTATCTACTACTGCGAAGTACGTTGATTAAGTCGAGGGGCATGCCTGGAACGAGTTTGTTCAATTTATGAATGGAAAAGAAAGGCAGAAAACATCGTTGTTCAATTTACGAAGGGAAAAGAAAGGCAGAAAAGAACGTTAGAAGATTCGGAATGGGAACGAGTTTGTTCAATTTATGAAGGGAAAAGAAAGGCAGAAAACAACGTTAGAAGATTCAGAATGGGAACGAGTTTGTTCAATTTATGAAGGGAAAAGAAAGGCAGAAAACATCGTTGTTCAATTTATGAAGGGAAAAGAAAGACAGAAAAGAACGTTAGAAGATTCGGAATGGGAACGAGTTTGTTCAATTTATGAAGGGAAAAGAAAGGCAGAAAACAACGTTAGAAGATTCAGAATGGGAACGAGTTTGTTCAATTTATGAATGGAAAAGAAAGGCAGAAAACAACGTTAGAACATTCGGAATGGATTGGGGACCTCGCATGTTTAGTTAACTTGATTCCACGCTTCAACGTCCTCAGTATTGTGAACTCTTTAAGTGTTCGCTAGAAGCAATTAATATCTGATTTAAAACGACAAAGGTGGATGCATTTAAAACCAAAATCCCACTGTCGCAGGAACAACTTCTGATAAAGGTGCAAACTCCGCCATATTTTAATTTATTATTTTTATTGATGTCTGCTCTTTTAACAGCAGAGAGTAACAGTATAACGCCGCTCTTTATGATAGACAGCTTAAGTTTTTCGAATTTCATGATAGTAGCATAACATGAAGCCAAGACGCATGACAGCCAGCCACTTATCCGGGCGTAACTGTTCTGCCTTCTAAGCGACGCGCATGCATTTCCGCCACTGTTGCCACTCGGACAACAAAGCAGGATGGTGTGGGTAGCGAGTAGTCAACAAGAGAGAGAGAAACCAACGTGTCAAAGCACCGCCCACGTGCCGAATTCCTGGCCACACCTGAATGTCGCTTAAAATTTCGAATGAAATTATTTTCTTTGACTATTAACTGTGAAACAGCATTGCAAGCTGGCAGGCAATGCACACAGGACTTCACTAATACCCCACTAAATAATGGAAAAGTTCGTTTCCTACTATTATAACTTATCTTAGCACAGACACCTAGCGAAAACGTAAGAGTTCACAATACAAAATTCTTCACAAAAACGTCAATGACGTCAATGTCCCACACTGACTTCTCTCGCAAAGTTATCTCGACTATGCGGCTGTATATCGCTCACAAACTACAAATAGTAACAACAACTATTCTGTACTGTCCTTACACAAAGTCTTTGCTAACCCTCCCCTCTCTCCTGGACGGAGTGTCCTCTCTCATCCCCAAACAACAGTCATCTAACCCTTCCATCTAACATGTACTCCCCCTACACAACTATCTAGCCTGTTGTTGGCTGCTGCTTTTTATTACTTCCCTTCCAGTCATGTACACAAAGTAATGTACAATTTTCGAGACTATTCGTTGATTTACATTAATGAAGTCTTTTATGAATTATGCTAAAATACATGATAGTTTGATGTTGTACAACGTATAAATATTCAGTTACTTCTTATATAATGTTAAAACTGTAAACATCGCTAAGTTAGTCTTTTCATATCCAGTAAATTAAATGACTGTAAAACTATAGACATAACTTACTACCAATATATAATGCATGGTGCAACTGTACTTACTTTCAGTTCATTGACGACATAATAAAATTGGTATCTTGTACAAACTGTTGGCTCTCTAATAGGCTACAAATTTACGCAATAATTTTGCTCAGGGACTACTTCTACTTAGTGGATGTAGGATAGAGGTAATGAGATTCCCAAATTTGCGTGCCCTGGAATAAAACCGTATGTTATTCACTGCATCTGATCAAAATTTCGATCTTGCTGTGGGTAATTTGGAATCTTAAGCCTTCACTACACACCACCAATATGTCCTTGTGTGCGTTTCCCTTCACACGTTGTCCACACTCGAGGTCGGCAGAAATAAAAGACCGTGGCAGCATATCTTCACTGTTTGCCGCTAAAGCACTCCTCATTTCAGCTTAGCACCTCAGACAGCACCCGCCCAGCTAGCCTTGCAGTCTAACGCGCTGCTTTCCGAAAGGGAAGGCGTGCCAGTCCCCGGCACGAATCTGCCTGGCGGATGTGTCGAGGTCCGGTGTGCTGGCCAGCCTGTGGATGGTTTTTAAGGCGGTTTTCCATGTGCCTCGGCGAAGGCGGGCTGGGTCTCTTTACTCCACATCAGTTACACTATGTCGGGGATTGCTGCGCAAACACTGTCTTCACGTACATGTACATCATAACTACTCTACCATGCAAACATAATAGTGGTGAGGTGGGTGGACTGCTGTGGCCTGTTGTGGGGTTGTGAACCACTGAGGGCTACAGCGGGATGAAGCCTCTCCGTCGTTTCTAGGTCCCCAGTTCAATGCACAACACAACTGAGACAGCACCAAGCCATTCCTGTTTCCATTCATATACTTGCAGAAAAGTTAACATAAGTGCCTTCTAGTTGGACTGAGCTCCCAGAGCTAAGTGAGCCTGAGATAACGTCTGTGCACAACTCCCTTTGCTGGAATTTTACTATTTCACAAGTTTTACTGATAATTTACAATATTTTTAGGAAGCCTTTGTACTTTTTCTTTCAGTTTAGAATGTTTACACTTTGAAGTTGTAAAGAAGAATACTGTATCATACGTAAATCCTAAATGACCACACAATCTGTACTGGCAAGCTAGATCCGCCACTGACAAGAAAATATAACAATCGGTTAAAGATATGAACGCTACACTGCTGTTTGTGATGATTGCCCCACAGCGTCACACTGGTAACTGGATAATTATGTGTTCACAGTTTAGTGTTGCATTCAGTGAGAAGACGCTGAAAATAACTACATAAGTAACTAAGGCGTTTATAAGCAGCAAAAAACACAAATTTTCAGCTGCAAACTAAGATCAATTTTTAAAAGCCTTCCATGTATAGAACAAAAAAGCACTTAAATCGCAATTAATTAAATATGTATCAATATCAAATGTTACCACTAAGACAAATCAACGTTTTCTCTTATCAGAGGGTGACTGTAGTGTGCTGAGATTGGTCTTTCAACTGTTTTGTTCACTGCGGATCTGATGATTCAGAAGTAAATATTCATAATGTAGAGTCATAAATCACCATTTTCGTTCGAGTTACAAATAATTATATGAAAAGCGATTTGCATTCCCATACCTGCTAATAACCAACAAAACCGTGTTTTTAAAGAGGTTCCTGTTCGTAACGATGCTTCTGATGTCCATGCGTGGAGTCCTCTGCTCAGACAGGTAAGCAAGCCTCATCCACGTGTCACAAGGCAGGGGCTTTCCATTTGTTACTGCTACACTCTCCAGGACCTTGAGAGCTTCCTCTGGTCGCCCTTTACCGAGCAGCCATCTGGGAGATTCTGGCAAATACCTACGGAACATAAGAAGATATCAGGCTGCACAGCCCACCTCTTCCATAAAATTGCAACAACGCTTATGCATACCCTTACGATGTCAGTAATCTCCAACCCTATCTCATAAGTGAGAAATAAGAGAGGAATCTAGCTTGAATAAAGCTCCTAAGACAAACATGCACTTTAATAACTTGAATGAATCATTCAGTTTTTATCTCAGCACTTTTCACTTGCCTAATCGAAGAAAATGCATATACTGGTACCATTATTGTTACTAATATTATGTAGGAGTACAGCAGAGGAATTAATAAAAATTCTGTCATGGTATCAGAAGGAAGGAAGGAACATTAGCGTTAAAAGTCCCCTCGACAGCGAAGTTGTCAGAGCTGGAGAACGAACTCAGGTCACGAAAGCACGGTGAAGGAAGTCAGCTGTGCCGTTTTTAATGCAACCTGCCCGACATTTGCCGGGAGCGATTTAGGGAAATCACGAGAAACCTAAATCTGGATGGCCGGGTGCGAATTCGAACCGACATCCTTCCGAGTTTTGTGTGCGAAACACAGCGCCACCTCGCTCAGTACGAGTATTAAAACCCAAGAATCAGAACTAGAAAAATAATGAGCTAATTAGCATAACCTATGAAAAGACAACGGAAGTGACTGACAACAGCGAGTCGTTCAAGATGTAAGCTCAAGGTTACACTCGAGTGGGGGGAGGGAGGGGGGGGGCGGGGGGGGGGGGGGGGGTCGGCTAGAATGAAAGAAAAATAACAGCAGAAGAGCAAAAGTAAAGTAGAGGTGGGGAAGAAACAACATTAGCAATAAAAACACGAAGGAAAAGTAAAATGTGATGTAATAAAGGGAGGAGCTATATTAAATAATTACAGATGACTGCATGAGACATGTAGTGAGAAAACAAAAAGCGTGGGATACATCCCAATATCGTGACGGACCTCCTTTTGCCTTGCGTATTACGGCGGCTCGACGTCGCATGGACTCAAGAAGTCGTTAGAAGTCCCCTGCAGAAATATTGACCCATGTGCCCTCTATATCCATCCATAACTGCAAAAGTGATGATGATGATGTTTGGTTTGTGGGGCGCTCGACTGCGCGCTTATCGGCGCCCGTACAAATTCCCAACCTTTCTCAGGCCAACCTCGCCACTTTTCAAGAATGACGATAAAATGATGAGGGCAACACAAACACCCAGTCATCTCGAGGCGGGTGAAAATCCCTGACCCCGCCGGGAATCGAACCCGGGACCCCATGCTCGGGAAGCGAGAACGCCACCCGAGACCACGAGCTGCGGACAACTGCGAAAGTGTTGCCGATGGACGATTTTGTGCACGAACTGATCTCTCGATTACGTCCCCCAGATATTCGATGGAACTCATGGCGAGCCATTTGAATGGCCAAATCGTTCGCTCAAATTTTCCAGAATAGTCTTCCAATCAATCGCGAATATTTCTGGCCCAGTGACATGGTGCATTGTCATCCATAAAAATGCCATCATTGTTTGGGAATATGAAGTTAATGAATAGCTGAAAATGGTCTCCAAGTAGCCAAACATAATCAGGGTCCGGACCACTCCTTGTAAACACATCATTGTGGAGCCACCACCAGCTTGCACAGTGCCTTGTTGGGAAATAGGTCCATGGCTTCGTGGGGTCTCCGCCACACTCAACCCCTACCACCACATCTTACCAACTGAAATCAGGACTCATCTGACCAGGCCATGGTTTTCCAGTCATCTGTGGTCCAACCAACGCCATTAACGCCAAATGCCGCCACACTGTCCTAACGGATGCGTTCGTCGTATGTCCCACATTGATTTATACCATTATTTCATGAAGTGTTTGTCTGTTTGCACTGACAGCTCAACGTAAACACCGCTGATCTCGGTCATTAAGTGAAGACCGTCAGCCACAGCGTTGCCCATAGCAAGAGGTGCTGCCTGAAATTTGGTATTCTCGTCACACACTTGACACTGTGAATCTTGGAATATTGCATTCCCTAAAGATTTCCGAAATGGAATGGCTCGTGTATCTAGCTCCAATTACTATTCCGCGGTCAGAGCCTGTTGATTCCCGTAGTGCGGCTATAGGCACGTCTGAAACCTTTTCACGTGAATCACCTGAGTGCAAATCGTTCAAATGGTTCAAATGGCTCTGAGCACTATGGGACTTAACATCTGAGGTCATCAGTCCCCTAGAACTTAGAACTGCTTAAACCTAACTAACCTAAGGACATCACACACATCCATGCCAGAGGCAGGATTCGAACCTGCGACCGTAGCAACAATGCGGTTCCGGTCTGAAGCGCCTAGAACAGCTCGACTACAGCGGCCGGATGAGTGCTAATGACAGGTCCTCCAATGCACTGCCTGTTTATACTTTGTGTACGCGATACTACCGCAATCTGTATACGTTATATCGCTGTACCATTACTTTTGTCACCTCCGTCTCTGCACTAACGAGAATGAAAGATGTTTCCAAAAGTTTCTGAACCTCTTAGACGATCTATTTCAACATTTACGAATTCTGAAAGCAGATCCATGGCTGTGTAAAGCAGTAGTATCAAAGACAAGTAAATAATAAAAATAAAACGTAATAAATTAAAAATTCGCTAATCTGTGTCTCTATTTGCCTTGCTGTTTTTTTCTGTATCATGATAGTGTTTTCTTGATTGTGTCATCTTTTGCCTCCCTTCAATACCTGTTTACCTTTTGTGTTACGTTACGTTTCCCAATGGTAAATACATTTACTTTTGATTAATTGTCAACGGTATCCTATACTACCTAACGATCGAATGGTTTGTACTCCATAGATTTCAGGGAAATATGGCTGCTCAAAGTTATTGTTGTTTATTGTTCTATTGCCGCCAAATACTCAGTGCCAATGCAGCCGCTTACATGCTGTCAGATTCATAACTATAAGACATTCCACGTGAATGGTAGCATCAAACGCACACACAATTCAGAGCCATGCGAATGTATTCGTTTGTGTTTATGTGTCTGATAAGTGTAAAACAGGGTGCACACACAAGGACGAGACTGAAAGAAAAAGTTTAGGTGTTAATATAAAGAAAACCCTTTTGTTACAGAACAGTATGAATATGATTTACCTGTAATCGTAAAACAGAATCGTTAGATATATATAGAAAATCGCGGATTGTCTTCTATGATATTCGTGAATTCTGTTTGCAAAAATAAATTGTTTCGTCATAGTTAATAATGAATTACTAATAATAATTACATGTACACCTACAGCTGGATGCAATTAAGTTTCAGTGTATTAAAGCATTTTCCACAGCCATACCACCAGATGAAAAGTTTGAATCAAAGAAGTAAATGGTGATTTTTGTCGTCTGTCTTTGAGGTACGGAATTGACTCTGTGAAACGAATGGTTCCCGTCAACAGTAACACGTTGATGAGTGGTAGTTATCACTACAATGTGTCCGAGAAAGTTAGTGAAGGACAGTAGAACTTTCAAATGAGATTTAATAATTTGATTTGGAACATCTTAATTGTGCCAGAAACGTAGCGTATTTATGATTTCATTTGTGAAAGACTAATCCCTGCATGTTACTGAATGATATTCAAATAAACAAGATTAGGTACACTTTAAGCTGTTAACAAACAAAGTTGTCAGTTTTTTGTTTTGCTTATGCTAAATGAATAAAAAGAATATTTTTTAAAAGTCTGTGATGGTTCTAGAATTAGTACTGCAGTGATTATTCATTTAACCTACGTCCTTTCTATAATATTGTTAATGACTTTTTCGTAGGAATTTACTCTTTCTTTCATGTCTGTGACGGTGCTGTGCAGATCAAAATTTTTAATGCATTAAATCAAATACTCCAAACCGTCACGCTGCTGAAACAGCGAGGAATTATTCTTGCTGTATCAAAGATCCATTTGACATCTCGCAAGCTACAATGAATTGCCAAAGAAACTTTTACAGATATGCGTATTCAAATACAGAGACATGTAAACAGACAGAATATGGCGCCGCGGTCGGCAACGCCTGTATACGGCAGTTTATCAAGACTTCAGTGAGTTTGAATGTGATGTTATAGACGGTGCACGAGTTATGGGACACAACATCTCCGACGTAGCGATAAAGTGAGAATTTTCCCGTAAGACCATATCACGAGTGTACCGTGAATATCAGGAATCCAGTAAAACATCAAATCTCCCACATCGCTGCGGCCGGAGAAAGATCCTGCAAGAACGGGACGAACGACGACCGAAGAGAATCGTTCAACGTGACAGAAGGTGCAACCCTTCCGCAGATTGCTGCAGATTTCAATGCTGGGCCAACAATAAAAGTCGACGTGCGAACCATTCAACGAACATCATCGCTATGGGCTTTCGGAGCCGAAGGCCCACTCGTGTACCCTTGATGATTGCACGACACAAAGCTTTACGCCTCGTCTGGGCCCGTCAACACCGACATTGGGCTGTTGATGACTGGAAACATGTTGCCTCGTCGGACGAGTCTCGTTTCAAATTGAATCCTGCGGATAGACGTGTACGGGTATGGAGACAACCTCATGAACCCATGAACGCTGCGTGCCAGCAGGGGACTGTTCAAGCTGGGGGAGGCTCTGTAATGGTGTGGGGCGTGTGCGTGGAGTGATATGGGACACCCGATACGTCTAGATAAGACACTGATAGTTTGCACGTGCATATATATCCCATCTGATCACTTGTATCCACCCATGTCCACTGTACAGTCCGACGGACTTGGGAAATTCCAGCAAGACAGTGCGACGCCCCACACGTCCATAATTGCTACAGAGCCTCCAGGAAAACTCTTCTGAGTTTAAAAACTTCCGATAGCCGCCAAACTCCCCAGACATGAGCGTTATTGAGCATATGTGAGATGCCTTGCAACGTGTTATTCAGAAAAGATCTCCGCTCCCTCGTACTCTTACGGATTTATGGTGTCAGGTCCCTCCAGCGCTACTTCAGACGTTAGTCGAGTCCATGCCACGTCGTGCTGCGGCATTTCTGCTTGTTCGCGAGGGCCATATACGATATTAGGCTGAAGTACTGGTTTCTTTGGCTCTTCAGGGTATTCACGTTTGCAGAGGCAGGTGAGGCTACGATTATTTTTTCCTAAGTCGTCTGAGCCAATAAATACCAATAGCACAATGAACACATCGAGCAAGTCATCGACTCTGCTGTGCAAGCTAATAAATAATTACATTTACAATCACACGTCTTCATCATCAACATCTTCTTCTTCTTTATCTGTCTCATGAAAGTTTTCAAGTGGAAGCTCTCCATCATGTCCTTTTCTGAGCATCTCCCTTCATCTGTTTGCATGCTCATGGTCTAATGTCCTCCACGTCATCCATTATCTTCCTAATCCTTTCTGTCATTCCTTCTGGTTTTCCCCCTATAATTGTTTCTTGCCGACAATTGCTATGGAGTATACCTCCCAGCGAAAATTTTTTCCTCTTTCTGATCACTTCGAATAATCTTCAATAGTCAGCTATTTCCATCATTTTGTCAGCTCACTTCATCTTAAACATTCTTCTCCTTAGCTTCCTAATGATCATTCTTATTTCTTTTTGAGTAGGCTTACTTGTTTTTTATCTGAGGCATGAGAAATAGTACTCATGTCTTTGTTCCGACGGAGGGTGTAACGCAAATGATGGAAGTGGAAACCCCCGCCAAATATTCCCAGCTGGAAGTTTCTGTAACCTACGATAGTTCCCTTAATTATATGAAGACTTGAGTGCCGTTGAAAGCACTTCAACCTTCAGTGCCCGAGCTTATCGTAAAAATATAAACGAGTCTACCTTGGATGATCCTGCCATATTAGCAAGACGACCGTACTCTCTCGTCGCCCTCTACCCACCTTTCTCAGCTTTACAAACATCACTTCATCTACACAGTCATAATTTTATGTCTTCTTTAAATGTCTACAACCTCTTAATGTAGTAGTAGGCGAACCAACCATTGATTTTGTTTCCTCAACGTCCACCTCAGTCTCCACTATGATTTCGCAAGTCGTACCAAGTCCTACTAAGACAATAAAACATCTGACCGATTTTCTTCTGCAGGTTTATATGAAAGCCTGTATTAGAAACTATCTAAAAGGAAGTTAGATATGGCTTAAACCATACTAATACATGAATTACAGCCCGTCACCAACTATCAGAAATTCTGGTCCCCATTTTTATCAGACTGTATTAACCCTTGAACGACGATCTCTAAATTTCACTTTTTACATCCATCTTCCACAGGCGTCCTTCTAATTCAGCTCACAGTTCACCACAAATTCCCAGAATACCCCCAGAAAATCCCATGCATTCGACGAACTTGCAAACTTGAGCTACCAAATCCCGTTATGTCTTCTCTACTCGTTGTTACTGGGACACTGTCGCATCTCACAGTGTAATACGTGACGAAAAAATGCCGCACCGGGACGTCGCCATGCGATTCCTCAAACAGATTCAAGGCAAGTTTGTCTAGAAAAATCAGAGCGGGTGAATTTTGAAAACACATGTATGAAAACGACGTCGAGAAAGAATTATACAGGAAAAAGTAAAGGAATGGGAGGAAGTGGTAGGAAGACAATGGATGACATTAGACGACGAGCATGTAAACAGACGAAGGAGAAAAATGCTCAGAACAGGACACGATGGAGAGCTTCCACCTGAAACTTGTCATAAGAGACAAAGAAGAAGAAAAATACGAAGATGATGATGATGATGTAAATGTAATTAAAAACTGCAGTGTCACATCGTGCGGGGCATCGCAGTGCACAGAGGACGTGTATCAGTCTGCACTACCATACCGGCTGTTGTAGCTCACACAGCCTATCACACGAGAGTGCGATACATTAAACTGGATGTGTGTTGTAATAACTGCATAGTGCGCAACCATAATTGGTCCTCTCAGGCTCATGTAGGGCAGCTTCCCGATGCAGTACACAAACGATGAATATATCGATATGCTTTTGGTGCTGGGTGCATCTGATAGTCAAGCTGCTGCTCATATGTATAAATCACGGTACCCTCAAAGCCGTCATCCCAATAAGAATGTTTTTCATCGCCTGGTGCAACGCCTTCGGTAAACCAGTCATCTTCATCCACAAGTACTCGACAGAGGTCGTCCAAGTGTAAGCGTATTGTCATATCGCTGGCTTAGTTACGTGGTATCTTTGCGAGTGACTGCCTTGCAGAGTCGAGCACGGGACACGGAGCTGCTATGTTGTTTTGTGGGTAGCTCTGCATGGGAAAGGCATTATTATGGAAGTTCAAGTGTGGCTGCAAGTACTATCGTTGAGAAGTAATGAGATATGGGATTCAATGAAAAGTGCGTAAGCCGGCCGTTGTGACCGAGCGGTTCTAGGCGCTTCAGTCCGGAACCGTGCTGCTGCTACGGTCGCAGGTTCGAATTCTGCCTCGGCCATGGATGTGTGTGATGTTCTTAGGTTAGTTAGGTTTAGTAGTTCTAAGTCTAGGGAACTGATGAGCTCAGATGTTAAGTCGCATAGTGCTATAGAGCCATTTGAACCATTAGTTCTAAGTCTAGGGGACTGATGACCTCAGATGTTAAGTCCCATAGTGCTTAGCGCCATTTGAAAACTTAGAACTACTTAAACCTAACAAACCTAAGGACATCACACACATCCATGCCCGAGGCAGGATTCGAACCTGCGACCGTAGCGGTCGCGTGGTTCCAGACTAAAGCGCCTAGAACCGCTCCGCCACAGCGGCCGGCCTGTATTTGGTGTTGCGTGGCTCCCCTAAACACGCATGCGTATTTACATACATAATTTCAGGCAAGCCAGCAGCAGTGTGGAGCAGAAATAATACGACTGCACGGGAGTTCCAGGTACGTGGGGTAGACAGGGGGCGTGGTCAAAGGGAGAACAGTTTAAGGGTCCCCCACCAATTGTTCCCCGGTCGTGTTACACAGGGACTAAGACATATTCTACTAACAGAGGAAACGTTCCTTGAAACTTTTCACCATGGTGAAATACACGTGATATTGCAAGGTAGTCTCAGATGTATCAAAGACTGCTTATTGAATTGTTTGGACGATGAAGAACTGCATCCATATCATTCCATGTTAACTCAGCACCAGTGACCAGAAGACCAAAGTCGACGACTACAATTTTGTGAATTGCTTTGGCACCAAGTGGAAGATAACGAATATTTCACAAATAATGTGATACAGGCTGATGAATCTACCTTACCCGTGAACGTATGTTCAACTCCCCACCCCCACCCGAACAGCCATTTATTTTTGGTCGGAACATCACCGACATATCGCCCATGAAGTTGGCATTCAGGCACGCTTGGCATAAGCCTATTTGATAGAATCGAGGGGCCGCGCGTTCTAAGGCGCCACAGTCGTGGACTATATGGCTGGTCTCGGAGGAGGTTCGAGTCCTCCCTCGGGCGTGGGTGTGTGTGTTTGTCCCTAGGATAATTTAGGTTAAGTAGCGTGTAAGCTTAGGGACTGATGACTTTAAGATTTCAAAAAAATTTGAACATTTTTTTTATTTTTTTTTTTAATCAATGGAGGAGTTCTTTTTGGCCCTTACCTATTGTCAGACAAGTTGAATGTGCCTCTGTATCATAAGTTTCTTTGCAATACTTTGCATGACCCATAAGAAAACGTTCCACTTCGTGTTCGGCGACAGCTATGGTTTTAGCATTATAGTTCACCACCGCACTTTGGGATTAATGTGTGTAATTATTGGTCGTGGAGGTCCAATGTTCTAGCCTTCACGTTCCCTGGACCTTAATTCACTAGATTTTTATTTGTAGCGACCTTTAGGAACCAGTCTGTAATACTCCACTCGTTGATGTAAGCGATCTAACAGCTCCCCTGCATGCCACTTCAGCAGTGGTGACTGCAGGTGTGTTGGGTAGGGTCCAGCAAAGTGTGATCCAGCGACTAGCGAAGTGATTGCAAATGCAAGGCGGTCGGTCGCCTTGGGCACCTTCTCCAAAGTGAACGTTGCTCGTAACTGTACGTTCCACCTCTGTGAACATAAGCCTGGACGTCAAACGTATGGAATGGCAGTATTGTGCATAGCATAATGTGCAGTCTAGTGCAGCATACCTATTGTGTTTTTATGCCTCAATGGGTGCAGATGATGTTACGGTGTCTACTATTACCCTCTATTGGCTACATTTGTGTCTGTGAGAAGTTCATGTTATGTCTCAGTGTTTAAAAACAGGCAACAGTAACAGAAAGAAATTCACAAGACACTGCATTGTGGAGATGTAAACTCGATGTAGTTTGACGACTCAAATATCAGCGAGTTTACATATCCATTCTTCACGGCACTGCTTCGTCTCACTCAGGTAATGGGACAGCTCCGTCAGGGCGCCGAGTTCATGATACATGTTCTTGGCTACATTTCACGCAGTTACAGCGTTGCCAGAGCCCCGTTTCTTAAATCACATTTCTGTTAAACCTATGGGCGGGACTCCGTTTGTTAGAATCACTTTTGCCTTGCATTGGGATGAGAAATCGCATGCTCACCGCTAAGTACTTCTCCTTCTCTTCAATGTCATCAATTTTAAATTTTACCATAGCCAACTGCCTCTTCTTCGTCCATAAATTTTTGCTGAAATTTATCCTTGGTTCCATGTACAGCATATTCCTTCTCTAAATTTTCTACAATGTAAGACTCGGTTAGAAATTCCATCACCAACCTTTCACAATGCTCAAATCAAGTTGTTGATACCTCCACAACCATATAACATTCCAACCAACACATTCATTGACGTAACTAACGACTTCCGTCACGAAACGTTCATCTTTCAGCAGATTTACTTCTTTAAGTCACTGTAAACTACACACATATCTATTTCTTCTCAGTTCTTATATTTTAATCTTTTATACAAAGATAACTTTAACGATTTCTTATACGATAAAAATATAAAATGGAGACGTCGATACGGCTTACGACAGTGTGTCCACATTGAGAGAGAACCAATAGACCAATAAAAACGAGCAGAATGCTAATTCATTACTGAAGTACTTACCTATGTAGCAACAATGGAATGAAGCAGGGGACAGATGAAATCAACAGAAACTGAATCCAGTTTCGTAACAACCATGCTGCTAGCGCCATAGAAATTATTCCCAAACAGTAAAAGGCAAATGGCATAAAGTTGACGAGCGAGCGATGTTTGATGCCAGTAAGTTCGATTCCTGAAACAGATGTATCGATAATGGCTTACAATTCCTGTCATAAAATACTCTGGTGTTGCAGCCGAAAGCACATACCTCAAAATTGAACAAAAAATAACGCTAATATCCATTTCGACAGCACATATGGAATAACTAATTTTTATTATTTCTGTCCAAGACTTATGGGGACGTTGTATGTCCCATGCTGCCAACGTTAAATTATCGAATTTTGTGACACATTATATTGGAAACTTTTAAAGACACCAACTTACAATTTTCCATAATTATTGAATGCACCTTGCTAGATGCACTGAACTATAATTATTACTAATATTGTATTGTGGGGCATGTTATGTTTTTTTTCAGACACTTAATTTTCTGACAGAATTTTGTAAATAAATGAACATAAAAACAAAACAACTCAGGATATTTTAATTATTCTAGTTCCATATATGTTGAATCTCACACTTGGCAAGCTGTGAAAATTTCATGCCTCTACGATCAGTACTTTTTTTTTTTTAGAAAACGTGTCATTTATTGCAAAAAATGTAGTTGAGAGATATTGAGGTTTAAAACTTTTTTATTACAAATTCTTATACAGCCTTACATTTCTGCATCTTTCATGCACTAGAATTGCCCTGGCTCATAGTCTGTGTCTTCTGCAGTGTCACAACAGCCCAGTGCTTGCCTCCCTCTTTTCTTTCTTGCTTCTTTTGTCATTTGCTGAGCAGCTAGCTCTGCTTCACGTACAAGAAGCTCATTCAGTTCCCGCAGTCCTTTAGCTGCGTTCTGTCAAAATCTTACCCCTGACTTCTCCAGAACCTTAAGTCTTTCATAATTACTAATTACCACCATTAACAGTTATTACCCCCCCCCCCCTCCATGAACCATGGACCTTGCCGGGGGGGGGGGGGGGAGGCTTGCGTGCCTCAGGGTTACAGATAGCCGTACCGTAGGTGCAACCACAACGGAGGGGTATCTGTTGAGAGGCCAGACATACGTGTGGTTCCTGAAGAGGGGCAGCAGCCTTTTAAGTAGTTACAGGGGCAACAGTCTGGATGATTGACTGATCTGGCCTTGTAACACTAACAAAAACGGCCTTGCTGCGCTGGTACTGCGAACGGCTGAAAGCAAGGGGGAACTACGGCCGTAATTTTTCCCGAGGGCATGCAGCTTTACTGTATGATTAAATGCTGATGGCGTCCTCTTGGGTAAAATATTCCGGAGGTAAAATAGTCATCCATTCGGATCTCCGGGGATGGACTATTCAGGAGGATGTTGTTATCAGGAGAAAGAAAACAGGCGTCCTACAGATCGGAGCGTGGAATGTCAAATCCCTTAATCGGGTAGGTAGGTTAGAAAATTTAAAAAGGGAAATGGATAGGTTAAAGTTAGATATAGTGGAAATTAGTGAAGTTCGGTGGAAGGAGGAACAAAACTTCTGGTCAGGTGAATACAGGGTTATAAATACAAAATCAAATAGGGGTAATGCAGGAGTAGGTTTAATAATGAACAAAAAATAGGAGTGCAGGTAAGCTACTAGAAACAGCATAGTGAACGTATTATTGTGGCCAAAATAGACACGAAGCCCACGCCTACTACAGTAGTATAAGTTTATATGCCAAGTAGCTCTGCAGATGACGAAGAAATTGATGAAATGCATGATGAGATAAATGAAATTATTCAGATAGTGAAGGGAGACGAAAATTTAATAGTCATGGGTGACTAGAACTCAATAGTAGGAAAAGGGAGAGAAGGAAACGTAGTAGGTGAATATGGATTGGGGGTAAGAAATGACAGAGGACGCCACCTGGTAGAATTTAGCACAGAGCATAACTTAATCATAGCTAACACTTGGTTCAAGAATCATCAAAGAAGGTTGTAAACATGGAAGAAGCCTGGAGATACTAGAAGGTATCAGATAGATTATATAATGGTAAGACTGAGATTTAGGAACCAGGTTTTAAATTGTAAGACATTTCAAGGGGCAGATGTGGACTCTGACCACAATCTATTGGTTATGAACTGTAGATTAAAACTGAAGAAACTGCAAAAAGGTGGGAATTTAAGGATATGGGACCTGGATAAACTGACTAAACCAGAGGTTGTATCGAGTTTCAGGGAGAATATAGGGGAACAACTGATAGGAGTGGGGAAAAGAAATACAGTAGAAGAAGAATGGGTAGCTTTGAGGGATGAAATAGTGAAGGCAGCAGAGGACCAAGTAGCTAAAAAGACAAGGGCTAGTAGAAATCCTTGGGTAACAGAAGAAATATTGAATTTAATTGATGAAAGGAGAAAACATAAAAATGTAGTAAATGAAGCATGCAAAAAGGAATACAAACGTCTCAAAAATGAGGTCGACAGGAAGTGCAAAATGGCTAAGCAGGGATGGCTAGAGGACAAATGTAAGGATGTAGAGGCTTATCTCACTAAGAGTAAGATAGATACTGCCTACAGGAAAATTAAAGAGACATTTGGAGAAAAGAGAACCACTTGTATGAATATCAAGAGCTCAGATGGCAACGCAACCCAGTTCTAAGAAAAGAAGGGAAAGCAGAAAGGTGGAAGGCGTATACAGAGGGTCTATACAAGCGCGATGTACTTGAGGACAATATTATGGAAATGGAAGAGGCTGTAGATGAAGATGAAATGGGAGATATGATAGACCCTACTGCGTGAAGAGTTTGACAGAGCACTGAAAGACCTGAGTCGAAACAATAATTCCAATCCCAAAGAAAGCATGTGTTGACAGATGTGAAAATTACCGAACTATCAGTTTAATAAACACAGTTGCAAAATACTAACGCGAATTCTTTACAGACGAATGGAAAAACTGGTAGAAGCGGACCTCGGGGAAGATCAGTTTGGATTCTGTAGAAATATTGGAACACGTGACGCAGTACTGACCCTACGACTTATCTTAGAAGAAAGATTAAGGAAAGGCAAACCTACGTTCCTAGCATTTTTAGACTTAGAGAAAGCTTTTGACAATGTTGACTGGAATACTCTCTTTCAAATTCTAAAGGTGGCAGGGGTGAAATACAGGAAGCGAAAGGCTATTTACATTTTGTACAGAAACCAGATGGCAGTTTTAAGAGTCGAGGGACAGGAAAGGGAATCAGTGGTTGGGAAGGGAGTGAGATAGGGTTGTAGCCTCTCCCTGATGTTATTCAGTTTGTGTATTAAGCAAGCAGTAAAGGAAACAAAAGAAAAATTTGGAGTAGGTATTAAAATCTATGGAGAAGAAATAAAAACTTTGAGGTTCGCCGATGACATTGTAATTCTGTCAGAGGCAGCAAAGTACTTGGAAGAGCAGTTGAACGGAATGGACAGTGTCTTGAAAGGAGGATATAGGATGAATATCAACAAAAGCAAAACGAGGATAATGGAATGTAGTCAAATTAACTCGGTTGATACTGAGGGAATTAGATTAGGAAATGAGACACATGAAGTAGTAAAGGAGTTTTGCTATTTGGGGAGCAAAATAAATGATGGTGGTCGAAGTAGAGAGGACATAAAATGTGGACTGGCAATGACAAAGAAAGCGTTTCTGAAGAAGAGAAATTTGTTAACATCGAGTATAGATTTTAATGTCAGGAAGTCGTTTCTGAAAGTATTTGTATGGAGTGTAGCCATGTATGGAAGTGAAACATGGACGATGAATAGTTTGGACAAGAAGAGAATAGAAGCTTTCGAAATGTGGTGCTACAGAAGAATGCTGAAGATTAGATGGGTAGGTCACATAACTAATGAGGAGGTACTGAATAGAATTGGGGGAGAAGAGAAATTTGTGGCACATCTTGACTAAAAGAAGAGATCGGTTGGTAGGACATGTTCGGAGGCAACAGGAGATCACCAGTTTAGTATTGAAGGGCAGTGTGGAGGGTAAAAATCGTAGATTTGGCAGAGATGAAGACACTAAGCAGATTCAGAATGATGTAGGTTGCAGTAGGTACTGGGAGATGATGAAGCTTGCACAGGATAGAGTAGCATGGAGGGCTGCATCAAACCAGTCTAGGAATGAAGATCACAACAAAAACAAATGTTATCACAGCATCAGACACCGCTAACGTTAGAGTCATAAAGCCAACAAATATATTTTTAGGCAGACGGCACCACACAACACGATTGAAGTACTCATTCACGTTCTGGGTCTTCCATGTAAACACTTCTTTGGTGACTAACGTACAATCTCCTCTTAAAGCATGTATCATATTTGTTAGAAGGTCACTTCACGCATTTTAAGAATCTAACTTGTAACCAGATTTCTATAATACGTTCACATCAAAAATACGTTTCCAAACGATTATATTGCAACACAATGTAATACAAAATAAACATGTTAGTATCAACACACAGTGAAAGATAAAGTAGACATGGTTGCATACATGTTTCAGAAAGGGAAAATAGTTGTAATTCTACAGAAACTCTCGAATCAGCAGTCCACTTCTATGAAACTAATGAGAAGAAATTAACGTATTCTTAAATGTTTCAGTAAATATAAACGAAACTACAAATCTTTTGAAGATGTATGTCCCACACTTTTCAGTTTTAATTCTTTTGATCTTATTCCTACTTTCGAGTGAATTGTAGTATGCAACTATGTTTTAATTTCATTGTTTCGGACTCAGAGAAGCTTACCGATGGCTATAGCTGATTCTGAGCTAGGCATGCCTGGACTCTCTGCCACCGCTGAGAGAGCGACGTACAGTGGGAAGAATGACGCTGAAACAGTTAGCAGTGATCGGGATACTGCCATCATGCCCATGCTCATGAGAAACTGTATCCTCCGGCCAAATCTGAAACGTATAAACAGTTTAACGTTTTTACTTCGAATGGATTATGCGCCGGCACAGTGACAAGTGAAACAGAAAAGCTCAATGAATAGCATTAGGGAAACATAAGAAAAGTTGTTCGAAATAAGACTAATTTTTCTGTTGAAATAGAAGCTCTACAGTTTCAAAATTATTCTGTTTCCATCTCTAGCAGATCGTCACTACTGTCTTTAACTAACTAGTAAAAGTCAATGAACAGACATCTGATGGAAATTACTTGGTTACATGTAAACCTGCATCAGTGAGAGGGGAGGTCGTAGCTTTTGGGACAAAGATTACATTCTTCTTCTGTAAGCAAAACGGCCACTTGTACCAGCTCTCCTTATGTCAACAAACTAGTGCCTTGGGCTCTTACCCTTGTTTATATAGGATCTAATTAATGTCTCATAAGTGTCGTTTCAATTACGATAGTTTACGATCCAAGATGGAAACCATGTGGTGCACTTATGATCTTGTTCAGGTTATCAAATTGATGACCCAAATTATGTTTAATATTAATTACCACAATTTATTATCCAAAAATTTTAGTCCCCCCTCCCTCATTTGCGCAGTGCACTCCTATTGGTACCCAACAACCAGCATCATGAGATGGACCTATCATTCGTGCTATGTATCTAGTCGATCGAAATCATCAGATTCAGGTGATTTATACAGTTACAAAACCCATGTAAATGCTGAACAACCATTGCCACTGTGCAACAAACAGTGTAAAATTACTACATTGTAACAAATACATGGTTACCACTTCGTCTGCTAAAATACTACTGGCTACCCTAACAGTATATCTTATACGACATTACAACAGCATGAAGATATACACCGAAGTGCCAAAGAAACTGGTGCGTATTCAAACACAGAGATATGTAAATAAGCAGAATACGGCCCTGAGGTCGGCAACGCCTATATAAGACTACAAGTGTCTGGAGCAGGTGTTAGATCGGTTACTGTTGCTACAATGGCAGGTTATCACGATTTAAGTGAGTCTGAACGTGGTGTTATAGATGGCAAACGAGCGATAGGACACAGCATCTCCGAGGTAGCGATGAAGTGAGGTATTTCCCGTACGACCATTTCGCGAGTACCGTGAATGTAACAAATTCGCCCGCCGGTGTGGCCGTGCGGTTCTAAGCGCTTCAGTTTGGAACCGCGTGACCGCTACGGTCGCAGGTTCGAATCCTGCCTTGGGCATGGATGTGTGTGATGTCCTTACGTTAGTTAGGTTTAAGTAGTTCTAAGTTCTAGGGGACTGATGACCACAGAAGTTAAGTCCCATAGTGCTCAGAGCCATTTTAACCATTTTGCAAGAAATTCGGTAGAACAATAAATCTCTGACATCGCTGCGGCCGGAAAAAGATCCTGCAAAAATGGGACCAATGACGACTGATGTGACAGAAGTGGAACCCTTCCTCTGGTTGTTGTACATTTCAATGCTGGGCCATCAACAATGTGTACGGGTATGGAGACAATCTCATGAGTCAATGGGCCCTGAATGTCAGCAGGGGACTGTTCAAGCTGGTGGAGGCTCTCTAATGGTGTTAGGCGCGTGCAGTTGGAGTGATATGGGATCCCTGATACGTCTAGATACGACTCTGACAGGTGACACGTACGTAAGCATCCTGTCTGGTCACCTGCATCCATTCGTGTCAATTGTGCATTCCGACGGACTTGGGCAATTCCAGCAGGACAATGCGACACCCGACACGTCCAGAATTGTTGTGGAGTGGCTCCAGGAGCACTCTTCTAAGTTTAAACACTTCGTCTCGCCGCTGAATTCTCCAGACATGAACATTATTCAGCATATATGGGATGCCTTGCAACGTGCTGTTCAGAAGAGGTCTCAACCCCCTCGTACTCTTACGGATTTATGGACAGCCCTGCAGGATTCTTAGTGTCAGTTCCGTCCAACACTACTTCAGACATTAGTAGAGTCCATGCCACATCGTGCTGCGGCACTTTTGCGTGCTCGTGGGGGCCCTACACGATATTAGGCAGGTGTACCGATTTCTTTGGATCTTCAGTGTAATTTAAATATTTAGTTGACGATGAAAGAGTAAAAAGTTAGAAGGATCGAAGAGCGGCATTCATTGTTCAGTGCATCGAGAAGCATTTTGTGCTAATTTGCAGGCCCTACGTTATGAAATTCGTGATCCGAACAGCAAATTTTCTGAAGTCTTGCAACAGTTTTCAATTGAACTGAGGGAATGATATGGGGACTTTATATACTACCGGAAAGTACGTTGGTTAAGTAGAGGAGCCTACCTGGAACGATTTTCCTATTTAAAACCCACTATTATTGAATTTATGAAGGGAAAAGAAGAGCAGGAGCGAAAATTTGAACACTCGGAATAGATTGCAGACCTCGCATTTTAATTGGACTTGACAGCACACTCCTCACACTAAACAACTGAAAGGTGGGGAACATTTTCTTTCTGATTTGATGGGCATGCATTTAAAAACGAAATAACATTGCAGAACAAACAAATTCTGACAAAAAAAACACCGTCCATTTCCTTAAGCTCACTGCCGTTGAAGAAAATGATTTAAGAATTACAACGATAGTTTTCTACACGTTTTGAGGACAATACCTATCTTACAACTGTTCTGAGCTGGAATTGATCGATCTGTAATGTAATTCCCATTTAACAGACCAAGGGTGGCCGGTAGTCAGTTTGGTATCCCACCACCGTCCAGTGCCTCTCAAGACACGCCTTCGGTCTGGAATCTCATTGCCGGCCGTTGTGGCCGAGCGGTTCTAGGGGCTACAGTCTGGAACCGTGCGACCGCTACTGTCGCAGATTCGAATCCTGCCTCCGGCATGGGTATGTGTGATGCCATTAGGTTAGTTAGGTTTAAGTAGTTCTAAGTTCCAGGGGACTGATGACCTCAAAAGTTTATTTAAGTCCCATAGTGCTCAGAGCCATTTTTTGGAATCTCATTGACTGGAGTAGAGACCAGAGTAGAACGATGTTCCGTGATGAGCCCCGCTTCGAACTGAGCCCCAATGACTAGCGAAGACGCTGGCCATCCTGCCCGACAACCAGGAGTGACGACCTGCGGTGCCACTTCTTTTCATTGCAGTTCATCTTCGGTTGTTATCCGTGTGCACCATTACGGCTCAGCGGTACATCAATGATATTCTACGACCGTTTTGTTGCCCTTCATTACAATCCGTCCAGAGTTTAAATTTCCAGGCAGGTAATGCCCGCCTACACAGGGCGAGAGTTTCGACTGCTTGTCTTCGTTCTTACCACACCCTTCCATGACCAGAAAGGTCGCCGGATTTCTCCCCAGTTGAGAACGTTTGGAGCAATATGGGCACGTTCCTTCAATCAGCTTGGGACTTTCAGGATCTAACGCGTCAGTTGTACAGAATTTGACACTGTATCCCCGAGGCGGACATCCAGCCAATCAGTACCATGCCGAATAACTGCTTGCGTAGGAACCAAAGGTGCACCAACGCCCGACTGATTTGCTCAATTTGTGAAGCTCTTTCTCTTGAATAAATGATGCAATTTTTCTGAAATTGTAAGCATTTGTTTGTCAGTACGTGTTCGACGCACCTATAGATTTCCGTCCCATTCGGATAATCCCTTCTGCTGTCACTTTTTTTTTACACAAATCGTGATTACAGGCCAACCTGAGTGAAAAATATGTGAAATTGTCTGCATCTGTCCGTATACAGACAGTTTGTACCAGATAAAAGTTATACTATGTCCTCAGAATGCAAAACATAACTAAATAATACTGATAATTTGTTTTGTCTGTGATGTTGAGAAATATGAATCATGAAACTAAACCGTATGCTGTGTGACTGCATTGCCATTTAAAGACGGCGTGTTTGTAGGCTCCCCTCTTCCTCCCCCTTATGCTCAGATAGTATGGCATGGAATTGGGGAAAATGTGCGACCAGGAAAAAGAGCTAATGCACATGAGCCAGAGTTTTGCTCTTGTGCAGAAATATTGACTGTCACTGCCTTAGGCCTTTCATTTCAAGAACGCTTGTGTACAGATTGATAAAAGTCAGTTTCGAGGGTTCTCTATGTACAGCTACACAATACCACTGCAGTTACAGAGAAAAATTAATAAAATGTTGTAAATGCTTTGTAATATTCGCTGTTATGTACACTATACACATCGTTTTCATTAGTTGTAGTCCTCGCTATCCCATCGAAAATCCTAAAAGAATCTTTTATGCGAAGCGATGTTAAAACAAAATTCGCTGATTTCGAAATAGAATTAAATTATTTCGACACAAAACCGGAATACCAAGTTCTACTAAATAATGGACGTTGCAGTCTACCAAACAATGAAGCGATCGGCTGATGTGAACTACACCATTTCTCTGTCGCATCTAGCACATTTTCTAGCAGTTTGGATTGCTTTAGGTTCGATACGAAGTGATCCAAACAGCTGGACAGCTTTTGTTACAATCCAGTGACCAAAATCACGAGACGGACATCTCAGTCCAAGTAGTTCCACTTTCTTAACAAAGACAATCCCGCAGATTTATCCTCATGAGGTCTATCCGTAACGTACATATGTTCTTCATCCTTGTGGGAACACTGAGCTTCATGGCTCACTGGTCGTCCCCGTGTTCAATATAAAAAGACAGCGCATTTCTTGAGACTTGAGAGATCCGAAAGGGATCTGAAAAGTACATGTCATTTACTTTGTAGTGTACAGCTCTTATCTGAAAATTGTACGCACTACAGACTGTGTTCTACGTCTTGTGGCAAATTCGAGACGTAACAATGTCATCAGCAGTAACTCAACTGCAACGTTCTTCTGTTGTAATTATCAGTCATATTCAATGTGAAACGATTTCATAGAAATGTGTTTCACTCAAGAAAGACGAAGAAAAACCTACTGGTGCACAGTCACGCGTTTCAGTCTCTTTCTTCAGGATATCCTTATTTCAGTCGGAGGACATCTCCATTTCGCTAAACTTCCAGACAACATATGTCATCCAATACTGTTTGATTACGAGCACCACTTTGTAGAACACCTCATGATGCACATGCATGTTCAGCCTCATTATCTGGCACCGTGACTTGACTGTAGCCTTGTACCATGATGTACCATGCTCTTTGCATTATCAAATAGCTCCACCATTTCAACTTATGGCGTATGGGTTGTGACATCAGAGAAATTTTGGAAGCGATTGCTGCGCCACCACAAACAACATACTAGTGGTGGAAATCGGAACCACTATCTTGGTTTTTTTTAATTTCCCACAATTTGTAGCTCAGGGCAAGTGTGCTCTGGGATTCTAAACTCATCATAAGTGACTTAACAACCAAACAGGCTGCATAAAGAGCTATGACGTTGGAGGGGTGGGGAAAACCCTATGAATTTGCAGCTACTAACAGCGCCTTACAAGTGAAAGTAAACCTCCTCGAACTAGCCTCATTGTGCACCGATATAGTGGTATTCTATGGCAATGGCATGATCCTACAGTTGCTAGTTCAGTTTGCAACATAACTTAAGGGTCATCCAAACTTAGGACAAGTGACCTACTTCTCCTGTGATAATATCAACACAGTTTGCAACAACATATTGAGCGTACCAGTAATGTGTATTTAAACTTATGTATTTAAACATCTAATGGCACCTGAGTTTGGGGAAGCCCAGGGTGCTTTTTGAATTTCTCTCCTTTTTCGACTTTTTACAAGAGGACTCAACTTGAGTCTTGGTACCTGTTGTCTGTGGAATCGATGGAAGTGATGTGTTGGGGCAGGGGGAATGTCTGTATGGAGGAGGCTCCCTCAAGGAGGGGCTATCTCACCTTTTTGAACTGGAATTATCCACCAGGGCAGGATTCTGAACTTATTACAAGTGAGATGGCAGTCCTGTAGCCTGGGTCCATAACTCTGTATCCTCCATCTTGGTTTCTATACTTTTTTAATTCAGGTTCAGTTC
Source organism: Schistocerca piceifrons (assembly GCF_021461385.2). Taxonomy (NCBI): domain Eukaryota; kingdom Metazoa; phylum Arthropoda; class Insecta; order Orthoptera; family Acrididae; genus Schistocerca; species Schistocerca piceifrons. The sequence continues at coordinate 388,926,199 of NC_060140.1, read as the reverse complement.
CACCATCCTGGATTTCTGTAAATTCACCACCGATCGGACAATTGCTCATCTTGGAATTTTTTAATTTCCCACCAATTCGTACTTAGGACATTTCGACTCTTAGCACAAATGAGCTATGATGTCAGAGGGGTGGAGGAAATCCTGTTTTGAACTTACGACAGTTGTAATGTAATGAATATCGCATCATTTTTGGAATTTCCTGCAATTTTAAACAGTACTACTTGGCTACCTCCACCGCCTTGGAATGTGACATCACAGGTGTGCGGGAGGACTGGTAGACTGAAATCTGGCATTGTCGCTTGACGTCATTCGGTTTTGTCACCGCCGATAGCATTCTCTATCAAGAGGAGACCTACAATTCTCCACCCCGTAACTCAGGTAGTAATCAATGAGAACTTCAGTCGCAAACTATTGGTCAGCAGAATAGACTTATAACTATGGGTGCAGTTACATTTGTTACTACAACGAACATCTGCAATTCCAGTAATAAAAATATGAATGTGAAAAGCATATTATCTTTGCATGCTATCTTTGCATTGAAGAGATGACTAATATACCCAAGTCGATGAAGTTTTTAAAAACTAATCAGTCACACTTTGCACGAAACTCATCAAACATCATCGATTTTCATATACAAAACGAAGTATTCTTAATACTGCACGGAATTCATTGACTCATCTGATAACAATGTACCATGCTCCTGTGGTTTCACCATGAACAGGAACTACGGTTCAGGTAAATCCACCACCAGAGTATAGACACGTAGTCGCGATTTTAGGAATTCAGAATGTGTTAGATTAGCATTACTTAATATGACGGCAGAATAGTGTTCTGTATGCTCTCAGTGAGCAAACATTCTACATATAGTGCAAACGAACAGAACGGGTGAATTACGGAACTCTTAGAGTTTGAGAGCTGTTATGAAAATATTGTGCTATTACTTGCATAGAAGTCATAGAGGAGGAGAAAACTAATTTCAACAAACTAAGTTTGTGTTTGATATATTGTATCAAATAGACTTTTTTTTAAAATTATACATTACGTGCAGTTCATTCTTTCTCATCGAATCCATGTCTTTTTTAATGGCTGAGATAAATTTCTATAGTGTCCTTAAGAGAAAAGTACCCACTGTTACACTTGAGTATTACCTGTCACCAAGGTAGAAAAGCAGAACAGCAAAACCGATGGAAATAAAGTGACTGACAGAATATACGGTGTTTGGATACATTTCTCTTTCGCATACCCAGTTCTCCTGGGAAGCAGCAGTTGCAGAAAACCAAGTGTCGTCATATTCCCATCCGTACATACATGGTGCTGATTCGTTCGTTCGGTTTGGTACCTTCATCTCGCAACTGCTGTACACTTCTTCTTCCCTAAAATACAAAAATTACTGCAATAATTTATTTTAAACCTAAATAGGTGCTGCAAAGTATTGTACTGAATTTATATTGGAGGAATCCCAGTTGTTACCTCACTACGCGAAAGCATAGGACAACGGTAGCTATTGTATGGAAACAATTTGACTGAAATTGTAAATTTAGATGAAAATCAGAATCCGTAGGTATTTTGCTAGGATGTTAGAGTATCGACAGTTTTTGCTCGATAAATACTGTTAAATGAAATAATACAGGGTAATAACATTCTTTGCACAATTACAAGAACAGAACTTGCCACCAACCGGAATTTAACGTCTGGAGAACTAAGATGATAACTTCCCTCTAGCTCAGCATGGACTCAGCATGGAAATCGCCGGAGCCAGGAATAGTATAACAAACGTTTGGAGTGGCGTAACTACACATAAATTTTAGCCAATAAGACTAGGTCTTGTGGCAAGTGGTATAATCGAGAGATGGACATCCAGTTGATGGATCATGGAGCTCCTCTCTAAATGATTACTGTTGGAGAAGCTCTGTTCAACGATTGCAGTTAAGCCACTTTCCTTAAACCACGTAAAAAGAGGAGGCTTAGTTTGAAATAAAAATTAAAACAAAAATCGTTGTGGGATATGCTTACACTTCATGGTCGTTTCTAAGCAATTGATCATAAATACTCATTCAATGTGAATATTTAGTAATTTTGTAAACCAAGTAAGCAAACAGCCTGCTGAAGCAGTAGTCCGCTTATCTGTGTTCACAACAGTGAAAGCAATCTCATTAGGGGACACTGTCACAATTTTTAGGACCTGCTGTTTTACTTAACGGTAAAGCTGTATAGACACGTCCTCCATTACATTGGACATTCTTATTTTGTTAGAACCATAAATCTGCACTATTCTCTTCGATGAAGGAAAGAAAGTCTAGTGCTCATATCTAGGGGAGCAAAAGCGGAATTATTTTATGAAGTTTCAGTCGTGTCATAGAACGTTAATACAGCCACAATTCTAATTTATCTTCGAAAAATCGTTATGGAGGTACTAAAGTAAGAAATCTGAGATTAAATTCATGCCATGCTACTTGCCTTGGTATTGTCACTTTCTTCCACATTTCTATGGTTGAATTGGTACCTTCTCTTCCTGGAACGTGGCACCAGTGTTCAGGTACTGTAAGGGCAATGAGCGTGCCGTAGGAAGACATTGAGGAAAATAGTTGTGTCAGGCAACAGAAGACAATGCTCAAGCGTATTTGGAACTTCCCGTAGCTGCCGATTTGCTCTAATATCTCCTCAAATGAAGTATTCTCAATGCGAGATTTCTCAAACTCCACCTCTTCGACGACTTTATCCTGAAAACATATCAATTCATTAAGGGGACTTGGAACGCCATATCCCGATAATGTTAAATTTAGTGACTTGGCTTCCCTGTGTTTCAGGAACCACTGTAGCCATTGAAATGAAACTCTTACAGGACATTAAACTGTATGTTCTGAGTCTACTGAACTACACTAATTGCATTTCAGCCACTGCTTTCGGAAATACAAATTTTTAATTATACTTTTAAAATTTTGTGTACTTTTTTGTACGTTATCCTAAATAATTTTAATTATACATAACATTATGTTTTTCTTTTAGTTCAGTAGACTCAAAATATAGATGTTATTACTCTCTGAAAATTTGAATACTCTACTCGAAATGGTTTCTGAGATTTATGGAAAAATGCAACAGAAAATGTAAATTTTCAGGAACGGTTCCTACAGTTTCAAAAGACTGTTACTTAATATATGTTTAATTTTTTATTTTTAGTCACTCAAAAGCACCCTGCACCATACTGTATGTCATCCTCTTGATCTTTTTCCAAGATATTTCCATCTTTTCTTCTTTCTGGACTCTTTAGTGGCCAACTATTCTACATACTCTGCTTCATCAAAGCGAACCTTGTCCATCAGTTCAATTTTTCTGAAGCAGTTTGCTCCAGCATTAATTCCCTTACGCTGTAGCACTTTCACCCTACCGATGTTGCTATCATTAAAAACGATAACAGCATCACTGCGCCCCCCCCCCCCCTCTGCTTTAGTGACTTCATTCCAACAAAAACATGTTTTGTTAAGCGAGTCCATACAAGATTATTGGATGACTCATTGGGATTTTGAGTCTGACCACGCAGACACTTCTTCAGTAATTCAGGATTTGCCAGCTCTCTGTAAATAGGTTTTATGATATCCTTGACTGATGCTAGGATGGAATATTTATGGCTATATGAACTGTTTGAGTACTGGGCATTGCGGTGATTGCACCATAAATCGGGTCCACTAGGGGTGGTGTGCTGGTTTTTCATCAGTTGACAGTCTGTGGAAGAAGGTAGCCCATACTGGCTGCTTCATTTTCAACAAATTCTCAGTATTAGTTCTAATGGCCATCCCATAATGCTGCTGTAGTTCAATCATTTTGTCTGTCAGCCTGCGTTTTATGGTTTTACCATCAGAAAGTTTCTTGTCTCTCAAACTTTGTTTCAACTTCCTCAACCGGATGCCCATCCTCTTCTGGACATGACCTTTATAGCACAGCAGTCCACAGCCTTCTATATAAAAAATTACCGATTTTATTAGATCTTGTAGTAATCTACGTAAAAATTTTAACGTTTTCAACCAATGTAGCTTATATTTAAAAAAATAAAATAAAATACTTCCCAGGTGAGTCTATATAATTGGAAAACTGCAAATTTTATAATGAGATAAAAGTCCGAAAATGGGAAAAAAATTTATGTTCCAACGCCCCTTAAGTTAGAAAATAGCACAATATGCATGACTCTTATATTATTACAGACTTTTCACAATCCAAGCAATTTATGATTCACGTTGATTGTGGTACCTAAAATAAACATTCCACCACAACTGAGGTCCGAAATTCATGCTTCTAAGGGTGATCTAGAACTATGGGTAGCCATTGAAGTCCAGATGGCTTAAGGGTTTTTTATCACCAGTGCGTGGCCACCAATGGGAAGAACAGACAGCACTGAGACATTCACATTCAGCATACTATGCATCAGTTCTGTTTCTGAGACTCCACACCTCATCTTGCTGGTTGGTGAGGAGTGAAACTCGTATTTTATGACACATTTGTTGTTCTGCCTGCCCTCTGGGGTTGTCACAGCATTTAGTTTCACCAGCAGATGTGGTGGCGATTTTGGAGAAGCAGCACCATGCAGGGCCTTCCTGTGGTGGCGAGATACAGTGGATGGCAGTTGGAACTACGGAGCTGGAGGGGCAACATCGACTTGAATCAGCACCAGAGGCCACTGTGAGCGGCGGCTGACAAGTCGTGGGTTGTCGCTAGGGACTTGTGCGGAGTAGTTCCACACTTGCTTTGCTTTGGCATTGCTGCCCCGAGGAGCAGCTGCAGAATACGGTTTGCTGAACAGTGTGGTAAGTTCGTTGATAATCACCAACAGCCCCTGGGGAAGCGGAGTGCCGTGGAAGTAAGAGCACCATGGCAGCAACACCAGTGGACTGCAATGATCAGTGTGGGATGTAGCTGGTTATAACACAGACAGTGTCAAGCTGTGTAATAAATGGTGTCTTCCTTCCAAAATCCACAAAAAGATGGCATCTCATAAATAGAGAGGAAGGACAGTGGGGAGTTTTAATATCAGTAATACAGTGCAGAGATTAAAGTGACATGGGTTTTTATGTGTGCCATAATTGCAGTTTCAAAGTGTTGGCAGTTTTAGGAGTTTTGATCGACCAAAGTACAGTGTTGCAGGATCGGTGAAGTCGGCCACATTTAGTTTTCAGTTGCGAACAAACACAGTAAAGTCATGAGGAATTTCATTGTGCCAAAACTGTATTTACATGGTACTACCAAAGCGTATCACTATTGTTTGATTTGGAGATACAATAAGACCATTGTGAAAACACTATACAGGGTGGTCCACTGATCGTGACCGGGCCACATATCTCACGAAATAAGCGTCAAACGAAAAAACTACAAAGAACGAAACTTGTCTAGCTTGAACGGGGAAACCAGATGGCGCTATGGTTGGCCCGCTAGATGGCGCTGACGAAGGTCAAAGGGATACCAACTGCGTTTTTTTTTAAAATAGGAACCCCAATTTTTATTACATATTCGTGTAGTACGTAAAGAAATATGAATATTTTAGTTGGACCACTTTTTTCGCTTTGTGATAGATGGCGCTATAATAGTCACAAACATATGGCTTACAGTTTGAGACGAACGGTTGGTAACAGGTAGGTTTTTTAAATTAAAATACAGAACGTAGGTACGTTCGAACATTTTATTTCGGTTGTTCCAATGTGATACATGTACCTTTGTGAACTTAACATTTCTGAGAACGCATGCTGTTACAGCGTGATTACCTGTAAATACCACATTAATGCAATAAATGCTCAAAATTATGTCCGTCAACCTCAATGCAATTGGCAATACGTGTAACGACATTCCTCTCAACAGCGAGTAGTTCGCCTTCCGTAATGTACGCACTTGCATTGATAATGCGCTGACGCATGTTGTCAGGCGTTGGCGGTGGAACACGATAGCAAATATCCTTCAACTTTCCCCACAGAAAGAAATCCGGAGACGTCAGATCCGATGAACGTAACGGACATAGTATGGTGCTTCGACGACCAATCCACCTGTCATGAAATATGCTGTTCAATACCGCTTCAACCGCACGCGAGCTATGTGCCGGACATCCATCATGTTGGAAGTACATTGCCATTCTGTCATGCAGTGAAACATCTTGTAGTAACATCGTAGAACATTACGTAGTAAATCAGCATACATTGCACCATTTAGATTGCCATCGATAAAATGGGGGCCAATTATTCTTTCTCCCATAATGCCGCACCCTACATTAACCCGCCAAGGTCGCTGATGTTCCACTTGTCGCAGCCATCATGGATTTTCCGTTGCCCAATAATGCATATTATGCCATTTTACGTTACCGCTGTTGGTGAATGACGCTTCATCGCTAAATAGAACGCGTGCAAAAAATCTGTCATCGGCCCGTAATTTCTCTTGCGCTCAGTGGCAGAACAGTATGCGACGTACAAAATCGTCGCCATGCAATTCCTGTTGCTTAGAAATATGGTAGGGGTGCAACCGACGTTGATTAGCATTCTGAACACCGACGTTTTCGAGATTCCCGATTCTCGCGCAATTTGTCTGCTACTGATGGCGGATTAGCCGCGACAGCAGCTAAATCGCCTAGTTGGGCATCATCATTTGTCGTGGGTGACGTTTCGCATTTGGCTGAACACTTGCTGTTTCATTAAATAACGTAACTATCCGGCGAGCGGTCCGGATACTTGGATGATGTCGTCCCACACGCCCGTTGGGCACTTTGATCACAATAGCCATACATCAACACGATATCGACCTTTTCCGCAATTGGTAAACGGTCCATTTTAACACGGGTATTGTATCACGAAGAAAATACCGTCCTCACTGACGGAATGTTAGTGATTCCACGGACTGATACGTTTGTGGCTATTACAGCGCCATCTACCACAAAGCGAAAAAAGTGGTCCAACTAAAACATTCATATTTCTTTACGTACTATACGAGTATATAATAAAAAATGGGGGTTCCTATTTAAAAAAACGCAGTTGATATCCGTTTGACCTATGCCAGCCCCATCTAGCGGGCCAACCATAGCGCCATCTAGTTTCCCCCTTCAAGTTAGACGAGTTTCGTTCTTTGTAGATTTTATCGTTTGATGCTTCTTTCGTGAGATATTTGGCCCGGTCACTATCAATGGACCACCCTGTACAACAGCGATATGTCACTCTACCTTCTCCTCTTTTATGCATTTTTTCTTGTAGATTCTATAGTAGATTACATATCCTGGTAGCCTGTGTTGTTGCGTCTGTTGTCTGCCTGGGATGAGGTACAGGTGTTGGTAGTAGTCGGCTGTAGTTCATCGTAGTGAGCAGTGTGCTTGTTGTTAATGTGTTTAGTTGTCCGTTTGTAAAGTCGTTTGCAGACAGAAGCAATACTGTTTTATCTATTTCCTGTTTTAAGGGGCAAATAATTGTTTTGTTTTTTAATATGTCGTTTGTTATCTGAAGTTAATTATTGCACGTGATGGAAGCGCGGGTTGTATGCGCTCTGGTATTGTAAATGGCTGTTTCACAAAATCAAAACTGATTAAAAGCACACGCTTGCATAACCCGAAGCCAGACTCCACTCCCATCCAAACTGTCCGCCACAGTGTTGGTAGCGGAGCAGGGGTGTGCGTTATGCTGACATGGTGTCTGAGATAGCCAGGTATATTTTCTGGAATCTGTGTCTAGTGCTCCTATGCCATTCGGGGTGTGCTGGGCGCCTCTTGGTTGTGCATAGTTGATTTGGCCTACAAAGTGGCCATTTGTGGGAAGGTACGTGGAAGCACTGTGGCGCAGTTAACCCAACAGTTTCGCCAGGGGGTCGGAGAGCCATTGCAGTTTACTTTAGAAGAGCATCTAGATGTGAGTAAGAAGTAAATAGCATTCAGTTAGTGTTGGAGTTTTTCGAGTGGACGGGGCGCTCGTGCGTCCGGATACACGGATTACAGGATAGGGCCACGCACGCATATGTAAATAGGGTAAGTATTTCATACTTTAGAGAAAGAGAGAGCAAGCAAGGGGATCTTAGATGAATTGCAAGGTAGGTCAGTGTGAGTAGATATTATTATAAATAAATGCATTCAGCAACATCCTTGCAGGGAAGTAGAACGAACTTAATATGGTTCAGAAGGATTATATTGCTCAGGTAACAGAGCTAGACGCATCAGAGTTGGAAAACAGGAGGTAGTATAAACTGTTTGCTAGATTACTTCACTCAATGCATGTACAATGAATAATCGTTTCTTCATTGACTGAAAATCGGAAATGGTAAATGGTCTGTATTACATGGTACCCTTAAGTGAACAAAAACAGATGTCCAGGTTGTGTGGTGTGAAAATATTGCAAATGTTATACCCAAACAGATGTCCAGGTTGTGTGGTGTGAAAATATTGCAAATGTTATACCCATGTGCCATGGAGAGTTTAGTAAAAAGAGAATCAAGTGCTGTCCTTGGGACAGAAATGGTAGCAAGCTTCCATGAACAGATGTGGAAGAAGGTAATTCCATATAGAACAATGAGAAAATTAATTGACTCACGGGCATGGCACAGACTATTTGGCTGGCCACTATCCCGTACAGAAGTAGGAGTGCTGGATCAGATTTTCTCTGAACTCATGATTACACTGTTTGTTTAATTGGAGCCTCTGAGGCACAGGTCTAATTCTTATTGCCTTTTTTTTTTTCTTGTAGTACCTATCCAGTGATTGTCATTCCCTCTCGTGCAGTGGAAGTGGCGACCACTGTAATATCTCTTTATATTCGATGAATTATTCTGATACAATTCTACCCTTGAATGACGCTTACTAATTTTCTATCTTCATACTCGCAGAATCCATGCGAAAAGTAGTTCATACAGTAGCTATGCCATGAGCGCATAAGTATTCTTTGTAGTACTCTCTCTGGTGGTTGTTAGAAAAGAAGAAGAAAAAAAAAAGCTTCCGGGATTGTCTTCGTGCCGATTAGCCCGAGCTTGGTTTGAAGAATTGTAATCTGATTATTGTGATTTATGACAGAAGATAACTGAGACGAAATTGTACGATTCAAAGGGAAATATATATACATATTGCTCCTTTATACGAAAGGTGTGTATTTGACAATTGAGAATTAATGATATTCATCGATATGTTGCGTAGTTGTTAATCAGAAGGGAACTTCCGAAAGACTGGATACGAACCTGCATTTAATAATCCAAGAGCTCCATTACTTCTTCGGAAGGTTAAACTTCATCAAAGCCAAATATCCGCTTGATCTGAGGTTTCCCGACTGATTATACAACGCTCCCAAAAATTACGAGGCATTTTATTTGTACAGATTAGCAGACTGCCGTAAAGCAGGAGCCTCCAGAGAAGAAGAATCATCGTCTGATTTCATTCTAACAAGTAAAATTTCTGAATCATTTTGAGTGAATGAGCTATGACTGTGTTTCATGTTATGAACGACTGATTGCTCGAACGAATTGAGAACTACATAGATTGGAGGAAAAATTACACCACTCGTGTAGAAGGGATGAGAAATAGTACCATGTTTGAAATTTCGTGACACGTGTGGCGGAGAGTTGGCAGAGGCAACACATGCCGTGCCTTCCTGTGGTGTCACAATTCAGTGGTTAGAGGTTGGAGCTACAGAGCTGAAGCAGAGACACGGACCTGAGCCCTCACAGGGGGTGTTGTGGGCAGTAGCTGACAGGTCATGGAGTGGCGCTCGCACGGAAAGCTGTAGGTATTCATTTCTCCCAAGTGTTGTTAGAGTGGGTAATAGTCGAGAAATAATCTGAAAGTGATTTTGTGAATTCTCAAGCAAGCACTTAAGTGTGAATCGCAGAGCAGTCATGTGGATGTAAATGTACATCCAATCCAAGCCCTCCTGTTACCAGGACCCAACAAGTGGCTATAGAACCAAAAACTGCAGTAAGATCTATCAAAAAGGAAGCTAAAAAACCGATCGATTCTGTACATAATGGGTATGGGGAGTTATCAATATTACATTACATACAAGTGGCAACTACCAGGAGACCTCATTTGTAATAATACAGACCACTCAAGCAGGACAGCCCTAGGCCCGAATTTCATCTTAGTATGAATTTAACTAAACTAAAACTTTTACCTTCCGACCTTGTAGCAGGAATAAGTGGAAAAGCGGTAGCAACCAGTACCACATCAGCTGAAAGTAATTCAGTTGCTGTTAATGACACCAAGATTGTAAAAAATGAGCCTGAACATAGCAGTGATGTTCCAAATGTTTTAAACGAAGGTGCGTTTCCGTCTTTAGGCGTACGTGGGAAGACCACGATTTAGGAACGGTAACAACTTATCCATTACCTCACAGTGTAGCCGAGGCTAGTAAAATGGAAATGAGTCACTGGGTGGCCCCCTCCGGGGAAGTTCGGCCGCCAAGTGCAAATCTTATTTCAGTCGACGCCACACTGGGCCACTTGCGCGCCGGTGATGAGGATGAAATGATGATGAGGACAACACAAAACCCAGTCCCCGAGCGGTGAAAATCTCCAACCCGGCTGGGACTCGAACCCAGGCTCGCTTGCATGGCAGAAGAGCACGTTACCATCCAGCTAAGCAGGCGGCCGACCAGGATAGAAGTAAAGTAAGTTATATCACAGCTGATACTCGCAACGTCGAGGCAACAAACTGTAAAAGCTCAACCGCCAAAACAGCATCGTAGTCGTAATCTGACGATTTACAACAACCTACTCAGAACTGTCGTTCGGGACGACGTGTTGGACAGTTCTCTGGAATCAAGGCTTGAAACGCAATCAATGGCACATCCAGCGGAAGCATTTGCGTCTCCACCATCTGAAACAATAGAACAATTATTAACGGGTACGACTAAGATTGTTGGTACAAAAAACCAGAACCAAATTTTGACTGAAAATCCTAAGAGGAAAATTTCTGCGAACAGAAACGAAGAGGGACAGAAAGATATAAACGAAGAGACCTCAACAACTTCCAATAGTGACCTAGGTGAAAGCGAGGTAGCAGAAATAGCAATGTCCAACTGGGAAGCGATCTCCGATTTTGAACACCGATGGTCTGTAGACAACTGTAAGGGAGGAAAGAGAATGCACAAACAGGAGACGGAAATTTAGGGAAAGAGAGGCGAAGCCTATTCTCAGTCCAAAATTCGCCGCTATTACAAGATTAAGAAGAACAAGTATAGACACCGGAACTGAGAACAAGTACTTCACAACCAAAAAAGACATAAATGACCTACTAAAATTTAAAAAACTGACATAAAATATCAACTGAATACTAACTAAGCTAAAGCTGACGTTTCTCTACGCGGCTACCCCGCGCAGTCTAGGGCGTCTTGCCACGGTTCGAGACCTCCCTCGGGTATGGGTGTGTGTTGTCCTTAGCGTAAGTTAGTTTGAGTTAGATTAAGTACTGTGTAAACCTAAGGATCGATGACCTCAGCAGTTTGGTTCCACAAGAACTTACCACAATTTTCCAAAATTTTCTCCAACAGTTTTTATAGGCGGCCAAAATCGATAGAGCGTTATAGCAGGAAGCTGAGAGTAGCAATCCAGATGAAGTTGCAAGGTACAGTGCCCAGCAACATTAAAACGTACGGTATTCAAGTGGTAAACCTCGGAGACTTTTTAGAGGTAGAGGAATATCTGCATAAATAGAACATATTATCTTTGTGAATATGTATGCTCCATCTGGAAGTAGTCGTAAGGAAGTGAACATCGAGTTTCTCAAACACGAAATTATATCTGTTTGACCACATACATAAAGCAAAGTTGTATTTCTTGATGATTTTAGGTCTGTTGTTAATAAAATAGATCAAAACTGAAATTTCAACACGTGCAAATGGGCCCACACGTCGCCAAGGTTGTTTGACTACACTGCAGAAGTTTCGCTGGGAGGACTTTACACATCCTTTATACAGTCCTGATTTCTCCCGACACGCTTTCCATATTTTTGGAGCCCGGAAAAAGACATTCGTGGCTGTCGATTTGCTTCAGGCCGAGGTGACACACTTGGGTACAACCGTGGTTCCGTGGACAACCACAAAAGTTATTCCACGAAGGCATTGACCATCTTATCTCGGAGTGGGAAAGATATGTTAACATTTATAATGAAACAATAAACAGTTTACTTACTTTTTTACATCTGACTCGTTTTCATGAGACTGTTACGCTACAGGTTAGTCAGCTGACGTTGAACGTTGAGGCAATATTACACTGTCCCTCCGCCTTCCTACTCCGAAATCTCCATCCCTCCTCCCCTCCTTCCAGCTCTCTCAGCAGGCCACTTGTTCTGTGTTTATTTAGAACTAATTTATTACCAGTTTATTCCAATCTCCTATTAGTCCATCTCCTCCTTCGCCCTCTCTTTGCCTATCACCTCCTTAACTCCCTCTGTATCAATCTCCTCCACCCCTTTCTCTGTGTACATCCTCCACCCACCACCCTCTGCCCTTCTTACCCTGTCCTTCTTTCTGCCCATCTCCTCCCCCCTTTCTATGTACATCTCCTCATCCCCCACTCTCTGCTCACCTCCTCCTCCCTTTTTTGTGCTCATCTCCCCCTCCCCCCTCTGACTAACTTTCCCACTTTCCTTTCTCTGTACATTTACTCTTCCCCCTACACCTTACCCATCTACTCCTCTTTCCTCTATCTGATCACTAATCCTCCCCCCTCTTTAGCCATCTCCTTCTCCCCATCTCTCTATCCCCCCACCCCTTTCCTCAAGTCCATCTCTTCTTCTGCCCTTTTGCTCGCCATCTCCTCCCTCCCCTTCCTCCTCTCCCCTTTCTCTTTCCATTCTCCTTCCCCCTCTATCCACCTCCTCTTCCCCCTATCTGGGTCCATCTTCTCCTTCCTCCCTGTCTGCCCATCTCCTCCAGTTCCTTCTCTCCACGTTACCACCCCCACCCCAGCAGGAGGTTGCTGCTGCTGGCTCTTCCACTGTGTTTCTTTCCAGATGGTAACTAATGTGAGTACCAAGATCCAGGGGTTTAAGATGAGCTTTCTCCCATGACTTTGCCCACGTATCCACATGACACACATATTTCATCTATATTTAACGTATTTCATACGTATTTGTACACGTATTTCACCTTTATCTCTAGTGAATTTACCCCTGAGATCTCATTTTCACAGAGCTCATTGTGTATGTCGCCTTACCTCCTGAACTATATGCTGTACAATGAGATAGCTTTACAGATACATTCAATGATATATGTGGCTACTATCTCCGAAATGTATTGTGTGAATAGAACTATTAGCAAATAAGCAGTAAATTAAAACTTAATACATCTAGTGTTTATGATGTCGTATCTCCTGAACTATGTGTCATACAAAGACATATCTTTCTAGATACATTCAGTGGTATATGTGGATACTGTGTGCGAATAAAGTTAGTACCAACGAAGAAATAAGATTAAATATCATGCCCCATACGGCAGTTTTTCACGTAACTCAGTGTTTATGACGTCATATCTCCTGAACTCTGTGTCTTATAATGACAAGTATGTGAATACTGTCTGGAAAATGTGTCTGGAGCACAATTAGTAGTAAATGAAAACGTCTTGCAGTTTTACAGCATGAACAGCGAAAAATATAATAAGTGAGAAAATTTTTCTCACTTTCATGATTTTGTGGAGTTCGTCTGTGAGCAAAGGTTTTGTACAGGTTTGAAATTATTTGTAAAGATTGTTGCAAGTCTTTAAGTGCTCCAGTTCTCAAATACTGGATGCTTAAAGTGTGGGTATTCGCTTTTCACTTGCACCCCCACTCCTCTGATAGGTAGCTTGTTCTTACCCTCACAGCGACAATTTCCAGACAGTAACTGATATCTGTACCAACTCTGGCTGAAAACAGTAGTGGCTTAGTACCAGATCTGGAACATAAATATATATTTACATAAATACAAAAATATGTACTTATATACTTTTGCATCCATTTTTATAATATAGATGGATTAGGGCAACCATTTTCCTGATCACTGCAATTTATTATTCTTACCACAGATGTCTATTACCCAGTTAGTATACTTCATGACACAAGATGGCGCCCAGTGTTAGTAACAAGCTCATTATCGCACACAAGATACAGCCAGTGCTGTGCTAACGAGTGAGTATAAAAGTACATGAAGTTCCATAAATGCATGATATTTCGCTAGTGACAACAATTACTAACATGTTTAGCGCGTTATTTAAGCTTTATAATTTTGAGCATTGTAAAATATGAAGCAGAAATTTCATATTTACATGAAGAAATTAAGTGCTGTAAGGAACTCACCAACCGCTTGTGCTTCCAGTGGATAACATTATCAGCACTAACTGAGGTGTATGGTTGCTTTATCAACGTTTTAAAACATTAAGCAAGCGTTTGCACATATCACATGCTTCAGTATAGTGCACACAGACTGCTCATGCTCCCCTACCAAAAGACACATGCCACCAGCTACAGATGCCATCCAGCTGCTGTAGCACACTTCCACACATTGCCACCTCACAGCAGCTTGAAAGTAGACACAACTGCATTGTCTCAGTCAGTACCTCTTCTTGCGTGACCCAGTGTGACCTGTGTATCCTCATGTGGCACACCCACTGAGTCAGCTGACAGATACGGCCTTTACCTTATCTCCATCAGACGTCTCATGCTTCCATATGTTTTTGCTTCAATACGTTAAGGCACCCTTCCACAAGCACAGGCAGAGAGGCTTTGAATAGTACATACCAGACCTGTAGGCAAAACACTGCCTAAACACTATATCTCGCTGTCTGGACGTCATTCAACGCCAGCATATGCTCTCCAGACACTTTGTCGTAGTGTCTTGACACCGAAGGCCAGCTGTATAGCCTCCAGATGACTGGAGCTTATCAGAGATGCTTTGGGAACTCAAACGGTAGTGACTGGAGGAAAGGCTACGTTCCTTCCAGGGAGCACTGTTGAGAAAATTTAGAGAAACGACATTTGAGGCGACACTGCGGAACGACTCTGCTGAAACCAATGTAAATTTCGCCCAAGGATCACGAAGATAAGATTAGAGGCATTAGAGCTCCTATGGAGATATATAGACAGTCGATTTTGACTTGCTCTGCTTGTGAGTGGAACGGGAAAGGAAATGACTAGTATTGGTACAGGGTACACTATAGCATACACCATACATACAGTGGCTTGAGGAGTATGTATGTAGATGTAGATGTAAACAAGCCGTTCAACAATCTCTGCCTATTGGAGGGTTTCAGTGGCTGTCCAACGATATCGTCAGATTACATGATTAATCAAATGTGGCGGCGGCTTTTGATGTAGGATATGTCATGGAGGCAGACATAGCATATCCTACTAGTTTGGATACAATGCGCAGCTGTTGACTGCTATGCCCAGACTGCCTAGTTTCGCAAAACAGTTACCTTCCCAAGTTACCTTCACGATACTGGAGAATAAAAATGCTCTATATATCATAATAGAAACCTCCAGCAGTGTTGCAGTTTGGTTGGAACTGATTAGTCATCCTCACTATTAAATTTGTTCCATCATCCTGATTGAAGAAATACATTGATGTTAACTTTGCTAAGACGACTTTTGCAACATTTGGTTCTGGGAAAGATTTTTACAATATAATTTTCGGGAAACCGTGACGAAATTCACTTAACAGCTAAATGGATTGGCTGTTATGGCGCAAAAACTTAAATAGCTAGGCAAAATTTAAAACAGGCCACAATCTTCTACAAAGAATTCGTCACACTGTAGATTGCTAAGGTTTTGGCGGAGTTCGCGAAACCTGTTTACGTCAATATGTGTGTGCCACACTTATCCAGACTCCACATGTACCAGTTTCACTATAAGTTTCAAAAACTCGTTTTGAACACCCGAAGTTACTTTATATGTATATGGACAGCTAAGTCTATTGGGTGGATGGTTGTATATGCAGTATTAAGATGCCACACCAAAATAATATTTATGGCATAATAGTAACAAAGAGCGAAGTTATCGCAGAAATGAATGATGTGCCTAATTGCCTCTGGCTGAGGAGTATGTAGGTCTTATATCGAAAATGTACACATACCATTCAATACACAAGTCACTCAAACACGGGCAAAGTGTTAACAACATGAGGTCTCAATGGCTCTCACAGTTGACGACTACTCAAATTCCATTGCAGTAGTGCTGGTAGAGTTCCAACTCCTCGTCCACATATTCAGGTCGTGAGGTAGATACTGCATCACAGCTGAACATTGGCCTGTCACCTCATGCCATTTGTGAGGACCACTTAGAAACCATCTCTTACTCACACTATTCATTTGAGTGTCAGCAACAGAGTCAATTATTCATTTGTGTGTGTGTGTGTGTGTGTGTGTGTGTGTGTGTGTGTGTGTGTGTGTGTGCATTCTATGTATCTGTCTGAGCTGATTGCACAGTATGTGTGCATCTGACTTATGCATATTGCAAAGTTTCATTAGTTTTTATATTTTGCAATTTTACTAGTCCCCACAATCAGTATTATCAGTTTTTAGTGGTACACAGTTTTTTCGCTTCCCTTTTAAAAATGTCACTCTAACATTGCAGTAGCTATATCAAAGAAATACAACTCTAACACAACAACAACCGTATTTTTAAAAAAGAATGATAACTGCAACATTTCAACAACTATATCAAAAAAGACAAATTGTTAACTTTAAAAGCCTCTCATGGGAAACATATTGAGCTGCACACTATCGGAAGCATATATAGATTCTTTTAACTCTTCATTAGCGTATGTATTTGTTCTCAATTTAATGCTGCTAGTAATTATTGTTAATAGTTTTCATTTCCAATGTAAAACCATCTCTAATATCTCAAGGAAATATCATATAAAAATTGTTACCACAGAAAATATACTGTAAATAAATCAAAAATTAATTCCTTATTATATATTGCTGCTGTTCTTATTTACAAAATAACCCCTAACACGTGTGTAAGTACATAGATAAATATGCCAGCTTCCTGGCAGTGTCCCTGTGTATTACATGCTAATTATGCACTATCCACATGATAGTTCCTTGTGTCTTGGCACATTTCATGTCTCTGAATATTTCAATGATGCAGCATTTGTGGAGAACATTGTGATAAGACATCCTACATTTGTGTGTATGGCAAAAGAAATATGCTTATATACAAATTGCCATAATTCACTGTAGAAGCCTTGACTGTTGGTGCTGAATAAGAAACATAATCTCATAATTATTGTTTAAAGTTGCTGAAGGAAAGTCTCTGTGGGAGAAATATTCCTGACATATAATTCACCCACTGTACTGAATTTGAGCTGCTATACTGTGTGACATAATTGCATTGTTTCAAGCATATCAAGCTAAGAAATTCGTAATTCTCCTATGTTACCACTGAGAAGTGGTGCACCGATGGCTGTGTGTGACGATTTTATACTTTACACTCATGCTTCTGCACC
The DNA here is from genome assembly GCF_021461385.2 of Schistocerca piceifrons. Taxonomy (NCBI): domain Eukaryota; kingdom Metazoa; phylum Arthropoda; class Insecta; order Orthoptera; family Acrididae; genus Schistocerca; species Schistocerca piceifrons. Next base: position 388,908,789 of record NC_060140.1, on the reverse strand, counting down.
TGCTTCAAGTGCTGATGTATTATGATTTCTTCACCTCAAAAGTCGAGAAGATTCTTGTTTTGGTCTACAGTATTGAACTCAAGATAGTCTAATGCCAGAATAGCCACTGGGAGGTATATCTCATTCGTGGGCAGTTCAGTGGTTTTAAATGCTAAGCCCACCATAGGGAAGAATCAACTGAGGTACACATTCATTGCTGTGTTGCACTGGATACAAATCTAAGTTATATTATGAATACTGTTGTGTGTATCAAGCCCCCTTGTTTAAATCAATTGGTGCAAACTAATTCATACATAGAATTAACAGTCATCCTTTTAACCTAGTAGTGTGTCGCGTAACATCTAAACCTCAACTGATTTAGTGACGTGCATGGTGCTTGTTTTTACGCAGTCATCATGAGGAATGTAAGTTATCCAATTCTGTGTTGAAATTTTCGTTTATTTTTCAAACTAACTGTATACGTCATCGGTGTACACACATGAGAATTTTCAAGGTGTCATTGTGAGTAAAGTCTGCTACATAAAATAGCAGTCTACCTGTGGCTAAATATGGCTGTTGGTGATGCTAATTTTAATTTCATTGCACATGGCAATGACTCTGAGAATGAATACCTCACATACTCATTTGAGACATTACACATTCGTTTCCCCTTTACTTGTGCACGATAAAATAATGTTAATAAAAACTAATAACCACTTCACCCTGCAATTGAAAGGTTTTATGCGTGCAGTCAGAACTATTGTTTTAACGTTGATCACTGATGCCTGGTAGCTTATTATTTTAATTATATGTCAATAAAGGAAACAGTCATCAATTACATCACAACTAGCTTATATTTGTCAACTATCTATATTTATGTTTTAGTAAATATGCCAGCCACAGTTTTTAAATCCAGTGGAAACGGCAAATGGAATGAAGTATTCAGTTTATAGATGTTCACTAGCAAAGCATCACGCCAAACAATTGTCGTTCTTGTATAGCTCCGGATAGGCGTACTGACGGTTGCCTGCAAGTCCGCTGATGCCGCATCTGTGCCTGGTCTGGCGTCCCGCTCTCTCTCTCTCTCTCTCTCTCTCTCTCTCTAATACTCGAAAATGGCAACACTGAGTGTCCATCATTGCCTAGTTCAAGCGCCAGTGGAGCGTCAGTAGCGAAACGGCGTGTAGGTTTTTGCACAGTTCTTGTCTTCCATTCCTTACTGAGTTATTAGTTTCGGCAATCTGACTCAAAGTAAAAAAGGGTATTTTGTGGTATTATTCGTGAAATTTATTTACTAAGTGGAAGTGTTTGTGTGACTTGAAAATGGAAAAGCAGGAAGAAAGTGAGATTTCCCCTGTGCCATGTGAGTCTTGTTTACAGACAACTCCAAAAAAACGCACTCTGGCAGCAGGAATAATACGACTGAAAAATGCAAATGAGTTTTGACGGCAAAACTAATCCAGAATCCACAATGTCTACAAATATTTATAACACCTTGTAACAATGATGATAAAATGTTAGCATCAACTCACATACTCGTTAGGAAAGGTAGACATAATCAATAGCAACGACATCAAGCAATGCAGTCGTATTACTACATAAAATTCACAATCCAACAATGGCGAAAATCTGTTCAGTACACAGAAGACCTACAGAAAAACGATTTTGAAAAATAAGTCGTCCGAGGCAGTTAATTGAGCCTACAATCATCAACTGCAATGAAAGCAACTACAGATGATAAGAGCAAAAACGTAATGAGGTAGATGACACAAGTAAACACCACTTTTCCCTCAATTAACTGTCCAGTTATAACAACAACGTTTCATAAGGAATAGTTTAATAAAATATTATATTGTAAACGAATTGTATTGTTAGTGTTTTGTATTCATTTGCAAGCAAAATCTGTACGTATAACAGACTGGATTCCATGAGGAACGTTTATGCTCAGAGACTGCACAAACATTTGTAAAATAAGGTAGGAATTTACTGGAATCAGTTGCGTAGTAATCTTGTTGTTTGGCAGACCTAGATTTCAGCTATCTTAGAGTTAAGAGTTAACGTCAGTGCTTTTAGAAAGTGTCACACTGACCAATTATGTGTCTTCGTTAGCCTGATTCTCTGCTTGAAATTGCAGTAATTACATTTTTTACCCTGTGCACTGAAAAATGCGAATAACGACTTGAATGAGACGGTTTTTAAAATGTTTTTAAATTCAAGTAATGTACACATACACTGCATGATGCGTTACACAACCAAAGCGGAAACTATTATAATGAGTAATAGAGGTGCATGTGACTATAAATGAATTTCGCTCCCGGTGTGACAACTGTGCGCTAACAGCCACCCGCCAGTACGACTGAGCAGAAATGTAGCGGGGTAAGGATTGTAAAGAGAATAGAATCTGCTATCACTGCGGGATGCAGGGTCATGTCTCGAGAGATTGTCGCAGCAAGAAGAGTGGTAATGAGAACAACAGGCAATCTGCCAGATATTTCAACGAGTACGGGGACGTACAGGTCACCACTCCGTCCGCCCCTTGCCAGAGACAGTGATTCCTGTTAGTTTCTGCGAAAATCAGACCGAAAATGACTTCGTGATTGGTGCTGTATATCGTGGGAGAAACATCAAACTACTTATTGACACAGGAGCACAGCCGGCCCCTGGTGGCCGAGCGGTTCTAGGCGCTTCAGTCTGGAATCGCGCGACCGCTACGGTCGCAGGTTCGAATCCTGCCTCGGGCATGGATATGTGTCATGTTCTTAGGTTAGTTAGGTTTAAGTAGTTCCAAGTTCTAGGGGACTGATGACCTGAGATGTTAAGTCCCATAGTGCTCAGAGCCATTTGAACCATTCGAACAGGAGCACAGACCTCATTAATGTGGTGTTGCATAAATAAACGAAAAAATTGAAACCGGCGCTATTAAAAGCGCATGGGTTAAACGGAGAAAAGCTACGTAATTATGGAGAAGTTGACGTAGAATTAATTCTTGGCCAAAGCCAAGATGAAGGTGAAAATAAAGATAAATACACAGCAAGGGTGCAAGTAGTTTCAAATAACGAAACGCGTTACGACGGTGTACTTGTTTTTGATTTCTTGTCCGCTAACGAGGCAGAGATATTTGTCACAGAAACAAAGATCAGACTAGGCCGTAGCAACTACAACCTAGGATATCGTTCTTCAGATCGTACTCAAAGGAGCATCAGTACTGACGTCATGGAAATGGACCACCCAAACGATGCATCAGTTCAAACCGTCCCAGTCGATGTTCACATTGATAGCCTCAACAAATTCCCAAGGGAGCAGGAAAGACAATCTACGTTGAAATTAAGTCACCCCAATGCAAGGAAGGAACTTTGTTATTAATTGAGCGACCCGAGAAAAGTGAGTTACTGGATACAATGCATTGTTATGTTGCTAGAAATGTAGGTGTCGTTACAATGGTGAGACAGAATGTCGCAAAAGTCCCGGTTAAAATAACGAATATGAACAATGAGGATGTTGCTTTGCCATGAGGAACGAAAGTTGCTGAAGTGTCGAACGTAAGTAAAAGTGACGTAATAAGATTCCAGATGAGGTAACAAATGCTGCAGTTATAAACACAGATTTTCGTAACAGCACCGCAAAATTACAACGAGGAGGAAGTTAATAATGAAATGAAGCGCCATATTTGGGAAAAGATAGAACATTTGACAGCTGATGAACAGAAGATTTTAGCGCCTGTTTCGTTGGAGTATGCAGATTTATTCCAAGAACGTGCAAAACCACCTGTCACTCATTTAGTTCAGCATCGTTTTCATTTAGGGAATGCGGCCCCAATCACACAGAAACCTTACCGGATATCATTTAGTCAAAGAGAGTTGGTAGAAGACTTGGTTAAAGAACAATTAGAAGCCGGAATTATAAAAACAAGAGATCCTTCAGACCCACTTTGATGTTCGCCTGTTGTAATTGTAAAGAAGAAATCAATTTCTGGAGAACCACAGTTCCGTTTTTGTGTTGATTACCGATCTTTGAACGCTGTGACCACACTTGACATTTACCCCTTACCAAATTTAGTGGAAACCTTGGATTACTTGGGCAGATGTCGAATTTTTTCAGCATGTTATTTAACAAGTGGTTATCACCAGTTAACAGTGAATCCAGATGATCAAGCAAAAACTTCATATGTAACAGCAGCAGGAGTATACAAGTATCTTCGTATGTCGTTTGGACTTCGTAATGCTCCAGCTACATTTCAACGCCTGATGGATTCAGTTTTACGAGGGCTCTTCCCACACAAGCACTTGTTTTCCTTGATGGTGTAATAATTTTTGGTGAAATCATGGAGCAGCATACTGAGAGACTACAAGCTGTTTTTGAGCGTATAAGAAGCAGTCCTGTCTTTATCAATAGATAAATGTCATTTTGCACAAAGTAAAGTTAACTATCTTGGTCATGTTATAACCAGTGAAGGTGTTCGATCTGATCCAAAATTAATTGAAGATGTAAGGAATTTTCCTGAACCACAGAATTTGGAAGAACTTAAAACTGCTCTAACCACAGCCCCAGTGTTACCCTATCCGGCTTTCAGTAAACATTTATTCTTTCAACGGATGCATCCAATTTTGCCATAGGTGCAATCTTGTCTCAAGAAGTTGATGGTCATGAACATCCAATCTCATTTGCTTCCAGACAATTAAACAAAGCAGAATGTAATTATACTACCACTGATAAGGAGCTTTGTGCTTTGGTTTTTGGTATAACACGTAACAGATGTTTCTTAAGGAGAAGAGAATTTACAGTTATTACAGATCGTGCCGCATTTAAATGGTTATTGAGCTTAAAGGATCCAAATTCCAGATTAACAAGATGGGCATTAAGACTGAGTGAGTACCAATTTAAGGTTATTCACCTACCTGGTAAACAACATGTGAATGCTAATGTAATGAGTCGAAAAGTCAATGTTTGTGTTACAAGGAGTCGAGAAGAAGAGTTAAAGGCAGCTCAGGAAAAAGATCCACAATGCAAATTACGGAAAAATGATCAACGTTTTGTCGAAAAAATGGATTATTGTACAAAATCACTAGTAAAGGAAACGGCCTAGTTGTTCCAGAAAGCATGAAAGAGCAAATCATGAGAGAGCAACACGATTCTTTATTATCAGGACATTGCGGTAAAAAAGCAACAAACATTAAAGTAGCTCAAATGCTTTGGTGGCCGAGCCGCAAAGCTGACGTTTTTGAGTTGGTTTCACAATCTGATTCCTGTAACAGACAGAATAATGTACGAAAAAGTAGAGCGCCATTGCAAAAACCGCCAGAAACAAGTGAACCATTTGAACGAGTAGGACTAGATGTCGTAGGACAGTTGCCTTCGAAAAAAGACGGAAAAAAATACATATTGACAATGTTAGATTATTTCTCTAGTTACCTTCTCATGATACCAATACCTGATCAGAGCGCTGAGACTATAGCTAAAGTTTTTGTAAAAGAATGGATTCTTAAGTTTGGATCACAGTTAAGTATAATTAGTGATCAAGGAACGAATTTTATGAGTGAATTACTTAAACAGACTTGTAAACTTACGCAAATAACTCGGTTAAGGACTACACCAGCACAGCCTGAAGGAAATGGAAGAATCAAGCGCGTCCACAGAACATTAATTAAAATGGTTAGCCACTATGTGAGCAGCAAACACGACAATTGGACTGTCTGTTTACCGTACTGGTATGTTCTTACAACGCCAAAATGCGCAGCTCAACTGGCTTAAGTCCATATGAGATCGTCTACGGAAGAAGAATACATTCACCTTTGGACTTTGCACGATCAACTGCCGGAATCAGCAATGAACATGTAAGGGATCTAGCACGCAAGCTAAAGGAAGCATGGAGGGAGTGAAACAGCGGAATCATCAATCCTTTCTTCGGCAAGCAAGACAACACGACCGCCAAGCAGCAGTGCACAGTATCGAGTTGGAGATCTTGTGTATCTGAGCAACGTGGTGTTAAGAGCCAAGTCAAAAAGCTTTAAGAAGTGTTGGAAAGGACCATATCCAATCTTGGAGGTGTTGTCGCCAGTCACTCTCAAGCTCCAACTGCCCTTTCGTTTGATTGTGGTTCATATCAATCGTGTAAAGCCATTTCTGGGTAGATTTCCTGTAGTATCGCAAGACGACGAGGACCGACCGAGAGGCAGACCTGCTGTTCTCAAATCTAGAAAGCGAGAATCGCGAGGTCGCAGTCCAGACTTCGAGGCCGAGGCATCGCCACGTTCCAAGCGATCCTGTTCCAGACACCCCTACAATCTGCACAAACGTGTGCAGTGTGTGAGAGTGCAATGCGTGTGTTTATTTCAGCCATGCGCGTACGTGAACGTGTTGTGAAAATTTAGTATTGAAGCTATTGCACGAGTGCACAAGTGAAACTATACCTTTTATTCCAGAGGTTACCACAAGAAACTCTTATTTTATGTTCATTGTTAACTCTAGTATTTAGAACTAATTAAACATGTTCGTTTTTATTCTAATTCTTGCTATGATAGCGTATTCTACTAATTCTGTAGTAATAGTACCACAGAGTACAGGTGCTTTGTTTGAACCACGTTCAGACATGGTAGTTTCAACAAGTAATACAAAACTTGTCCTCAAGTACAATCTGAGTGAAATCCAGAAACAGTTCAATTATGTAAAGAAGCAAATTGACCTAATTCGTTCTGTTAAGGGCAATGATACAGCTTTGGAAATGGGTACATCTTGGTATAATAACTGGATCACAGCCAAAATGCAGGCAGTGTCTACATCTGCTAAATATGAGCAAGAGATTTACTGTTTTTAAAGCTTTTGCCACACAAAACTTTCATTAGGAATAAACGTGCCTGGTTTGATTTTGGAGGGAGTATGCTTCGTAGGCACTTTAACTAGTCGGAATCTATGGGAAGTTAAAGGCAAAATATTAGCTCTTGAACAACAGTCCAGTAGAGATACAACTAACCTCTCTAATGAAATTATCGTATTAAAGAATATACAAAGAACCATTACTAACCTCACAGTTCGCATTTCCACGTACTTCGTAATGAAACGAACGCAACTATCCAAGAACTATTCCAAGGATTAAATGCTGTGAGTGTACACTTAAATTTAGACACTCTTTTGTTAAGGATTACTGATAGTTTATCAAATGCGAGAAGTGATGCTCTTAACTTAAGAACAGCCTTAGAAAGTAGTTTAAATTATTGTTGAGCAGCTTACTACTATATCCAGAACAATTTTTACACATCCTACTATCATTGAACGAAAGCTAGATGCAGCATATACTATGATTTACCCTGTTACAATTTATATGCTTACTATAAGTTAACCACCACACAATTCTTAATGATTGAAGATAAATTAACTGTTATTGTTTCTATTCCCATTGCTAGATCAAAGCATAATTTTGAAATGTATAAGATTTATAATTACCCTGTGAAACGGAGACAGGCAGGTATTCATGTAAAGTATGTACTGAATGATTATCTACTGATCAGCAAGTGTCGTAGATATTTTGTGTCCCTAAATGAAAATGATTTGCAAATGTGTAAACGTAGTCATAAGCTAATTTGCTCTGAATCGGCGGTATTCTTAGACAGTAGAGTGTGCAGCGGTGAGAAAGAATCGTTTATGAATCATCCCCCCAAGAGATGATTGCCCTAGAATTTTAACGAATTTTTATCATCCATTTCTTAAACAATGTCCTGAAGGTATAATTTTCTCATTAAACTCCACCCTTGATGGCACATTTGCATGTAAAAACTGTGATACACCTGAGCTACCCTTTACACTAAAATTGAACAATAGTGGATTAATCTTGAATGCCACACATTGTGATTTATCATGTAAACTATTTTTTATGCCTAGTGTGTTGCCAACTACATTTCATGCAACTGAACATTTGCCATTAACGAGAATGTTTTCTGTTTATTACAATGGTTCATACATACGAACATATGGAAAGCATTCCTTATCAAGTTTTTCTGAAGACAATAGTGTAATTAAGGACATTCATTAAATTGTAACCTCTTCAAATGATGAGTTCAATTTCATTGAATTGGCAAATAGAATTAAGTCCTTCAATTCATCCAGTAATGTCAATGCATACTTGATTGTCAGTATTGTGTTTTTACTGCTTTTATTAATTTGTTTTTTGTCAACAGCATTTGTCATGTGTAAAATTGTCAGCTTGATGGCACACTTCTCTGTGCCGAACATTACTGTGTCTGCAAATGAAATACATGTTGCAATGCCTTCTGATGCCACAACTGTCGAAAAAGATTCATAACGCCCAGGAGGTCGTTTAGACCCACCTATGGTTGCCGTTTTTCTTTGGGGAGAATGATGTAAGGGTCTACGGATTGCACGCAGCAGTATGGTACGTTAACACGCGCTCGCCAACCGACCTGCGTGGAATGCTGACAATCTGCTTGGTCAGTAGACTCGTGTCCGGCCGCGACTGGCAGCCGTCCGCAGCGGGCAGTATTAACTAGCGCGGCCTCGGGTGCGATTATGTCTCTTTTCTTAGCTCACCATGTAGTCTTTTGATACGACCGTAATTAGCCGGCGTTAGGATGTCAGACACAGTGATGATGGGTGCGCGTAGCGTGCGTGTTTTATAATCCGCCTTCGTTAATAGAATTGTTTAAACTTACCTCTCGTGTTCGCGTATTGCTGTACCTCAAGAATCCACCGCTTACAAATCCTGACAAAATATTCGTGTAATCATCATCCGGGGCATCAACACAAACTAACCCCCTTGTAGTAGGTTACCAATGAGATCGGTACTTATGCCGCCCGAGGTATCACGGTGTCAGTATTGGCTCTTGAACGAAATACTTTCATGACCACTGGTCTAAACGCACTAACGTGAAGGGCTTAGTATGCGTTTCGAAATTGTAAGAGAAAGAAAATTAGGAGATAAAGCGTTATAGCTTACCTTGAAGATTAAGGATTACTAATATTGCAATGTGCAGGGGAAAACCAATTCCGTGTTTCTGCTTTTGCTTTTCTACGCTCAATTTCAGTCCCTGTGTTACACATGGGTACCTGCACAATAACTTAGGTGCCAGTGACAGACTTGACATATGACCAGAATTTCTTTGAGATTTGTGTTTTTGACTGTATGTTTTGGCGGATCCTTCGTATTATGAAGTGTTTTTCTGTTCAACATATCGATCCTGTGTTTGGTCAACATTTCTTTTTTTTTTAATTGAGCCGCAGTTTTTCTACGGAGATATGACACGACCGCCTCTTTTTCTATATTACTGGAAACGTAAATGTTCCCATTTACTGTAGCTGTTCTTTACAGAGAGTAGCCATAGTCGCTACAAATGATTCATGGTTGTTGATAACTCAATATGGATACCCTCAAAGATGTGATGCCTATTTCTTGCCATTAGGTCTAACGCATTTCCATCATGAGTCAGCTTCCAAATATCAGTTGTAGGTTGTAATTACCTCTCTTAGTGAGGAGATCTTGACAGGGTTGCAATTTAGAATAGATTTAGCACATACCATATGAAGTTCATTTATGTAAATGAGCTACAGGTACAACGTTTTTGTGTTTAGGCTTCATAACAACTACTGTTCATTTCTCCACATCATGTTATTGAGGCTGTAAGTTGTGAATTACTTATCGGACACTCTACAATACCAGAAGACAGACAAGATAGCTTAATACACAGCACCACGAAAAGTACGACACACATGTCATTAAGACCAAGCGATAAGAATATTTCGAAAATTAAAATTCTTACTGGAGCAAGGTCACAGTGCATCAGAGACAAACTAATACTCTAGTTGATAATTGTAATACTGTGCAATAAGAATATTCATAAATGTCCACATAAATATGTCAATTTTATTGGTTATACAAAAATTAGCCGGCAGTTCCTGATACAACACACCTTTTGTAACTGCATTGTAAGAGTCGAGTGTGTTCTACATGCCTTAAATCGTGAGTACCATGGTTATGTAGACATGTACTGATTATTTCTGGGTAGCATTTGTGCTATTAACCAATTTCTGGCTAAATATTGTTGTTGTGGTCTTCAGTCCTGAGACTGGTTTGATGCAGCTCTCCATGCTACTCTATCCTGTGCAAGCTTTTTCATCTCCCAGTACCTACTGCAACCTACATCCTTCTGAATCTGCTTAGTGTATTCATCTCTTGGTCTTTCTCTACGATTTTTACCCTCCACGCTGCCCTCCAATACTAAATTGGTGATCCCTTGATGTCTCAGAACATGACCTACCAACCGATCCCTTCTTCTGGTCAAGTTGTGCCAAAAACTTCTCTTCTCCCCAATACTATTCAATACTTCATCATTAGTTACGTGATCTACCCATCTAATCTTCAGCATTCTTCTGTAGCATCACATTTCGAAAGCTTCTATTCTCTTCTTGTCCAAACTATTTATCGTCCATGTTTCACTTCCATACATGGCTACACTCCATACAAATACTTTCAGAAATAACTTCCTGACACTTAAATCTATACTCGATGTTAACAAATTTCTCTTCTTCAGAAACGATTTCCTTGCCATTGCCAGTCTACATTTTATATCCTCTCTACTTCGACCATCATCAGTTATTTTGCTCCCCAAATAGCAAAACTCCCTTACTACTTTAAGTGTCTCATTTCCTAATCTAATTCCCTCAGCATCACCCGACTTAATTAGACTACATTCCATTATCCTTGTTTTGCTTTTGTTGATGTTCATCTTATATCCTCCTTTCAAGACACTGTCCATTCCATTCAACTGCTCTTCCAAGTCCTTTGCTGTCTCTGACAGAATTACAATGTCTTCGGCGAACCTCAAAGTTTTTATTTCTTCTCCATGAATTTTAATACCTACTCCGAATTTTTCTTTTGTTTCCTTTACTGCTTGGTCAATATTGAACGAAATTCGTCCATCCTTCGTGCAAGAATTCTGAGCCACGCGAAATACCCTCAGACTTAAAAAAGAATATAATCATTACAATTTCAAATAAAGCAGGTGCTGACAAGTGTGAGCATTACCGAACAATCAGTTTCATAAGTCGTGATTTAAAATACAAACATGATTTCTTTACAGAAGAATGGAAAAACTGGTAGAAGCTAACCTCGGGAGAAGTTCAGTTTGGATTCCGGAGAGATGTCGGAACACCTCAAGCAATATTTACCTTACTACTTAGAACATACTGTCGGTTATGGAAAAGCAAACCTCCGCTTATAGCATTTGTAGTCTTAGAGATAGCTTTTGACAATGCTGACTGGCGTACACTCTGAAATTCTGAAGGTGGCATGGGTAAAATACGGGGAGCAAAAGGCTATTTACAACTTGTACAAACCCCAGACGACAGTTATGAGTCGATCGGCTTGATAGGGAAGCAGTGGTTGAGAAGACAAGGAGACAGAGTTGTAGTCTATCGCCGATATTATTCAGTCCGTACACTGAGCAAGCAGTAAAGGAAACCAAAGAAAAATTTGGAGTAGGAATCAAAGTTCACGGAGAAGAAATAAAAATTCAAAGGTTTGCTGATGACATTGAGACAGTAAAGGGCGTGGAAGAGCAGTTGAATGGAATGGATAGTTTGTTGAATAGAGGAAATAGTTTGAGAGTCAACAAACGCAAAATAAGGATAATGGAACTTAGTCGAATTAAATCAGGTGATGCCGAGGGAATTCGGTAAGGAAACGAGAAACTTAATTAGTACAGGAGTTTTATTATGTGGGCAGTAAAATAGGGGATGACGGTCGAAGTGGAGGGGATATTAAATGTAGTCTGGCAACTGCAAGAAAAGCGTTTCTGAAAAAAAGAAATTTTTTGAAAGGTAGTATAGATTTAAGTCCTAGGAAGTCTTTCCTGAAAGTATTTGTCTGAAGGTTCGACACGTATGGAAGTGAAACAGAGGCAATAAACAGTTTAGACAATAATAGAGTAGAAGCTTTTGAAATGTCGTGCTACACATGCATCCAGAACATAAGTTGGGCGGGTCACATAACTGATGAGGTGGTACTGAAAAGAACGGGGGGGGGGGGGGGGGATTGTTGTGCAATTTGATTATAAGAAGGGATCAGTTGGTAGGACACATTCAGAGACACCAATTTAGTATGGGAGAGAAGTGTGGAGAGTAAAAACCGTAGAGGGAGACCAGAAGATGAATACGGTAAGCAGATGTAAGTTGCATTAGTTACTCGGAGATGAACAGACTTACGCAGGATAGAGTAGCGTAGAGAGCTGCACCAGATCAGTCTTCGCACTAAATATCACAACACACAACACTTTCAACGATGTTGAGATACTTTCTGGGTGATCGTTGTTAACAAATTTTTGTTATGGATTTCTTATCGTTCTGGTTAGTACAGATTACGATGCTAAAGCTAATCCTTTAACATTTACTTGTGCAGTGTTCAGTTCCATATGTGAGGAACAGACACGGATACACAGAACGCAATGTAGTAAGAATTACGGTACGTGCAGGAATCAGCGAACGTGAATCATTGAGGACAACACATTAGAACAATGTAATACTCACAGCCGCAGTCATGATAGTGAAGTCGCAGAAGTGTTTTCTCTTCGCACTGTTGTTGTCTTCTGCTCATCCTTTTGTGGACTGTACTAGAGTACTTATCTCCTGTTGTCCACAACTAAAACTGATAAGCATAATTAGCAGTAAAATATTAACTTTCGACTTTATCTTACGTACAACGCAAAGTGACAACTAAATTTACGTTGTGTTGCTTGTAAATCTAAACTTAGAAAACCAAACTCAAGCGATAGTAGGTTGCAGTACTAGCAAAACGGCGCGAAAGTTCATGCTCCATCTTATATGAGAGCCTTATAGCTATCAAGTGAGATTAACAGTTCTTTTCTCAGCTGATACAACACTGACAGAAAAAGTCACAACACCAAAAAATATTTAATGTAGAGTAAAGAAATTTCGGGAATACGTTTGTCTAGGTATCATATTTAAGTGATTAATACTGCAAGATCACAGGCTAATATAAGAGCAAGACAAGCCATCACAAATAAGAAATGCTGGCACATTAATAACCGGTGCAAGCGCCAGAATGTTGAATGCAAGCACACAAACGTGCATGCATTGTGTTGAACAGGTGCCGGATGTCAGTTTGTTGGATTGTGTTCCATGTATGTCGCACTTGGTCGGTCTCGGTCAATACAGGGACGGTTAATGCCGTTTGTGGATGACACTGCAGTTGTCACCCGATGATGTCCGCAAGGTGTTTGATACAGTTCCCCACAGTCGTTTGATAAACAAAGTAAGAGCTTATGGACTATCAGACCAATTGTTTGATTGGACTGAAGAGTTCCTAGATAACAGAACGCACCATGTCATTCCCAATGGAGAGAAATCTTCCGAAGGAAGAGGAGTGTCGTAGGACCGTTACTATTCACAACATATATACAGGGTGTTACAAAAAGTTACTGCCAAACTTTCAGGAAACATTCCTCACACACAAATAAAGAAAATATGTTATGTGGACATGCGTCCGGAAACGTTAATTTCCATGTTAGAGCTCATTTTAGTTTCGTCAGTATGTACTGTACTTCTTCGATTCACCCCCAGTTGGACCAATTGAAGGAAGGTAATGTTGACTTCGGTGCTTGTGTTGACATGCGACTCATTGCTCTACAGTACTAGCATCAAGCACATCAGTACGTAGCATCAACAGGTTAGTGTTCATCACGAACGTGGTTTTACAGTCAGTGCAATGTCTACAAATGCGGAGTTGGCAGATGCCCATTTGATGTATGGATTAGCACGGAGCAATAGCCGTGGCGCGGTACGTTTATATCGAGACAGATTTCCAGAACGAAGGTGTCCCGACAGGAAGACGTTCGAAGCAATTGATCGGCGTCTTAGGGAGCACGGAACATTCCAGCCTATGACTAGCGACTGGGGAAGACCTAGAACGACGAGGAAACCTGCAATGGACGAGGCAATTCTTCGTGCAGTTGACGATAACCCCAATGTCAGCGTCAGAGAAGTTGCTGCTGTACAAGGAAACGTTGACCACGTCACTGTATGGATAACCAGTTGTTTTCGTACCATGTACAGCGTGTGCAGGCACTATCAGCAGCTGATTTGCCTCCACGGGTACACTTCTGCGAATGGTTCATCCAACAATGTGTCAATCCTCATTTCAGTGCAAATGTTCTCTTTACGGATGAGGCTTCATTCCAAAGTGATCAAACTGCAAATTTTCACAATCCACATGTGTGGGCTGACGAGAATCCGCACGCAATTGTACAACCACGTCATCAACACAGATTTTCTGTAAACGCTTGGGCAGGCATTGTTAGTGACGTCTTGATTGGGCCCCATGTTCTTCCACCTACGCTCAATAGAGCACATTATCATGATTTCATACGGGATACTCTACCTGTGCTGCTAGAACATGTGCCTTTACAAGTACGACACAACATGTGGTTCATGCACGATGGAGCTCTTGCACATTTCAGTCGAAGTGTTCGTACGATTCTCAACAACAGATTCGGTGACCGATGGATTGGTAGAGGCGGACCAATTCCATGGCCTCCACGCTCTCCTGACCTCAACCCTCTTGACTTCCATTTATGGGGGCATAGGAAAGCTCTTGTCTACGCAACCCCGGTACCAAATGTAGAGACTCTTCGTGCTCGTATTGTGGACGGCTGTGATACAATACGCCATTCTCCAGGGCCGCATCAGCGCATCAGGGATTCCATGCGACGGAGGGTGGATGCATGTATCCTCGCTAACGGAGGACATTTTGAACATTTCCTGTAACAAAGTGTTTGAAGTCACGCTGGGACGTTCTGTTGCTGTGTGTTTCCATTCCATGATTAATGTGATTTGAAGAGAAGTAATAAAATGAGCTTTAACATGGAAAGTAAGCCTTTCCGGACACATGTCCACATAACATATTTTCTTTCTTTGTGTGTGAGAAATGTTTCCTGAAAGTTGTAACACCCTATATATATATATATATATATATATATATATATATATATATATATATATATATATATATATATATATATCGGAAGTTCACTGAGGCTTTTTGCGGATGATGCTGTAGTATATCGAGAGGTTGTAACAGTGAAAAATTGTAATGAAATGCAGGAGGATCCGCATCGAATTGACGCATGGTGCAGAGAATGGCAGTTGAATCTCAATGTAGACAAGTGTAATGTACTGCAAATACACAGAAAGAAAGATACTTTATCATTTAGCTACAATATTACAGTTCAACAACTCGAAGCAGTTAATTCCATAAGTTATCGGGGAGTAGGCATTTGGAGTGATTTAAAATGGAATGACCATATAAAATTAACCGTCGATAAAGCAGATGCCAGACTGAGATTCATTGGAAGAATCCTAAGGAAATGCAGTTCGAAAACAAAGGAAGTAGGTTACACTACACTTGTTCGCCCACTGTATCAATACTGCTCACCGGTGTGGGATCCGTACCAGATATGGTTGATACAAGAGATAGAGAAGATCCAACGGATCATTTAATAATCGCGGAAGCGTCGGAGATGACAGATCAACTCCAATGGAAGACTCTGCAAGAGAGACGCTCAGTAGCTTGGTACGGGCTTTTGTTGAAGTTTCGAGAACATACCTTCGCCGAGGAGTCAAGCAGTATATTGCTCCCATCTACGTATATCTCTCGAAGAGACCATGAGGATAAAATCAGAGAGATTAGAGCCCACATAGAGGCATACCGACAATCTTTCTTTCCACGAACAATACGAGACTGAAATAGAATGGAGAACCGATAGAGGTACTCAGGGTACCCTCCGCCACACATCGTCAGGTGGCTTGCGGAGTATGGATGTAGATGTAGATATGTGCTCGATTGCAGACAGATTTGATGATCGAGCAAGCCAAGGAAACATTTCAACATTCTGTAGAGCATTTTGGGTTACAACAGGGGTATTTAGGCGAGCATTACGCAGATGCTGTTCATAAATGGCAGCACGGCAGGTTGAACCACCAGACTGTCGTACAGAATTGCAGTCGTGGAGCGTGGGATACCTGGGACAGTGCAGCTGCTGTCATACGAAATCGGATCCGAGACCATAACTATAGGTGCAGGTCTTCTACACAGGCCGATTGGTTGCAGGCCTTCAAATAGCCTCCTTGGAATCCATACATGGCTATCTCTGGCTCCGAACCAGGACCAGCTTTCATCATAAAACATCAGACCTCCTCGCTACGCTCCGATGAGTTCTCGTTTGACACCGCTGACATCGCAAATGACGGTGGTTTGAGGTCAGTGGAATACACGCTACAGGGCTTCTGGCTCGGAGCTGTCCTGGAAGTAACTGATTTGTAACAGTTGGTTGTATCACTGTGGTGCGAACAGCTGCTCAAATTACTGCTGCAGATGCAATACGATGCTCAGAACCAAACGCCAAACACAATGGCCTTCCCTCTCGGTAGTGCCATGTGGCCGTTCAGAGACCGCTCTTCTTGCGATCGGACATTCCCATGCCCACCGCTGTCAGCAGTCATGTACATACAGTTGCTATATTCCTGCAAAGTCTTTCAGCAATGTCACAGACAGGAAGTCGTTTCTGAAAGTATTTGTATGGAGGGTAGCCATGTATGGAAGTGAAACACGGACGATAAATAGTTTGGACAAGAAGAGAATAGAAGCTTTCGAAATGTGGTGCTACAGAAGAATGCTGAAGGTTAGATGGGTAGATCACATAACTAATGAGGAGGTACTGAATAGAAATGGGGAGAAGAGGAGTTTGTGGCACAACTTGACAAAAAGAAGGGACCGGTTGGTAGGACATGTTCTGAGGCATCAAGGGATCACCAATTTAGTATTGGAGGGCAGCGTGGAGGGTAAAAATCGTAGAGGGAGACCAAGAGATGGATACACTGAGCAGATTCAGAAGGATGTAGGTTGCAGTAAGTACTGGGAGATGAAGAAGCTTGCACAGGATAGAGTAGCATGGTGAGCTGCATCAAACCAGTCTCAGGACTTAAGACCACAACTACGACAACAACACAGAAAGTACATCCAGCTTCTCGTAACCGTATTACACGACCTCGTTCAAACGCTGTTAGGTGCTGACGATGGCATCTTTGTTGTCTTAAAGGCTGTCTTGACTAATGTCAACTCTCGACGTCCTACCTGAAAGGTAACTAACACTTATGACCGTTACTGCGAGTATTTAAAGCAAACCTGATTTACATTCTCATAATGGCGGGAAATTTGAATAGACATCACCTTTCAGAAGGGGAAACACACCTACCAACCTTCGTTTATGTCGCAAAACTCCTTCTTTGCGTACTTATATGGATATGGTGTCTGTTCTTTCGGACATTTCCGAAAGAACAGACATGTCCGAAAGAAAAGACACCATATCCATATAAGTATATAGTTCTGGATATACCGGCCATGACCTTCTTCTTCTGTGCGGATGCACACATATTACCCAAACTCATAAGGGACTTGGTAAGAATGTCTTCCACGAGTTGTGAGTGTGTTGCGTAGGGACACCACGATTGTAGTGTGTGGACATACGAGGGTGAGTCAAATGAAAACCTTAAATTTGTAACAATAAATCGAAATTTCGCGCCGTTATCCTGTAAGTTAGTAAGCGTGCTACAAACGGCCTGCAGAATGGCCTGTAGGTGGCAGCATAATGCAGATGCACACCTACCGTCGCAATATCAGTATAAAGATGGCCGCCCCACTTGCGACTTACACCAGGGGAGAACAGTGTTCTGTTATTCGGTTTTTGCCTAATGAAGGTGTCAAATCTATTGAAATTCATCGACGAGTGAAGGTTCTGTACGGTGATGCATGTTTGTCACAGCAGCAAGTCTACGAATGGAGTAGGAAGTTCGCAAATGGTGTGACTTCAGTGGAAGATGCTCCTCGTCCGGGACAGGCACAACGAGTTCTGACTCCACAGAACATTCCAGCAGTTGAAGCCATAGTGAAGGAAAACCTCCGAATGACACTGAATGACATTGCAGCATGTTTGCAGATTAGTCATGGGTCAGCACACCACACTGTGCATAATGTACTCCACTTTCACAAAGTGTCTGCAACGGCAGCTGACTCCTGAAATGAGAGAGCGACGTGTTGATGCTTGTGAAGAACTTCTTCGGCGCTTTGAACGAGAAGGTGATGGCTTCCTTCCAAGAAACGTTACTGGGGACGAAACCTGAGTTCACTTCCACCAACCAGAAACGAAGAGGGCGAGCAAGGAATGGCGCCATTCCTCATCACCAAAACCAAAGAAGTTTCGAACAGAATCATCAGCAGGGAAGGTTATGCTGACTCTTTTGGGACGAAAAAGGCGTCTTTTTTTAGCATTACAAGCCTAGAGACACCACTGTCACCAGTGCATCATACACAGACCTCCTAAAAGCTCATCTGCTTCCTGCAATCAAATCAAAGCGACGTGGACTGCTGTCAGCAGGTGTCCTTTTGCAACATGACAATGCAAGGTCCCACACTGCCCGTACAACAGTTGCAACAATCACAGACCTGCATTTTGAGTGTCTTCCTCATCCACCATACTCACCAGACCTTGCCCCAAGTGATTTCCATATGTTTGGACCACTCAAAGACTCAATGGGAGGAAAGAAGTTCCGTTCTGATGAAGAGGTACGCCACGTGGTGCATGAGTGGTTGCGCGGACTACCAAAAGAATTTTTTACTAAAGGAATTTATGCACTTCGTAAGCGCTGGAGGACTTGAATTGAGCGTGGGGAAGATTATGTTTAAAAGTGATACAGCTTTGTT
Organism: Schistocerca piceifrons; assembly: GCF_021461385.2. Classification (NCBI taxonomy): domain Eukaryota; kingdom Metazoa; phylum Arthropoda; class Insecta; order Orthoptera; family Acrididae; genus Schistocerca; species Schistocerca piceifrons. The sequence continues at coordinate 388,890,035 of NC_060140.1, read as the reverse complement.
CGACTTTTGCACAATAAATAATATTTAAAAATATATTTAAGGTTTTCATTTGACTCACCCTCGTATGTCCACACACTACATTCGTGGTGTCCCTACCCAACACACTCACTGCTCGTGGAAGACATTCTTACCAAGTCCCTTATGAGTTTGGGTAATATGTGTGCATCCACACAGAAGAAGAAGGTCATGGCCGGTATATCCAGAACTAAATACTTATATGGATATGGTATCTTTTCTTTCGGACATGTCTGTATAAGGTGAGAATGTGGGGTCTCGCGAGAGGCGTGCGCGAGATAGTCTCTGCAGTCGCACTATCCTCTGTGCCCTCGGTGGCTCAGATGGATAGAGCGTCTGCCATGTAAGCAGAAGATACAGTGTTCGAGTTCCGGTCGGGGCACACATTTTCACCTGTCCCCGTCGACATATATCAACGCCCGTCTGCAGCTGAAGGTGTTCATATATAATTCCCATTCCTTCTAGATGTTGTGATTTTTTTCTTTTTCCGTCGTTGTACATGCAGAGCTGGAGACAGCTCATGGCCTGCTCCGTTCTCTTCCATTTTCTCCACACTTAAAGGATTTGTAAATCAGTGCCCAAACATCAGTTTGCTAACGCACTACAAGCAACACGATGCACAGAAAAACGTCAAAATAATGCCGCAGATGATTTCTTAGTGTTAATAAGCATCAAAAACGGAAAATATTCTTTGTGCCAAATCTGACATTTGTCATGCATATAAAGAAACAATGTATCTCTGTTTCCATGTTCTCATTTGTATCCACAAAAAGGAAAACGTGCTCCGATACCAAAGAATCATGCTGCTCATCGGGAGGGCGCAGAAAATAATTAGACAACTTAGAAAATATTTTTATCTTTGTGACAGGGGTGTCCAACAAGCTGTCGCCCGCGGTCTGCACGCGGCCCAAAGCAAATTTCAACGCGGTATCATACGGCTGGTGAACAATAAATATTCCATAAAATTCTGTTGATATAAAGTTATGATAAACCGAAACATAATCCTAAGTACATGATGAAATACGCAACCATTTTGTGTATTTGTGTGAACCTTTTTTCAAACAGTATAGATGCGTTACCAGATGATTTTCGGATGGAATGCATAGCGTTGCAGTCTGACATTCAACTAAATGAAAAAATTGATCACCTATCTTTGCTGGACTTTTACAAATCATACCTCTCCTGAGACAAACATCCCTTACTTAACAGCTTGCATTATGTACACCATTATTGTTTTAAACACATACGTTTGTGGATGCTTATTTCCAAGAGTAAATCACACAAAGAGTAACAGTAGAACCAAAATCTCAGATGAAGACGTTGAGAGCACCCTGAGAAGTGTCAGCTCTTCGATTTTACTTGAAAATGATATATTAGTTTCCCAAATTCAAAAACAAATGTCACATTAATTATATGATTTGTAATTACTTACATATAAAATTATTAATGAAATTTCATCCATGAAAGGTTACATCAGTACCACCTTACTTCTTTACAATAAAGAACCATAAATTCTAAATTACTTTAATGTGTTAACAATACACCTCCACCAAACCGCTTTTTTTTCTTTTTGCTCAGTTCAAAAATACTCGTTTTTTTTTTTACAAAGTGGCCCAGGTAAGCTAGAAGTTTGGACATCCCGCTTTAGAGATTGAGCCATTGATCCTGGCCAAGCAAATTAGAAAATACATTTATGACGAAAGTTTTAAGTGCCATAGCGGGAAAGTGATACGTTGTAAATACCAATAAGAAAGTTTTTACAAGCTGATGCTTACAAAGACGAAAACAGCATCAAGCCACTGTTATTAGTTTTATTTAACTACACAAATAGCACCATTTCAGGTTTCGAACTGACGGGTTCATCTTCAGACGGCCGTTCATGTTTACTTTACACTTGTTGTTGTTTGCATAATTCTTTACTCTTTCTTCAACAACAAACGTGAACAGCCAACTGAAGATAAATCTGTCAGTTCGAAACCGGTAACGGCGTTCTTTGTGTAAATGAAATGAACTCGTCTTTGAAGACAGCTACGGGTCTGAAAAATGCCAGTTATCGACAAAATAGGAGGAAGAAAGAATTTGTTCTACGTACCATTAACACGGAGGCGCTACGTTTCATTAGTAAAAATACAAGTATGTAAATACAGTATTACGTTTTTAACTAGTAGAAAAACTGTAATCAACAAAAACTATTTGTGGTGTCTTTTAAGATTCGATAGAAATGAAAACAGTGCCTTCCCGTAAGGTACCCTTCATAGTGGCAAATAAGTACATGGCACCAAAAAGACGTTAGCTTTGCGGTAACTTCTTCTACTGATTTCGTAATCTAGATAACAACTGATATTTGCTGTGCCCCTGCCTGGAAACAGACAAGGGCCTAGGATACATCAATATCCCAACACTGTGGTGATAGTTACGATTATCTTCCAGAGTGCGCGGTTGTCATTTCTGCTGGATGACGCATTGAACCAGATGGTATACATCAATGTCTGCATGTACATGTAGCACTACTTACGGTGGACAGACAAAGATTTGGGAAAATACAAAACACGACATACTGACGTGCCTAATACAGTGTAGAAAACCCGTTCGCATGCATAGCACATTCCACTCGCCTCAGAATGGGTAAGCATACGTGTCGTATTGTAAGGTGGCAACGGCCTTGCACATGAGTCCATTTAACGTGACACTTTAGGTTTTGATGGAGTAATACTCTAAATTAGGGTGTAGGAAATCTATGTGGAAACGCATCGGCACGCGAGAATTCCGCGATCTTGTAATTATAAGATTTTGTGGAAAAGCAGTCCGCGAGACAGAGTTCGGCTACGTCCCCGCCTAACCGCCGAAGGCCACAGCCTGACGGAATTAAGGGTGAACTGGGGGATTTCTGTAATCCGTTTAGAGAGGCCACAGCGACCGCCAACCTCAAAGGAACGCGCGGCTGCAGGTGTTCAAGTGTTTACCAAAACTTCAGTAGTTGATCCTGAATTCACCCTTTTGCTTTATTTTATTTTTGTGTATGTGTTTGATGTCATTCAACACTCTAAGCGTTCATGACAGTTCATGTTTGGAAGCAAAAATACGTGTGATTTGTCGTCAACACTACCACCGCAGATTAATTAGGGGTCACAGGGCCACGTTTAAATCTAGCGTTATCCATTTTTGGGTACAGTTCAACTCCCAGTTTCTCTGTAACTTGTTTGTCAGGGGCGAACACAAGCAAAAATCGGACAAGCAACGGGTGGGGTGTTACAGCATAGTTTTCAAGGGGAATCTCATAAAATTCTTCCCGCAAAATAGTGAAAAGTTCAGGTAGCGACGACGGAGGGGATAGCTACCACGCGTCCTTCTCCCCAAAGTAGAATATATATTGGCACTTGGTGACTGTGGTCGCCGGGGGAGATACGACATTTCATCTTAGTGCTCACAAAACCAGCCCGGGGCGATGCGAGCTGTGGGTACAGGGGCCCTGTCGTCTTGGAACACAGCTTCACCACTGGGGAACAAACATCGTACCATGGGGAGGACCTGATCAGCCAAAATAGTCACACAATCCTTGCAGAGTACTCATGGGGTCCACGGAATACAACACTACGGCTGTCCAAATCATCACCCAAATCCTGCAGTGTTTCACTCTTGAGGTGTAAACTCGGCCAGAAGTTGGAAATAGTGTGAACTACGACCCGTCCTTCCATTGCTTCATAGTCCATCTTTTATGGCTTCGGCCCGATGTTTTCCGCTAAAGGCATTTACATCACCGATGAGTGGTTTTTGGAATTCCAGCTCGCCCTTGACTTCCTACTTATGAAGCTCTATTCCCGTTGTTTTGGCGCCCGCATGGTTGGCGAGTGCTGCGTTGTGTTCTGCAGAGAATTTCGCAGTTGTCCTCTTCTGTTTCGTCACAATCCCCTTCAATGGCCGTCTGTCGCGGTCACTGAACACGCGCTTTCGTCCGCGTTGCGACTTAGCAGATGATGTTTTCCCGCTTTCCCTGTATGCGGTATGAATCTTCTATACGTTGTCTCTTGAACCACCAAAGACTTGGCGAATTTTGTTGCGGAAGGACCCGCGCTACGAGCACGAATCAGCCCGAGTTCGAATTCGCTTAGTTTCGACGTAATACACTACTGACCATTAAAACTGCTACACCAAGAAGAAATGCAGATTATAAACGGGTATTCATGGGACAAATATATTCTACTAGAACTGACATGTGATTTCATTTTCACGCAATTTGGGTACATAGATCCTGAGAAATCAGTACCCAGAACAACCACCTCTGGCCGTAATAACGGCCTTGATACGCCTGGGCACTGAGTCAAGCAGACCTTGGATGGCGTGTACAGGTACAGCTGCGCATGCAGCTTCAACACGACATCACAGTTCATCAAGAGTAGTTACTGGCGTATTCTGACGAGCCAGTTGCTCGGCCACCATTTACCAGACGTTTACAATTGATGGCAGATCTGGAGAATGTGCTGGCCAGGGTAGCAGTCGGAACATTTTCTGTCTCCAGAAAGGCCCGTACAAGACCTACAACATGCGGTCGTGCATTATCCTGCTGAAATGTAGGGTTTCGCAGGGATCGAATGAAGGGTAGAGCCACCGGTCGTAACACAACTGAAATGTAACGTCCACTGTTCAAAGTGCCGTCAATTCGAACAAGAGGTGACTGAGACGTGTAACTAATGGCACCCCATACCATCACGCCGGGTGATACGCCAGTATGGCGATGACGAATACACGCTTCCAATGTGCGTTCGCCGCGATGTTGCCAAACACGGATGCGACCATCATGAACTGTAAATAGAACCTGGATTCATCCGAAAAAATGACGTTTTGCCATTCGTGCACCCAGGTTCGTCGCTGAGTACACCATCGCAGGCACTCCTGTCTGTGATGCAGCGTCAAGGGTAAACGCAGCCGTGGTCTCCGAGCTGATAGTCCATGCTGCTGCAATCGTCGTCGAACTGTTCGTGCAGATGGTTGTTGTCTTGCAAACGTCCCCATCTGTTGACTCAGGGATCGAGACGTGGCTGCACGATCCGTTACAGCCATGCCGGTAAGATGCCTGTCATCTCGACTGCTAGTGATACGAGGCCGTTGGGATCCAGCACGGCGTTCAGTATTACCCTCCTGAACCCACCGATTCCAATTGTGCTAATAGTCATTGGCTCTCGACCAACGCGAGCAGCATTGTCGCGATACGATAAACCGCAATCACGATAGGCTACAATCCGACCTTTATCAAAGTCGGAAACGTGATGGTACGCATTTCTCCTCCTTACACGAGACGTCACAACAACGTTTCACCAGGCAAGGCCGGTCAACTGCTGTTTGTGTATGAGAAATCGGTTGGAAACTTTCGTCATATCAGTACGTTGTAGGTGTCGCCACCGGCGCCAACCTTATGTGAATGCTCTGAAAAGCTAATCATTTGCACATCACAGCATCTTCCTCCTGTCGGTTAAATTTCGCGTCTGTAGCACGTCATCTTTGTGATGTAGCAATTTTAATGCCCAGTAGTGTACAATCAAAACCACACATAACACTGTTTTGAACATGACTGACACTTGCAACGTATTGAGGACATTGCACAGGTGCAGTTCTTGGCCAAATACAACAGCGCAAACTGCAGGCTAGACTAGCGTCCGCACTTATGTGGAAGCGTGTATTTCTCGTGGTATTTTCATATTGTCGTCCAGCACCTGTTTGTAACCCATCAAGCCATTGTATCGTGCATGGCGAAGGGTACATCATACCAATATTGTCGATTTTCACTTTATTCCATTTTATTACTGTGGGGGGGAAATATGATCCTTACCTCTGTACGTGCCCTAATCTGTCTTATTCTTGTATTCGCTACGTGAAATATGCAATGATGGCAGCAGAATGGTGAGACAGTTTTCTTTAGGAACTGCTTCTCTAAATCTGTCCGATAGGGTTTCGCCTCAGTAACGTCGCCTTTCTTCCAGGAATTCCCATTTACGTTGCCGGAGCACATCTGTTACTCTTTCGCGATGTGCTGCTAGGACTGTAACATGTGAGTACATCACATGTTACAATCCTAGCAGCACATCTCTGAATCGTTCTCTGTCACGCCTTCTTGAAAACCGGTCTCACTTTCGCCTTGTATGCGATTTCCTTTACACATGCATTGCATTTTCCTGGGACCCTCAAAAGAAATCCAAGTATTCCATTCGTCTTCCCTATAAAGATAGAATACTACCGAGAGGCAACACCGCGACGAGAGTGTAGCAAATTGGACAACACTCCGCCCTGTTTTCAGAAGTACTAGGGTCACTCCAAAAGAAATGCACACTTCATTTTTTTTAAATCCATCTTTATTGTACATGTCTGAAAGTTTTACAGTGTGTAGATACACCCTTTAGGAACAATATTTTCATTTCTCCACATAATTTCCATCCCTCTCAACTGCCTTACGCCCGCATCTCGTGGTCGTGCGGTAGCGTTCTCGCTTCCCATGCCCGAGTTCCCGGGTTCGATTCCCGGCGGGGTCAGGGATTTTCTCTGCCTCGTGATGGCTGGGTGTTGTGTGATGTCCTTAGGTTAGTTAGGTTTAAGTAGTTCTAAGTTCTAGGGGACTGATGACCACAGATGTTAAGTCCCATAGTGCTCAGAGCTATTTGAACGATTTTTTGAACTGCCTTACGCCATCTTGGAACCAGCGCCTGTATACATGCACGGTAAAATTCTCGACCAACCTGTTGGAGCCACTGTTTGGCAGCGTGCACAAGGGAGTCATCATCTTCAAACTTTGTTCCACGAAGAGAGCCTTTCAGTTTCCCAAAGAGATGATAGTCACATGGAGCCAGGTCAGGAGTGTAAGGCAGGTGTTTCAGTGTTGTCTATCCGAGTTTTCTGATCGCTTCCATGGCTTTTTTGACTGACATGTGGCCGTGCATTGTCGTGCAACAGCAAAACATCCTGCTTTTGCCGATGTGGTCGAACACGACTCAGTCGAGCTTGAAGTTTCTTCAGTGTCGTCACATACGCATTAGAATTTATGGTGGTTCCACTTGGCAAGATGTCCACAAGCAAGAGTCCTTCGCAATCAAAAAACACGGTAGCCATAACTTTTCCAGCAGAAGATGTGGTTTTGAATATTTTTTTTTTTCCTTGGGTGAATTTGCATGATGCCACTCCACTGACTGCCTCTTCGTCTCTGGTGAAAAATGATGGAGTCATGTTTCATCACCTGTCACAATTCTTCCAAGAAATTCATCTCCACCATTCTCGTACTGTTCCAAAAGTTCGCTGCATACCGTTTTTGTTGTTTATTTGTGAGCCACTGTCAACATCCTGGGAACCCACCTGGCACAAACCTTTTTTAACGCCAACACTTTCAGTATTTTGCAAACACTTCCTTCCCCTATCCCAACGCAGCGTGCCAATTCGTTCACTGTGATGCGTCTGTCAGCAGTCACCAATTCGTTAACTCTCTGCACATTGTCTGGAGTGAGTGCAGTACGAGGCCTGCCGCTACGAGAACAATCCTCAATACTGCCGTGCCCACTTTCATCACGTAACCTGCATGCCCACCTACTAACTGTACTGGGATCCACAGAAGCATCTCCATACACCATTTTCAAACTCTTGTGGATGTGTCCCACTGTCTCGTTTTCACAGCACAGTAATTCTATGACAGTACGTTGCTTCTGACGAACGTCAAGTGTAGCAGCCATCTGGAAGACACGCTGTGACGAAACCACTCACGGGAACAGGTTGAACTGAGTTTGAAAACAAGCGGGAAGGATGTGTCTACACACTGTAAAACTTTCACACATGCAGAATGAAAACTATATTTTTACAAAAATAGTGTACATTTCTTTTGGAGTGACCCTTGTAAAACCAAAGAGGCGTGGTACATCGTAGTGCGTAAGGAAATTACGAAACCTTGGATAATGCCCTGAAGACAGAAAAACGATACACCACGAAAGAATTATCTGAACGGTCGTAAATAGGGTAGATGTCATGTACATGTATAGACAAACAAATTATTACAATTTCACAAAAATTGTACGATTGATTTTAGAGAAAGACCTCCATATAAATTCAGCAAACGAATAACGCGTCGGTCCACCTCTGGCCCTTACGTTATTCGGCTTGGCACTGATTGACAGACTCGCTCGATGTCCTGCGAAATATCGTGCCAAGCTCTGTCCATTTCACGCATTAATCGTCAAAATCCTGAGCTGCTTGGAGGGTTCCTGTCCATAATGCTCCAAACGATCTCAGTTGAGGAGTATAGAAATCGTCCATGTTCCCCTGTGCTGTAAGGATGACAAGCAAAAGGGTTCTACTATGAAATAAAATGATACCCAGACCATCATTCCTGGTTGTGGGGCCCTATGGAGGGGGACAGTCAGGTTGGTATCCCACCAGCGTCCGGGGTGTCTCCAGATACATATCCGCTGTTCAGTGGGACTCAATTCGAAGCGGCATTCATCACTGAAGACAATTCTACTCCATTCAAAGAGAGTCCAGGTGGTAGACGCGTCTGGAGACCGTGAAGTCGTTTTTTTATCTTACAGTAAATAAACTCACATATTCACGTAAAGTTAAACAGGTGAAAGTTCGTTCTCATGGTACAACATGGTACAAAGTGTGCAACTTTCCTTCCGCCGTTTGCCGATGATTGGCGACAACGGCAAGTAGTGGTCGAAAGAAACAGATAGCAGACGTCAAGCAGATAGCTTGGACCTCGGCCAACATAACCTCATTCAAACATTAGTCGATTTGTGTCTGCATCATCAAGCTATTCTTGATTGAAAATGTCAGTTTACCAGCCTAATTCTCTTCATTAGAGGGAGGCGTTACTCTTTTGTTTCAATATGAAGAAAACAGCAGCTGAGTCTCATCGAATGCTCTCAAGTACGTGTGGTAAGGACGCTATTAGTGAAAGAACGTGTCTTGAGTGGTTTCAACGCTTCAAGAACGGTGATTTTAACGTCGCAGACCGGCATAGTGGTGGAAGAGAGAATGTTTTCGATGATGCAGAATTGGAGACATTGATGAGTGAAGACTCGCGACAAACTCAAGAAGAATTGACGCGATTAGTGGGAGTGATACAGCAAGCCATTTCAAAATGTCTCAAGGCTATGGGCATGATTCAGAAGGAAGAAACTTGGGTCTCGCGTGAGCTGAAACCAAGAGACGTTGAACGGCGTTTGTACGTTTGTGAACAGTTGCTTCACAGGAAAAAATGGAAGGGATTTCTGCATCGCATTGTGACCGTGGACGAAAAATAGGTTCATTACGATAACCCTAAACGCAAAAAATCGTGGGGATATCCCGACCACGCTTCCAAGTCAACGGCCAAACCGAATATTCACGGCTCCAATATCATGCTCTGCATTTGGTGGGACCAGCTCGGCGTCGTGTACTATGAGGCGTTAAAACCAAGTGAAGCAATCAAGGTTATCGAACGCAATTAATGCATTTGAGCAGATCATTAAAAGACAAACGCCCGCAATATAGCGAGACGCACGATAAAGTGATTTTGCAGCACAACAAGGCTCGACTCCATGTTGCAAAAGAGGTCAAAACGTACTTGCAAACGTTAAAATGAGAAGTCCTAACCCACCCGCCGTATTCTCCAGACATTGCTCCCTCTAACTATCACCTGTTTAGATGAATGGCGCATGGCCTGGCTGACCAGCACTTCCGATCTCACGAAGAAGTCACAAATTGGATCGATTCGTGGATCGCTTCAAAAGACGAACAACTTTCTCGGCGCGGGATTCGTAAACTGCCCGAAAGATGGGAGAAAGTAGTGGCAGGCAATGGAAAATACTCGTACTTTGAATGATACAGGTGTAACCAATTTGTTTCATTAAAGCTTCAAATTTTGGGGGCCGAGCAGTTCTACGCACTTCAGTACGGAACCGCGCTGCTGCTACGGTCGCAGGTTCGAATCCTGCCTCGGGCATGGGTGTGTGTAATGTCCTTACGTTAGTTAGGCTTAAGTAGTTCTAAGTCTAGGTGACTGATGACCTCACACGTTAAGTCTCATAGTGCTTAGAGTCATTTGAACCATTCAAATGTTGGGGGAAAAACGGCGGAAGCAAAGTTGTACACCTTGTATATAACACAAATGTACAAAACGAATAACAGCTAATATTTTAAACAGTGTTCACCTGGAATAAGTTGTATTCATAGTTTTATTGCTTTGATGTGTGCAGTTATAAGCTGCACGAACTTAGGCATGATTACGAAAAGAAATTCGGCAATTGCTTACCTTACAATTTCGAATACGTTCAGTGGCTTTCAAAAACATGGCGCAAAATAGTACAGCGTGGCAGCGCAAGGAGCGCTAACTAACGTTCCGTGTCCTCTCTATGTAAATTCTATCTCTTTAGTTTTCCTTAATAGTGATTTTGTGTGATAGTCCCATTTCATCTCGCTTTTTAATATTATCTATAAGTAGACGATATAAAGCGCTTAAAACGTTCACAATTAATCTTGTAATCAGATAATAACGGCTTATAATCATTACGTTAAATGTATCCACACTTAAAGGGGACTACTATTCACAGCACCAAATGGAAATTTGTTCCAAGTGTTCCCGAATTCCTCTGCGATTGTCCAACAGCGATACTTTTCTATAGATAACAGCTTCATTAGCGAACGCTCTTACTAAGCTGCTAAAATCGTTTTTGCGTATTGACATCATTGGATTCTCTGTTGCGCTTTCTTTGGGAACACACGTTGTTACTTCCGTTTCAGTGTAACGAAATGGGTTCTACTAGTCAAATATTTCTCGAGCCTATCACGTATTTTGGAAATATTTCGCATGATCTTTTCTAGGTAGGTACTCGAAAACGTGGTACAGCGTCGAACGAGAGCTGTAAATTTACGAAGATGGAACCTACCTGTTCATCTGTATCTATTGGTTGCAAGATATCCTGTATGAATAACACAAATCATGTTTCACACTGTCGGTTTTTCTGAAGTCGTGCGCTGATTCTTTGCGAGGTGCGTTTTCTCCTCCAAAAACATTAATATACAAGTTTAGAACACAATCGTAACATTTTCGGTTGAACTCAGATACGAGGGCTTGGCGCAGCATTCTTCCTACATACATCTCTGTTTCATATTGTTCCTGATGTTCAGTACTCGTAGTGTAATCATCGCAGTAGTAAGACGCACCATCGTGTTGGTACTCGAGTTCTCGCTACGTCGCCGAGAAAAGACCAATATTTCGAGATCCGGTAGTTCAGAACAATTTCGCATTATGTTAAATATTGCTGCAAGAGACAGAACCTCTCACGTATTGCACCACAACCCGCAAGTCCGTAGTGGACACTAGCCCGCACATCATTGACACGGAAGCGAAATTGTCATTCATCTGACCAGGTAATTCATTCCAGTATTCCACAGCCTAATTTTGGTGCCCCTCTGTCCACTGAAATCAGTAAATTTTGTTTACGGAATTGAGCAAAGTTGAATGGTTCAAATGGCTATGAGCACTATGTGACGTAACTTATGAGGTCATCAGTCCCCTAGAATTTAGAATTACTTAAACCTAACTAACCTAAGGACATCACACACATACATGTGCGAGGCAGGATTCGAACCTGTGACCCTAGCGGTCGCGCGGGTCCAGATGTAGCGCCTAGAACCGCTCGGCCACCCCGGCCGGTAACGAAGTTGAATCAGCGTCGATAGTATGGAGAAATTCCTGCCTTCTAATGAAGCAATTTTCACCAATCCATCAGGATACGAGCCGAACACCTCGCATAGATCAAGATATCTTCTTATTAAGTTGCTCGTGATGACGATAGCTTTATCATGTTGGTGTATTTTCATCCATTTTACTATTTATATTCATTAAACGTGGTACATAACCCCTAACTCTTAACACATGTTTGCCTCTTTCTGTGTAATTAATACTGATTTTAGATGCAAGTGTTACAGAAAAGTGTATACTACTGCCAATTGCTACACGAGACAACTCCGCAATTTTCAATTGGAGAAGCAGTGTAATACATTGAAAATGACATTCCACGAGGTTTTATGCAAATATAAATTTCGCAAATATCTTTCAGATGAAATTAATATAATTATAAAAGTTATTACAATCAGTGTTTATACGGTGTTAAAGAAAATTCGAACAGATATCTGTCGGAAAAGTAAAATGTTCACTACAAGCAAAAATTTTCGATGATGTCTTAAATATCCGTTTTAATTTTTTTGCGTATTATAATAATTTACTTCATACTGTATCGTATTGATGCGTAAGTTGTCTGAACCCAACAGGAGGAGTCAATAATAGCATTAAAAGCAATCGATGCCAGTCTTCTGGTTCGAATCCTGCCTCGGGCTTGGATGTGTGTGATGTCATTAGGTTAGTTAGGTTTAAGTAATTCTAAGTTCTAGGGGACTGATGACTTCAGCTGTTAAGTCCCATAGTGCTCAGAGCCATTTGGACCATTTTTGAACCAGTCTTCTGAAAACGGACCCTTTGTTGTTATAGGGAAGTAACATCGGCCCTTTTCAGAATCTCGCAGTTGCGTATGTAATTCTTCACAAAATAGCATCTCAATTTTTGGTTATTTTAAAGAGCACACAGTGGCACTGTACAAAAGATGAACAATTTGTAATTGCAATAATGCCAAATAAGGCAGAAGATCCCTTGTTATATGAGAGTTATAAATGCCTACGGATGTTGACAATTTGCAGTCGGCAATAACATAGAATAAAAATATTAATATTCCTCCAAAAAAAGGAAAAACAGCACAGAGTTCCTTGATTTCTCTCAATTTGAAGCTAATTTACTTGGTTTTAAATGTATGTAAGCTGCAATGGATTACAAGTCTGAAGGCGTTAAACACATAATGTGCACTGCTAATTTAATGAGCTCTGTAGCAATTGACAAAGAACATTTTAAGGGTAACGTACATGCAGAACTTGTTTCTTAAATATGTTCACTTAAACAGTGGTAACAAAGTGAAACTTTCAAATGCATTATCTCAAAACACCTCTTTTATATCACAGCTATTTATCCTGTCAAATTGACACATAGAAATACAAATTTTAGTAAATTGTTCAGAAAAATTACAACAACTGAGAACCCCCGCACCATAACCATAGACCTTGCCGTTGGTGAGGAGGCTTGCGTGCCTCAGCGATACAGATAGCCGTACCGTAGGCGCAACCACAACGGAGGGGTATCTGTTGAGAGGGCAGACAAACGTGTGGTTCCTGAAGAGGGGCAGCGGCCTTTTCCGTAGTTGTAGGGGCAACAGTCTGGATGATTGACTGATCTGGCCTTGTAACACTAACCAAAACGGCCTTGCTGTACTGGTACTGCAAACGACTGAAAGCAAGGGGAAACTACAGGCGTAATTTTTCCCGAGGGCATGCAGCTTTACTGTATGGTTAAATGATGATGGCGTCCTCTTGGGTAAAATATTCCTGAGGTAAAATAGTCCCCCATTCGCGTCTCCGGGCGGGGACTACTCAAGAAGACGTCGTTACCACGAAAAAGAAAACTGGCGTTCTACGGATCGGAGTGTGGAATGTCGGATCCCTTAATCGGGCAGGTAGGTTAGAAAATTTAAAAAGGGAAATGGATAGGTTGAAGTTAGATATAGTGGGAATTAGCGAAGTTCGGTGGCGGGAGGAACAAGACTTTTTGTCAGGTGAATACAGGGTTATAAACACAAAATCAAATAGGGGTAATGGAGGAGTAGGTTCAATAATGAATTAAAAATATGACTGCGGGTAAGCTACTACAAATGGCATAGTGAACGCATTATTGTGCCCAAGATAGACACGAAGCTCACACCTACAGTAGTAGTACAAGTTTATACGCCTACTAATTCTGCAGATGACGAGAAATTGAAGAAATGTATGATGAGATAAAAGAAATTATTCAGATAGTGAAGGGAGACGAAAATTTAATAGTCATGGGTGACTGGAATTCGATAGTAGGAAAAGGGAGAGACGAAAACGTGTTAGGTGAATATGGATTGGGGGGAGAAATGAAACAGGAAGCCGCCTGGTAGAATTTAGCACAGAGTATAACTTAATCATAGCTAACACTTGGTTCAAGAATCATAAAAGAAGGTTGTATACATGGAAGAAGCCTGGAGATACTGACAGGTTTCAGATAGATTATGTAATGGTAAGACTGAGATTTTGGAACCAGGTTTTAAATTGTAAGACATTTCCAGGGGCACATATGGACTCTGACCACAATCTACTGGTTATGAATTGTAGATTAAAACTGAAGAAACTGCAAAAAGGTGGGTATTTAAGGAGATGGGACCTGGATAAACTGACTAAACCACAGGTTGTACACAATTTCATGGAGAGCATAAGGGAACAATTGACAAGAATGGGGGAAAGAAATACAGTAGAAGAAGAATGGGTAGCTTTGAGGGATGAAGTAGTGAAGGCAGCAGAGGATCAAGTAGGTAAAAAGACGAGGGCTAGTAGAAATGCCTGGGTGACAGAAGAAATATTGAATTTAATTGATGAAAGGAGAAAATATAGAAACGCAGTAAATGAAGCAGGCAAAAAGGAATACAAACGTCTCAAAAATGAGATTGACAGGAAGTGCAAAATGGCTCAACAAGGATGGCTAGAGGACAAATGTAAGGATGTACACGCTTATCTCACTAGGGGTAAGATAGATACTGCCTACAGGAAAATTAAAGAGATCTTTAGAGAAAAGAGAACCACTTGTATGAATATCAAAAGCTCAGATGGAAACCCAGTTCTAAGCAAAGAAGGGAAAGCTTTTGACAGTGTTGACTGGAATACTCTCTTTCAAATTCTGAAGGCGGCAGGGATAAAATACAGGGAGCGAAATGCTATTTACAATTTGTACAGAAACCAGATGGCAGTTGTAAGAGTCGAGGGACATGAAAGGGAAGCAGTGGTTGAGAAGGGAGTGAGACAGGGTTGTAGCCTCTCCCCGATGCTATTCAATCTGTATATTGAGCTAGCAATAAAGGAAACAAAAGAAAAATTCGGAGTAGGTATTAAAATCCATGGAGAAGAAATAAAAAGTTTGAGGTTCGCCGATGACATTGTAATTCTTGGACGTACTTGGAAGGACTTGGAAGAACAGTTGAACGGAATGGACAGTGTTCTTGAAAGGAGGATACAAGATGAACAGCAACAAAAACAAAACGAGGATAATGGAATGTAGTCGAGTTAACTCGGGTGATGCTGAGGGAATTAGATTAGGGAATGAGACACTTAAAGTAGTAAAGGAGTTTTGCTATTTGGGGAGCAAAGTAACTGATGATGGTCGAAGTAGAGAGGATATAAAAAGTTGACTGGCAATGGCAAGGAAAGCGTTTATGAAGAAGAGAAATTTGTTAACATCGAGTATAGATTTTAATGTTAGGAAGTCGTTTCTGAAAGTATTTGTATGGAGTGTAGCCACGTATGGAAGTGAAACACGGACGATAAATAGTTTGGACAAGAAGAGAATAGAAGCTTTCGAAATGTTGTGTTACAGAAGAATGCTGTAGATTAGATGGGTAGATCACATAACTAATGAGGATGTACTGAATAGGATTGGAGAGAAGAGGAGTTTGTGGCACAACTTGACTAGAAGAAGGGATCGGTTGGTAGGACATGTTCTGAGGCATCAAGGGATCACAAATTTAGCATTGGAGGGCAGCGTGGAGGGTAAAAATTGTAGAGGGTGACCAAGAGACGAATACAGTAAGCAGATTCAGAAGGATGTACGTTGTAGTAAGTACTGGGAGATGAAGAAGCTTGCACAGGATAGAGTAGGATGGAGAGCTGCATGAAACCTGTCTCAGGACTGAAAACCACAACAACAACGTCTCGCATTACGATTTAGGTGTGGGAAACTACTGTTACGTTATTAATAAAAATGTTGTTACGAGTCTCGTAACAACATTTTTACTGAGAAATTACTATGAATTGCTATTATTAATACTTCCCAATCAACTGCTCTCTCTCACTCTTGACTAATCTTCTCACTTGCACTTACTACAACTGGGACTTTTTACTTATTTATTCTTCAGTCTTAATATTTCTGCTTCTGAATGTAAACTAGCTTCCTATTCGGCGAGTAGTCAGCATTTATAACGCTACGTACCGAAGGTTCTTATTACACGAAAACCGTAGAATATTCGCGACTTTTCTCGAACAAATGCCAAAGAGAATAACGTATCGAGGTCATTACAATGGCCTCGACTTTTCTCGTGGGTATGTGGTAGCTATCCATGTGCCAGACACAAACGTATAAAACAGGATGACCCGGACGCGCGTGCTACATAGGAAACGACAACCACTCGATAACTCGATTCAGTCGAATCGACTGACGAACTGGTAAGGCTGACTGGTGGGGGCGGAGCGGGTGGAAATGTGGTTGGCCCGGTGGGGGGAGGGGGGGAGGGGGGGGAGCGCCCGGCGCGGCCTCCGTATTCCATATATATCCGCCACTGCTGAGATGCATGGGTCCTGTGTTTGTAGAGTTGTGGCAGCAGCAGTCCCAGCAGAAACTCTATATAAGTCATTATGTTCTTCGCTACAGACAAGTTAACGAAGCTGACCCTTAACGTCTGAGTGCGCTATTGCTCTCTTCTGGTGATTGTATGAAGTGGCGCAAAAACCACGGTCACTCTCAGACTTCTACACTTCGAGTTTTTCTGATTTTTATGGTTTGTCGACCGGTTATTACGGCCTCCAGGGTAACGTAGTTACAGCTAGCTAAATACGTGAAGCAACAGAGGCAAGCGTGCGCAGAGTGGGCTGCTGATTTGCAAGACTCAGCATGCGAGAGTAATACTTCTTGTAAGGAAGATGGCGCATCTTATTCGGAATCATGCGACGTTATTATAAGTCTAGTTCAGAATAGAGGAGTTAAAGCAAAGGCTTTATTGTCAGCTGTCCCAACCCTGGCAATGTGCTAAAAATTGCTACAGCTAACCACATAACAGCACTAGCGTTAGCTGTGTTTCACTGTCTTTCTGGTGTTGACTTTCTTAGTAGTGCTAGTCGCCGTTGTGTTCCACGATCACCTGGTGTCTGTCACTCAACACCATCCTCCGATTTATCAGTCAACATCATCCTCCGATTAACCAAATACTCGACCGTCCAGTAATCTGGCGTAGTTAGACCAGAAGAAAACAGTCCGCTGTTCCCGTTGTTGCGACGGTTTATTCACAGTCGACTTGGTCCAAATTTAGCTCATACAAAACTTTCATCCACTTCTTTATCAAATAAGTACTTACAGCAATCCAGTTCCCACTTGCTCATGTATGCTTTGGTAGTATCAGTCTTCTCAGCGACTTTCAGAATAAACGTACAGTCAAACGTAAATCCATGTGAATACGCAAACACTAGTTTTCAAAAATACGCACAAGCACATTTCATTGATTTTTCGGCGATGTTGTTGATAAACAGTTTAAATAGGACAAATTGTGAAGGGATATCAACTCCCACGTAACTTTAGGAGAGCCAAGTAATTTTGTTGGGTGTGTAACGTCCCACGAACAGCGGAAGAAGGTTGGAATTGGATGCGTTACAAGAGTGTGTGGGTGGAGGCACACTACCAGGACAACTTTGGACTCCCTGCAACACAGACCAATCACCATTGTACTTCGACAGAGAGGACTTACATTTGAGAAGTCAAATGTTCCTCACTTCCAAATCTTCACCTGCTGCAGGATAATGAAAGCTTTAGTTAACCCATCTATCAGCGTTACAGGCTGATGTTAAGGTCATAAAGATTTAACACAATGGGAAACAATTTAATGAGATACGTAATGGACACGGTTGAAGTTCTTAATTATCGTGGTAGTCTGTAGTAGACAAACACAATAAATTCTTAGTTTTGGCCAAATGTCATTAACTCCTGGAAAGTAAAGGGAATTATAATTAACCTGTGTTCTAATCGAGCTACTAGTACAAACTATATCCTCTTTTGATACACCTAAAAGAGACTACTGCACTATGTACAAGTATTTAATATCGTACAAGGCATGTTCACGAAGTAAATGTACTGTGACTATAACGGGCTTTGAGGGGTCTTTTTTCTAGGATTGGCAACACTGAGTGTTAGAGGGGATTCCTTGAGCAGAGAGAGCATCGCAGGAACGTGGTCGTACGCAAAGCCACGGTTTAGTGTTGATTTACGTGAAAGATGTCATTAAGAAATCTCACGAAGTGCGAGCCACGTTCTGTCATCAACTTCCTTGGCGAAAGGAATAACACCAACCGAAATTCTTTCGCGAATCAAAACGGTTTACGGCGGAGATCTTATGAACGGAATATATGTGTTTAAGTGGTGTAAGGAGTTTAGTGAAGGCGGAAGAACTGTTCATGACGCGTTGGTGCAAAAAATCGAGGAAACTATTTGTGAAGGCCGCCGATTAATAGTTGATAAAATTTCTGCTATGTTTCCGCAATTCTCCAAGAACTCTCTAATACGAGACACACACAAAAAGCTGCGATACCGAAAATGGTGTGCAAGATGCGTCTGAAAACTGCTGACACAGCAGCTAGAGAAAAATCAGGTCAATAACGCCCGAGAATCCCTTAAGCGATTTGAGTTAGAAGTGAGGATTTTCTGGGCTCCATTGTGACTGGAGATGAAACGTGTTTGGCTCATTACACGCCTGAGACAAAAGTCAGTCGTTACTGTAGTGTCACACCTATGCTCCGTGTACCAAAACATTCAAAATCACAATTTCATGCAAAAAAATCATGACCTCAGTGTTTTTGGATCGAAAAGGCATCATTTTGATATAATTTCTACGCCATGGGGAGACCATCAATTCAGAACGATATTGTGGGTGCCTGAAAAACTCAAAATGAGGATTCAAAATAGAACGGGAGGAATGCTGACAAGACGAGTGTGCTTCTTGCACGACAACGGCCGACTCCACGCAGCCTTAGCCACCAAGGCACTCTTAGACTCATTTGGCTGGGATGTTTTCAACCATCCACCCTATTACTGTGGCTTGGCGCCTGCAGATTATCATCTTCTCACCCCCATTGGGGCACATATGAGTGGAATTAAATTTTCAACCGACGAGCAGGTGCGGAAATAGGTTCTGAAGTGGGTAAAGGAGCTGAGCTGGCGGAAGGGTTCTTCGAGGGCGACGTAAAGAAGCTTTTGCCAAGCCTCACAACACGCACTGAACGGTATGGAGAGTGTGCGGAAAAATAGTCAACAAGTGTATCAACAATATCCTGTAATTATTTTCAAATACATTTTTTCGAAAAATATAAAACCTTAGTAGACTTATTGTCTGAATATGCCTCTTAGTAATTAATTAACATTCAGAGTCTCGTGTCTATACAAAGAGCCACTGAACAAAACCACTACAACTTGTGTTGAGTTCAACCGCTTGCGGCATGTTTGCATTTGCGAAAAAATTTATTATTAAATGTTTCATTTGTAATAATTAAAGCTGTACCTCCTTTCGTCTTACCGATAACCTTCTTATATGATCTCACGTTTCATTTCGTTGACTGCTAAGAGCTGTGATCTTTTGGCAGCACTTCATTCCACCTGCTCCACTTTATTTCATCCAGCAATCTGTTTAGGAGTATGTAGTCCCTAGCTTCTTATTTACATTTACATATTTTTATAGTTAAATTTATATATTTGTGTGGTCAGATTGAGAATTTCTCTGTTTACATGTGTTCTTGCTAGATGTTTCGCCCAAGTGTAGTCTCGTAGCACGGTTAAATTAAGAAGTTTTTTACCTCAATTTCCGTTTTGTAGTGTCGCGTAAACCGCCAGTGGGATACGGCTTCACTGGCAGAACAATATTTCCTATTCGCACGTTTCAGAAATTTGTAGTTACTTTAAGCTGACTTTTGTGTTGTCACATGTATCAATTAATAATTCTAACTACTGAAGGATAATTTGTCCTTAGGATGGAGTAGGTGACAGAGGATTATATCGAAACTCGTTTTCGTTGTTGCCTTCTGTCCGAAGACTGGTCTGATGCATCCCTCAATGTTAATCTTCCTATTGTAAGCCTCTTCATCTCTGCATAATTACTGCACTCTATGTCTGTTCGGAACTTGTTGCAGTAATCAAACATTGGGTTCTCAATTCCAAAAAAAATTAACTGTCCACTTCCCTCCCTTAAGAAACTGACGATTCTTCGTAGCCTCAGGATGTTTCTTATCAACCAGTCCCTTCCTTCGGCTCGTTTAGTTGAACGAAATGGACAATGTCTTGAAAGGAGGATATAAGATGAACATCAACAAAAGCAAAACGAGGATAATGGAATGTAGTCGAATTAAGTCGGGTGATCCCGAGGGAATTAGATAGGAAATGAGACACTTGACGTAGTAAAGGAGTTTTGCTATTTGGGGAGCAAAATAACTCATGATAGTCGAAATAGAGAAGATATAAAATGTAGACTGGCAATGGCAAGGAAAGCGTTTCTGAAGAATAGAAATTTGTTAACACCGAGTATAGATTTAAGTGTCTGGAAGTCGTTTCTGAAAGTATTTGTATGGAGTGCAGCCATGTATGGAAGTGAAACATGGATGATAAATAATTTGGACAAGAAGAGAATAGAAGCTTTCGAAATGTGTGGCTACAGAAGAATGCTGAAGATTAGATGGGTAGATCACATAACTAATGAGGAGGTACTGAATAGGATTGGATAGAAGAGGAGTTTGTGGCACAACTTGACTAGAAGAAGGGATCGGTTGGTAGGACATGTTTTGAGGTATCAAGGGATCAACAATTTAGTATTGGAGGGCAGTGTGGAGGGTAAAAATCGTAGAGGGAGACCAAGGGATGAGAACACTAAGCAGATTCAGAAGGATGTAGGCTGCAGTACGTACTGGGAGACGAAGAAGCTTGCACAGGATAGAGTAGGATGGAGAGCTGCATGAAACCAGTCTCAGGACTGAAGACCACAACAACAACAACAACAGAGGCTAAAAATAAAATATTCCGAAGGTTAAGTAGTCCCCCTTTGGGAATGATAAGGTCTCTTTCCTAAAGAAATTTTTAACCTTGTTCGAAAGTGAAATGTGGACATTAATCAATTCACACTCGAAGAGAATATAAAATTTACAAATTCGTGTAGAAAAATGCTGAAGATATACTGAATATACCGTGTAACTAATGTGGAGGTACCGGGTAGGATTTCAGAGTAATAAATTTATGGCACAACTTGACCAAAGGAAGGGACCGATAGATAGGACACGTTCTGAGATATCAAGGGATCAGCAATTTATTATTGGGGGGAAGTAAATGGGGTAAAAATTGCAGAGGAAGACCAAAAGATGCATAGTGTAAACAGGCTGAAACAGATGTTGGTTGCAATAGCTATTCGGGGGTAAAATACTTGCACAGGATTCAGTGGCGCGGAGAGCTGCTTCACACAACTCTTCTGACAAAAAACGACAATAGCAAAAGTGGCTGAGATGTTTTTAGTTCACAAATAACTGGGTCATTCTTCAGTTACACCTGTTATAGACTATAAAACGAATTTACTAAGATGGGAGATGAATGAACCGTGACATCTCATTGTTCCTATTAAGATATATATGTATTTGTCATTAACATGTATGTTATCATTCGGCACAATGAGAGAGCAAGTCAAACCGTCTTCACACAGCTGTAGGACTTATATTTTATTTTATAATGAAAGCTCCCCGAGTAGTAAATTTTTGATTCCGTAAAGAGAGTTCCGTAAGATGAACTTTTGCACAATTTTAGTAGAATATACCTCTAAAATATCTTTCTCAGGTTTTCATTCACTCTGTTTGAGCTCATGCGATTAAGAACTCGCAGAACAAAAAGAATACGCCTAGATTATTATATACATTCAACTAAGAATTTGCTGCAGTTGACACTTGATTAACTCGTTATATCTACATCACGACGCGCTCGTTTTGCCATTTTTTTGCCATTTTCAAATGATACTGCAACGATGGTCCAAGGTTTTCTAACATTATACGATAAAAGTGTATTGCTTACGTCTGTGTTAGTAGCTATTAGTTCTACGACGTATGACACAATATGTTATTATGCTACAAGAATGTATGAATGTATGGTAATGACTATGTTAATGGCTGTTTAATTTATGTCATAGTATAGTATAGTACAAATGTATATGCCTTACGTACATGTTAGTAGTTGTTCTCTTCTCATCGCAGATGTTTCAAAGTGTATTGCGGTACTGGACTCTGGAGCGTCGTTTTGATTATTTTTCAGGTTTTGCGTTGTTGGTAATTTTTGTGTGTAGCCATGTTTATAATGGTACTTACATTTGTTTGTGATCACGTTTAAAAAAGCACTTATAAATGTTTGACAGCTTTCTCCAGTGACACTTACACGTTTAAAATGAATATTATTCACTGAAATTCAGCGATAGTAAGTAGATTTCAACAACCGAATAACTATATTCCTTTTCGCTTCTCATACAAACACGAATTTCGTATTGCATTCTACGTGTCGGAAACTTCTGAAAATTTATCATTTTCCTTTTAGGATATCTATAAAGGTTTCCATATACGCTCTGTGTATGTCGCGTGTTCTTGGCAATGTGTAAAGTTTGTATACTCTTAGTACCAGAGTGGCTATGAAACTATTCTGCCGTGCAATCTACTGTAAAGTTGTTTCATTTTGTGTTGAATCAGTGTCAGGTGGTTAATTCGTGATTCTATGAATCACTGATCTGGGGAACACATATTCATGTAATTTGGATGACAGTAGTGTGTTTGTTAATGACATTCTTTTGTGGTGGATTTCCTATATGTTTCAAATCTGTGGTAGCTCTTACTGTTCCTTATCATCAAGTCTAGATCGTGTACTGAATTGTTTTTTTTTCTGCTTGAAAAGTGAATTTTATTTTAATGTGCAAGCTATTTAATTGTTGACGGACAATTTGTGTGTAGTTGCCCTTGTGATATACGAATAGTGGGTTATCGTCTACATATCTATAGTATTAATTGATCGGTCTTGTGCAGACAGAAAATTTCTCCTCTAATTTATTAATAAGCATATCTGCATTTGTGCCTGCAATTAAATTTCCTATTGCTACGCCATCAGATTGTTTGTAAATTTTATTCTCAAATTCAAAATAATTTTGTGATAGGGCAGATTATGATAGTTTTATAATTTCATATACGTCGATGATAGATACTTACCCATTGTGTATAAGGTCTTTCTTTATAATGTCAATTATTTCTGTTACTGGTATATTTGTGCAGAAGTTGGCTGCATTGAAAGATACAGACTTCCCTTCCTGGGAATGTTTGTGTCTTTTATAGTGTGGGCTAATAGCCTAGACTTTTTAATTGTGTATTTTTTATTTTATGCATACAATTTGTCGATCAATGTACTCAGTTTCTCACTTAGAAACTAAGTTTGGCCATCAACGTAGTTAATTAGTTTTTGGATGGGGGGATCGATTCTTTGTGAATCTGGGCTGTGCATGTAGAAATGGTGTTGGTGGGTTCAAGACAATATATGATTTCTTTTCTCGATTTGTGAAAACAGAATTGCATTTTTATTGTTTGTTTGACTTTTGCGTTAAATCTGATAGAGTGGTTGTGCTTTATAGTTGTGATATTGTTAATTTTAAATAATCTAGAAATTTTCCTACATAATTTTCGTGTTTCATGATCACTACACTCTCGCCCTCGCTTGAATTCACTAGTATTGCATTATTTTTAATTAGTTTATTATTTATGTTTTTGTGAATATTATTTTCAACGCATTTATTTCTATTCAAGCATTTTCTATTTCGTGTGTCTGTTTCTGTATGTTTTGCTGTGTTTACCATTGTCTCCTACAGTTCTCATGGAAAATTTCTCCACAACCTTAGTTGTAGCTATTACATTCTTTATGGTTTTATTACGTAGCTGTCGTTCTATGTAAATTTGAGACCCTTGCTGAGCGGTTCTGTTCCAACATCTGTTAAGTGTATGTTGTATTGTATTGTATTGTGTGTTAACCGGGGACCTAGAAACGACGGAGAGGCTCCTTCCCCGCCGCCGCCGCAGTGGTCCACAATCCCACGACGACTACCGCAGTCCACTTCACCCCTACGCCGCCCCACACCGAACCCAGGGTTATTGTGCGGTACGGCCCTCGGTGGACCCCCCAGGGAACGTCTCACACCAGACGAGTGTGACCCCCTATGTTTGCGTGGTAGAGTAATGGTGGTGAAAGTGTATATTAGCGAGGTTTTTCACACATGCGAAATATCTGAATTATGATCCGATTTCACATTGTGCTTTACTTATTAATGTTACACAATCGCTGAAATGTACGTACCGTCTCTGATTTTCTTCGAATAATATTCCATGCAGGTAAAATAGGGTAACACTCATTTCACAAGACTTCCCACAAACGAAATTTCATTTTGACATCACAAGCAATATCGACAACAGCAGAAGTTTATATCGACTTTTACTAGTGTTCGATTTGACCTTCGATGGAGGCCTCTCCCCGATGGGTAACAAATCACACATTTCGTTAGAGGCAGAAATGTACCAACAAGAAGTTCCATTCGTTTGCAGAAAGTCTGGTGAGGAAAGTATTACTCGCGAAATATTTGTGAGAAGAAGGAACATGAATGTTATTGCTCATCGTTTCACTTGCAGCAATTTAAACTGTCCTCTTATGTTCCTGCATAGTCCGACATTCAGAAACCGCTACATATTCGGAAATTAAAGAGCCAAATATTTGTGACGAGGAAGAATACAAATTTTACTGCTGCTCATTTCAGTCGCAGAAATTAAAGTTGTCCTCTTAGGTTCCTGCGCAGTCACACACTCTGAAATCGCCACTTACGGAAATAAACAGCGAAATATTTGTGACAAGAAAGAATATTAAAGTTATTGGTCCTCTTACTCTCGCAGCAATTTCGGATTTCCTCTTAGGTTCCTGCGTAAACACTCACTCGAAAATCGCCGCATACTTGGAAGGAAAAAGACAATTATTTACTTCATCCTTCGTTCTCTAATCAGAGGGAAACATTAAATTACATCCAACATTGTAGAGCATATTGTATTACACTTGTAAAAAAGAGTCCCAGCACGTGTAAACACTAGGGACCGAACCGCACAATAACCCTGGGTTCAGTGTGGGGCAGCGGTGAGATGGATGGACTGCTGTGGCCTGTTGCGGTGCTGTGAACCACTGAGATCGTTTCTAGGTCCCCGGTTTAATACCCAATACAATATGCCTATGACATTCAGATCCCTGGAAATCTGCCGTTTAAACTTGTCGCAGTTCAATCGCAAGAACAACTGTTTCATTATCATATGTTTTTTTAATGTAAGGTGCATATCCAATAGTAATCGATGGTAACACTTGCTATTATGCAGTAGCACACACTTTAAGCTTACCTTGGAGAAGTTGGTGAACAACTTCCACTGATCACTTTCGTAGTCAATACCATACCCTTAGCTGCCACTAGTTGCTATACGTCACTACGAAACACCAAGTGTTTTTCACTTTCAAAAAATGGAACGTAGCGGTTACGGATCGCAGTCACATTTATCGTCTTATGAAGACTGTTGTAGTCTTGACGCCAACAGTTTAGCTTTACATTTCAGCAACTCCAGATCTCTCACTGGGTAACTAAGTTCAGTCTGTGTTATTTTGTACACGCGTCGCTACAGACAAAATCAAGATCCTCCGAAGAACTGACTTTCGTAAGGTGGTGGTGCAGCACTAGTTTGACCACCGCCCCCGTCACTACCACAATCAGGCGGGCAGTCCGTCTGCGTGAGGCACTGGCCGCATGGCAGTCGGTATGTTAGGATATGTCAAGGAGACCTTCTCTTCTTAGAAATACCGTACGTTAATAGAGTTGTCGTTTTTTTGGTTTAATCGTTCTTGCCGGATCATGGGTATATCAAAGCCCATGGAAGATCTTTTACAATTCAACCACGAATGAAGAATCGACACACAAGATACGAAACATGCATAACGAGCCGAGTTTTGTCCTGGTTCCCGATTTCACATATTGTGTGTCTTCCACATATTGGCTCCTTTGCGATTTCAGTGCAGTCGGTCTGTAAATGTAGGAAAGATTCCCAGCACTTTTTATGCATTTGTGAGGCATATTGTATCACAAGAATTACAGTGACCATATGCACTAATTAACTACACTACAGAAACACGTTCTTCCAGCACACGAACAGAACACAGCGTGTAACAAACTGAAATTACGCTTCGCTCCTCCCGTCCTCTTCCACTTCCCCTTATTGCTACGAGCCCGGGCTGAAAATACCGATAAAATGCACAGAGCTATTGTTGTCAGTAACTTCATCACTCCGTGTGCCATCAGCGGGATTTGGAAGCTTACATGGGAAGAGATTGACAAAGAACGCTTATAAAATATAATTAAACGCACCCTCTCTAGCATGGAAACAAGAGTTAATTCAACTATTTCATTGCCGTTTTCGTTACCAGCATGGTCGATATGGTTAACTAACTTTTATTTCATCATAGTTACATTTCCACTGTTGGCTAGTGTAATCGTGTCCTGAAAAATACTTACAGCTTTTGTTGCCTAGAATATATTAGTTAATTGTTGACAAGAATATTATTCTTGTCAAAATAGACTACTGGCCATAAAAATTGCTACACCAAGAAGCAATGAAGATGATAAACGGGTATTCATTGGACAAATATATTATACTAGAACTGAGATGTGATTGTATTTTCACGTAATTTGGGTGCATAGATCCTGAGAAATCAGTACCCAGAACAATCACCTCTGGTCGTATTAACGGCCTTGATACGCCTGGGCATTGAGTCAAACAGAGCTTGGATAACGTGTACAGGTACAGCTGCCCATGCAGCTTCAACACGATACCACAGTTCATCAAGAGCAGTGAGTGGTGTATTGTGACGAGCCAGTTGCTCGGCCACCATTGACCAGACTTTTCAGTTGGTGAGAGATCCAGAGAATGTGCTGTGCAGGACAGCAGTCGAACATTTTGTGTATCCAGAAAGGCCCGTACAGGACCTGAAATATGCTGTCGTGCATTATCCTGCTGAAATGTAGAGCTTCGCAGGGATCGAATGAATGGCGGAGCCACGGGTCATAACTCATCTGAAATGTAACGTCCACTGTTCAAAGTGCCGTCAATGCGAACAAGAGGTGACTGAGACGTGTAACCAATGGCACCCCAACCCCTCACGCCGGGTGATACGCTAGTATGGCGATGACGAATAGACGCTTCCAATGTGCGTTCACCGCGATGTTGCCAAACACGGATGTGACCATCATAATGCTGTAAACAGGACCCGGATTCATCCGAAAAAAATGACGTTTTGCCATTCGTGCACCCAGGATCGTCGTTGAGTACACCATCGCAGGCGCTCCTGTATGTGATGCAGCGTCAAGGGTAACCGCAGCCATGGTCTCTGAGCTGATAGTCCACGCTGTTGCAAACGTCGTTGAACTGTTCGTGCAGATGGTTGTTGTCTTGCAAACGTCCCCATCTATTGACTCAGTGATCGAGACGTGGCTGCACGATCCATTACAGCCTTGCGGATAAGATGCCTTTCATCTGGACTGCTAGTGATACGAGGCCGTTGGGATCCAGCACGGCGTTCCGTATTATCCTCCTGAACCCACCGATTCCATATTCTGCTAATAGTCATTGGATCTCAACCAACGCGAGCAGCAGTGTTGCGATACGATAAACCGCAATCGCGATAGGCTACAATCCGACCTTTATCAAAGTCGGAAATGTGATGGTACGCATTTCTCCTCCTTACACGAGACGTCACAACAACTTTTCACCAGGCAACGCCGTTCAACTGCTGTGTGTGTGTGAGAAATCGGTTGGAAACTTTCCTCATGTCAGCACGTTGTAGGTGTCGCCACCGGCGCCAACCTTGTGTGAATGCTCTGAAAAGCTAATCATTTGCATATCACAGCATCTTCTTCCTGTCGGTTAAATTTCGGGTCTGTAGCACGTCATCTTCGTGGTGTAGCAATTTGAATGGCTAGTAGTGTATACAGTTCACATGAAATCTCTATAAGAAACAAAAATAACTTCTTCCAGTAGTATTTTATTCTTTCCAACTAGTTTTACAACGTTCCCTTATTCTTTACATTAAAAGGTAATTAACTGGTACCTGACTGTTATTACCAGTACGTGGCAATTGGCAAATATAAAGCAGGAAAAGTTAATATAAGCACTTTAGAAGAAAAATAATGAATTTTGAAAAATTTTGTCATTATTTGCTGTAGGATGCCGAATAAGCCACTGAAAAGTTTATGTTAATGGGGATACATAATAGTTTCCCAACAAGTTAGGTTACACACTTGTACACAGAACAATAATAATAATAATGACAATAGTAATAATAATGTATTTGGTCTGCTCACTCTGCAGAACCCTTTGTGATTATAACTGTATGCTGAAGGTTGCAAATGTTCGTCGTACATCCGTTCTACCTAATTCCTCCTATTTTGGTGATAATCTAAGATTCTGACCATTGAAACTGAAAGTATTTAACTTCTGGCATATTTCTACGTTCTTCTTCCCGTCCCTCTTCGTCACTGCCACAATGGACAAAATTATATTTCGGAAGCTGGACTCAACTTTTGTCCATGCTAGAGAGTACTCAGCACCGTACAAGTCCAACGGCACCATTACAATAAGCTTGCAGGACTTCCCCAGCGGTGGAATCAACATTTTGAAACCGAATATACGGTGATGTAGGTTAAGATATCAGGTGTCACACCTTGCAACCATTCACCCTTGTTGTTTGCAAGTAATTGAGGAAAAAAATTTCGTAATTTTTCATGATTCTCAATACCGTTAAAAATATCGAATCACATGATACGTTTGCGTGGTGTAATGGATAGGATAAGAGGTTCGCATGCAAGAGGTTGTGAGTTCGAGTATCGTCAGAATCTCTGGTTAGCAACGTCAACAACCATCAGTTTTCGTATCTTTCTCGAAAAATATTGAAAAATATAGCCAATTTAGTATCAGTTCACCTCTAAATTGTGTTGCCACATGGTTGCGGTGTCAACACACCTCTGCTCAGCGCTTCGGCAAGCGAGAGGTTCTTTGGTGCCTTATATTAACGTATGTTACGCTGTTCTGACTCCATTTATTTTGGTCAGTGGGTTCCTATTTATCTTATAGGTGCAACTGCTTCAGTCTCGATATCTTCCTTGTGTTCTATCATTTTGGATTTCTTTTGTGTTGTTTTATTTTGGAGGAGTTGTAAGAACCTGGTATTCGCCCAAGTGCGGTAGGGAAAAATATCCAAAAAGGGTCTGTTCGTTTGGAGTTGTTATATTATCATTTTCTGGTTAGGTGCCATTGCTCTCTTCTTGTGTTGCTGCTGTGTCCAAGTTGTTCTGATTAGTTGTCCTTAGTAGGTGTGCTATTCTTCTTTCGTCTGTTTATGTTGTGTTAATTGTAGCTGTGGTCGGTATTTTGGTTGCTGTTATACATGTGTTAATCATTTTTGGTGGGTACGGCTACTGTATCGTTAGAAAGTTGAATTCAGCGTAGGTCTCTTCTAGCAGTCTTGTCGTGGCTGTTTCTGCGTTATGTCAGTTTGCCCCTATTTTTGCGGTGAGTTTTAATCGTCTGTCGCTAATTGGTTGGATTTTCGAGTTGCGGTAGACTGTTAGGTTTGTTGTCCTGGGATTCATTTGAGTGGCAGTTCGCAGTATTTTTCGTTCAATTGCCAAGAGCTTTTGAGTGTTGGTTCTGTTTGCTAGTCATACTGGGGCAGTGTATTCCATCACTGGTCTTATGACTGTTTTGTTTGTATGATCTATGGTCTCGTTGCTGTCTCCGTCGGTCCTTCCTCTTAGAATTTTTAGGAGGTTAGTCTTCTTTTCGCTTTGGTAGTGATGTTTCTTGTATAGTGGTTCCAGTTTAGTCTAGTATGATTTCTAATCACTTGGCTGTGTTCTGTGCTTTTATTGTCTTTCCCCGAAGTTCGATTCTGGCGTCTTCGGCGACTCAATGTTAATAGCTGTGTTTGGACTGCATTTAGTTTTATTTTCCGAGTAGCTATCCATTTTCGTAGTTTGTTTATGTATTCTTGTGTTTGCTGGTTTGTATTTCCTATGGTTAGTGCGTGAACCCAGTATGCAATGTCGCCTGCATATAGTTCTAGACCCTCATTACATCTAGTCGGCAGCAGTATGTCTGATGTGTTGAGGGGTTCAACAAGGGAGAAATGATCGCTCCCCGTGGTACTTCTGCTATTGGGTAAAATGTGTCGGTAGCGGTGTTGTTCACGAATGCTCTCGATGGCCTGTTGTCAAGAATGTTGGCTGTGAGGTTGGTTAGTTGTGGTGGAACGCCTATTGTAAGGAGTTTGTGCTATAATCCTTTATGCCACACCATATCTAAAGCCTTTTCGGTATCCAAGGAGAGGACGCACGCCAGTCTAGGATATACAGGCGTCTAGTTATGCCACTGCACAGGCACACTGTTGGGTCTATCGATGCGTGGTTTTTTCGTTAACTGGCTTGTAAATCCGGCATAGTTTTTTACAGCCTGTTATACAGTATGGTTTCGAAACCTTTTCCTATTACGGGAAATAGGTTAATCGGACGGCATGATAGTGGGTCGTTTGGTAGTTTGCCTGGTATAGAAAGCATTGTGTGGGTACTGTTCCGAATGGTGGAGCCGCGTTGTACAGTGCTTTGAGGCTTTGGATCATCCTTTCCCTGGGGGCTAGTCTTATTTGGATTATTTTGATCCCGCCTATCCCTGGGGCGCTGTTTTTGTCTTTCATGGTGGCCTGTTCGACTTCTTCGCCTGTTATTTCTGGTATGAGGGCTGTTTGGTCTTCTGTTGCTCCGTTCGTGTGATTATGGTGTTCTGTTGTGTGTGGAGTTCTTCTTCTAGTGCTTTGTCGTGTTCAGTGTTACAATTTGGGTCATTGAAGAATCTATGTTTTGTCTCTACTACTTCTTTAAAGATGTTTGTTTTTCTTGTGTCTTCTGTAATGAAGTCGTTCTGATACGAGAATGGAAGGTCTGTCTTTTGCTGTAGTTCTGTTATTGCTTTGAACGTGTTCCAGTAACGGTTCGTCTGTTTGTGATATACGTTTTTACTGGTTTCTGCACACTCATCGTTGCGGAATTAGTTGTTGTTTTACCAAGTTGTTCAGCCGGTTACATTATACTTTGTACACGCATTCGGCGGTCTTTTTGAACAGCTCGTATAATCTCCTCTTTTCTTTGATTGTGCCGAGGATTCTCTGGGAGATTCTGTTGGCGTGCGGATTGATGGTCTTTGCTGGGGTGCTTTCGGTTGTCGCATCTATGATCGCGTGGATGATATCTTCATTGTACTTTTCTAGTTTTCGTGTGTCGGTAATTGTGGAATTCCTCGGCAAATATTCATGTAGTGTTTTTTGGTATTTGTCTTGATCTAGGCTCTTCAGGTCAATTATTGTTTGCCTGTTGTTATCTGTTCTTGGTGTTGACAGCAATGATGCGCTCGTGAGTAATGGGATGTGGTCGCTACCAATGCCGGGTCGCGTCTACGGTGGACTGAAATGCGCAGATATTAATTGTGCGCTGATGAAGTGGTCGGGAGTTGTGGCTGATGAAGGTTGTTTCATTACACTTTAGTCTTGTTATGTTCGGGTCATCTTCCAGTTATGTATCTAGTGTGGCGCCGTTACGATTGTTTATATTGCCCCCGAATGCCTCCGATCTTGCATTGAAATCTCCCGTTATGACAAAGGTTCTCAGTGTTTTGGTGTATAGGATGAATTCTACCGGTAGGTCATTTTCTGGCGGAACGTTAATTGTTATTAGGTACAGTTTTCTGTTTTCCCGTGGTTTGAGTTCCAGGTGAACTGCTTGTATATGTGCGAACTGCTGTGGCTGTTTTCACCCTTTTTGCTGTGGAGCTCGGCTGTTCCCCATTTTGGAAATCCTCGGTTAGTCTGTTGTACCTCGACTTTATAGGAAATGTAGTCATGTATAATTATTGGAGCTTTTGTTATTTTAGTTTTGAGAACACCTAGGATCGCGATGTTCTCTTTTTAGCGATGTATTCCAGCATGGGCCGCGTTGTTTGAAAGCCGCATGCATTAACGAAGCCATTGGTTATGCTGTCTCTTGGGCTTCCGTCCGTGTTGGTCTTCTACTTTCTTGTATTTGTGTGTGTGTGTGTGTGTGTGTGTGTGTGTGTGTGTGTTTCTTTTGCAGTGTAATTGGCAGCAGTGCGGGAGGCGGCGGACAGCCATCCGCTCTCTCAACGTCTTCAAATACCTTTGAAGAAACACTGTGAGTAAAATGACAGCAGTCAACAGAGTATATGCCGCACAGTGTATCTGATAGAAGTCCAGTTAGACCCTCACCATTTGAAACTGATGAGTGGAGCTTTAAAGAACTTGGAATTGTAGCATATGATATATTAGGTATTCAACTGGATTTCGTTATGATTCTGAGCTCATCAAATTTAAAGATGCCGAAAATTTTGACTGCAGTTGGCAATACTAGGAAATGCAAGCACCTTGACGGATCTGTTACTAATATTTCTGCAGTATATGCAGGGTATGGAATCTGGAATACAGAAGTTTATAACGTACGTTCTCAATGCCCAAATGAGATGATAATGAGTCACCTTAAACACTATGGCACCGCTTTGAAAATTGAAAATAATAAATGGTCCGTCACTTCCCGATATCAAATCGACAGCGATGTGTGAAACGTTCGGATAGAATTAAAAATACACATTCCGTCTTACGCATTAATTGCGGGGGAATACAGCGTTTATAACAAATATTGGGCAACCGTAGACACATTCATTTTGTCCTTCCACTGTCCACTTGCTTACTAATTGTACTAAAGAATACTGATACAGCAGCCCACGGAAGGAACGCTACTTTAATGGATACAGTAGACATCCACAGTAGTTACACGCAGGTCGCGAACAGGATAGTGACGTAACACTTTATTGCCACCAGCTATCATGACTGTTGCTGTGGTGCATGAGACAACTAAACCTGCACAGGAAATGGTAACGCAAATTCAGAAACCAGAAGCAGAAGGCGAACAAACCACAGGACTCTCAATAGAGGACCCGTTTGTGGCTGCAAACCGTACAGAAATTCACTCCATACCCAAATAAAATACATCCAATGAAACAAAACCAAATTCAAAAGTTGAAAAGAATAAGGAGAAAACTGAGGAAACTAAGACATGTGGCGAACCGGAATGACAGACGCAAGGTAGCGTTACATCTGAAAGGGACGTGTCCCAGACGACTAACTCAATCGAAATTACAGCAGGTAAACCGCGCATAGCAGTGGGATACAGAAGTACTAAGGAATGACGAGATCCGCTTGAGGTTTTCTAAGGCCATAAATACGGCAATAAGGAATAGCTCAGTAGACAATACAGTTGTAAAGGAATGTACGTCTCTAAAAAGGACAACATAGAAGCTTGAAGGAAAAACATAGGTACAAAGAAAGTAACTGCGAAGAAACCGTGGGTGACAGAAGAAATACTTCATTTGTTCGATGAAAGAAGGTAATACAAAAATATTCTGGGGAATTCAAGAATACAGAAATACAGGTCACTGAGGGATGAAATACATAGGATGTGCAGGGAGGCTAAGACGAAATGGCTGCATGAAGAATGAGGAGAAATCGAAACAGAAATAATCGTCGGAAGATCTGACTCAGCATACAGGAAAGTCAAAACAACCTTTGGTAAAATTAAAAGCAGGGGTGCTAACAATACGAGTGCAACGGGATTCCACTGTTAAATGCAGAGGAGAGAGAGGATAGCTGGAAAGAGTACATTGAAGATCTCTATGAGAGGGGAAGATTTGTCTGAAGCGATAGAGGAAGAAACAGGAGTAGATTTAGTAGAGATGGGGGATCCAGTATTAAAATCAGAATTTAAGAGAGATTTGGAGGACTTAAGATCAGATAAGGTATAAGGGTAGATAATATTCCATCAGAATTTCTAAAATCATTGGTGTAAGTGGCAACAAAACGATTATTCACGTTGGAGTGTAGAATGTATGAATCTGGTAACGTACCATCTGACTTTTGGAAAAATATCATCCATTCAATACCGAAGACTGCAAGAGCTGACAAGTGTGAGAATTATCGCACAATCAGCTTAACAGCTCATGCATCCAATTGCTGAAAACAGTAATATGCAGCAGAGTGGAAAAGAAAATTGTGGATGTGTTAGATGACGATCAGTTTGGCTTTAGGAAAGATAAAGGCACCAGAGAGGCAATTCCGACGTTGAGGTTGATAATTGAAGCAAGACTAAAGAAAAATCAAGAGACTTTCATGGGATTTGTCGAACTGGAAAAAGCGTTCGACAATGTAAAATAGTGCAAGATGTTGGAAAGTCTAAGAAAAATTGGGATAATTTATAGGTAGAGAAGTTTAATGTACATGTGCAAGAGCCAAGAGGGAATAATAGCACTGGATGACCAACAAAGAAGTTCTCGGATTACAAAGGGTGTAAGACAGGGATGTAGCCTTTCACCGCTACTGTTCAGTCTGTACATCGAAGAAGCAATGATGAAAATAAAATAAAGATTCAGAAGTGCAATTAAAATTCAAGGTGAAAGAATATCAATGATACGATTCGCTGAAGACATTGCTATCCTGAGTGAAACTGAAGGGGAATTACAGGATCTGCTGAATGGAATGAACGTTCTAATGAGTACAGAATACGGATCGAGAGTAAATCGAAGAAAAACCAAAGTAATGAGAAGCAGCAGAGATGAGAACATCGAGAAATTTAACATCAGGATTGATGTTAAGGAATTCCGCTACCTAGGTAGCAAAATAACCAATGACAGACGGAGGAAGGAGGGCATCAAAAGCAGACTAGCAATGACAAAAAGGGTATTCCTGGCCAAGAGAAATCTACTATCGTCAAGCGTAGGCTTTAATTTGAGGAAGAAATTTGTGATAAAGTACGTTTGGAGCATAGTATTGTATGGTAGTGAAACATGGACTGTGGGAAAACCGGAACAGAAGAAAATCAAAGCATTTGAGATGTCCTGCTACAGACGAATGTTGAAAATCAGCTGGACTGATAATGTAAGGAATGAGGCGGCTCTGCGCAGAATCAGATAGGAAAGAAATATGTGGAAAACACTGACAAGGACATCTGTTAAGATATCAGGGAATCACTTCCATGGTACTAGAGGGAGCTTTAGAGGGCAAAATTGTAGAAAAAGACAGAGACAGGAATACGTCCAGCAAATAACTGAGGACGTAGATTCCAAGTGATTTTCTAAGATGAAGAGGTTGGCACAGGAGAGGAATTCGTGGCGGACCGCATCAAACCAGTCAAAAGACTGATGACTCAAAAAAAAAGAAAAAAAAAGCAGCTCCAGTGATGAGAGAAGTGTAAAGCTAGTGGAATGGGTAGATGATATAGACATTGAGGTGCCCGAATAGCTTAACAATAAATGGCGCTCTCTGAAACATCCTCACTTTAACATAAATACGATATTCAGTGTTACTGTGACGATTTCTCTTAACAACTTCTTAAAGGAGATTAAATTTCATATACCTTTAGCACAAAACGTCACAAGTAAAACAGCTAGTCAAATTGTTGGTTTCACAGTAATTTGTAATATCTAACCGGAGACTAGAACTGGTAGATTGACTAGAACTGGTGACATTGAAATAAGGAACGTGGAATCACTTGTGCTATTCTCGAAGCATCTCTTGTGAGCGTTTATGCTCCATCTGGTAGTGAAAACAAAACCAATGGAAGCCGTTTCTTTGGTCAGGAACTTTCCCAGTTAGTTCATAGAAACAATAATAAACTTGTCATCGGTGGTAATTTTAACTGCGCGATTAGTAATGATGATCAGAAACCTGTTTCAAACATGTGTAATGAACTTAAAGCACTGGCTGACTGTTATCATCTTGAAGACACTTGGCGAATTGTGAGCCTCAACAAACCCGAGTACACTTACTTTTATACTAATGGGACATAGCCGACTTAATAGCATACACGTGTCATCTTCAATCCAAGCTCAAATAGTTAAAACTGAAACAAAACCTGTGATGTTCTCGGATCGTTGCAGCTACACCTGCGAAATTAAATTCTCGAGAACACATTTTCATCATAAGAAAGGCATTTGGTAGCTTAACATTAACCATCTGGAGGGTCACACGTTGACACAAGATTTATTGGTCACGTAACAAGAAGTAATCAAAAAGCGGTGCCACGCTAAAAGCAGATGAAGATTTTAATGAAAGAAGGTTTTATAAGTATACCGAAATTCAAACAAAATGAGAAATAGATATAATGAACGCAATAATGTGGATGAAAATAACATGGTGATAAAACAAAAGAAATTAAATTGAAATTAACACATGCATGAACAAAGATTTCAAGTGGAAAAAGAAAGATAGGAAGAAAAATGAGAGCAAATGAAGAAATTGATATGATTAAAATGATGTGACAAAGGAATGGAAATAAAAGATTACATTTAAATCAATTAATTGAATAAAAATTATCATCAAATTCATTTCGATAAACATTAAAAAATAATAAAGATTTGCTGCACCTGGGGAAATTCGAACCCACAAGCTATTGTTTGGAGATCTGCTAACCATTATACCACGTAACCAGACTTACTGATGCAACTGTTTTAATACTATTGAGTGCCACACAAAATTCCGAATTTTTTTTCGATCGTTACTAGCAAATGAGGGTCCAACAGGGTGAATGGCTGCAGTGTGTGGTATCGGTGATCTTAACCTAAGTAGCTGGATAGATGGTTTCAAAAAGTCGATCCCACTGCTAGGGACACTTCTTTGTTAGGCACCTTTCCGTTCTTACTTTATTTCTAAACTTACTGTTTCTACAATAAATTCTGTTACATTTGCCAGTTTTCTTGCCAAGGGCTCCGACAGCACTAACGACATTCAAGTAATCTCAGAAATCGGAGGAACACTAATAAAAACAATAATCATAAATTAAAGCACTTTACGTGTAGACATTTCCCATTACTTTACCTACGATCCAGCTGGAAGTTAGGTGCTGTTAAGAATAGGTAGTAAAGATTTTTGCAACAGCTATTTTTCCTGCATCTACTGTTCCCACTTTCGTAGAGTACTAATCAACAAGCGCCTAATTTCAAACTGTAACAAAAACAACAAATACTGCTGGCATGGCGTAGTGATAGCTGTTACTGTCCACTGAGGTGAAGGTTCTTAGTTCAGTCCTCGGCAACAACCACAAAATTTTTGTTTGGAACAGACTGAAATTGTGGTCCACCATGTTTCAGGCTCATGAAATAAAACTGTGTTACTGGTTAAGTGACTACGGCGACGCTTGCAACTGACGAAGTGGTTTACCGTCGAAAGTTTGGTGCTACAGTGTAAACTACTTTCTTGCACTGTACTTTGAAATTATCAATCAGTATACGTGCTCAAAAATCAGGTTTGTAGTGTGTAACAGTCTCTGGTAAGCTGGGCTTGCTTCTGGGAAGACTCCAGAACTTCTGGTAACAACCATAGAGCGCTGCGTCTTTCATTGTCTCTGGAAGCTTCTCATTCAATGATTCTGGTAAAAATGACATCAGAATTGATGTAAAAATCGTCACGATGCCAAGTATCCCAAATAGGTAATGCTGTCCAGCAGTGTTTCCCTATTAGCAGAAAACGAGCGTCATGAAAGTATATTAGATGAGATATACGTGTTCACATGTTGTAATTAATAATTTACATACTTGTTATAGACAGTACAAAATAGCTCGGAATTGTCGATTGCATTGTCATATGGAATGGAAAAGGAGTTAGAAAGCATTATGAAAACTTGTTGGATAGCAAAAACCTCGTTTTGATTTGGACGTTATCAATAAAGATGGCTTAACACTTCGCAGCTGTCAGTAAATACAGCTTCGGCATGAAAAAAATGCGAGAAAACTTGAAATTGGTCAGATTTCCAACAGAAAAATGTAGCAGTCTGTCGACAGAATGGAGACAGATGGAAACAGCTGAGCCGCCAATAAGTTATAAGATTCCGTTCACTGCCAATATTGACGTTTACAGTCTTCTACTTCTACATCTACGTACTTATTCCTCATGCCACTGTAAGTTGCATTGCAGAGAGTACCTTGTACCACTACTAGTCATTTTCCTTCCTGTTCCACCCGCAAATAGGGTGAGGGGAAAACGATTGTTTGTATGCATCCACATGAGTCCTAAGCTCTCTAATCTTAATTTTATAATCCTTGCGCGAAATGTACGTTGGCGGCAATACGTTTGTTCTGTAGTCAACCTCAAATGCCGGTACTCTAAATTTTCTCGACAGTGCTCCTCGAAAAGGAAGTCGTGTTCCCTCCAGTGATTCCCATTTGAGTTCCTGGAGCATCTCAATAATATTCGCGTGTTGATCGAACCTCCCGGTAACAAGTCTAGCAGCTCGCATCTAAATTACTTCAATTTTTTCCTTTAATCCTACGTGGTGCTTGAACAGTACTCAACAATGGGCCACACTAGTGTCCTATATGCCAACTCCTTTGCAGATAAACTATACTTTCCTAAAATTCTCCCAATATACCGACGTTAGCCATTCGCCTACTTACATCCTCATTCTGCTTCATATTACTTTGATACGTTACGCTTAGATATTCAGTCGACGTTACTGTGATAAACAGCACACTATTAATGCTGTTCTTGAACATTATGGGTTTGCATTTCCTACTTGTCCGCATTAAATTACTTCTTTTACACCTAGAGGGAACTGTCATTCATCATACCAACTAGAAATTTCGTCCGAGTCATCTTATATCGTCCTACAAACACTCACAGACGGCACTTCCCGTGCAGCACAGCATCATCAGTGAACAGCTGCAGACCCCTGTCCGGCAGATCATAAATGTATATAGGAAATAACAATTCCCTGGTGCACTCCTGACGATACCCTTGCCTCTGAAGAACACTCCCCATCAAGGACAACGTACTGAATTCTGTTACTTAAGAAGTCTTTACGCCACTCTCATATCTGGAAACCTAACCCCTATGCTTTGCACACATCTAGGAATATAAAGATCGCCTGTTGGCCTTCATCCATGGTTCACAGGACCTCGTGTGAGAAAAGGGCTAGCTGAGTTTGAAATAGATCATCCACTGAGTGAGCAATTGGTTGGATGTCCACTCGAATGCCACTACGAGCAGTCACAGTGCTCTCACTATTCTACACTCCTGGAAATGGAAAAAAGAACACATTGACACCGGTGTGTCAGACCCACCATACTTGCTCCGGACACTGCGAGAGGACTGTACAAGCAATGATCACACGCACGGCACAGCGGACACACCAGGAACCGCGGTGTTGGCCGTCGAATGGCGCTAGCTGCGCAGCATTTGTGCACCGCCGCCGTCAGTGTCAGCCAGTTTGCCGTGGCATACGGAGCTCCATCGCAGTCTTTAACACTGGTAGCATGCCGCGACAGCGTGGACGTGAACCGTATATGCAGTTGACGGACTTTGAGCGAGGGCGTATAGTGGGCATGCGGGAGGCCGGGTGGATGTACCACCGAATTGCTCAACACGTGGGGCGTGAGGTCTCCACAGTACATCGATGTTGTCGCCAGTGGTCGGCGGAAGGTGCACGTGCCTGTCGACCTGGGACCGGACCGCAGCGACGCACGGATGCACGCCAAGACCGTAGGATCCTACGCAGTGCCGTAGGGGACCGCACCGCCACTTCCCAGCAAATTAGGGACACTGTTGCTCCTGGGGTATCGGCGAGGACCATTCGCAACCGTCTCCATGAAGCTGGGCTATGGTCCCGCACACCGTTAGGCCGTCTTCCGCTCACGCCCCAACATCGTGCAGCCCGCCTCCAGTGGTGTGGCGACAGGCGTGAATGGAGGGACGAATGGAGACGTGTCGTCTTCAGCGATGAGAGTCGCTTCTGCCTTGGTGCCAATGATGGTCGTATGCGTGTTTGGCGCCGTGCAGGTGAGCGCCACAATCAGGACTGCATACGACCGAGGCACGCAGGGCCAACACCCGGCATCATGGTGTGGGGAGCGATCTCCTACACTGGCCGTACACCACTGGTGATCGTCGAGGGGACACTGAATAGTGCACGGTACATCCAAACCGTCATCGAACCCATCGTTCTACCATTCCTAGACCGGCAAGGGAACTTGCTGTTCCAACAGGACAATGCACGTCCGCATGTATCCCGTGCCACCCAACGTGCTCTAGAAGGTGTAAGTCAACTACCCTGGCCAGCAAGATCTCCGGATTTGTCCCCCATTGAGCATGTTTGGGACTGGATGAAGCGTCGTCTCACGCGGTCTGCACGTCCAGCACGAACGCTGGTCCAACTGAGGCGCCAGGTGGAAATGGCATGGCAAGCCGTTCCACAGGACTACATCCAGCATCTCTACGATCGTCTCCATGGGAGAATAGCAGCCTGCATTGCTGCGAAAGGTGGATATACACTGCACTAGTACCGACATTGTGCATGCTATGTTGCCTGTGTCTATGTGCCTGTGGTTCTGTCAGTGTGATCATGTGATGTATCTGACCCCAGGAATGTGTCAATAAAGTTTCCCCTTCCTGGGACAATGAATTCACGGTGTTCTTATTTCAATTTCCAGGAGTGTAGATACTGGACTTCACAAATTT
Organism: Schistocerca piceifrons; assembly: GCF_021461385.2. Classification (NCBI taxonomy): domain Eukaryota; kingdom Metazoa; phylum Arthropoda; class Insecta; order Orthoptera; family Acrididae; genus Schistocerca; species Schistocerca piceifrons. The sequence continues at coordinate 388,849,402 of NC_060140.1, read as the reverse complement.
CCGTAACAACTGCTTTTGACCAGAAATGCGCTAACTGCCCACCTGTACGCATCCAGGGGCAGCGGTGGCCAGAGGTGAACGAACAGATAATGCGTGGCAAGTAAGACAGGCAGGCTGCGCCATACAAGATTATCCAGCCGTGGCCTCCCACCTAAGGGCAGGGGTAGCCAAATGGTTCGTACTTGCCTATATCTCCTATAATAGGACTATCTGGTGGACCCTTGTACTGGCTATGATTGCCCATAAGTGAGCTGATGGGCCTGCGTTCCACGGGGCACCATGGAAACAGCCTACCACTTCCAACAGAAACAATATGATGAAAGCATTGTTGTTAAGGATTTTGGTTCAAAAAATCGATTTTTTCAGAAATATTATTTTCTTCATCTACAAAGTCTAATCGATGTTGTCTGTGAATTTTATCGTGATAGCAGCTTTAAAAATGCCTTTAAATTGTTAAACTGATTAAATCTGCACCGGCGACCGCTCGCACCTTTTCCGACATTTGGGAAACTCCTTTCTTCAGCGGAATTTTTGTCAGTGTGCAAGCTATTTTCGATCGATATCTTTGGTTGACATCTACATCTCTGGCTGATACCTATATGTCTGCCTGAAAACTTTCTTGCATGTTGTCTATTTACGTTTTGACAATACTAACACATATTAGTAGGTGGAAGGTTTAATTCGCAAACCTTTACAGAGAAGTCAAGATTCTTGCATAATGGGTGGTGGAAAAATTGTGTTTATCAAACAGGTTTCATGGAAATCGGTTTATCAAGAAAAAAGGGGGAGCACCTCGAAATGAAGAACATAAGCTCTCAGCTTCAGCATCGAAACTTGGGACAGGAGAGTTGTACAGGTGCGTGAATAATGTTATATGGATTCCACTGGATTCAGACTTATTGATCTAGAGCTTCTCTGCCAGGCTATAAAGTTTTCATGTTCATGCGTTAGCTGTAAAAATACGGAATGCATGATTGTTGTTGAAGAAAGAAGAGTAGGAATAGCTTGTGTTTCTAAATTAATTTGTAATCTGTGTGGCTATTAATTTTCATTTTCATCCTCCAAAACAGCTCATCTGGTACCTATGTGTGCAATTTTAGGTTAGCATATGCTCTCAGATGCCTTGGACAGGACAAGGAAGGAGTTAATTTATTGTGTGGTTTTCTGAAAATGCCTCCACCTTGTGCAAGGTCTGAAAAAATAAATAATAAAGTGTCTGATGCTGTATGCGATACTGCCAAAGTTTCTATGAAGAAAGCAGTGGAAGAATTGGTGGAAATAAACCAAAAAGAAATAGATAGTGGGGGTAGATATTCATAACAGTGAATCTCCTACAAATGTTACTGACCTTTGTGTGTCTGTAGATGGAACCTGGATCAAAAGGGCTCACACATCTCTGTATGGTATTGCAACTGTTGTTGCTATTGACTCAGGTAAAGTTTTAGATGTAGAAATTTTGTCTAAATATTTCCACCAGTGTGCAACAAGGAAAATGTCCAACAATGAAGACAATGAGAAACTATGGCAAGAAAAGAATGCAGCAGCATGCTCTAAAAATTATAGTGGCTCAAGTGGGATCATGGAGGCTGCTGAATTTCTGAGGATGTTCTCCAGATCTGAGGACCAGAATAGTGTTAAATATACTAAATACCTTGGTGATCTGGACTCCTCTTCGTACAAAGCTGTAACAGATAAAAATCTATACAATAGAACAATAGAGAAGTTGGAATATGTTGGCCACATCAAAAAGAGGCTTGGTGGTAGGCTTCGTCGTTTGCTGAAAGAGAAGAAAGGTGAAATACTTGAGATGGAAAATCACGAGGAGGAAAAGGCTTGCTCTGAAAGAAATTGATTCTCTCCAGTTATTTTATGGGAGAGCTATCAGGAAAAACACACATAACTTAGAGGCAATGAGGTGTGCTGTGTGGGCAATTTTTTTCCACAAACTCTCCACTGACCAAACACTAATGCCAACAGAAATAAGACGTATTCATATAAACACTCATTACCAGAACCTTTTATGAATGCAATTAAGCTCACAATCCGATTTCTTGCGAACCCTGATTTATTGAGGAAGTGTCTTCTTGGAAAGACACAAAGTGCAAATGAAAGCCTCAATATATAAGTTTTGATTAGATGCTCAAAAAGGACATTCTGTGTAATTGAAGTATTCAAAACAGGTGTCTACGATTTATATTATGATAACGGAAATAATGGCACAGCTGAAGCGCTAAAGAGAGTTGGTGTGGATCCTGGTGTGTTTACAACAAAGGCATTTTACACCATCGACGAGAGCAGGGTCAAGGAAGCTAACAGATTAGTGTCTCACTTGCAGATACAGGCCAGACAGATTCGAAGAGGAGAGAAGAGAAACCTGGAGGATGAGGAGCATCAGTATGAAGGATTTTAAAACTGAGGTAAGCATAATACATGTGAAAGTATGAAAAGAAAATTTTTGAATCTTATTTTCTCTGTTTTACATTTTTTACGTTATTAGAATCGTTTTCTCAAAAAGTATATGCACTAATGCAATGAAATTTTCAGGAACTGTTTGCAACATGTTGCTGTCTCCCTAGAACTAAAAAATAAGAGATCCTGCAGTTACATTCTGATTTTTAGATGGTTGCATGTAGAAATAAAGTTAATAATGGATGTGCAAAATTAAAAACTCTGTAAGGCTACAGTTTGACCATACATTAATAACTGTGTTTCAGTGGTCTTATAACCTTCTCAGGAGACTACAATAAAATTTTCAGATTAATTGCTTGATTAGAATTTGAGTTACAGCTTTTTATAAAAAAACACAATAAAAAGAATTAAAAATTCAAATTTCTAACAAAATGTTAATCCTGAATATTTTATTATATTTTTCCGTTAAAACATAACTATTTGGCTTTACACATGCAAAATTTTAGATTTTTACCTTAATAAATATGGCTGTAATGATTTTTTAAATAAATTATTACATTTTCTGTTACACCCCCCCCCCCCCCCCCCCGCCAGCTCCCACCCTAAGGGATCATATCTTATTGTATCAAGCCTTTCCACATTTTACTTATTTTCATAAAGATCGTTCATTTAAACGTGAGTATGTGCACAAATGCGTAATAATTTTCCTACTCCCTTTCCTACATGCTAGACACCAGCACCTGGTTCGAATTACAACAGTCATATTCGACCTTGTATTTATAATCGATAAAGTTGGACCTAGAAGGAAGACATTTTATCTTAGTAACACAGGTCTTTCTTTTTGCTGCATATAATGACTCAGTCTGGTCCATTTGACGATGCTTACAAAACAATAGCCAATTCCTACCAGCAGGCTGGTGACAAATAATACCATTGAATGCAAAATAATTGTAGGTAAAGATTGGTTCTATTGTCTCTATAAACTCGACGATGTTACTTTGTGAACAATTTCTTAATTTCAGTAAACTGTTCTTTATAACTGCAATGACTTCTTTTATAGTGATTGGAGTACCAGTTTGTGACATCTTGTTTATATACAGTGGACGCCATTTGGAACATTTGATTTTCTTATTTCAGTGACAAATGTGGCACAGTTTATGCAGTATTTCATATGTCAAACATATTTTCAGAAAATGAATATCCTTGTAAAAGAGTTTGTATGCAGGCTTATTCAATACATTTATTACTTGTCTAATTGGACATCCTTCCTTGTGTGTTTTAGGGTTCATCTACGCGATGTATTTCTTTTCACATTCTACCAACACGAAATGTGTCTTCTTTAAGTTCCTTTGATTTTGTTGTGGAATTGTTTTGTTGGATTTTGTTCAGCTGCACTGTATTGTTTTCCATGAAAACTTTAAGAGCTTTTTGTTTAAGTATATTTTTTCATAATGATTATTATGTGGCCTTTCTGTTTTATATGTTGATTGTTTCTTAGTTCTTTGTGTATACAACTTATTGTTTTTGAACTGTCTTGTAACTGTCTATATTTAATTTCATGTTTCTTTGTTTCATTCTCTGGGAGTTTGTTTAGTTTGTGACATGTAGCAGATTACTTGTTTCTATTCAGTTTCACAGTGTCTGTTGTCTACTTTGTTACCACTATGAGCTGATAAATACTCCTTTGCATTATTTTTTCAGACTTTCCTATAATAGGTTTATCTCTTGAGTGAAACAAGAAGTTTCCTGATATCAGTCAGTATTTAATTTATTTCCAAAAACCGTTCCAAAGGTTTAAGCCTCCATCATCATATGGATTTATCTAAATTAATAGGATATGTTTGTGTTGTGTTACGAATTTGGGTAACCTGTGGCACTGTCTAGTAGAGAAAACAATACACTATCCCAGAACTTCGCTCAATGGGGTAGGAGGGTGGGGAAACCATCTTAGACAAAAAATGGAATGTAATAGTAATAAACAACCAAAATAAAATAAAATACTTCCAGTCATCACAGGCTCCTTTCTCTGTCATAATACATCACATATTAATTGTTACACTTCGCAAACAGATTTGATGTAGAAAACAGATAGGTGCAGAGAAGCAGAAACACTATTACAAAGTCAAACAGCATATATCAAAACAAAACCATTATTTCAGAGAATGTCTTAAGGCATTGTTGAAATTTTTGATGGAGTAGATCATCAGATATGTTAGATTAAATATTTCAAGTGGTGTATGAATAGTTTTTGGTCAAGTTCATATAGCTGAAACTAGTACTCATTTCTGTAATCAGGTTCTAACATTCTGCATGGTGTCTGTTCGTTCTAAGTCGTGTCTCCCTATCACTTTTGCGCAACGACACTCTGAGAGTGTTGTTTAGGGAACTGACTAGTTCAAACCTGGAACCTGTTGCTGGCAAGGAGACGCCAGACCACCCATGACATGTAGAGTTCAGAAGAGTTCAGTGAGACTAGCGATAATATAATCAAATACTTAATTAGTTCAGCGTCAGCTCCACTGCACTCCCTGTAAAAGAATCTTAATACTAACTAAATTTAGTGGAAGGGGTTCAAGGCTTTCCTATTTTTAGTTAGCTGGTAAAATAAAGTCGAAAAAGCAGTTAAGTTTACCATTGGAAATTTTATTCTACTCACAAAACATTGTTTACAAATTGCGCTATTGATAAAAGGAAATATTTTAATACAGGATGATAAAAACCATCAACAAAAATGTGAACGAATATTCCCTGAATGGGTTTCCAAGTTCTACAATGGATCGAAGGATGACCTATGCCATATCACATCTACGATCTAGATTTAAGTTAAATTTCATAAAAGAGAAAACTATCAAAATGGTCTACAGTGACCCTCAATTATCTTTAATTACTTATCTAACTTGTCGTAAATTACAGTGGCTGATGTAGCTTCTCAATAATTATATAACAGAAAGATCATCACATTTCAGATTTTAACTTCACGTAGCAAATGTGAATACCATGAGCTTTAATTGACGATCGACACTAGTATTGCGCAAAACGGGGGTGTAACAGATGAGACTTCTGCAGTTCTGAGTGAAGCATTATGCGCTCAAAAATGCGGCATCACGTGCGTTCATTACCTTGTTGGTGTTTAGGCAGCGTCTGGGGGCGGCGGGTGGCGCAGCTCCACACCTCGCCGTCTCGGAAGCAACTCTCTCCTAAATTCTCCTTACTACAATTTACCGAAGTTGGTTTTAAAAAAGCTGTCTGGCTGTGTTTTCAACTGACCAGTCAGGGTCTCAATGTTAACCTTAAGCTCCACCTGCAAAAATTCTGTCTATTCAATGAGAAACGTTATACTTTTCGTGGTGGGGCAATGTTTTTAACGTTTGCAACGTAACAGAGACGCGAAAAAGTCTCACGCTAGAACTTGCAGCTGGTGTGGCCCTTTTAGTGTTATCGTAAGACCTATACTGTTCTTCTGGAGGGCTCTATCTTTTAACATGGGCTAGGGGGTGGTTTTGGCGATCAGCTGGCGACGCGGGTGTCCGACCCTTATCGTAGGGCCTCCTAGCCTACACGATTCTGCTCTCGGCTTCTGTTCTCGTTTCTCCCCGAACTGTGTCTGTTTCACTGTGGGAAGGTATGACATGCATATAGGCGTTCTTGTGTTAGTCTGTGGTATTCCATTTGCTCACTCGTTGATCGTATTACTTTGGTTAACTTAATGTCAGGATTTATTTGGATCTATGTGACATACTGCCGGATTTGCTATCATGTCAGGGTTTTCATGGAAGGTGTTGGATTTGCTTGACACCTTACAAGGTGCCAAGTTGAAAAGGATAAGTACAATAATGACGCTGCCATCAGTGGCAAAATTATACATAAATAACAAGTTAGGTTGGAATTCAGGGGTAGAGGATGAAAGGAGTGAGCAATAGTTTGATTATGACAGAGCTGCAGGCTTCTTAGGTTCAGATCTGTTATCCATTTTTACTAAGTAAATGCAGAAGCAATAACCTGAAAAAGAATTGAAGATATTAAGGTAGCTATACTATTAATAATATAAACAGATTATGTAGAATCAGACTAATATAGGGTACAAACTGTTGGTTTTGAATGGATCTGTTGAGTGTTGTGAGCTACAAAAGTGAACTAGTAGTTTGAAAAATATCAAAGGAACATGCAGTTAACTAAATAATTCATGATACCATACATCAGGAATTTCCATCCACCTGCATGAAACAAAACACCATGCTGACAATACAAGTGTCAACATCCTACATATCTAACCTAAAGGCAAACAACGAGATATCCTTGAAAATACTCCGAATATATGAAGATCAATGGAAACCATATGAATCCATCATGAATGATAAAAATGATAACATTTACAACAGTACCCTCTCTGTTTTCATTAGCAGCCTACATTATTAAATCTGAAATGGACACACATGCACACACACACACACACACACACACACACACACACACACACACACACACACACACACACAGACAGACCAATTACCTCCCCTTCATATTTACTATAAGTTATTAATTATGTTACTGTGATATCCCAAATAAACAATAGAATTGTCTTGTTGTTGTTGTTCATATCTTGTGAGTCCAAGAACTCATTTGATGGAGATCACTATGTTGCTCTATCCTGTGCAAGCCTCCTCATCTCTGAATAACTACTGCAACTTACATCCTTCTGACTCTGGTTACTGTATTCATTTTTAGTCTCCCTCCACAATTTTTATCGCCCACACTTCCCTCCACTACTAAAGTTATTACTCATGGTGTCTCAGAATGTGTCGTGTCAACTGATCTCTTCTTCTAGTCATATCATGCCACAAATTTCTTTTCTCTGGAGTTCTATTCAGTACCTTCTCATTAGTTACACACCTACCCACCTAATCCTACTACTTTTGTAGCACTACATTTCAAAAGATTCTATTCTCTTCTTGTCTAAACTATTTATCATCCACATTTCACTTCCATACATGGCTACACTCCATGTAAATACTTTCAGAAAACATCAAACACTTAAATCTCGATTCCATGTTAACAAGTTTCCTTTCTTCACAAATATTTTTCTTGACACTACCAGTTTACATTTTACATCCTCTCTACTTTGTCTTTGTCTGTTATCGTTTATTTTGTTGCACAGGGAACAAAACTTATCTGCTACTTTAAGTGTCTTAATTCTAAACGAATTCCATCATCGTCACCTCATTTTATTCGACTGCATTTCATTAACTTTTTTTGTTTTTGTTGATTTTCATCTTATATCCTCCTTTCAAGACACTGTCCATTCTGTTCAACTGCTCTTCCAAGTCCTCTGCTTTCTTTGACAGAATTACAGTATCACAGGAAAACCTCAAAGCTTTTATTTTTTCTTCCTGAACTTTAATTTCTACTTGAAAATTTTCTTATGTTTCCTTCATTGCTTGTTCAATGTGCAAAATGAAAAACATCAGCAGTAGGCTGCAATCTTGCCTCATTGCATTCTCAACCACTGCTTCTGTTTCACATTGCTCAACTACTGCAACTTCCTTCTGGTTTCTGTACAAGTTGTAAATAACTTTCCAATCCCTATATTTTACATCTGATATCTTCATAACTTCAATATATCTGAATCCCAATCAGAACTGTTATTTATGTGTAATTTTGCCATTCTTGAAAAAAATAATTACATAGTACTTACTGTTTTCAACCCATCACCTGATTCAATAAATTAGTAGAAGTTTGAGCTATATAAACATGATTGAAAAGGATTTGTGTACCACTTGAAATATTTACTGTAACATATCTAATTATTTATCTCCACAATGCTTTAAGAATCACCCCAAAACAGTGGTTTTGTTTTGCTATATGTTCTTTGTACTTTGAGACAGTGTTAGGTTTTGCTGTACAGTTTTTGCACCTATCAGTTTCTATACACAATCTTTATTTAAAAGTTTAACTGTTTATATGTGATGTATTATGACAGAAAAAGGAGCTTGTGACTGCTGGAGATATTTTATTTTATTTCAGTTGTTCATTTGTACATTGATGTTTATGTTCATTTTTTGTCACAGACCAACACTCACCCCCCCCCCCACCCCCCACCCTCACTGTGCAAACTTCAAACTTCTGAGATAGTGTATGGTTTTCTCTACTAGATAGTGCCACAGCTTACCCCAAAGTCTTGAGACAACATACATATGTCATATTAATACAAATAAACTCACCTGATGATCGGGGTTGAAACTTGTGAAAGCCCTTACGAAAATAAATTAAACAGTGACTGGTAACAATAAACTAATTGTTTCCTTTGCTATCAAAAACAGTCAGGGTAAAGCCTGACCTAAATTTTGAAAATTAAAGGTTTACGTCTTTCTCACTGAATAGTATTTTTTTGTTCTTCATTAGTGTACTGTCGAATGTGTAAGTGCTTTCAGCATTGTTACCCTTGTTTCTTGTTTTGATATTACATTCATTTCAGACTGTTCACCTTCTTACTGTGTGTGTTGCAGATGATAAGGTACAACATAATGTGAATCCAATATAAAGTCCATGTGTTCATTGGTTTCTATTTACAAACTTATGTCCAATAGTTACCCATTTAAAACTGTTTTCGCACTAGATACCGAATGCATCTACTATTACAAATATAACCAATTCACAAAATTAGCAATCAGAACATACATAAAAACATGGGCACACTTTCATATAGAAGTAGACTGTCATCACTTCCAGAAATCATGAAGTAGAAGAATTACAAATTTTTGGACAGTACAAGAAGGAAAGAGATAGAATTCTTGTTGATAAGCTAGAGAGTGAATGGATTAATTTCTTCACATGTTTCTTCTGTATATAATGTCTCTATTAAATCCATATATATGCTTTTTCCTCCATGCATCACCCTCAATATTTCCAAGAAGGTAGTAAAAAATAGAATGTAAGGCAGAATTATAATTTAAGTAGTCATTGGTGTTACTGACAGGAATTATAATGGGAGGTTTGTACCTGGAGGATAGTGTACCCAGTAACAGATGACTTTTTGTGGTACTTCAGTCTAGTGAATGATTTTAGAATCACATGATGAAATGTACATTAGAGACTGCCACATGCAGTTTCAGTCGTTTTCCACAGGTTTTTTTGTGTAATAGATGACATTGTGTTTTGTGCAGCGCTTGTGAATATTTTCCATTCTAAAGCTATATGGAATATATTGTTAAATCTATTCAAATATATTGTTAATTCTTCAGGTACAAAATTTTATGTGTAAAATGCTACATATCTTTAGAATTATTTGTACAACATGTGGACAACTAAGCCAGACACTGTCAGTTGTGCAACACCTTGTATATTCTAATAGAAGAGGGTCCATACCATGTAACATGTCATAGTTGCAAAATGAATTGAATTTCTTTATGTCTTCATCATTTGAAAATAGAAATTGGCTTTTGTTTCCAACAACTTCTATTACAAAATATTTAATCTGTAAATGGTTTTTTATAATACTTCTGCTTAATTTGATTTCACTTACTGATTATTGTTGTGTAGTAGAGTAATAATGTAACAGAGATAAATGATTAAATACAATCATGATAAGATTTTTCTCGATTACAACGATTAAATTTCAATATGATGTTTGCTTGTAGGTACATGATCATGTTGTAACTTGGAACATGTATTCACATTTGGAGAGACATTAATTTTCCTCAAGTAATTTTTGTACTTCTTGAAAAACACTGAAGCACATAAAAGCAGTTATCATTGTTTACATATGGGATAATAAAATTTATTTAACTTCTGTTACACGGCTGGGTACAGGTGCACGTTTGAAACGTATACTAAGGTTCAACATTCTCTCCTACGCGAAAATATTATGTAAATCATATAATTCACTACAGTGGGACTGCTTTGAATGTACACAAACTTTTGGAAAACAGTACTGTCATAAAATCTTTGCACTATGTTTTGATTTCACGTTAACAAAATGTGTGAGTGATGGTTTGCATGTGTATGAATTTCTGTTCCATAAAGGATACAGTAAACAAATAAGCACAGATTCATGAAAAAACTGTTTTCAAGTATTGGTGTCTAAATAATTCCAAGATTTATATCTTCCAGTTGCAGTAAACCCATGAATTATTGCAGGAAAGAGAAGTACAAAAAACAACCACAGATATCACATACGAAACCTATGTAAATAGTTGTGCTTGAAGCCGGCCTGGCTGGCCGAGCGGTTCTAGGCGTTACAGTCTGGAACCGTGCGACCGCTACGGTCGCAGGTTCGAATCCTGCCTCGGGCATGGATGTATGTGATGTCCTTAAGTTAGTTAGATTTAAGTAGTTCTAAGTTCTAGGAGACTGATGACCTCTGAAGTTAAGTCCCATAGTGCTCAGAGCCATTTGAACCATTTTTTTGTACTTGAAACTGGTGATATATTCCTGAAACGCGTCGTCCTATGCTTGAAAATCCGTAACTCGTGCAGTTTTTGTTATTTTAATCATCTGTATTCGTTATCTGAATCGCCTTTTCACATGAAAGCACACCAGAGCTATATTGCTAGATACTGTATTCAATGTCTCTGATTGATTTCACGAATTGATAGGGACATTGATTCTGTTTACACGATCTAATGACGTTGATTAATTTTAAGAGCTATCGATTGATGGTGAAGACAAATTCGTACTTGAGTTTATAAATGTTTCTAATAATTTTATTGTTACTCGTTACATTACTGCCACTTTTAGTCTTACTGTAATAAAACTATTTTCGCTGTTGGTACCGTAAAAGTTACATACAATTTACCGAATCTTACTACAATGCTCATACCGAGTGTGGTGGTGCATTTGATATCACAGTAGACTGAGAGGACGATGGTTCAAAGCAGCTTCTGGTCATTCCAATTTAGGTTTTCCGTGGTTTCCCTAAACTGCTTAAGACTAATGTCGGGATAGTTTCTTCGAGAGGGTGCGCCCATTTACCTTCTCCACCCTTCCCTAATCCAAGCTTACACTCTGTCTCTAATGCCCTCGTTGTTGACGAGGTGTTAAAAACTAATCTCCTCCTCCTCCTACCATGCCCACCATGGTGTGACTTGAAATAAAATGCAATATTTTAACATGGTGGCTTCAAATAAGCACACATCAGATTGGACTGATGCGTTATAATCTGTATCAGAGTGTTTCTTTCTACACCGACTAATTCTCTGGTCTTAGAAGCATCAAAATTGCCTTTCCAGTTCGTCTGAGTGCAAATGCCCGGCGGATAAATTGATAATGAGGAGATTCAAACCCAGTCAGCTCAGATCAGTAATATTTCCGTATTTCATAATTCACCAAGTGGACGAGCACTTGAAAAGTCCTTTTTTCAGTTGCACAGTTACTGCAAAATTGAAGAACAGATATTAACATCGTATTCACGGCACAACGTGTAGATGCAGTGGCCACGTAAGATTAAAATATTCAGTGACAGGTGGAAAAAGGCAGATAAAGTGTGTAATTACTGTTTTATGTCAGATACATCAACACAACAATCACACACACGCCTTAAGAGCGTATAACTGTTTATTCAACGGACAATGGCGATCAAGGAAATTTAAGTTTTTCAGACCGCCAGAGCCGAAGGCAATCTACACTGTCAGACAAAAAGGAAGCACCCAGAAGACACGTCAACCAGAGGTGTGCAAATAATAAGAGTTGCAAAACTCTGACAGGTACAAAGGCCACCAATGTGAATTAATTTTGTTCGTGTTTTGTATGTTACAACGCCTGGTAGGGTGCATAAGGGGCGAGAACAGCAGAAGATGTTGAGCGATGTCTGCAAAGGACATGGATATACCGCGCCCTGGTGTGAGACAGCATTATGAGCACTAAGAGTGAATAGGGCCTTATTATGGGTATCCAGTGGGCTGGTATGTCGAATCGTACAATATCTAGATTTGTGGGGCATTCAGATGTGACAGTGGCCTGATATTAGACAGCATGGGGGAATGTGAGTACAGGCATGTGCTTCTTCAAGATTCCCATTGACCACGTCTGAGCACCACAAGGAAGAATCGCTGTATTGTGCGCCGAAGAGTTCGTAATCCCTTCAAATCTGATCCTGCCACCCGAAAACACTTAATGGACTTCTTGTAACCTTCTCTTACTGCACCATTAGTGGGAAACTATCGGACCAGATAATTTCTCCCCTATACATACACTGCTGTTAAAACCACAACACAAACGGCTGCATCCGGAATGGGGCCGTGGCTAGGAAACGTGAACTATTGTTGAATGGCGTCAAACTATGTTCAGCAATGAATCGCACTATTCCGAATGACCACCATCTGCTAGTAAGGGGTGACCTGGGGAGAGGTTTCATTCTTAGCGTCATGATATGGGGAGTCATTGGGTAACGTCATGTCATGTCATGAACATCTTGCATCCTCATGCATTACTTCTCTTACAGCAGTATCGTGGTGACATTTTTCAACAGGACGATTCTCATCCATACATTACATGTGATTTATGAACTGTCTGCGTGATGAAGTACTTCTGTTGTCAGCAAGATCCCCATATCCCTCACTCACACATGTGTGGGACCATCTAGTACGTCATTCTGTTCCAGTGCCAATATTGAGGATATAAAGGACCAGCTACAACAGCTGTGGGCTAGCTTGGCTCAGAAGACCCTTTATGACACTCTTCCCAACAGGGTGAGTCATGCATATAGGCCAGAGATGTTGCAACGTTGTACAGTTAAGTGAGCTCATAGTAACTAGTTCTTTGTAAATTTGACTCAAAATTGTGATCAGTGAAATAACATCACATATACTCCCTACACTCGGAATTTCAGTTACTTTCCACTTTCTCTTCTGGATGCTTCACATTTTTTTCTCAGTTAGTATAGAATATATCTGTCTCGTTGAGTACGCTATCTTCTTTCAACATCCCATCAATATGGAGAGACAATGAAGTTCTTTTTACGAACTTCATGCCTCGGTTGGAGGTGTTACAGAGATATGGAATTTCGATTAACTTTATCAAGGAGGCAGCACATTAAGGCACTGAAAAAAAAAGAATATCCCGGCTCCTGTGTAAAGGCTGCATCACACAACAGTTACTTCATTAACACTGAACTCAATGCTACCAAACACACGCCTAAAATCGGACGACGTGGTGCTGTAGGTAAGACATTGCACTTTCATTTGGGAAGAGGATAGTTTTGAGCAAATTCCGGCTATCCAGATTCAGGAATTCTGTTGCTTCTCTAAATTGCTTAGGCAAACGCCGGAATGGTTCCGCACAAAAGGGCACAACCTTTCCCATCATTCCTCAACGCGAACCCCTGTTGCGTCACTTCGGACATTGTCATTGATGGGACGATAACTCTGATCTTCCTTCCTTGGTTGCACATCCTTAAACTTATAGTAAGGGCATATATCGTGTGTAAAAGGTAGTTTAAAAAATAGAGCAGCACATATAAGTGGTGGTTAAATTCTTTGCTCTGTTGTACAAAGGGATGTACTACTGCTATACGGAACAAAATGAGACAGATCAGTAAGCAAGTGTAGTGGAGGCTGTACTGTTTTCGACCCAGAAACCACTGTTTGTCACGAAGAGTTTGATTGTACCTGTGAAGTACCGTTTTCACTTTGCTTAGAAAAAGAACAATTAGTATTTTTGATCGCTAAATTGCCATCGCAGTGAGGAGCGAAGTTGTCAAGAGTTGCAGTGTTATGGACTGTTACTGGCTTATTTTCGATTGTTTGTTATTGATCGTATTACATGTTTGTTAATGGTGAGCCTTGGTAAACGAATTCACAGACGTCTCTAGGCGGTGAAGCATCCAACATCACCAATGAAACCGTACGTCGAGACACATGTTGGGAAACCCAGAAATCAATGGAGGTAGGGCCTCGCGAATAACCTTATAGCTCCAGTGAACAAACATAACGTATAATAACCCTTACATCACTGGTGATTCTTAGAATGGGGTACAAACGCTGTTCATTTGCCAGACTAAACGAAGTATGAGAAGTTCATTTTCTGCCGTCATGTTTGGAAGTGTTTGGTGGTAAGAGCCTCCTACTGGAGAACTGCGGTAAAATAGAGGTAACAGGGCAGCTACGTTGTATTTTGCGTATGTAAATGAGAAGAAGCAATAATAAATCACATCGAAACCAGTATAATTTCTCGCATGACAGGTACCATAAGCGAAATTCTTACGGACGCAGTAGAAACCAATAACCCAAGAGCCGACGGGACATCTTTCGCGCCACATAATCAACGAAACAATTCGTACAGAGAGAGACAATAACTAAGTAATAGTTTAGTCCTGGAAACATCAGCTAAAACTCTGACATTTCTTAAGCTGTCGAGGTAAAGACGTAACCAATTAGAGGATGAGTTTTTTTAGAAGAAAGAGAGCCGTAGAATTCTAAGATTTCTACACATGAGAGGGTTAAACGGTGGGAATACGTCCACTTTTTGTTCAATATGTCATACGGAAATTAGTATTAAATGCTCCATCAATAGGATATTTCTGCTATTCCTTAAGGCAGAATACTATCCCGAGATAAGATGTGTGATATAAACGGTACGCATTCTTCCGACAGTGTGATGAAGAACAGTCGATCCAACATATAAGACATATAGAAGTTGTCGTAACAGTACAGAAATTCACTAAAAGTACTTAAATCATTTACATGTTAATCTCATGCAAAGTTTATTGCAACGTTTGGAAGAATAGATGCTTCTATTGCTTCTTTGGAAATATCACTATTTCGAATGTGTTTCTCCGAGGCAAAAATTCTGTTTTGGTAAAGCCTCGACACTATTATTGAAGTCGGGACGGTGCGAAAAGAATCCACGATCAAATTATCGCATATTCAGTTCTGCTGCTGTTGATCTATTTTGGTGACATTAATGCCAATTTAACCAATTCTTCAACCACAAAAATGACTGTAGATCTAAAGTCATCACTGAATCGACAGTCATTGAATATGTCATCTTCTTACAAATAACACACTTAAATAAATTTTGGCATATCTCCCAAATCATCTGATCTGCATAAGTAGCTAATTCCTGTGGACGGAACTCAGTCAGCCGAGCGGTCTAGCGCTGCAGTCATGGACTGTGCGGCTGGTCCCGGCGGAGGTTCGAGTCCTCCGTCGGGCATGGGTATGTGTGTTTGTCCTTAGGATAATTTAAGTTAACTAGTGTGTAAGCGTAGGGACTGATGACTTTAGAGTTAAGTCCCATAAGATTTCACACACAATGAACATTTTTTTTAACATTGTGAACAAGCATATTCTATTCAGTGCTACACATTTTATTTGACTGTTTTATAAACTTTGGAATGTTGAGAAGTTCAAAACTGAAAATCCAGTTTCGTGTAACTTCTTAGGCGGTAGTACCTCAAAAAGATGATATCACTGGTTGATCAATGTGGATCTATAAGAAGAAGCTTACGTTCGTAACAAGGACATTAACTTATTTGTTACCGTATTTATGAAAAATTTATTGGTCATTATTCTATGAGTCACTCGTGATTATTCGGAAAGTAAATCACGTTATTAGTATAGTCACGAGCGAAAGGTTTGTTGAATTGAAAAGCTAAGGAACCTGATCCCCATATCATCTGCGTTTCGCTACTGGAACGAATCAGTTTGATATTTTCTTTACCTTGAGTTTCACGTCCGTATGCGGAAAATACTGGATAGTTCTACGTTAATACGCTTATAACAAATCAAATGGCACTAAACTGCTGCTGTTTCCAAAAAAATATTTTTTGACAAGCACAGCGCAGCCTTCGTGTAGTAGAATGTGACTGCACAATCACAATTTTTCATCTCGTTATCTATAAATAAATACATAGATACATACCAGGTATCACAGGTACGGATTTGCACACATGACGCAAGAGACAATTAAATATTCGACGGCGATGCATGTTTGGCGTAAAGGTGTAGGATGTATTTCCATGCCCTGTAAGTTCGTAAGTAATAACGACGAACTGGAGAAGAACTGTATCATCAGAGACCCAATGGTTATGAGCCATTGTTTAGAAGATACTGGAAAATAAGACAAAAGATTTCGTAAATATATTACATCTCAGTTACTGAACAGTTTTTGACCCTTCAATATACGTTTATTTTAAAATGTCACATAATGTTCTATTTTTTATTTATCATACTCACGTTAAGAGTTACATGCTGTCTGTTATTTTGGATCAGGATAAATATACAAATACTTGTATCGTGAGATGGCTGCTGTGCTATGACGGACAGAGGCAGCTGTTCTGTGTAGCTTGGCCCACCGAGTACCTGCAGCCTTGTGTGCCGCTTTTAGCAATGGCCTTTTCGAGGTATCCGAAACCACACAGCAAGCAGTTCCCATCGCAGTGTTTACTCTTTAAGTTATCGAGATGGACCAGCTTTTTCTGACAGCAGTAGTTCCTAGCAGATTGAAACACGACGAGGCATGGACTCGACTAAAATCTGAAGTAGTGCTGGAGGAAATTGACACCATGAATCCAGCAGGGTTGTCCATAAATCCTTAAGAGTACGAGGAGTGCAGATCTCTTCTGAACAGCACGTTGCAAGGCAGTTTGGTGAACGGCGGAAGTGTTTAAATTTAAACTTAGAAGAGTGTTCCTGGAGCCACACTGTAGCAACTCTGGACGTGTGGGGTCTCGCATTGTCCTGCTGCAATTGCCCTAGTCCGTCAGAATTCACAATGGATATGAAGCAGGTGACCAGACAAGATGCTTATGTATGTGTCATCTGCTAGAGTCGTATTTAGAAATATCAAGGAGCCCATATCACTCCAACTGCTCACGCTCCACACCATTAGCCTCCACCAGCTTGAACAGTCCCCTGCTGACAAGCAGTGTCCATGGATTCATGAGGTTGTCTCCATACCTGTACATGTCCACCCACTCGATACAGTTTGAAACGAGACTCGTCCGACCACGCAACATGTTTCCACTCATCAAAAGTCCAGTGTCGGTGTTGACGGGTCCAGGTGAAGCATAAAGCTTTGTGTAGCGCAGTCATCAGGGGTACACGAGTGGGCCTTCGGCTCCGAAATCCCATATCGATCTTTCGTTGAATGGTTCGCACGCTGACACTTGTTAATGGCCCAGCTTTGAAACCTGCATCAATTTGCGGAGAGGCTGCACTTCTGTCGCGTTGAACGATTCTCTTCAGTCGTGTTGGTCCCGTTCTTGCAGGATCTTTTCCCGTCCGCAGCGACTTCAGAGATTTACTGTTTTACCAAATTCCTTATGTTCACGGTACACTCATGAAATGATCGTACAGGAAAATCCCGACTTCATAGCTACCTCGGAGATGCTGTGTCCCATCGCTTGCTCGCCGAATATAACACCACGTTCAAACCCACGTAAATCTGGATAACCTGCACATGTTGTCTTATATAGGCGTTGTCGACCGTAGTGCCGTATTCTGCCTGTTTACATATTTTTGTATTTGAATACGCATGCCTATACCAGTTTCTTTGGCGCTTCAAACTATCTCGGCGAGTCATTGGGCGGTTCAGACACAACAACGTATGTTAATAAGAAGTTAATGAGCAGGGGCACTACTTCAGTAGTGTGTGGTATGAAGTTGAGAATTTGGGTCTGACGGGAGGTGTGATAGACTAATACATGTTGTTGTGGTGTCCACTGTGCCCAGATGGCGTAGTGGTCAGCACATCTTCCAAGTAAACAGGAGACCCGATTCGAATTCCGGTTTGGTTCAAATTTTCAACTTTCCCCATTGATATAAATCAATGCTTACTGGCAGCAGCCTTTAATTCCGTTATGTTTTAATTAATAAAAAGTGATGTAAAATTTTTAATATTTCATAGAAATACTGAAAAAATGCATGAAGGCCACTTTACAGTGACATAATATGAGAATCAGTAGAATTAAATTTAGATATATTCGCTTTGAAACTTCCTCGCAGATGAAAACTGTGTGCTGGACTGTGACTCGAACTAGGGACATTTTCCATTCAGGGGCAATTACTCTACCGATAGAACTAGACAAGCACAACTCACGCTCCGTCCTCACAGCTTTGTTTGATATACAGGAAGACCAAAGGTCCGTGAACATTTGAAAATGCACTAATTCACGTATAATGTAGGTACAGAGATAAACCCTCACACATATGCCGGGAATGACATGGGGTTTTATTGGAACTGAAAACGAGTGCAGAAACCGGCCAACAGATGTCGTTGCACCGACGAATCCCATTTCACATTCCAGAATTCGGGCTACCGAAAAATTCTAGGACTGTCGTGGAAACCCCACTGAGTGACGAAAAAGTCACGGAGTGGTGTGGGTTTACCACCTCAATCATGAACGGTTCTTTTTCTTCGAGGAAAGGCGGAGTGCTGTTTTTCAAACTGTCAGAGTGAGGGGCGATAAACACCTGCTGGAAGTTAAGACTTACTGGCAGGATAACGCTCCACCCCACGTTGCCACACGTGTGAAAGGTCTCTTGCGCACATCGTTTGGTGAGGATCGGGTGCTGAGCGGCCACCTCCGTGATGCTTGGTCTCCCACGCCACAGACTTTAATCCGTCTCCTTATTGGTTGTGGGGTTACCTAAAGTCGCAAGTCTACCGCGATCGTCCGACCTCATTAGAAATATTAAAAGGCAACATCCGGCAGCATTTTCTCACCATACCTAGATATGTGGTACAGTGTGGTTCAGAACATTGTCCCTCGATTACATGTATTAATGGTGAATGACAGCCAACATCCTGAGCATCTTTTATAAAGAACATCGTCTTTGCTAAAAATCAGCTCATATGCTAATTATTGCTTATGTGTCACATGAAGCGCCACCTGCTTGTTATTTTGTGCACACGTCATGTCAAGCATATCTATCAATTTTTACCTCTCTGCCTACATCATTTCGTAAAGTACTGAGTTTTCAAATGTTAGGTGAATTTTGGATCACCCTGACTGTTTGTGATTAAGAGGGACCAAAATATTTACAGCCGACGTGAGACCTCAAAATGCCTCACGTGAAAAGAAGAAAAATGTGTGGTAGTATGCGTGGTGTAGTTTTTCTCCAAATTTAACTAATGGTCTTCTCCTAAAATTTACACTGATCTGTTGTGCGTCTAGTTGGAGTAAGCAATCACATTAAAGGAGGCACATTCGGCTACTTGAGGTCTTATCTTGTTTTCCACTAGGAGGAGCAGATTCATGGTCAGCAGGATCTCTTCAGCCTCGGAAACCGCTAAAATTCACAGTGTGAGACAGGCTGTTGAACTCTGTTTTTGAACTCTGGTCTTGAACCGATCGCACTAAAGCTCAATTAGGAAAATTTTACAAATGTCGCGCGAGTATTTAAGGTGGTGAAGTTTATGTTGACACTAGAATCTAACACTACAAGGTATTTTGTTTTCTGAAGGGCTTATTTGGACTGACTCACATTCGCAGCCACCGAACAAAAACGGAACGTTAGTTTGTTAGAGTACCTAACTAGTTTGGAAGAAGACTTTGTGCTACATACTGACATGGCTTAGACGCTAAGATACTTCACTATATGAATACTGTAGTTGGTGAACTTCAGCGGTACAATACGTTAAGCTCTGATCCGTGAATGTGGCCTGAACTTTATGCTGCAACCTGAAACTTATGCTTAGTAGTTATTTAAAAACATGTATGAGGAATGGGAACTTCATGTAATTCACCCTGCCTACTACTTGAAAAATTGCAATCAGTTGTAACTGAGATCATTTATTTGACAATCAAATACATACATCAAAAAACGTTTTGCATCACCGCGGTTCCCAGAATTCCCGAAGACAGACATTGACTGTGGATATTGTACCACACACACAGTCCCTTTGACTGTTCAGAGATGTCACTAAACCCGACCAAAGATGTAAACGACCATGTGTGAGCAGCGCCTATTAGACGGAGGGTGTCCGGCAGCCAATCAGTTCCGGTCATTTCACCAGGAAGGAGGTACACGGCCTAGACGGTCAATACCGCTGTTCAATCGCGTCCGCATTGTTACTTTGTGCCAGGAAGGGCCCTCAACAAGGGAAGTGTCCAGGCGTCTCGGAACCAAAGGGATGTTGTTCGGACATTCAGGAGATACAGACAGAGAGGAACTGTCGATGACATGCCTCGCTCAGGCCGCCCAAGGGCTACTACTGCAGTGGATGACCAGTACCTACGGGTTATGGCTAGGAGGAACCCTGACAGTAACACCCACCATGATGAGGAATGCTTCTCGTGCAGCCACAGGACGTCGTGTTACTACTCAAACTGTGGGCTGCATGATGCGCAACTTCACTCCCGGCGTCCATGGTGAGGTCCATCTTTGCAACCACGACACCATGCAGCGCGGAACAGATAGACCCAACAACATGCCGAACGGACCGCTCAGGATTGGCACTACATTCTCTTCCCGATGAGTGTCGGATGTGTCTTCAACCAGACAATCGTTGGAGACGTGTTTGGAGGCAACCTTGTCAGACTGAACGCCTTAGACACACTGTACAGTGAGTGCAGCAAGGTGGAGGTTCCCTACTGTTTTGGGGTGGCATTATGTGGCGACGACGTACGCTGATGGTGGTCATGGAAGGCGCCGTAACGGCTGTACGATACGTGAATGCCATCCTCCGACCGATAGTGCAACCATATCGGCAGCATATGGGAGAAGCATTCGGCTTCATGCAAGTCGCGCCCCCATCGTGCACATCATGACTTCCTTCAGGATAACAACATCGCTCGATTAGAGTGGCCAGTATGTTCTCCAGACATCAACTCAATCGAAACTGCCTGGGATAGATTGAAAAGGGCTGTTTATGGACGACGTGACGCACAAACCGCTTTGAGGGATCTACGCTGAGTCGCCGTTGAGGAGTGGGACGATCTGGACGAACAGTGGCTTGATGAACTTGCGGATAGTATGCTACGATGAATAGCGGGCATGCATCAATGCAAGAGGACGTGCTACTCGGTATCAGAGGTACCGGTGTGTACAGCAATCTGGACCACCACCTCTGAAGGTCTCTATTCCAATTTTCTGAACAGGTTCCGGAACTCTCGGAACCGAGGTGATGCAAAAATTTTTATATGTGTATGTTATTCCATCAGGAGTTTTACGCGGCGCTACCAACTCCAAGTCGTGCGCTATTATTTGTAGACTAGATCCTATGAGCCAACTACATTAACCGTTGAACGACTCTGGTAAGAAGACAGATAAGAATAAAAGTGTGCGATCTGATCTTACAACGTCACAGATGAGCAGTCGTTATCTAGCTGCGAATCACATATAGCATCCTGGCAAGAAAAGTGACACAAGTCAAAAAACGGCTGTATTTAGTTTGTCACTAAAAAACACGTGTGAAGTGCCTCAAAGTGCACGAAAAACGTCAGGTGTCTATCTTGCGCTTCGTCCACCTCACGGCAGTTGTGTCAGTTTTGTTGTTGTAGGCGCTTCAATCTGAAACCGCGCTGTTGCTAAGGTCGCAGGTTCGAATCCTGCGTTGGGCATGGATGTATGTGATGACCTTAGGTTAGTTAGGTTTAAGTAGTTCTAAGTATAGTGGACTGATGACCACAGATGTTAAGTCCCATAGTGCTTGGAGCCATTCGAACCATTTTTTGTTGTTGTAGGCTACTTCACGATTCGTAACGGCAAGAAGAGTGGGAGGTGTGTACGGATCATTTAAAAAGGGTAGCACTCTTGCCACGCTGTATAAGGTAAGTTGAATGTAGTTTTTAATATCAGTGATTATTACAGTGTCTGTGTTTATACAGTGTCTGCATCTTACATTACAATACGTTTCATAAATGCATGCATGTCTGAAGGAACAGACACTGTTTTGACGATTACAGATGTTGTAAAGATTACGAAATTTCATGCGTTGTAGCATACAAAAGAATACTGAAATTTCTGCTCTAATGAAAGTTCATATTAAATACCTCTTCTCAGCGAAAAGTATTTCCACAATATATAAGTTCATTTATCATTGCCGGCCGAAGTGGCCGAGCGGTTCTAGGCGCTTCAGTCCGGATCCGCTCGACCGCTGCGGTCGCAGGTTCGAATCCTGCCTCGGGCATCGAGGTGTGTGATGTCCTTAGGTTAGTTAGGTTTAAGTAGTTCCAGGTTTTAGGGGACTGATGACCTCAGAAGTTAAGTCCCATAGTGCTCAGAGCCATATGAACCATTTTTATTTTTCATTATTTATTTTAGTATATTGCGTTCCTTAAATTGTACCTAATTAATGTTCCACATTATACTGTAGTAATTGGCATAAATAATGATTTTGCATTTTTATGTTTCTAGTAAAATCATTTCAAGTTTTCCGTTTTTTATTCTAACTTGAATACTAATGCTCCTGATGAAGTATCTAATGTCATACTACAGTAAGTAAAAAAAAATTATTTGGGGTGTGGAAAAGTCGTAAAAGTATTACACGAGAGCTTGTAAGAAAAAATAGTTTTTATAAAAGTTAGCAAAGTTACACAAATCAAAGAACTAATTAATAATTACCTGATAACACCTCGCATTCGACGACGACACAATTACATGGTCATACTACTGTTCTAAAAAATATATGGAATTTACTATCTAAAATTTGTACTTAAAATTTAAAGGAAGCTTATACTACTTCAGTGCAAGTTCAAATGATTCAAATGGCTCTGAGCACTATGGGACTTAACAGCTGTGGTCATCAGTCCCCTAGAACTTAGAACTACTTAAACCTAACTAACCTAAGGATATCACACACATCCATGCCCGAGGCAGGATTCGAACCTGCGACCGTAGCAGTCGCGCGGTTCCGGACTGGGCGCCTAGAACCGCTAGACCACCGCGGACGGCCAATGCAAGTTTTATAGCATTCTTTGAGTAGATTTATCCAACGATTGTATTTTTGAGTTGTCACTGTTCTTGTCGGGGTGTGAATTGATGGCCCAGCAGATATGATAGGCCAACAGACTATACACCTAAGGAAAGCGCGTTAGCTGAACTTGTCGAGTTTATGCTCTAAACCCACGGTCCGTTGTCATGAAAAAACAAGCCACCACGTTCGTTAACGTAGCATGCCTTAGTATTCAGAGTAGAGTTATCTCACCCAAAGAGTGATTCTGTAAGGAGGGTGATGGCTGTCCACAAGAGAAATTGAATAACCCGTGGAGAAGCAAGGACGGCCTTTCCTTCAAAACCAAGGGGCGGCGCGAGCCAGATACAAATCATGTTATAAACAACAGAGAGTAGGGTAGGGAGGCCGTAGTATATCAAGTATGGCGCTACTTTCCTCGCTGGTGGTTATAAGGCGTTCTTTATTAGGTCAAAGCCGCCGCCTCATGACGCCCGCTCCTAGCCCCGCCACATAACTGTTTAAGAGTAACTTTTCTACCATTATGTTGTGGTGAATGAGAAAAAAAAGCTGCAACCATTCATCGACTTCAACGATGGAATTTTTGTGCATGACAACGTGCCATGTCATCAGGCCACACTTTTTGCAAATGGTTCGAAGTACATTCTGGACAATGCGAGCGACTGATTTGGTGACATGAATCCCATAGACCGTTTGTGGGAAACAATCGAAAGGTGGGTTCATGCACAAAATGCTGCACCAACAACACTTCCACAATTATGGACGGCTATAGAGACAGTATGGCTCTATATTTCAGGAGGTGAATCCCAACGGTTTGTTATGTCCATGCCAGGTCGTGTTTCTGCGCTACGTCGGGAAAAAAGGAGGTCCGACGTGATATTAGGAGGTATCCCATGTTTTTTGCCATCCCAGTGTACAAAACACTTTCAGCAGGCTCATCTTCTTTCATTTCTCTAACATTTATCCCGTCTTGTACGGAGTTCACAATTTCAGAATTTCGTACTTGTTAAAAAATTTTATTATTTAACTATACGGCAGGATGACTGTTCTGACACCATAATAGCCGAGGTAAGGTAGGGGAGGGAACTGGTGTGCGCCTTCTATCTGTGATTCGTGTGTTAGCGTATTGCAGCTGTTCGTGGATTAATTCGTCTGAGGCAGAATGTGAGGACCAGCCCAGCAACGGCCTAAAGGAACGCTGTAAACCGCCGATAGTGTATACAGCGTGATTCATCTGAAAAGGCCACCTGTCGCCACTCGCCACTCATTGGATGTATTGTTGCGGTTCTGGCGTGAAAATTCCAGCGTTCGTCGCCAATGAAGAGCAGTCAGTATGGGTGACTGAAACAGGCACCCCCTGCGGAGGCCCATACGCAGCAACGTTCGCTGAACGGTGTTGAGGAGACTCTGTTGGCAACCCCTTGGTTCATCTTGGCAGTCAGGTGACCAACAGTTGCACATCAGTTCGCCCGTACACGTTTCCGCAGCCGTCATTCAGCCCTGTCATGTATGGCTGATGGTACACCTCGACGCTGGTTTTTCATAGCGCCGGTTTGCTGTGTACGGTATACTTTAACCAGAGCAGCAGCAGACAGTTTACAATCTGAGCCTTTTTGGAAAAGTTCCTACCTCTGACCCGAGAGCCAACGATCGTACCCTTTTGGACGTTAAATAAATGGCTCCGTTTCCGTATTATGACAATGATTGCACTGATGTCCCTGTCTTCTCGGTACGATTTGTATACCCTCCACTGCTAGTGCTGCCACTGCCGTCCGTGAGCGGTTATTGCACTTTGACGTCTAAAACAGCGATCACATTAAAGTGATTCGGTGGTGTACAAGGGGAACTCAAATGAAAACCAAATACACGTTGCCAAGGCTGTTCCCGGAACGCCGCAGAAGTTGCGCTGGAAATCCCTTACATGTCCTTCACACAGTCCCAATCTCTTCCAGTGTGGTTTTCATATTTTGGAGCCCTGAAAAATGGCACGTTGATTTGCTTCTGACGAAGAGGTGCATGCCTGGGTACAATTATGGTTCCGTATGCAGCTGCAAATATTTTTCCATGAAATCATTGATCGGTGTCCAGACACTCTGTGACCAAAATGGTAGTGAAACCGAGGATGACAGACTAAAGGCCGAAATACTAAATGTCTTTTTCCAAAGCTGTTGCACAGAGGAAGACTGCACTGTACTTCCCACTCTAGATTGTCACACAGATGACAAAATGGGAGATATCGAAATAGACGACAGAGGGATAGAGAAACAATTAAAATCACTCAAAAGAGGAAAGGCCACTGGACCTGATGGGATACCAGTTCGATTTTAAACAGAGTACGCGAAGGAACTTGCCCCCCTTCTTGCAGCGGTGTACCGTAGGTCTCTAGAACGGCGTAGCGTTCCAAAGGATTGGGAAAGGGCACAGGTCATCCCCGTTTTCAAGAAGGGACGTCGAACAGATGTGCAGAACCATAGACCTATATCTCTAACGTCGATCAGTTGTAGAATTTAGGAACACGTATTATGATCGAGTACAATGACTTTTCTGGAGACTAGAAATTTACTCTGTAGGAATCGGCATGGGTTTCGAAAAAGACGATCGTGTGAAACCCAGCTCACGCTATTCGTCCACGAGACACAGA
Source organism: Schistocerca piceifrons (assembly GCF_021461385.2). NCBI lineage: Eukaryota > Metazoa > Arthropoda > Insecta > Orthoptera > Acrididae > Schistocerca > Schistocerca piceifrons. Next base: position 388,823,502 of record NC_060140.1, on the reverse strand, counting down.
GGGCCATAGACATGGGTTCCCAGGTACATGCCGTGTTTCTTGACTTCTGCAAGGCGTTCTATACAGTTTCCCACAGTCGTTTAATGAACAAAGTAAGAGCATATGGACTATCAGACCAACTGAGTGATTGGATTGAAGAGTTCCTAGATAACAGAACGCAGCATGTCATTCTCAATGGAGAGAAGTCTTCCGAAGTAAGAGTGATTTCAGGTGTGCGGCAGGGGAGTGTCGTAGGACCGTTGCTATTCACCATATACATAAATGACCTTGTAGATAACATCGGAACTTCACTGAGGCTTTTTGCGGGTGATGCTGTAGTATATCGAGAGGCTGTAACATTGGAAAATTGTACTGAAATGCAGGAGGATCTGCAACGAATTGACGCATGGTGCGGGGAATCGCAATTGAATCTCTATGTAAACAAGTGTAATGTGCTGCGAATACAAATAAAGAAGAATCCTTTATCATTTAGCTACAATATAGCAGGTCAGCAACTGGAAGCAGTTAATTCCATAAATTATCTGGGAGTAGGCATTAGGAGTGATTTAAATTGGAATGATTATATAAAGTTGATCGTAGGTAAAGCAGATGCCAGACTGAGATTCATTGGAAGAATCCTAAGGAAATGCAATCCGAAAACAAAGGAAGTATGTTATAGTACACTTGTTCGCCCACTGCTTGAATGTTGCTCACCAATGTGGGATCCGTACCAGACAGGGTTGACAGAAGAGATAGAGAAGATCCAAAGAAGAGCAGCGCGCTTCGTTGCAGGATCATTTAGTAATCGCGAAAGCATTACGGAGATAATAGATAAACTCCAGTGGAAGATTTGCAGCAGAGACGCTCAGTAGCTCGGTACGGGCTTTTGTTGAAGTTTCGAGAACATACCTTCACCGAGGAGTCAAGTACACTACTGGAAATGGAAAAAATAACACATTGACACCGGTGTGTCAGACCCACCATATTTGCTCCGGACACTGCGAGAGGGCTGTACAAGTAATGATCACACGCACGGCACAGCGGACACACCAGGAACCGCGGTGTTGGCCGTCGAATGGCGCTAGCTGCGCAGCATTTGTGCACCGCCGCCGTCAGTGTCAGCCAGTTTGCCGTGGCATACGGAGCTCCATCGCAGTCTTTAACACTGGTAGCATGCCGCGACAGCGTGGACGTGAACCGTATGTGCAGTTGACGGACTTTGAGCGAGGGCGTATAGTGGGCCTGCGGGAGGCCGGGTGGACGTACCGCCGAATTGCTCAACACGTGGGGCGTGAGGTCTCCACAGTACATCGATGTTGTCGCCAGTGGTCGGCGGAAGGTGCACGTGCCCGTCGACCTGGGACCGGACCGCAGCGACGCACGGATGCACGCCAAGACCGTAGGATCCTACGCAGTGCAGTAGGGGACCGCACCGCCACTTCCCAGCAAATTAGGGACACTGTTGCTCCTGGGGTATCGGCGAGGACCATTCGCAACCGTCTCCATGAAGCTGGGCTACGGTCCCGCACACCGTTAGGCCGTCTTCCGCTCACGCCCCAACATCGTGCAGCCCGCCTCCAGTGGTGTCGCGACAGGCGTGAATGGAGGGACGAATGGAGACGTGTCGTCTTCAGCGATGAGAGTCGCTTCTGCCTTGGTGTCAATGATGGTCGTATGCGTGTTTGGCGCCGTGCAGGTGAGCGCCACAATCAGGACTGCATACGACCGAGGCACACAGGGCCAACACCCGGCATCATGGTGTGGGGAGCGATCTCCTACACTGGCCGTACACCACTGGTGATCGTCGAGGGGACACTGAATAGTGCACGGTACATCCAAACCGTCATCGAACCCATCGTTCTACCATTCCTAGACCGGCAAGGGAACTTGCTGTTCCAACAGGACAATGCACGTCCGCATATATCCCGTGCCACCCAACGTGCTCTAGAAGGTGTAAGTCAACTACCCTGGCCAGCAAGATCTCCGGATCTGTCCCCCATTGAGCATGTTTGGGACTGGATGAAGCGTCGTCTCACGCGGTCTGCACGTCCAGCACGAACGCTGGTCCAACTGAGGCGCCAGGTGGAAATGGCATGGCAAGCCGTTCCACAGGACTACATCCAGCATCTCTACGATCGTCTCCATGGGAGAATAGCAGCCTGCATTGCTTTGAAAGGTGGATATACACTGTACTAGTGCCGACATTGTGCATGCTCTGTTGCCTGTGTCTATGTGCCTGTGGTTCTGTCAGTGTGATCATGTGATGTATCTGACCCCAAGAATGTGTCAATGAAGTTTCCCCTTCCTGGGACAATGAATTCACGGTGTTCTTATTTCAATTTCCAGGAGTGTAGTATATTGCTCCCTCCTACGTATATCTCGCGAAGAGACCGGAGAGATTAGAGCCCACACAGAGGCATACCGACAATCTTTCTTTCCACGAACAATACGAGACTGGAATAGAAGGGAGAACCGATATAGGTACTCAAAGTACCCTCCGTCACACACCGTCAGGTGGCTTGCGGAGTATGGATGTAGTTAGGTAGGTAGGTAGGTAGATCGGTGGTGGTAAGTTCGTATGGGACCAAACTGCTTAGGTCATCAGCCACTAGACTTACACACCACTTAATCTAACTTAAACTAACTTACACTAAGGACAACACACACATACACACATGCCCCTAGCGAGGACTCTAACCTCCAAAGGGGGTAACCGCGCTAATCGTGGCAAAGAGCCTTTGACCGCACGGTTATCACGCGCGGCATCATTGACTGTCTTGCCTCACAGTGGGATAAATGAATTAACATATATTGTGATTAGATTTGAAGTAATAAACAATTTAGTTTTTTTTTCAACTGTCTCGTTTTCATTTGACTGTCCCTTATAGATGCAGATACAGACACGAGCCCGCCCTCGCCCATGCACGATATGCGCCTCGGTGGACTGTAGGCTCACACGTCATGACTGCTGAGCAGCGCAGGACAAAACTCGCTGCAGTTGTCGCCTGATATCCTGTAAGCTGTGGCAGTTCACGAGAGAACCTATGACAAAAGAGATTGCTAAAACGCCTCTGCCGTGAAATAAAGGGAGCGATGGAGGCAAGTAGTAAAAGAGACTGATTCAACGTAACCGCATGTCTACAACTTGAAGATCAGTCAACATAGAGAACAACAAAAAGTTTCCCGACACAAAATCAGAGAATTCCACAACTCTATGTTGACCAAAGTGTCATCTGCGAACCTAAAGAAAAATCCAACATCCTTAGAGACACATTTGCTGCCAAATTTCGACACATAGGAAGTGCTGTGAATGAAAATAAAATCGCCACGATAGCTTAACGGCTGTGGCTATGCCTCGCCGTCTGTTACAAGGGTTACAAGATTCAGCCCGTGCCACCTGAAGAGCTGGCAGCTTCACCCTATCAGCGCAAAACCAAGAAAGCGTCTGGACCGGACGACATTGCCAACATTGTCCTAAAGCAGCTAACACCTATCACCGTCACACAGCCTGCAGATGTCTTCTTTGAAATCCTCTGGTCTGGTTGTTATCCTGCAGAGTGCAAATGCCGAGATGCCAGTCATATCCGAGATTGGAAATGACCTTCAACTGGCGAATAGCTGCGGACCTGTTAGACCATTACCAGCACTCTCGACGACCGTTGAAAGAATCTATCTTTGTCATATTATACGCCACGTCGAAGCAGAGGCCTATCACCCACACAGCAGCTCTGATTTCAACGCGATCATTAGAAGAAACAGCAGATTCTGCCCTTAGTGGAGGACGTTTTCGAAGCCATGGGTCGCCTCGAATACTTTGGAGCCGTCTTCCTGAAATGTTTGCACAGCATGTAGCGTGACGGACTCCTATAATAGCTTGTCGCCCCAGTGCCCCACGTCTCCACTCCAAAACTACCTGGCAGACTGCACGTTCCGCGAGAGGCCGCAAAACAACACATCCACTGAACGTCATACCGTGGAGGTTTACCACAGGGATCGACTGCCGAGATGATCTTGTACATTCAGTACGCTGCCGACTCACCAAGAACTGTTCAGGTACATATTGGGCTGTATGTGCGCAGCCAAAATGGGCCCACTCATTTTCTAGAGCCATCTACAGGGCTCCTGTAATAACTGTGTTGCCTGAGCCGTCCAGTGGCTGCGGCCAAAACCTAGTCCATGATCATCAGCTTCCAACGAATTCCAGCGGCGCTTCAACAAATCAGAGTTCTCGGAAGCGTAGTGCCCTGGGAAGGTACAGCAAGCTACCTTGGCGTCAAACTGGACAAGCGTCTAACGTAGTGACAACACATCCCTGACATCAGGAAAAAGGCTCATGGAAGAACCACCACCTTGTAACTGGTATGAATCCAAGCTCGACATTGCGTCCACACTTCGCCGTAACACTGTACAAGGCACTGTTCCCTCCTGTATTTGAGTATGCTGCGACGGTTTTGGGCAGCACCGCTGAAAAGCGTGTCTTGAGACTTCGAACCTTATAAAACCGAGCGATAATGATAGCGCCACTTTTGTACCGCGGTCTCACTTCTGAGATCGGGCATAAAACTGAGGACGTTCAACATCTTCATGAACGCGTCGGCGAGACTGCTGTACCTTTGTACAAAAACGTGCAGTTCTCGCAAAACTCAAATATCCAGGCGCTCGGGTAAAATATACACTTCGAACGTCTACGAAATGGACGCGCCTGCGTTTTAGCAACTCCGATTAGCAGCAGAAGACTCGAGGGAAATAGGAATGGGAAGCAAAACAGGAAAGAAGGGCAATAACAATCGCAGGAATGGCCTCAACGTTTAACCTACATAAAACATCAGGGAACTCTCAATCGAGATCCGACAATGACGGCATAAAAACATCCTGCGTGTGGTAGAAATAACTTGCACTGCGATTGATTTGGACGCGAAGCTGTACTGATCACTATAAATGGCTGTGTGAGCCGGTTCTCAGATAAAAGAAAAGCTCGAGCACAGTACCGCACCTAGTAAAACACTAGTGTCCGGAAACAACTCAGTCGATAACAGCATTTTCTTACTATTCAGTTTACTCAGGCTTTTTCATCGAATTTGTTTCATCCTGTCTCTTTTACTCTCTTCAGGGTGTGACACAACAACACGATATTACGAGCACATACACATGAGATGTATGAACTTTTTCTTAATGTGGAGATTTTCTGTATGGTCTTTGAAAACGTGGAGAAATATTTATGTTTTCACTCTTTGTAACGCTGTTGCATAAGTTGTCTAGTTTGTAAAGAATTGTTTCTTTTGTGAGTGATGAGAACATGTAAGACACCGTCCGTAACTCGTGGTCTAGTGGCTAGCGTTGCTGCCTTTGGATCACGGGGTCCCGGGTTCGATTCCCGGCCGGGACGGGGATTTTCTCCGTCCGGGGGCTGGGTGTTTGTGTTGTCGTCATCATCTCATCATCATTCGGGCAGTGCCGACACTGGAAATGGAAAGATTTGGAAATTGTACGGGCACTGAGGACCACGATGTTGAGCGCCCGATAAACCAACATCATCATCATATGTAATATACCGTCATTGTTTAACGTGTGGCGAATAGGTTAACTATTGATGGGTAAGTATTTCATCTATAGTCAGAAACGTAAGAAACGTATCGGTGCAGAGATTCTGAGGCTTAACTTCATCTGTATTCAGTAACGTATAGTCTCCCAAATTGATAGTAGACTACATTTCAGGTTTTTGTGAGTTACCTTTTCCTAATAGAAGATAAGTGAGATGTTACTATATTTTGCGCACAGCAGATTATAAGTTTGACCGCAAGTCCAGTGCAAGTAGTTGGTATTCTGTACGTAGATAAAGTTGTTGCCTTTTGGATTTTTTTTAGTTGAGCTAAATTAACACCAAATATAGCAGAAAATTTAAATAATTTGTAGGTCATATTTTTGTCAAAAGTGAAATTATTTCTTACTTATTATAAGAACAACAAGGTCATACATAGAAAAATTTGGTAAATAGATAAAAACGTTTTTCATTCAGTAGGAAGAGTTATAGCAGTTCGGCACCTGTTGTCAGCGCCACGAGAATAAAAGAAACGACGGCGCCAATTAGTAATACCAGGCAGTGCGTAAATCGTCTGCCGAAATGGTTTCCAACGAAGTGTGCCAGCATGCAAGAAACCATCATCAAGACGCCCTGGCCGACGTATGCAACGAAAGGATTCTCTCCAAAACTTTTATTGTGGAAAAGCAGAGTGAAAAGGACAAGAGAACCCGCTGACCTGTGTGGAAAAATAATCTTCATGTAATATCTTAAGAAATTAAGGTAGTTATATTTTAACTCTCTTTATTAAACTGATGAATTTGTACTTGATTAGTGTCAAACAATTTCGATTATACAGTACGTCCTAATGCGATAGACTATTTTACTGTGACCTGTTTTTCACCACAAAAATATTCAATTATCGGATATGTTGCTGTTCTTTTGGTGGTTCCCTGTTGAAAACTGATCGGTGCATTGCTGTTACGTCATGAAATCTTCATACTAAAACATTGTTGTGCTGTAACAGGGCGAAATAGATATCCGATAGTCAGGAAATATGTTGACTTGTATCCAACTTTTTAATTCAGAAAAGCTACCAGTTTTTTCTCTTGTTTTTGTAATAGTTGTCAGTCAAGTTTTCAGTTTCAGAAGCTCTTCACGCAATTGTCTCCTATGGAATTTTCTTTATCTGTTCGTAAATGTAGCAACCTTCATCTACATGTAGTTGCTTTCTATAGTCAAGGCTCGAGGAGAGTTTCTTTACAACTTTCAGGCTCCACTTCTGTCTCCATAACCAAGTCGAGTATTTCCTGGAGCACCAAGATTTGTTCTAGCAACTGATCAACCGATCCCATCCTATACCAAGCTTACGCCATAAATTCCCTTTCAACGCGATTCTGTTGGGTACTTTCTCATCAGGAATCCTGCAGACCAGTGACTAATGGAGCACAAGGTGTGAAATAGGAGCAACTGAATCCATGTCCTGTCTCCCTGACAAACAGAGTGTTCCAATGAATTATAATTTGCATTTCCGATGATAGATACAGACTGTACGCAAGCTTACGAATTAGTTGATACACACTGCCTTAGGAGAAATTAGTACACCTGGAAAGACGACGTCGATTTTGATCCGATGACGTCATATGCCAACTTGGGGATAATAGGAGTACTGATAATTATTTCAACGTGCTCCGCCAACAGATAGCATAGTTGCATAGCTACCAGAGCGCCATCTGTGTCCACCCTTTAATAGAGAATGCTCACGGCCAGAAGGGTCAACGTGGTGCAAACGAGTGAAGCAAGCAGGCAAGCGTGCCAAGGAGACACAATCGTGCTCTCTACAGCCAACTGAGCGAGTTTGGAAAGGGTCAAACTGTGGCCGTCCGAGTGGCAAATTGGACGTGCTGCGTCAGCTGTACAACGACGGTGGTGTCAGTGGTCATGTGCACATTCTCACACCTGTCGACGAGGTTCTAGACATCCACGCAGCACCGACGTCCGCCAGGAGCGTCGTATTGCAGGACAGCAGTGGCATATCGTACAGCCATCATAGCACAGATAAGATGGTTTGTGTGCCCAGACTTGTCAACACGAACTGCTACGAACGGGTTATTAGCAGTGAGACTATGAGCACGCACACCTCTATCCCGTCTTCCACTCACGCCGCAGCATCGACCTGCACGGCTCGACTGGCCCACGATGCTCTTCAACACTGAAAGCAGATTCTGCCTGCATGCAAGTGATGTTCGATTGTGTGTGCGACGTAGATGCGGAGAGTACTGTCTCGTAGAGTGCATTCGTCCAAGACACACTCTCCCTCCCCAGGCCTTAAGGTCTGGGCGCGATAAGCTACAACTTACGTTCATCCTTTGTATTTCCGGGGGATGCAAACCAGAGCACTCGTTACGTGCAGAATGTTGTTAGACTCGTTCTTTTGCCGTTCTTGCAGTTAGTTCATGAGCCAACCCGAATGGTAAACGGTTGAGAAAACACACTTGACCTCTTAGCAACAAATAATCCTGAGTTAATAACGAGCATCAAAACCTATTCAGGAATTAGTGAACACAGAGTTGTCGTTGCGAGACTGAATATTGTAATCCCCAATCCTCGAAAAATAAGCGAAAAATATACCTATTAAAAAAAGCAGATAAAAATTCACTTGACGCCTTCCTTAGAGACAATCTCCACTCCTTCCAAATTAACAATATAAGTGTAGACCAGATGTGGCTTAAATTAAAAGAAATAGTATCGGCAGCAGTTGAGAGATTTATACCAAATAAACTAACAAACGACCGAGCTGATCCTCCTTGGTACACAAAACGGCTTAGAACACTGTTACAGAATCAACGAAACTAACATGCCAAATTTAAACAGACGCAAAATCCCCAAGATTGGCGATCTCTTACAGAAGCTCGAAATTTAGCGCGGACTTCAATGCGAGATGCTTGTAACAGTTTCCACAACGAAACTTTGCCTCGAAAACTGGCAGAAAATCCAAAGAGATTCTGGTCGTATGAGAAGTATGTTAGCGGCAAGATAGCAATGGCGATACTATCGAAGACAGTGCTGCCAAATCAGAGTTACTAAACACAGCCTTCCGAAACGCCTTCACAAAAGAAGACGAAGTAAATATTCCAGAATTCGAATCGAGAACAGCTGCCAACATAAATAGCGTAGAAGTAAATATCCTCGGAGTAATGAAGTAACTCAAATCACTTAATAAAACCAAGTCTTCTGGTCCAGACTGTACACCAATTAGGTTCCTTTCGAAGTATGCTGATGCATTAGCTCCATAATTAACGATCATATACAATCGTTCGCTCGACGAAAGATCCGTACCCAAAGACTGGAAAGTTGCACAGGTCACACCGATATTCAAGAAAGGTAGTAGGAGTAATCCTCTAAATCACAGGCCCATATCATTAACGTCGATATGCAGCAGGATTTTAGAACATATATTGTGTTCGTTCATTATGAATTACCTCGAAGAAAACGGTCTATTGACACATGGTCAACATGTGTTTAGAAAATATCGTTCCTGTGAAACACAACTAGCTCTTTATTCACTTGAAGTGTTGAGTGCTATTGACAAGGGATTTCAGATCGATTCCGTATTTCTGGATTTGCGGAAGGTTTTTGATACGGTACCACACAAGCGGCTCGTAGTGAAATTGCGTGCTTATGGAATATCGTCTCAATTACGTGACTGGATTTTTGCTTTCCTGTCAGAGAGGTCACAGTTCGTAATAATTGACGGAAAGTCATCGAGTAAAACAGAAGTGATTTCTGGCGTTCCCCAAGGTAGTGTTATAGGCCCTTTGCTGTTCCTCATCAATATAAACGATTTGGGAGACGATCTGCGCAGCCGTCTTCGGTTGTTTGCAGATGACGCTGTGGTTATCGACTAATAAAGTCATCTGAAGATCAAAACAAACTGCAAAACGATTTAGAAAAGATATCTGAATGGTACGAAAAGTGGCAGTTGAACCTAAATAATGAAAGTGTGAGGTCGTCCACATGAGTGCTAAAATGACCTCGTTAAACTTCGGTTACGCGATAAAGCAATCTAATCTCAATGCCATAAATTCAACTAAATACCTAGGTATCACAAGTACGAACAACGTTAAGTGGAAGGAACACATAGAAAATGTTGTGGGGGAAGGCTAACCAAAGACTGAGTTTTATTGGCAGGACACTTAGAAAATTGTAACAGACCTACTAAGCAGACTGCCTTCTCTACGCTTGTCCGTCCTCTTTTATAATACTGCTGCACGGTGTGCCTTACCAGATAGGACTGAGGGAGTACATCGAAAAAGTTCAAAGAAAGGCAGCACGTTTTGTATTACCGCTAAATATGGGAGAGAGTGTCACAGAAATGATACAGGATTTAGGCTGGACATCATTGAAAGAAAGACGTTTTCCGTTGCGACGGAATCTTCTCACGAAATTCCAATCACCATCTTTCTCCTCCGAATGACAAAATATTTTGTTGACACCTACGTACATAGGGAGGAACGATCACCACGATAAAATAAGGGAAATCAGAGTTCGTACGGAAAGATATAGGTGCTCATTCTGTCCGCGCGCTATACAAGATTGGAATAATAGAGAATTGTGAAGGTGGTTCGATGAACCCTCTGCCAGCCACTCAAATGTGATTTGAAGAGTATCCATGTAGATGTAGGAAGGTGACGTATTGTTCCAACAGGATAATGCACTTAGCAATGAAGTACAGCGGATGTCCTCTGTTATGTCCTGTCTGTAGAGTCGCATGTGCTAGTAGTATTTTATTACTTCGTCGCCGCTAACTCAGAGTCCATCACAGCTTACGTAACATGTCACATTCATACAGACAAACCACTATAAAGATAATTTTTCAACCCGATCACAGCACCATCAACTTCCGAAATTGAATGTTTCATACATGACGACGTTAGAAGTGATTCACAAGATATATTCGGTATCCATCTCTCTATTATGAGCAGTGTCGTCTACATCAAGTTCGTCAGTATGAGGTGTGCAACAGAATCGTGCACGCAAAAGCAAACAGGCTTAAATTCAAACACTGGGGCAGTCTCTGTGCGCTGTTGGTTCTTCGAACTCCCATTCAGAATACCTCTGGACAATGTCACCGTGGCTTCCCAATCTTACGGCAAAGACGTCAGCCACATGACTGAAAAATAGACCACCTTTACAATACACCAGTTCCTCAACAGGTTACGACAGATTAAAATTGAATTGACAAAACAAGTGGTAGGCTACTCCGTCAGTAGCAGCTCTAGGGCGATTATTACGTACGACAGACAGCCATATACACTCCTGGAAATTGAAATAAGAACACCGTGAATTCATTGTCCCAGGAAGGGGAAAATTTATTGACACACTCCTGGGGTCAGATACATCACATGATCACACTGACAGAACCACAGGCACATAGACACAGGCAACAGAGCATACACAATGTCGGCACTAGTACAGTGTATATCCACCTTTCGCAGCAATGCAAGCTGCTATTCTCCCATGGAGACGATCGTAGAGATGCTGGATGTAGTCCTGTGGAACGGCTTGCCATGCCATTTCCACCTGGCGCCTCAGTTGGACCAGCGTTCGTGCTGGACGTGCAGACCGCGTGAGACGACGCTTCATCCAGTCCCAAACATGCTCAATGGGGGACAGATCAGGAGATCTTGCTGGCCAGGGTAGTTGACTTACACCTTCTAGAGCACGTTGGGTGGCACGGGATACATGCGGACGTGCATTGTCCTGTTGGAACAGCAAGTTCCCTTGCCGGTCTAGGAATGGTAGAACGATGGATTCGATGACGGTTTGGATGTACCGTGCACTATTCAGTGTCCCCTCGACGATCACCAGCGGTGTACGGCCAGTGTAGGAGATCGCTCCCCACACCATGATGCCGGGTGTTGGCCCTGTGTGCCTCGGTCGTATGCAGTCCTGATTGTGGCGCTCACCTGCACGGCGCCAAACACGCATACGACCATCATTGACACCAAGGCAGAAGCGACTCTCATCGCTGAAGACGACACGTCTCCATTCGTCCCTCCATTCACGCCTGTCGCGACACCACTGGAGGCGGGCTGCACGATGTTGGGGCGTGAGCGGAAGACGGCCTAACGGTGTGCGGGACCGTAGCCCAGCTTCATGGAGACGGTTGCGAATGGTCCTCGCCGATACCCCAGGAGCAACAGTGCCCTAATTTGCTGGGAAGTGGCGGTGCGGCCCCCTACGGACTGCGTAGGATCCTACGGTCTTGGCGTGCATCCGTGCGTCGCTGCGGTCCGGTCCCAGGTCGACGGGCATGTGCACCTTCCACCGACCACTGGCGACAACATCGATGTACTGTGGAGACCTCACGCCCCACGTGTTGAGCAATTCGGCGGTACGTCCACCCGGCCTCCCGCATGCCCACTATACGCCCTCGCTCAAAGTCCGTCAACTGCACATACGGTTCACGTCCACGCTGTCGCGGCATGCTACCAGTGTTAAAGACTGCGATGGAACTCCGTATGCCACGGCAAACTGGCTGACACTGACGGCGGCGGTGCACAAATGCTGCGCAGCTAGCGCCATTCGACGGCCAACACCGCGGTCCCTGGTGTGTCCGCTGTGCCGTGCGTGTGATCATTGCTTGTACAGCCCTCTCGCAGTGTCCGGAGCAAGTATGGTGGGTCTGACACACCGGTGTCAATGTGTTCTTTTTTCCATTTCCAGGAGTGTACATGCTCTGGATGTAGCCAAGGACACATCAGTTCAGCGTTTCTACAATGGCGACTTGCTCAGATCCCGACAGATGAGTTTGTGGCCATCCTACGATCACGATTCTCCCCCCACAATTACGCATTGGTAACACATCTGACATTGGCCATACTCGTCAGGTAGACGCTCCTGAGAGGGTAGACATGGTGGAGTCCGAAGTACAGGACCCATCCACTATGATGGCACCTCTTTCAGAAAATGATTACCAGTCGATCTTGCAGGAGGTTACGGAAGAGATGATGGGCACTGATGCATAGGTGGTGCCGACCGCAGCCTTTTTTGCCAATAACAGACCAGTCCGAGAAATCCACCCCCATTCGGATGCTGAAACGCACGACCACAAACAGCATTCCCGGCAAAGACACAAGAAATTCCGACGTGCTGTGTCAGATGACTGCCGACTACAAACGTCTGAAAAGGATTGCGGACAGTCTGACAGTAGCGACGGCGATACAACGGCCACAGTAGCACCACATAATGTAGATCACACTGGCGACAGCTTCAGTCCTCCCAACGCCTCTGTAAGGTGGGATCTCATGGAGATTCCTGCAACAGTTTACCAGCCAGTAGTGACGGCGGAGTCTGCACCGACAGCCACAGCTGAGATAACCCACCGACAGTCAGCGGTACCTCATGGCGACTGAGCAGATGATTGTGCAGAAGACTCATCGTACGTCGTGCTGGACACCAATCTAGGGATTTCACCCCACCAGTGTTGATCCCTTCCCACTGTCTGTGACTGTGATGAGACACCCAGATCTAAGGAGCGCACACCACGTTTGGTGATGCTGATGGCCAACACAGATGCAAAGTCACTGTACTCCTACGGGAAGGAATAGTGGTGGACGATATTCACGATCTCGCCAGGGCTCAAGAAATAGCGCTCATAGTGTTGGGTATAAGACTCATCAACATATACACACCTTCTGGCACGGACGGACGTCGCGAACGTTCACGTTTATTTGCAGAAGAAGTCGCGCAGCTTTTCCAAGACTGACATGACAATTTAATGTCCTCAGGTGACTTCAGTTCCGCCTGGCACCAAACAACCAGCTCCCACGACACAGTCTGTGCCCGGAATGCAAGACACTAATCTGGGAGTTGTAAGTGGTGAACACTTGAGAACGTATTAACGGCCATCGAATTCGCTTCACACAGTCCGCGAGTCACTCTTCCAGTCGCACTGATCGGATTTAGGTTTCAAGTACTGCGTCCGCTAAGAAATGGGATATAGAACTGTAGCCTGCGCCTTCTCTTTTTTTTTTCTTTATTGTGATTTCATGCCCCTGCCCCATATGGGCAGGGGAGGGCTGTCAGCAGCACAATCCGCCGCTCTTCAGCCGAGTGACATGGTAACTAAAACAAGAATAAGTTAATACATACACAAGGAGATAAAAAAGGGGAACATAAAACAGAGTAAGGGGAGAAAATGGAGGTAAAAATACACTGTCATGTAGAAGTTCATTGGGAACAGTTAAAAAAGTCACCAGAAAGTTAAAAAACACAGTTGGCGATTCTTAAAACACAGAGAAGACACTGGATGCGCATGCACAGGTTAAAAGTTGGCCACAGTATTAAAAACACTCCGAAACAACACACTTAAAACCCACTTGGAGCACACACGACGAGGAATAAAACTACCAGGCGGGACCTGCCGAGGGAAAGGTCAGAGAGGATGGAAAAGGAGGGGAGAGCACGGGGCAGCTGGGGAAGCGGCGGGATGAAGAGAGGAGGGGCAACTGTGGGTTCACGAAGAGGCAGGAGACACATGGGGCGGGAGAGGAAAAGGGAAGACAGGGCAGGAAGGAGCGCAGAGACACTGAAAGAAGGCACAAGAGATGGACAGGGAGTAGGAGGGGAAATCCCCTCAGAAGGAGGGAGGGGGAGGAGAGGGAGCCCTGAGGAGGAGGCAGGAAGAGGGGGTTAGAGTTGGTAGGAAGGGTAGATGTCAGGGCGAAGCTCATTTATTTATTTATTTATTTATTTATTGTTCCGTGGGACCACATTTAGGAGAAGTCTCCATGGTCATGGAACGAGTCAATACATGAAATTATAACACGATTGTAGAAACAGATAAAAATAAATATAAGAAACAAATTCAGGCGACAAGTCGTTAGTTTAAATAAAGAAAATCAAGAATGTAACACTGGAATTTGCTTAATTTTTTAGCTCTTCCAGGAGCTCCCCGACAGAATAGAAGGAGTGAGCCATGAGGAAACTCTTCAGTTTAGACTTAAAAGTGTTTGGGCTACTGCTAAGATTTTTGAGTTCTTGTGGTAGCTTATTGAAAATGGATGCAGCAGAATACTGCACTCCTTTCCGCACAAGAGTCAAGGGAGTGCATTCCACATGCAGATTTGATTTCTGCCTAGTATTAACTGAGTGAAAGCTGCTAACCCTTGGGAATAAACTAATATTGCTAACAACAAACGACATTAAAGAAAATACATACTGTGAGGGCAATGTCAAAATTCCCAGACTATTGAATAGGGGTCGACAAGAGGTTTTCGAACTTACACCATACATAGCTCGAACAGCCCGTTTTTGAGCCAAAAATACCCTTTTTGAATCAGAAGAATTACCCCAGAAAATAATACCATATGACATAAGCGTATGAAAATATGCGAAGTATATTACTTTTCGTGTTGAAATGTCACTTATTTCAGATACTGTTCTAATGGTAAATAAAGCGGCATTTAGTTTCTGAACAAGATCCTGAACATGGGCTTTCCACAACAGCTTACTATCTATCCATACGCCTAGGAACTTGAACTGTTCCGTCTCGCTTATAACATGCCCATTCTGTCTGATTAAAATGTCAGTTCTTGTTGAATTGTGGGTTAGAAACTGCAAAAACTGAGTCTTACTGTGATTTAGCATCAAATTATTTTCCACAAGCCACGAACTTATATCATGAACTACATTATTTGATAATGTTTCAATATTACACACAAGATCCTTCACTACCAAGGTGGTGTCATCAGCAAACAGAAATATTTTTGAATCACCTGTAATACTAGAAGGCATATCATTTACATAAATAAGAAACAGCAGTGGCCCCAGCACCGACCCTTGGGGAACGCCCCATTTAACAGTGCCCCATTGAGACTGAACATCATTACCACTCTCAATATTGCGGAGGATTACCTTCTGCTTTCTGTTCTTAAAGTAGGAGGCGAACCAATTGTAAGCTACTCCCCTTACTCCATAATGTTCCAACTTCTGCAGTAATATTTTGTGGTCAACACAGTCAAAAGCCTTCGTTAAATCAAAGAAAACACCTAACGTTCGCAACCTTTTATTTAATCCGTCCAAAACCTCACAGAGAAAAGAGACTATAGCATTTTCAGTTGTTAAGCCATTTCTAAAACCAAACTGTACATTTGACAGCAAATTATGTGAATTTAAATGCTGCAGTAACCTTGTATATACAACCCTCTCGATAACTTTAGCAAACACCGATGGCATAGAAATAGGTCTGTAACTGTCAACATTATCCCTGTCTCCCTTTTTATAAAGTGGTTTCACTACCGAGTACTTTAATCGGTCAGGAAACCGACCACTCCTAAAGGAAAAGTTACAGATATGGCTAAGTACTGAGCTAACATACGTGGAACAATACTTCAGTATTCTACTAGATACCCCGTCATATCCATGAGAGTTCTTGGTCTTTAGAGATTTAATTATTAACTCAATCTCCCTCTTGTCAGTATCATGGAGGAGCATTTCAGGTAACAGTCTCGGAACACTTTTTTCTAAGAGCGCTATATGATTCCCTGTTGGGACTAGGTTTCTATTTAGTTCACCTGCTATATTCAGAAAGTGATTATTAAGTACTGTACATATATGCGACTTATCAGTAACACGGACATCCCCACTACGCACTGATTCTATATTCTCGACCTGTCTCTGCAGACCAGCCACTTCCTTTACGACTGACCATATGGTTTTAATTTTATCCTGAGACTTAGCTATTCTATCTGCATACCACATACTTTTTGCCTTCCTAATAACTTTTTTAAGCACCTTACAATACTGTTTGTAATGGGCTGCTGCATTTAGATTTTGACTGTTTCTAACGTTTTGATATAATTGCCACTTTGTTCTACAAGATATTCTTATCCCTTTAGTCAGCCACCCAGGCTGCCTGTTTGTGCTAGTACCCTGTTTTGAACGTTCTAACGGAAAGCAACTTTCAAAGAGCACGAGAAAAGTCTTGAGGAAAGCATTATATTTATCGTCTACTGTATCAGCACTATAAACATCTTGCCACTCTTGTTCCTTGATAAGGTTTACAAAAGTCTGTACAGCAACTGGATCAGCTTTCCTAAAAAGTTGGTAACTATATTTAACATGTGTTGCAGCACAAAAATCTTTTAGACTTAAAATTTGTGCATCATGATCTGAAAGGCCATTCACTTTTTTGATAACAGAATGCCCTTCTAATAATGACGAATGAACAAAAATATTGTCTATGGTTGTTCTACTGTTCCCTTGCACTCTCGTTGGAAAGAATACGGTTTGCACAAGATTATATGAATTAAGGAGGTCTACCAGCATCCTTTTCCTTGCACAATCACTTATACAATTAATATTGAAGTCACCACATAGAACTAACTTTTTGTATTTCCTATAAAGTGAACCAAGAACCTCCTCTAGCTTTAGCAAAAATGTTGTGAAATCGGAGTCTGGGGATCTATAAATAACAACAGTAAGAAGTTTAGCTCCACTAAATTTAACCACACCTGCACAACATTCAAACACCTTTTCAGTGCAGTACTTTGAAACATCAATTGACTCAAATGGGATACCGTTTTTCACATACATGGCTACTCCCCCACACCGCAAAGAGCTCCTAGAAAAGCTACCAGCCAACCTGTATCCTGGTAAAGGAAGCCTCTGAATTATCTCCTTATTTAAGAAGTGTTCAGATATACCAATAATTTCAGAGTCAACATCTATAAGCAGTTCACTAACTTTATCTCTAATACCTTGTATATTTTGATGAAATATACTAATTGCCTCATTAATCGGATACCCAAGCTTTGTAGAAAGTGGTTTCTTTGTTAGAGAGACTTCCCTTAAGCAGGAATACCTATCAGCTGACTTCAATCTAAAAAAGGTACAGCTCTAACACCCACAACTACCGGAATTTTCCCATGAGTGGTCCCACCACCCCCACCTATGCTGTCACCTATAAGTTTTGCCAACCTCCCCTTCCCATACCTGTTGAGGTGCAGGCCACCTCATCATCCGGGAGTGGTAGACGGTGGAAGTTGTGTTGGGAAAGGAGATGGAGGGTGTGGAGATGGAGAGAGGGAGTGACACAGCGGTAAAGGCGCAGCAACTGGTTGGGAGTGGAGAGGAAGGGAGACACCAGGGGGTGAGGGGGATCAAGGCGGCGGTCAATATATAGTGTGCGGATGTGTTCAAGGAAAAGGAGAAGGTGGGGGAAGGGGATGAGGTCATAGAGGATGCGCATGGGGGACGGAAGGCGGATGCGGAAGGCGAGGCGGAGTGCATGGCGTTCGAGGATTTGGAGGGCTTTATAGAACCGGGGAGGGGCGGAAATCCAAGCGATGCTGGCATAACGAAGGATGGGGCGGATCATGGATTTGTAGGTGTGAAGGATGGTGGAAGGATGCAGACCCCACGTCCGGCCAGACAGGAGTTTCAGGAGGCAGAGGCGATTGTGAGCGTTGTTTTGGATGGTAAGGAGATGGGGAGTCCAGGTGAGGTGGCGGTCGAGTGTGAGGCCAAGGTATTTGAGGGTAGGAGTGAGGTGGATAGGACGGCCGTAAATGGTGAGGTAGAAATCATGGAGGCAGAAGGAGCGGGTGGTGCGGCCTATGATGATTGCCTGGGTCTTGGAGGGATTAACATGGAGGAACCACTGGTTGCACCAAGCGGTGAAGTGGTCAAGGTGGGTTTGGAGGGTACGTTGGGACCGTTGAAGGGTAGGATAAAGGGCTAGGAAGGCGGTGTCATCAGCGAACTGGAGAAGATGAACAGGAGGGGGAGGTTTGGGCATATCAGCAGTGTACAGGAGATAGAGGAGAGGGGAAAGGACAGAACCTTGGGGCACGCCGGCAGAGGGGTAGAAAGTACGGGAGTTGGAATGGTGGATAGTCACATAGGAGGGACGACGGGAGAGGAAGGAAGCAACGAGACGGACGAAGTTGATGGGGAGAGCATAGGTCTGGAGTTTGAAAAGGAGCCCGGGATGCCAGACACGGTCATAGGCGTTCTGGAGATCAAGGGAAACAAAGATAGCAGAGCGACGGGAGTTAAGTTGGAGGGAAAGAAGATGGGTAAGGTTAAGGAGATGGTCGTCAGCAGAGAAGGAAGGCCGGAAGCCACATTGGGTAAGAGGAAGGAGGCGGTGCTGGTTAAGGTGGCGGTGGATACGGCGAGAGAGGATGGCCTCAAAGACCTTACTGAACACGGAGGTGAGGCAGATGGGACGATAGGAAGAGGTAGCAGAGGGGGGTTTGTTAGGCTTAGGGAACAGCAGGACACGGGAAGTTTTCCACAGGTCAGGGTAAAATCCAGTGGAGAGGAGGACATTGTACAGGGTAGCAAGGACAGACAGGGAGGATGGGGGGGATTCCTTGAGGTGACGGTAGGTGATGCCATCATGACCAGGGGCGGTGTTTCGTTTGGAGCGGAGGACGAGTGTGATGTCTTGCATGGTGATGGGAGTGTTGATGTCGGAGGGGGGTAGCCGATCCAAGTACTGGAAGCTAGGGGCGAGTGGGGGGACAGAGGTGTCAGTGCAGTCAAGGACAGTGGGGAAGAGGGAGTAATCAAAATGGGGATCGTCAGGAATGGAGAAGACCTCAGACAGGTGGGAAGCAAAATGGTTAGCCTTACTGAGGTTGTCAGGAAAGGGTCGATCGTCATGGAGGATGGGGTAATGCGGGGTGGGATGGCTACCAGTAAGGCGGTGGAAGGCTGACCAGTACTTGGAGGAGTTGACAGGGAGGGTGGAGTTGAGGCGTGTGCATGTCTGACGCCAGTCCCAGCGTTTCTTTGCTGTAAGGAGGTTCCGGATATGTCGCTGTAATTGCCGGTGGCGAGTGAGAGTATCCCGGTCACGAGTGCGGAGGAAGGAGCGGTAGAGCCGGCGGGATTCACGCAGAAGAAGGACGGCCTGTGGAGGAAGCGTAGGGCGGTGAGGGTGGATGAGTTTGGTAGGGACATGAGCCTCCACAGCATCAGTGATGGTCTTCTGAAGGAAGGAAGAGGCATGGGTGATGTCATCAGGGTGGTGGAAAGTGAGGGGGTGGCTTTCGACCTGTAAGGCAGTGGATTCCCGGTATGCATCCCAATTGGCACGGTGGTAGTCATGGACAGATTTTGGAGGGGCAGGTGGGCGGGTGGCTGCAGTGGCAGGACAGGTAGAGGAGATGGTGAGAAGGACAGGGAGATGGTCACTACCGACGGCATCGAGGACATCAACGGCAATGCGACCACGAAGGTTGGGGGAAGCGAGGATAACATCGGGGGTGGAGTTACTTTCAGGACGGTTGTGCCGTGGGAGAGGAACAAGGTCACCATGGAGGGTGGTTGCGCCTTCTCAGTCCATTCGGCTTATGTATGTACCGTCACCCTTCGTTGACAACGAGTATGAAGAAGGGATAGTCTGTTGAAGTTGAACGTCGCTCACCTAGCTTACTCAGAATGTCGCCAAGCCACTGGGGTACCTGACGTTCATGTGACATCCACCGGCAAGCATATCCTACGACGACTGGACTACTCCCAACCACCCTTGCGACGAACGTTGATAAACTATGGTCGAGACCACGCAGCTTGGCGCAGACATGCACTTCATTTCTACTACAAGGTATTGTGGGACTGTGGCGCCATCTCCGAAACGACAGACGGCCACTCACCGTGCTAAGGCTCAGATCATCGCTCACACGTGACGCCACCTATAGGCACTGGTAGTCCGATCGAGGACGCAGGACTGGATAGCAAGTGAACGCCTATCTATGTCCTATGTACTTCCGAACATACATGACGGCGAAAAGCGCTGATACACGCAATCGACATGGAGGACGGTCGTCACCTTTCTTCACAGCACGACGTAGGAACATCGTTCCACAATCATAAAGCCCAGTTTTATTCAGTTGAGACTCCTGATCCGACGGAGATGGCCGATGTTTCTCACCATTATCCCTGGTAATGCAGGCGGCTTTGGTGGAAGAAAGTTCGGACGACGAAGTGATTGGCGCCATTGGTAAAGTGGCGGCAAATAAATCTTCAGGCTCTGATGGCCTACCTTTAGAACTGTACCGGGCTTTTCAATATTTATTAACCACCCAATGGAAGGACATCTGTCGCGAACTACAATCTACAGACGCGGCGCTCCCCGCGACCTTTGTGGAATGGATTATTATATAATTCACACACCAGCAGCGAGCCAGCGGGTGTGTTGGACCTTCCATCGAACTACAGACGCCGGCCGCGGTGGTCTAGCGGTTCTGGGCGAGCAGTCCGGAACCGCGCGACTGCTACGGTCGCAGGTTCGAATCCTGCCTCGGGCATGGATGTGTGTGATGTCCTTAGGTTAGTTAGGTTTAAGTAGTTCTAAGTTCTAGGGGACTGATGACCACAGATGTTAAGTCCCATAGTGCTCAGAGCCATTTGAACCATTTTTGAACTACAGACCCCCTTGAGATGTCTCCCGCAGACGGAGACGAAGCGTTGGGAATTGAGACAAAATTCATCAACCGACCACGGCATAACAGCCCGGATAAACATAATGGGCATTTCATTAGTGTACATATCGGTTCCAATTCCTTGAATTAATATTGTGAGAGACAGAATCCTTTACTTAACCTGCGAGGAACTGGAGTTGACATATCGCTGTTGCAATATTTGTGTCTACCTTTTCTCTTGCTTTTTTTTGTTGCATATTATGTGTGTTTTAGAAGCTGCTAATCAGACTCTCTCGGACGGGCTATTGTGAGGCGTCCTGCTTCGCTGTGACGTCAGAGCCTATGTTGTTTCGACACGTCCACTTCCTGAATTGCTCTGGGAACTTAATGCCCGATTTTACGACATTTACTGTTCTCAGAATTAAATACCTCATTCACTGTATTCATTCCTACTTGACGTGTTTCTCTTCTTCCCGAGACTGACGAAGTTATTCATTCAGCCTTTGCTGCTCTTGACATCTACTGTTGACTTTAAATGTAGCTGGCTGTTTCTATAATCTTATTGAGTCTTAATCAAGGTAGTTCTCTTCAGCCAAAAAAAAAAAAAAAATTAAATCATTATCTTGAATCCTATATGTTTCTGTGCTCTAAGTGAATCTGTATTTTGAAATAAATGCCATTTAATATTGTGAAACTTCCCCTTAGTACAATTTATACATATGAAACGTCCACTTAGAACAATTGTACAAGACTGTGCTTAACCTGACACACAATATTTTGTTAGCGCAACGCAATCTGACTTTCAAAATTCCCTACAAAAGAATGGCCCTGACAAACATTAAACTATACCTTTCGCAAATCACTTACCTCACAAAAATCTCCGCTGCTCAAGCTACTGCAATACAGCGAGCGCCACTACTGCCAGCTAAATAAAAGATTCAAACTATGGAAGGCACTAACTACTGATAGGGATAGTTAGCAAATGAAAGATATTAATAGAGAACAAACAATGTATTTACCTTGATATCATCACAAGTCATAATATATATATCAGTTCATGACAAATTACAAATCTCCGCCATCTCTCTCCCCACATCCACCACTGCTGGCGGCTCACCTCCAACTGCGCAACGCTACGCGCTGTTCACAGCCAGCTGCCGCTGCCCAACACTACAATGGCGAGTATTACAACAATGCAAAGCAGACACAGACTGCCCACAGCACAGCCAGTGATTTTCATACAGAGGTGGCGTTACCAATAAAAAAACCTAAACAGCCTACTTACAATTGTTCTTGTAAAGAGTGATGGTCGATCCCCACTCGCCCAGTGCTTCCTCGTCCGAACTCAATAAGCGTGTACTGATAATCAACAAATATTTCTTCAATTATTAATGGAGTGCGCTTCACAACCCTCCATGCAGCTGGATCATCACGGGTAGAAAGAACTAGAATTAAAAGACAATGTTAGAACAATGAACAATTGAACGTAGGATATGCCTTAATCAGTACGAGAAGTCATACCTGGATGATCAAGCTATTTGAGAGTTTCGTCATGACCCTTTGCACTGTGCTGCGATATGTGCTCTCCTTTTTATTTTTCGTCGTAACTGAGGATCGTTCGTCGGATGTTTTTGTTTCGAATCCAGCGCACAATGCAGTACCGGTTGCTGGTGGTATGGATTTCACCATTCGATATTCTTTCATTGTCTCCTTGCCCACACACATCACTCTTTTTTTTACCTTTTGCTGTAACTGTAGCTACATTTTCTATTCTGCCAGTCCCCTCCATAAACTGGGCCTCCAGAGTGACGCAACAAGTGTACTACTCAGTTTCAGTGCTTTTTGATACAAAACGTAAAAGTCAGGAGAACTGCAGGAGAAGAGGTACATTTTTAATAAGGAAAAAGAAAAGAAAGAAAGAAATAGGGGCACCGTTAGCACGTCGCTTCCGGGATTCGGGAAGGCGTGCCGACTCCGGATCGAACAACGGCCGATGCGTCCACCACCTTGGATGTGCTTTTTAGGCGGCTTCACACACGTGACTAGCTAAATAACCGGCTGTTAACCACGTCCCGCCGCAGTTACGAAATTCGTCAAAAAAAAACGGTTTCTCATTTCCACATAACACTAGACACAGGCAGATGGGGTACACAAGTTAGATCTCAAGAGAATTAGAGAGCCGCGTAAGGTAGCCGCGTGGTCTCAGGTGCCTTACCACGGTTCGCGCGTCTCTCCCCGCCGGAGGTTCGAGTCCTCCCTCTGGCATGTCTGTGTGTGTGTTGTCTTAGCGTAAGTTAGTTTAAGTTAGATTAAGTAGTGTGTAAGATTAGGGTCCGATGAGCTCAGCAGTTTGGTCCCGTAGGAACTTACCACAAATTTCCAAATCAGGATGAGAGAGAGGGGGATGATGGTGTAAGGGGGGTGGCGGTAGGGAGGGCATTTGGCCTCCCTATGCTACAGAAGTTGCCAAGTGCAATAAATAACATTCCAAGCCCTTGAAGACAAGGGGTAAGATCACGAAGAAGATGAACAATAAGAAGCAGAAAGAAGAATCTAGTAACTGACCAACCGCAAATTCAGTTCATCTTGTTACTGCAGTTCACTAATATCTTTGTATTTCACTACAACATGTCCATTTCTATTTTCAAGTTCGTTAACCTATCTACCTAAGCGATAAATTTGCCATTCCACACTCAGAACCGCGGATCGCCACACTTTTATTTTCATTTCTTTCTTTATTTCTAATGGGAGCAGTCTGCTGAGTACTGCTACCTAAGATCCAAATAGGGGACTGTTTTTACTCCGGAGCATTTCATCCAGAAGGATGCCGTGGTCATTAAACCACTGTTCTACAGGAGCATCTCCTCAGAAAACGTACCCAGAGGTGACAAAAGTCATGAGATACCGATATGCATATATAAAGATGGCGGCAGTATCGCGTACGCGAGGTAAAGAAAGGCAGTGCATTGACGGAGTTGTCATTTATACTCAGCTGATTAGAGTGAAAAGGTTTCTAACGTCATTATGGCCACACGATTGGAATTAACAGACTTTGAACGTGAAATGGTAGTTGGAGCTAGACGCGTGGGACGTTATATTTCGGAAATCGGTAGGGAATTCAATATTCCGCGATCCACAGAGTCAAGAGTGTACCGAGAATATGAAATTTCAAGCATTATCTGTCACCACATACAACGCAGTGGCCAACGGCGACCTTCACTTAAGGACCGAGTTGAATGACAATGCGTAGAGTTGTCAATGTTAACAGACCAGCAATACTGCGTGAAATAGCCGCAGAATTAAATGTGGGACGTACGACGAACGTATCGGTTGCAACAGTGCGGCGAAATTTGTCGATAATGGGCTATGGCAGCAGACGACCGACGCAAAAGACTTTACTGACAGCATAACATCGCCTGCAGCACCTTTCCTGCGCTCGTGACCATATCGGTTGGATGCTAGACGAATGTAAAAACCTTATTTGATAAGAGCTGATGGTACGGTTAGTCTCTCGCAGACCCTACGAATCCAGGGGCCATGTTGTCAAAAAGGTGCTGTGCAAGTTTATGGTGGCTCCATAATGGTGTGGGCTGTCTTTCCAAGAAATGGACTGGGTTGTGTTGGCCAGCTGAACCGATCATTGATTGAAAATGATTATGTTCGGCGACTTGGAGACCATCCACGGACTTCGTGTTTCAAGCAAAGATGAATTTTCTTATGGATGGCCATGTCACTGCGCCACAGTTGCTCATGGTTGGTTTCAACACCTTTCTGGACGATTCGAGCGAATGATTTAGCCATCCAGATCGCTCGACATGAATCCCATCGAACATTTATGGGACAGGGGAGTCAGTTCGCGAACAAAATCTTACACCTGCAACACTTTCGCAATTATGGAAAGAACTTCCAACGACCTGTTGAGTCCATGTCACTTTGAGTTGCTGCACTGCACCGGGCAAAAGGAGGTCCGACTCTACAGTAGGAGGTATCCCATGACTTTCGTCACCTCAACGTAATGACCGCAGTGTCCCCTTGCTTTCGATCACTTGTAATAGCAACGAAACTAACTGCAACAATTGGAAAGGCTGCAGCCCCTCTTCAGAGATGATATGCTAGTCTTGCTTTTGCACAGATATCCCTCCGATGTGATGCACGTACCAGCTATGGTTGTCTGCGTTTTTGAGGCCGTGAGACACCGTACAGCAACAAGGCCGTCCAGTGGCACGTGGAGGGGTCTTACTGTTGTGTTCTTCAGTGTTAAGATTGGTTTGATGCAGCTCCCCACGCTTTTATATCCCGTGTAAGCCTGCCCTGCATAACTGCTTTCAAAGACATCCATTTGAACCTATTTAAAGTATTAAGCTTTAATCTCCCTCTACAATTTTAGCCCCCCCCCCCCCTCCTTCATCCTTCCATTCCCAAATTGATGTCTCAGATTGTGTCCTATCAACCGGTCCCTACATTTAGTCAAGTTGTATCACAAATTTCTTTTCTTTCCAGTTCGAATCAGGACCTCCTCATTAACGATTTTATCAACCTATTTAATCTTCCAACTTCTCCTGTAGCACCATGTTTCAGAATCTTGTATTCACGCCTTCTGTCAACTGTTTTTCGTCCATGATACACTTTCGTATAAGGCTAATATTCCCGAAAATACTCCTCACCAATGAAATTTATACTCCAGATTAGCAAGTTTCACCTTTTAGAAATGCTTCTTTTGTTTTTGTCAGTCTATATTTTATTTCTCCCTTAATTCGGATATGGTTTGTAGTTTTACTGTCTAAACAGCAAAACAAAAACTTCATCCATAGCTGTTAGTGTCTCACTTCCCGCTCTAACGACATCTGTACTGTCTGAAGCAATTAGACTACTTTGCGTTACCGTTGCTTTACTTTTCAAAACTTGCATTCAGGTGCTATTTCTAGTCCTTTGCCGTCGATTACCTATTACAATATTATCCACAAACATCAAGATCTTTATTTGTTCCTCCACAACATTAATACATTTTCCAAGTTTTTTCTTGGTTTACTTACCGTTTGCTCAGTGTACAGATTGAATAATGCAATGGATACATCAAAATATAGTTGCATTACCAACTATTGCTACCCTTTCATGTCCTTCGATTCTTGTAAGTGTAGTCTGGTTTCTGTACTGATTATAGATGACATTTCGCTCCCTGTATTTTATTCCTGTATTCTATCACAATCAATATTGTCAGAGGCTTTCTCTAAATGTAACAAATACTATACATGTAGGTTTGCTGTCTTTAGCCTATCTCCAAATATTACTTGTAGAGTCATAACTGCTTCACATGTTCCATATATGTTTTGAACCCAGTTTTTTCATTATTTTGCAAATAATTCATGTTAGCATTTAGAATTCACACATTATTAAAACGATAATATTCACACCTCTCAGCACTTGCTTTCTTTGGAATTGAAATTATTACACTCTTCTTGATGTCTGAGGTTATTTCAGCTGTATCGTGTATTGTGCACGGCAAGTGGAATAGTTTTATAATGGCTGGCTCTCTCAAGTTTATTATGGGACATTGATTCCGATACCCCACGCAGCTGAAGGTCTGATATGTAGGAAAGGACAAAGATAAACGAGCTTGTAAAGTGGGCACGCCCATTGATGTGAGAGTGCTCCTAAATATCGCGGTCTGCACTTGTATGACATTCCTCGCTGTTTTAGATTTGGATCACACCCTGAACTGTTTGTGCACACATACGATGGCTTCAGCTACACTCTAGGCATTGCTTCTGACAAGATGTTCTCTTCGGGAACTGCACTGTCATGAACCACGGAAACCACCTGTTTGTTCTACAGGTCTCTATGTAACCGCCATTGCAAGTTAAACTGGTTCCAAGTACGCCGGGAAGGATAGAAAGCCAAGGCTCTCAATAATTCTGAGGTATTGTCATGTACTTCAGTGACCTTCTTTCCACTCAGGTGTTCCAGTGCTCTCTCAAGTTCTTCTCTTAGTGTTATATCTCCCGCCTCAATTTCATCCACTTCCCCTTCCCATTCTGTTT
This sequence comes from Schistocerca piceifrons, assembly GCF_021461385.2. Classification (NCBI taxonomy): domain Eukaryota; kingdom Metazoa; phylum Arthropoda; class Insecta; order Orthoptera; family Acrididae; genus Schistocerca; species Schistocerca piceifrons. Next base: position 388,796,530 of record NC_060140.1, on the reverse strand, counting down.
AATGTATTCAGGTTCATTTCTCCCTTGTATACACCTTCTACATATTCCGTTCAACTTTCAGTTTTCCGTTCTTCCATTGACTGTATTTTAATTCTCTTTATCCTGCTACAAGAAAATGCATGTTTTTGCCACTAAACTTGTTTGTTTCATTGAAATAAAAGGTCATCAGTGGTCTGTAACGAAAGATATTCACAATTTGACAAGATTTCTAGAGCGAAAAACAATTCGTTACAAAATATGTTGATTTTTACTCACAGTATGTCATGCCTCGTGTTTCGCTCACGTTAGGAAACAGTATCTGCTTGCAACTTTTTGGATTATTTCTTCGTTTGCCACTGTTGATTCTGGTCTAATCCGACGCGACACATTTCTTATGTTAAGCATAACACAATGTAGCACCTCTATTGTTTATATCCTTGTTGCTAAAAATGTATAACATGTTCTGAGGTGTTAACAACTTTACCACAAGTATCTCTTTTATCTGAAAACTGTACTTTTTATATGCAAATCGTCATATGCATCTTATTTCGTTTCATTATATTACTATGTGTTTATTTAATGCGTAAGAGAAATGAAGGATTAATGATGGAGATGAACATCTAATTGCTGAGTAGGTGGAGAGAGGCAAAGGTGAGTGAACTGTGTGAGCAAAGTAGTGGCACGCAGATTGAGTTGGAGGAAGAGGGTGAAGAGCCAGAGGTGGAATGAAATGAGAGGGAGGGGTGGAGTGAGTACTGAGGGAAAGTGAAGGAGGATTCCCGATATTTATTTGGTCATTGAGTAACTATTTGTAGCGTGTTAAAGCTTTCTGCACATGAAAGTTTTCTTGCAAAAGGAGGAGCTATTTATGTGCTTATGATGTATGTATCTTTCTCTATAGTCTTGATCTATGATATTCCTGTTTAATCCCTTCAGACCCTCTATCTAAAATTGTGAACATTAAATTTTACTGTGTCTTAGATGCAACAGAAGTATTCTTTCTCAATAGAAACCATAGGAAAAAGTTTATGAATGTTCCAACTTTTCAGCATGCGCAAGTACTGCCAACTGTTGGGCATCACTATGAAAATACCAGCAAGACCATGTAGCAGCGTGCAGCAATGCACAGCAGTGCACAGCAGCTCTTGACCACCAGAATACACGGATTTAGATCTCAAAGGATTAAGATGTTTCGCAAATGTTGAGTGCTTTGTACTATATTTACATACCCATATGTGCTCCTTGTATCTTGCATCAGATGTCCTACCAGTCATCCCAATGAAGATTTTTTCACAGACTCTGTAACTGCACTGGTAGGCACCACATTGTTGGTTCTATCTGGTTTTGACTTACGTGTTTTTGTATTGAGTTATTTGTTTTGTAGGAAATGTTATGCTATTTTATTGTGACAGAGCTTCTTAAATATCCTGATGTGGATTGGTTTGTTTGTCTTATCAATTGTGTATTTACTTTCTCGTTAAGTTTTACTACTAGTGTTCCTTTGTATTCATTTTAATGCTATCTGTTGTATACTGGCTAGCTCTCTTTGGTAACCAGAAGTGTTTAGTAGAACCTTATTCAGTCTCTTTAACATGTATCTGACTCCAGCTTGTTTGTACATCTGTGGGTAGTTTCTGGGCAACAATTTTTATTGACTCTGTTATTGTGAGTTTTCTGTATATGTCAAAGATGTGGTTGTAAATCTCTTCCTACGGTAATAGCTAGACAGTTGAGTGCCTTTTTTGGTTCATCTTCTGTTGTAAACTCTATGTCCTTGTGTATAGCTTTTATGAATTTGTATAAGTGTGGTATTCTGTTTTTTCGGCAACCTGCCATGCATGTCATTTCATCTATGTACCTATACCAGTAGATGGTGTTACAGCTTTTCTCTATAGTTACATCTTCAAATATTGGTTTTTCTACATGATTCATGAAGATGTTGGTTAGTGTTCCTGAAATAGATGAATCCATGGGTAAACTTTCCTGTTGTACATAGTTTTCCTGATAGACATCAATACATCAATATTGTGTTATTAAATATAACGACTTTATTGCTCCTTCTATTTGTTTGAGATAGTTGGTTGTGTGTTTTCAGGTTTTCTTCATTTAGTTTGGTGGTTTCATTAACAGGGAGGCAATTGCGTATGTTTTATAGATGAAAGGACTGCAGTCTTGTTGTGCACAGGGCTTTTAGATTAGATTAGATTAGATTTTTTCGTTCCATAGATCCGTGCTGAGGAGATCCTCGTCGATGTGGAACATTTATTATATCTTCTGTTACCTAACTGGTATTTCTTATTGCCCTATCACATTTAAGTTTGTAGTATTGGGGTGAGCTGCGAATGCATTTGTTTTGTTAGCAGACACCCATGAGACAAATGTTCTCAGTAGTGAATTTCAGAGCAGCTCCACGTACCTTCTAGCCACTTAATGCCCAAATAAATACTGGAAGTAGGATACTATATAAAATAATGAAAAAATTAAATAGAAAAAAATACATACTCTTTAGCATCCTTCACTCTCTCGCGCTCCCACTTCATATCATTTTACCTGTTGCTATTCTCCATTTTCCACCAACTCACTTTCTATCCTAAGACTTTTTTCTCACTATTCAGTCATCTCATGTCCTTCATCTACCCACTCCGCCTCTCCCTCACCTTCCCAGAAGTTATATTTTCATCTCTGTCACTACTCCTTCACTTGTCTTACAAATTAAATAAATAATTGGGAATGAATAAATGAAAAACAACGCAAATAACATTCTTCAGAAAGAAAAGAACAGTTTTAGTCGCAGAGAAACTGGTGTTAAAGTTGGTAACACTATGCACATCACACAATACATATTTAGCTACAAGGATACAAATAAACAGTCGTAATGCTACACAGTAGTGTGTTTAACATCAGAAATGCATAGTTCTACAAAGCAGTATGAGATTAGACCAGAATCAACAGTCAGAAAAAGGTATAACGTGAAAACTTGCAAGGAGATTGGATTTCCTAACGTGAGCGAAAAGCCAAACATGAAATGTCACGAGTAAAAGTCAGCATCTTCTGCAAACAACTGTTTTTCGATCTAGAAATCAAATTGTAAATATCTTTCACTATAGGTCACTGATGATGTTTTGTTTCAGTGTCATGTAATGTGTTTGGTGGCAAAAACATGTATCCCCTAATAGTTACAAAATTTGAATTAAATCACCTTCAATAACTGTAAAGCAACTATGGACAATGTGGACACACAAATGAAGAATTGAATGATGTCTTGTCAGGCATTCACTATCGGCCTAAATTATCAGTTGGCAAAGATTCAGCTTAATCTGTTTAAAATCATTGAATCCATCAGATTTAACAACCATTGCAATCGTAATGGTCTTATGCCAAAGTAGATAAATATAAAGATCAAAACAGCTTGAAAGAAAATAACAGCAGATCACAGAGAAAGGTTTAAAGCACAATGTTGATCCACCAACAAATGAACAACAAATAGAAGATCACATTATAAAATCTGATTATGTTCTCATCACAGTATAAGAAAATGACCACAGTAATGCAAATATAGGACTGACCAGAGAATTAATAAAAAGTAAATTAAAAACGCAGCAGCAAAGTTGAAAAGGATAGCAAATAATTCCAAAACTATTGTGATGGATCAAAAATCTAAAGAAAACCCTGCAATCAGAAAACATTATAATAACAAAATCTAACAAATATGTTACTGCTGTGCTCATGGAAACAAAAGCATACATTGAAAAAAAGAAGAGTTAATCACCAAAAATAATATTAAAAACTCGAAATCAAACCCAATAAACAGACATAAACACATGTAAAAATGCAGTCAGAAACATAGAGCACACTTTTTGAAACAAAAGGAAACAGAGACTTCTTCAAGAAACTCTTCAGGTACATGACATGAGATGTCAGCCCAACAGTAAATTTCAGAACATGCCCCACATACCTGATAGCAAAACAAATGTAATCACAGCTCACCCAATACTACAAACTTGAAAATGGTATAATAATAAGAAGTAACAATTAGCTAACAAAACACATAAGAAATATTAAAACGCCGTGCACAGCAAAAATGCTGTCCTTTTATGTAAAAATCATTTACAGTTGCATGACTATTAACGAAACCATCATACTAATTGATGAAACCCAGGAAGCATGCTACCAGATACCTAATAAGCAAAAAGATGAAACAAAAGTGTTACAGTTAACAATAAAGAAATAATGTTGTAGTTTATCATGAGGACTAAATACAAGATGGAGGTTTACCCACGGGTTCACCTGTTTCAAGAGCACTAGCCAACATCTTCATGAATCATATCGAAAACTGATATCAGAAGATGGAACAATAAAGAAAATCTACAACATCATGTACTGGTACAGATACATGGATCATATAATATGCATGTCTGATAAACCCTAAAACAAAATATAACACTTACATAAAGATATAGTTAGTATATATAAGTACATAAAGTTTACAACAGAAGTTGATCCTGAAAACAAACAAATATTCCAAAATATAATGGTTCAAATGGCTCTGAGCACTATGCGATAACTTCTGAGGTCATCAGTCGTCTAGAACTTAGAACTAAATTAAACCTAACTAACCTAAGGACATCACACACATCCATGCCGAAGGCAGGATTCGAACCTGCGACCGGAGCGCTCGCTCGGCTCCAGACTGAAGCGCCTAGAACCAAAATATAAGTGTAAGAAAATAGAATCACACCATATCTTTGACAAATACAAAGAACCTACACCAGACATAAAAATAAATGCAGGCTTAAACCACCCACAGTATCACAATCAAGCTGCAATCAGATTCTTGTCAAACAGACCCAATAAGATTCCACTAAACACTTGTAATTACCAAAACATGATGTACATGTAAAAGGGTTACACATATCAAAAAGACACCGCCCAAAAACGGATACAGAGAAACTTTAGTGGGTAAACTTAACAGAATAATAAAGACAGAAATGTAACTCATACAAAACTACATTGCATCAGCACATACAAGCAGTACTATCACAATAAAATTGCATACAATAATCTACCACTACAAATTCACAAACAAGACAGACAACATACTAAGACCAGGGCCTAAGAATTCCACACAAACAATTAATTCAGAACAAAAACACATCACTAAACTAAAATCAAAACTAGACAGATACTAAGTATGTGGTATATGCCACTTTAGTTGCAGAATCTGTGGAAAAATTTACATCAGTATAACTGGTAGGTCATTTCACACAAGATATGAAGAGCAAATTAGTGCATATAGAACAAATCGTTCAATATTTGTGGACTCCTCAACTAGGAACACCATAGACAAAGCGCTATAGAAAAAGACATAAATATCACAAATACCTGCAAGGACAGCCAGCTCTTCAAAGAAAACTTCCATATGCACGAAAGGCTAACACACAATAAGAAGTGAGTCAATGACCAAATAAATATTCGAAAATGGACACTGTATTAAGTAACTGGAAAATGAAATAAAAAAAAATACTTTCCCCTTCTCATCCTTCACACTCTCCAAACCTCCTTCACCCCCTCCTCATTTCATTTCACTTCCTCCTCCTCACCCTATTTCTCCAACTCACTCTTCATCCCATTATACCTCTACTTAGCACTTTCTCTTCGCTCATCTTTGCCTCCTCACTCCAACCCTCCCTCTCCCCCCCCCCCGTTCCCCCGCCCCAGGAACATAACACTAGCTAGCATCTAAATTTTCAACACCATCACCACCTTATTACTGTTACACGTTAAATAAATAAATAATAACATAACTTAATGGGACAACAAATAAGTGACAAAAATGAATACTTTAAAGCACAGAGAAACTAGTAGTAAAGTTGGTGACCCTGCACAAAACACACGATACATATTTGGCCAGAAGGATGCAAATAAATATTTATCGCGCTACACTGTGTTCTGTTTAACACAAAAATGCATAGTTTGTTGTACAAAGCCGTGTGGAATTTGAACAGAATCAACAGTGACAAACTAAGGTATAACTCAAGATCTTACAAGCAGACTGCGTTTCCCGATGTGAGCGAAAAACCAGGCATTAAATTCCATAACTAAAAGTCAGCATTTTCTGCAATCAACTGTTTTTCGATCAAGAAAGCAATTCAAACTACAAATGTGTCTCGTTACAGGCCGTTGATGACATTATATTTCAATATGACGTAACACCTGTGGTAACGGAAACACATATCGTCTTGAAGTCGCAAAGACTGAATTAAAATACCCACAATAATTATGAAGCAACTACAGACAATGCGGGCACGCAAATGAAGGATTTAATGACAACTTGATAAGCGTTCCCTGCGGGCCTAAACTATCAGTCGATGAAGATTCATCTTAATCTCTTTAAAACTGTTCAAACCATCAGATTTAATAACCATTGTAAAAGTAAAGATCAAAAACTGATAGAAAGCAAAGAACAGCATATCTTAGAAAAAAGTTTAAAACACAACGTTGATTCACCAGTAAATGAAAAACAAATAGATGATCTGCATACATCCTCACCACAGTAATGCGAACATGGGACTAAATAGTAACATGAATAAAAAACAAAGCAAATGACATTCTGTAGAAAGCAAAGAATGGTTTTAGAACACAAAGAAACTAATGGTAAAGTTGGTAACACTACAAAAATCACACCATACATGTTTAGCAACAAGGATGCAAATGAACATTAGCAGTGCTTCACAGTATTGTGCTTAACATCAGCACTGCCTATTTCTGTAAAGCAGTGTGGGATCAGACAACGCAGAACAGTTAGAAACGAAGGTATAGCCCAAAAACTAGGATGTTGCTTGCGTTTCGTGATGTGAGCGAAGATAGGGGCATGAAATACTGTAAGTATTTGTAACGAACTATTTCTCTATTGCAAATATCTTTCGTTACAGACCACGGATGAAGTTTTATTTAAATAAAACGAATCGCGTTTGTTGACAAAAACAAGCATGTTCTTGTGGTTGCAATGGCCGTGTTAAAATACCCTCAATAACCGTAAAGCAACAAAGACAAATTGAGTTCTGCAATAAATTGCAGATGATAATAGAGAATACTCTGTTCAAAGATCAGAAGAGGAGGTATGCTTGGAAAGAACCGAGACACACAGGAAGGTTCCAGTTGAATTACATCATACTCAGACAGAGATTCCGAAATGAGTTGTTAGTTTGGAAAGCATTCTCAGGTCCAGATATAGACTCAGACCACAATTTAGTAATGATTAAGAGTAGACTGCAGTTTAAGAGAATCGTCCGAAAAAACTAGTGTGGTAGGTAGCGGGATAGTGAGGTACTGAGGAATGACAAGATAGTCTGAAATTCGCCAAGGATGTGAATAATGGGAAAGGGAGCAACAGAGTAGACATCTGATTTGAAGAGGAGTGGTCATCTATAAAAAGGGCAACTGCAGATGTTGGACAGACGAACTTAGGTACAGAGAAGGTACAGCGAGGAAACCTTGGGTGACAGATGAAATACTTCAATTGACTGACGAAAGAAGGAAGTACAGACATGTTCAGGGAAATATAAGAATGACTTGGGGATACAGGAATCGCTTAGGAATGAAATAAATAGCAAATGCTTCACACCCAAGGCGAAATGGCTGCAGGAAAGATGTGCAGAAATCGAAAAAGAAATTATTATCACGAGGACTGATTCAGCATTTAGAGAAAAGTCAAAACAACCTTCAGTGAAATTAAAAGCAAGGGTGATAACATGGAGAGTGGAATGGGAATTCCGCTAAGTACGAGAGTGCGCAGTGGAAGAGCGCATTGAAGGCCTCTATGAATATGTGGTCTTGTCTGAGGTCGTGTTAGAGGAAGAAATTGTAGTCAATATGGATGAGTAGCACATACAGCATGAGGACCAGATTTTAAAAGAGCTCTGGAGAATATGTGGTCAAATTAGGCAGAAGGGATAAGTGACATTCCATCGAAATTTCTAAAATCAGCCGCGAGGATTACGCGGCCCCTCCCGTCGGAGGTCGAGTCCTCCCACGGGCATGTGTGTGTGTTGTTCTTAGCACAACTTAGTTTAAGTACTGCTTAAGCTCTATGGACCGATGACCTCAGCAGTTTGGTCCCTTAGGAATTCACGTACATTTGAACGCATTTTTTTTAAATCAGTAGAGGAAGTGGCAACCAGACAACTATTCAAGTCGTTATGTAAAATCTATGAGACTGGCTATTATGACGGTACAAGCCCCTGTTAGTAGATGGATGTTTCTAGTATGCAAGGATTGCTTTGTGGAGAGCGAACGCGCTACACGGCGCGCGATTTGCAGAAGCGCGTGTTGCGCCCGCGCGAGATTTGCAACAGTCGGTGTCCGAGGCCGGGCGACTACGTGGCCTGCAGCTTAGAGCATTGTTTGGTTTCTGGGGCATTACGCGAAAACTACGTAACTTACGGCGAAGAGCGATGCGGCAGTGGATTGTGGTCAGCAATATGCACGTTAAGAAAGATCGATCTTTATTTCAAGTCACGAGATGCAAAAGTTACAGTAACCTCAAAATCGGTTAACATCACGAATACTGAAAGATTAATAAAAAATAGTAAATACCGACTTACAGGGATGAGCGAGCACTCATTAAAAACATTTCGTCATAGCGGATCGAGTGGCGTAGTCATATGTTAAGATTCATAAACAATTAAGCCCGTGAAGAGCAATAAACAAAGTTTGAGGGAAAATTGTTTATAAAATTCAATAGAAAATTCATGACGTAAAGAACGGCACTATATAATAGTTTGGGTGGCATCGCACGTAATTTAAACTAGTTAAGTTATACTATACACTTGACTTGCAATAGTTTTCATTGTTTGCAAATTATTATTAACATTTATCGACAATAATTAATTAATTATTATAGATATGAATATTTTGAGCAGCGCAATGTGTAGATCGCTATATATTACGTCTAAAAATGGCGCTATATGCAGTTCTGTGTTAAAATTTTGCAGCACAGATGTCAACAAACAAATTTGCGCTAAGTGGCGAAATTTTGCAAAAACTAAAACTTGATTTGCAGGCGATAGAATAACCCTAGAAATTAATGTAATATAGTAAATAAGATTTACTCTTTAGAGCGGTTCCGAGGGTGTGCTTATTTCTTCGAGAGATGTATGTATCAAAATTTGTAACCTTAACTGCTGAGACTGGTACTTGCATAACAAGGGGTTGATGTCCAAGCCTATATAAGCGAGTGGCCATCTTGGCCAGGCGTCAGTCGTTGGTCAGTCGTTTTGGAGGGTGGGTGGCGAGCAAGCCTCACTTGAGGGTGGCCCATGTGATCGTTTGAGAATTCTTTTTCGCGCCGATTTATTTCGACAAAGAGTATTGTTTAATGGTGGAAGTATGCAAGCATATATTTGGTGAACTGGAAGTGCTACGATTATTTGTGCGAGTGCGATTTACGAGATATACATCGTTGTAAGTGAACATGTGGCGAACTGTGATTTCGCGCCAAAACTGTTAGAACAAAGAGGACAGTGGGACTTGTGGTTCTGTTCGAATTCATTGAATAACTTTAGATTATAGCAGCCTACATTACTGCTATTGGGGGCTCGGAGTCAAATTATTATTAAAGTAAAACAGTAAACCGTCTCACCAGTGATAATTTCATTGTGTGAAAGAAAAGACCAACGCCAATAAATAGTGATTGAACTGTGTCGTGAAAAACTGATTTTAATATAATAATCGCCTAATTCTCGTTCCCTAGCATAAACTGTACTTATGACTAAGTGAATAATTAATTCAAAACTATAACAAATGCGCGGGTGTGGAAGTGTACTAATGCACCAAGTGTGGAAATCATCGCCTGAGACTCATGTGAGAGCCAAAATTTGCAATAACATTTTTATTACCAACATTTGTATATGCACATTCGTGTGAAAACGGTGCAAACACGTCTTCTTTATTTTTACCTCCCTGTCGCACTATGTACAATCAGACGTTCGGAAAAATATCATCCACACAATTCCGAAATTAACAAGGTGGGATAAGTGCGAAAACTATCGCACAATCGGCCTAACAGCTGCTGACAAGAATAATATACAGAAGAATGGAAAAAATTAGGAATAGTTAAATGACGATCGGTTTGGATTTAGGATAACGGCACCAGAGAGGCAGTCATGTTGCGTGTAATAATGGAAGCAATATTGAAGAAAAATCAAGACACACTCCTAGCATTCGTCGACCTAGAAAAAGTATTCAGCAGTAAAAAATGGAGTGAGACATAGCGAAAGGCGGGTAATATACAGACAAAGAAAGAAGTGGTCGAATTAAAAAGGCTGTACAACAGAGTTGCTGTCTTTCGAACATATTTTTCAGTCTGCACATTGAAGAAGCAATGACGGAAATGAAAGAAAGGTTCAAGAGTGGAATTAAAATTCAAGGTGAAATGTACATCAGTGATAGGATCCGGTGATGAAACTGCTATCCTCAGTGAGTGTGAAGAAGAATTACAGGATCTGTGGGATTTAATTAACAGTCTGATGAGTACAGAATATGGAATAAACCGGAAGAAAACAAAAGTAATAACGTGTAGCACAAATGAGGCTAGCGAGAAACTCAACTGCAGAACTGGAAATTATGAAGTAGACGATGTTAGGGATTCTGCTTCCTCGAAAGCAAAGTTACATATTACGTTCGTAGCAAGACTGTCATAAAAAGGTGTTCCTTGCCAAGAGAAGTCTATTGGTATCAAACTTTCACTTTAATTTGAGGAAGAAATTTCTGAGAATGAACGTTCGAAGTACAATATCGTATGGTAGTGAATCATGGACTGTGGTAAAACTGTAACAGAAGAGTACCGAAGCGATCAAGATGTGGTGCTACAGAAGAATGGTGAAGATCAGGTGGACTAATAACATAAGGAATTAGGAGGTTCTACGCAAAATTGGTGAAGATAGGGACTTACGGAAAACACTGAGAAGTAGAAGGGATAGGACGACAGTGTATGTGCTAAACCATCAGGGAAAATAACCTCCATGGTCAGAGAGTGAACTGCAGAGAGTAAAAGCTGTATGGGAAGTAAGAGAAGGTAATACATATAACAACCAATGAGGAAGCAGGGTGATTGAGGACGCAGGGTGCTCCTCTCAGATGAAGAGGTTACTGAAGAACAGGAATTCGTGGTGGGCCGTATCTAAAAAGTCACAAGATTGATGATTCAAAAATATCATTTGTGGCTTGACATCCTACGTCGGAGCCTGGGCTCACGATTGGATTTGAAACCAAATCTTTGGCTCGAAAATAATTACTTGTGGACCAACCACGAACTGGGCAAAATAGATCCTTCTTTCAATTAAAGTTTATAAAATTTATTTGGAGTGCAGCATAATATGAATGTAAGTAGGTGGAGTCAACATAATTGATTTACCTAGACGGCACTGTACCTCAGATCCGGCCTCCGTCTGCCAACATGCACGCGCGGGCGATGTGCGGGTTGCGTGCGGGCCGTTACTCGACTTTCCTCGCTCAGTCTCGGAAGTACTCGGTACAGCGCGTCATTTCACGAAGTAATGCGATGCGGCACTGTTTCTTTCGGAGCACGGTGCAGTATTTTTCGCAATGCCAGGACTGTGTATTCCTCGCTATATGATTGTGGTATAAAGGAAGTATGAAGGAAAAGTGGTTGCTGCAATGACACGTACACTCAAAAAGAGGCAGTCTAGCAACGTGTTGTTGCGAGCATTTAAATATGATTGAGAATTACAGTACTTTTTCGAACAGAAGGATGAAAATTCTCAGTGTCTATTATACAGTCACATAATCGCCAGGCACCGCAAATAAGCTAGATAATGACAGTACACCATAATGCACAAGGCATTTAAAGATTTGTGTATCGTGTATTTAAATCAGGGACCTAGAAACGATGGAGAGGCTTCGTCCTACCGTAGCCCTCATTGGTTCACAACCCCACAACAGGCCACAACAGTTCACCCACCCCACCGCCGCCCCACACCGAACCCAGTGTTATTGTGCTGTTCGGTCCCAAGTGCCCCCCTCCCTCCCCCCCCCCCCCCCCCCCCCCCCGCCCACCGCTCAGGAACGTCTCATACCAGGCGAATGTAACCCAAATGTTTGCATGGTAGAGTAATTATGGTGTACGCATACGTGGAGACAGTGTTTGCGCAGCAATTGCCGACATAGTGTAACTGAGGTGGAATAAGGGGAACCAGCCTGCATTCGCCGAGATAGATGGAAAACCGCTGTAAAAACCGTCCACAAACTGGCCAGCATCGAAGCTCATACGCCAGGCAGATTCGTGCCGAGGACTGACACGCCTTCCCGCTCAGGAAGGGCTTTAAAGATTTAGTTGGCCACGAAACAGGAAACAGGTTGGCGCACCTTCAAAGGTGCAGGGCTGCACAGCAAGCCGATCTCAACATAACACACGAAAATCATTGTTTGTGCTGCTTGTATTTGTACCTACTTGCTCGTAGAAATCCAATGTGTTTACAGTCAATTCTAAAGTTTCTTGTTTTTAGCCTGCAACTACCTGTAGCAGCCCATCATTAAAAGCAAGCTATAAGATAGCACTCGAAACTGTCAGATCTAATAAACCTTTTACTCGTGACGAGTTCATTACAGAGTGCACTGTTGAAGCAGTGGAATTCGTGACGCCATTGGAGGACAGAAATTTTCCGAAATTATCCTTTCGTGACAAACAACAACTAGCCATATAGCTGTCGTGGTATCTGATGTCTACAGGCAGTAGATGGTGTCGGAAGTTCCATGCGGCTTTTTGCGGATGATGCTGTAGTATACAGAGAAGTTTCAGCATTAGGAAATTGCAGCGAATTGCAGGAAGATCTGCAGCAGATAGGCACTTGGTGCAGGGAGTGGAAACTGACCCTTAACATAGACAAACGTAATGTATTGCGAATACATAGAAAGAAGGATCCTTTATTGTATGATTATATAATAGCGGAACAAACACTGGTAGTAGTTACTTCTGTAAAATATTTGGGAGTATGCGTGCGGAACGATTTGAAGTTGAATGATCATATAAAATTAACTGTTGGTAAGGCGGGTACCAGGTTGAGATTCATTGGGAGAGTCCTTAGAAAATGTAGTCCAACAGCAAAGGAGGTGGCTTACAAAATACTTGTTCGATCTATACATGAGTATTGCTCATCAGTGTGGGATCCGTACCAGGTCGGTTTGACAGAGGAGATAGAGAAGATCCTAAGACTAGCGGGGCGTTTCGTCACAGGGTTATTTGGTAAGCGTGATAGCGTTACGGAGATGTTTAGCAAACTCAAGTGGCAGACTCTGCAAGTGAGGCGCTCTGCATCTCTATGTAGCTTGCCGTCCAGGTTTCGAGATTGTGAGTTCCTGGACGAGGTATCGAATATATTGCTTCCCCCTACTTATACCTCCCGAGGAGATCACGAATGTAAAATTAGAGAGATTCGAGCGCGCACGGAGGCTTTCCGGCAGTCGTTCTTCCCGCGAACCATACGCGACTGGAACAGGAAAGGGAGGTAATGACAGTGGCACGTAAAGTGCCCTCCGCCATACCTCGTTGGGTGGCTTGAGGAGTATAAATGTAGATGTAGATGAATTGAGAATGCCAACATGTTCATTGCATTCTCTATTGCTCTGGACGAATCGGTCGACAATGCGAACACGAATCAACTCGTGATTTACACTGAGGAGCCAAAACATTATGACCACCTGCCTAATAGCTTGTCAGTACAACACCTATTCCACGCATCACGGATCCGTCAGTTTGTTGGTATGTTTGTAGAGGTTTTGGTACCAGATTTCTACGAATAAGTAACGTAATTTTCGTAAGCAACGGGTTGCTGATTTGTGGGCGCGGCGTTGGCGCCTGATGGCGACCCAGATGGGTTACACTGGATTCACGTCAGGCGAATTTGGTGGCCAAGATATCAACGTGAGTTCACTATCATGTTCGTCAAAACACTGTAGCACTGTTCTGGCTTTGAGACACGGACAATTATCTTGCTCAAAGATGACGTCACCGTCGGGGAAGACATTAAGCGTGAAGTGACGCAGATGGCCAGCAGCTGTCAACTTGTCTTCTTTTATTACCATAGGTCCCATGTGAGCGCAGCAGAATGTGTCCCACAGCATAAAATTGCTCCCACCAACCTGCGTCTTATGGTGGGGTGCACGTTTCAAACGGCAGTTCCCATGGGGGACGGCATTTGTGGAGACGACCATCGACCTGGTGTGTCAAAAACGCGATTCAGCCGATGAGGCGACAGTTTTCCATTGATCCAGGATCCTCCCGACATTCCTGAGGCCACTCCAGTCTTAATTGACGATGTCGTCGAGCCAACACATGAACAAATAGGGCCCCATATTCAACAATGTACGGTGAACGGTGTGCTCTGAAACCATTATGCGTGCACCCGCATTGTGCTCTTTCGGCAGGGATGCCACAAGATCGCCACCTATCCTGCTTTACAGAGCAGGCTAGCTAGCTTCCGAATCCCACGGAAGAGTCGTGGACGTCCATCCATTTATCGCCAGGTGGTAGCTTCACTATCATTCTACCACTTTTTATGGATACTCACTACAGTAACACGTGAACATTCGACCAGCTACGCCGTTTTCGAGATACTCTTTCACGGACTCGGGGTAATAATAATATCATCTTTGTCAAAGTCGCGTATGTCAGTACATTTCCCTATTTGCGGCCCGTATCGTCGCTAAAATGATTTCACATCCATCTTTTATCCACTTACCTACTTTCCATATCGTGTCACATTCCAACAACGCAACCAGGCGACATCCCACCTCAAGTTGTGGGCAGTAGTCATAATGTTTTGGGTTAACAGTGCATGTCCGTGAAGTCACAACAGTTTACACGTGACAGAAGAACTGTTAGATCTGGTGCCAATGAAAGACAAAACGAGAAGTATCGATTAGCTGAAAACGACTGAAGAGGCAGTTGAACTCGTTGGCCTGAATTGGTCTCAAGTCAGTTACCACCGGTGGAATACCTACGATGGGATGGGCACAAAATGGGATTGTAGCATTGCTGCAAAACACAGTATAAAGACCAACAAACGATTCGTACAGAATTCATTGATTCGTACATCAAGGAGAACTTTGTGCTAAATTTTCTGGTATGGAGCACGTCATGAAACTGGTGGCCCGAACAGAAAATTATCTTCAGTCACATAGGTCTTTATATCGGCAGTTGTAACGGTTTTTAAAGGAACTGCGGTAACAAACTGGAGACATTATTTACTACTGCGAAGTACGTTGATTAGGTCGAGGGGCATGCCTGGAACGAGTTTGTTCAATTTATGAAGGGAAAAGAAAGGCAGAAAACAACGTTAGAACATTCGGAGTAGATTGGAGACCTCGCATGTTTAGTTAACTTGATTGCACACTTCAACGACCTCAGTATTGTGAACTCTTTTAAGTTTTCGCTAGAAGCAATTAATATCTGATTTAAAATGACAAATGTGGATGCATTTAAAACCAAAATCACATTGTGGCAGGAACAACTTCTGATAAAGGTGCAAACTCCGACATATTTTAATTTATTATTTTTATTGATGTATGCTCTTTTAACAGCAGAGAGTAACAGTACAATGCCGCTCTTTATGATAGACAGCTTAAGTTTTTCGAATTTCATGATAGTAGCATAACATGAAACCAAGACGCACGACAGCCAGCCACTTATCCGGGCGTAACTGTTCTGCCTTCTAAGCGACGCGCATGCATTTCCGCCACTGTTGCCACTCGGACAACAAAGCAGGATGGTGTGGGTAGCGAGTAGTCAACAAGAGAGAGAGAAACCAACGTGTCAAAGCACCGCCCACGTGCCGAATTCCTGGCCACACCTGAATGTCGCTTAAAATTTCGAATGAAATTATTTTCTTTGACTATTAACTGTGAAACAGCATTGCAAGCTGGCAGGCAATGCACACAGGACTTCACTAATACCCCACTAAATAATGGAAAAGTTCGTTTCCTACTATTATAACTTATCTTAGCACAGACACCTAGCGAAAACGTAAGAGTTCACAATACAAAATTTTCACAAAAACGTCAATGACGTCAATGTCCCACACTGACTTCTCTCGCAAAGTTATCTCGACTATGCGGCTGTATATCGCTCACAAACTACAAATAGTAACAACAACTATTCTGTACTGTCCTTACACAAAGTCTTTGCTAACCCTCCCCTCTCTCCTGGACGGAGTGTCCTCTCTCATCCCCAAACAACAGTCATCTAACCCTTCCAACTAACATGTACTCCTCCTACACAGCTGTCTAGCCTGTTGTTGGCTGCTGCTTTTTATTACTTCCCTTCCAGTCATGTACACAATATAATATACAATTTTCTAGACTATTCTTTGATTTGCATTAATGAAGTCTTTTATGAAGTATGCTAAAATACATGATACTTTGATGTTGTACAACTTATAAATATTCAGTTACTTCTTATATAATGTTAAAACTGTACAACATCACTGGTTAGTCTTTTCATATCCAGTAAATTAAATGACTGTAAAACTATAGACATAACTTACTACTAATATATAATGCATGGTGCAACTGTACTTACTTTTGGTTCATTGAAGACACAACAAAATTGCTATCTTGTACAAACTGTTGGCTCTCTAATAGGCTACAAATTTACGCAATAATTTTGCTCAGGGACGACTACTACGTAGTGGATATGGGATAGAGGTAATGAGATTCCCAAATTTGCGTGCCGTGGAATAAAACCGTATGTTATTCACTGCAGCTGAGCAGAATTTCGATCTTGCTGTGGGTAATTTGGAATCTTAAGCCTTCACTACACACCACCAATATGTCCTTGTGTGCGTTTCCCTTCACACGTTGTCCGCACTCGAGGTCGGTAGAAATAAAAGACCGTGGCAGCATATCTTCACTGTTTGCCGCTAAAGCACTCCTCATTCCAGCTTAGCACCTCAGACAGTACCCGCCCAGCTAGCCTTGCAGTCTAACACGCTGCTTCCTGAAAGGCAAGGCGTGCCGGTCCCCGGCACGAATCTGCCCGGCGGATGTGTCGAGGTCCGGTGTGCCGGCCAGCCTGTGGATGGTTTTTAAGGCGGTTTTCCATGTGCCTCGGCGAAGGCGGGCTGGTTCTCTTTACTCCACATCAGTTACACTGTGTCGGGGATTGCTGCGCAAACACTGTCTTCACGTACATGTACATCATAACTACTCTACCATGCAAACATAAAAGTGGTGAGGTGGGTGGACTGCTGTGGCCTGTTGTGGGGTTGTGAACCACTGAGGGCTACAGCGGGATGAAGCCTCTCCGTCGTTTCTAGGTCCCCAGTTCAATTCGCAATACACCTGAGACAGCACCAAGCCATTCCTGTTTCCATTCATATACTTGCAGAAAAGTTAACATAAGTGCCTTCTAGTTGGACTGAGCTCTCAGAGCTAAGTGAGCCTGAGATAACGTCTGTGCACAACTCCCTTTGCTGGAATTTTACAGAGCACACACAGCAGGTGTCCAAACTGGTAAATCCTCTCAAAGGTCGAACTTTCAGACAGGGGCTCCAACGTTGCCCAGCACTCGTATATTTCAAACTTGGGGAAACTTCTCCCTTGCTTAAAACAATTCCAGGTGCAAGGGTTTCATCTTACACAGACCAGGTTTCATGCCAAAGACTGTACGTAATTAATCTTTGAGTGCTATTTCATAAGTTTTACTGATAATTTACAATATTTTAGGAAGCCTTTGTACTTGTTCTTTCAGTTTAGAATGTTTACACTTTGAAGTTGTGAACAAGAATACTGTATCATACGTTGTGCCTAAATGACCACATAATCTGTACTGGCAAGCTATATCCGCCACTGACAAGAAAATATAACAATCGGTTAAAGATATGAACGCTACACTGCTGTTTGTGATGATTGCCCCACAGCGTCACACTAGTAACTGGATAATTATGTGTTCACAGTTTAGTGTTGCATTCAGTGAGAAGACGCTGAAAATAACTACATAAGTAACTAAGGCGCTTATAAGCAGCAAAAACCAGAAGTTTTCAGCTGCAAATTAAGATCAATTTTTAAAAGCCTTTCATATATAGAACAGAAAAGCACTTAAATCGCAATTAATTAAATATGTATCAATATCAAATGTTACCACTAAGACAAATCAACGTTTTCTCTTATCAGAGGGTGACTGTAGTGTGCTGAGATTGGTCTTTCAACTGTTTTGTTCACTGCGGATCTGATGATTCAGAAGTAAATATTCATAATGTAGAGTCATAAATCACCATTTTCGTTCGAGTTACAAAAATTATATGAAAAGCGATTTGCATTCCCATACCTGCTAATAAGCAACAAAACCGTTTTTTTAAAGAGGTTCCTGTTCGTAACGATGCTTCTGATGTCCATGCGTGGAGTCCTCTGCTCAGACAGGTAAGCAAGCCTCATCCACGTGTCACAAGGCAGGGGCTTTCCATTTGTTGCTGCTACACTCTCCAGAACCTTGAGAGCTTCCTCTGGTCGCCCTTTACCGAGCAGCCATCTGGGAGATTCTGGCAAATACCTACGGAACATAAAAAGATATCAGGCTGCACAGCCCACCTCTTCCATAAAATTGCAACAACGCTTATGCATACCCTTACGATGTCAGTAATCTCCAACCCTATTTCATGAGTGAGAAATAAGTGAGGAATCTAGCTTGAATAAAGCTCCTAAGACAAACATGCACTTTAATAACTTGAATGAATCATTCAGTTTTTATCTCAGCACTTCTCACTAGCCTAATGGAAGAAAATGATTATACTGGTACCATTATTCTTACTAATATTATGTAGGAGTACAGCAGAGGAATTAATAGAAATTTTGTCATGAGTATCAAAAGGAAGGAAGGAAGATTAGCGTTAAAAGTCCCCTCGACAGCGAAGTTGTCAGAGCTGGAGAACGACTCGGGTCACGAAAGGACGGTGAAGGGAAACAGCTGTGCCGTTTTTAATGCAACGAGCCCGACATTTGCCTGGAGCGATTTAGGGAAATCACGAGAAACCTAAATCTGGATGGCCGGGTGCGAATTCGAACCGACGTCCTGCCGAGTTTTGTGTGCGAAACACAGCGCCACCTCGCTCAGTACGAGTATTAAAACCCAAGAATCAGAACTAGAAAAATAATGAGCTAATTAGCATAACCTATGAAAAGACAACGGAAGTGACTGACAACAGCGAGTCGTTCAAGATGTAAGCTCAAGGTTACACTCGAGTGGGGGGAGGGGGGGGGGGCGGCTAGAATGAAAGAAAAATAACAGCAGAAGAGCAAAAGTAAAGTAGAGGTGGGGAAGAAACAACATTAGCAATAAAAACACGAAGGAAAAGT
Source organism: Schistocerca piceifrons (assembly GCF_021461385.2). Classification (NCBI taxonomy): domain Eukaryota; kingdom Metazoa; phylum Arthropoda; class Insecta; order Orthoptera; family Acrididae; genus Schistocerca; species Schistocerca piceifrons. Next base: position 388,777,186 of record NC_060140.1, on the reverse strand, counting down.
AAAATGTGATGTAATAAAGGGAGGAGCTATATTAAATAATTACAGATGACTGCATGAGACATGTAGTGAGAAAACAAAAAGCGTGGGATACATCCCAATATCGTGACGGACCTCCTTTTGCCTTGCGTATTACGGCGGCTCGACGTCGCATGGACTCAAGAAGTCGTTAGAAGTCCCCTGCAGAAATATTGACCCATGCGCCCTCTATATCCATCCATAACTGCAAAAGTGATGATGATGTTTGGTTTGTGGGGCGCTCGACTGCGCGCTTATCGGCGCCCGTACAAATTCCCAACCTTTCTCAGGCCAACCTCGCCACTTTTCAAGAATGACGATAAAATGATGAGGGCAACACGAACACCCAGTCATCTCGAGCCGGGTGAAAATCTCTGACCCCGCCGGGAATCGAACCCGGGACCCCGTGCTCGGGAAGCGAGAACGCCACCCGAGACCACGAGCTGCGGACAACTGCGAAAGTGTTGCCGATGGACGATTTTGTGCACGAACTGATCTCTCGATTACGTCCCCCAGATATTCGATGGAACTCATGTCGACCCATCTGAATGGCCAAATCGTTCGCTCAAATTTTCCAGAATAGTCTTCCAATCAATCACAAATGGTTCTGGCCCGTTGACATGGTGCATTGTCATCCATAAAAATGCCATCATTGTTTGGGAATATGAGGTTAATGAGTAGCTGAAAATGGTCTCCAAGTAGCCAGACATAATCAGCCCACATCATTGTGGAGCCACCACCAGCTTTCACAGTGCCTTGTTGAGAAATAGGTCCATGGCTTCGTGGGGTCTCCGCCACACTCAACCCATACCACCACATCTTACCAATTGAAATCAGGACTCATCTGACCAGGCCATGGTTTTCCAGTCATCTGTGGTCCAACCAACGCCATTAACGCCAAATGCCGCCACACTGTCCTAGCGGATACGTTCGTCGTATGTCCCACATTGATTTATACCATTATTTCATGACGTGTTTGTCTGTTAGCACTCACAGCTCAACGTAAACACCGCTGATCTCGGTTATTAAGTGAAGACCGTCAGCCATAGCGTTGTCCATAGTAAGAGGTGCTGCCTGAAATTTGGTATTCTCGTCACACTCTTGATACTGTGGATCTTGGAATATTGCTTTCTCTAAAGATTTTCGAAATGGAATGGCTCTTGCGTCTAGCTCCAATTGATATTCCGCGTTCAAAGCCTGTTGATTCCCGTAGTGCGGCTATAGGCACGTCGGAAACCTTTTCACGTGAAACGCCTAAGTGCAAATGGTTCAAATGGCTCTGAGCACTATGGGACTTAACATCTGAGGTCATCAGTCCCCTAGAACTTAGAACTGCTGAAACCTAACTAACCTAAGGACATCACACACATCCATGCCCGAGGCAGGATTCTAACCCGCGACCGTAGCAGCGATGCGGTTCCGGACTGGAGCGCGTAGAACCGCTAGGCTACAACGGCCGGCTGAGTGCAAATGACAGGTCCTCCAATGCACTGCTCGTTTATATCTTGTGCACGCGATACTACCGCAATCTGTATACGTGTATATCGCTGTATAATTAATTTTGTCACCTACGTCTCTGCACTAACGAGAATGAAAGAAATATTTTCAAAAGTTTCTGAACCTCTTAGACGATCCATTTCAACATTTACGAATTCTGAAAGCAGACCCATGGCTGTGTAATGCAGTAGTATCGAAGACAAGTAAATAATAAAAATAAAACGTAATACATTACAAATTCGCCAATCTTTGTCTCTATTTGCCTTGCTGTTTTTTTTTTCTGCAGCAACGTAGTGTTGTCTTGACTGTGTCATCTTTTGCTTCCCTTCAATACCTGTTTACCTTTTGTGTTACGTTACATTTTCCAACGGCAAATATATTTACCTTTGATTAATTGTCAGCAGTATCCTATTCTACCTAACGATCGAGTGGTTTGTACTCCACAGATTTCAAGGCAATATGGCTGCTTCAAAATTATTGTTTATTGTTTTATTGCTGCCAAATACTCAGTACAAATGCAGCCGCTTGCACGCTGTCAGATTAAGACCTATGAAACATTTCACGTGAATGGTAGCATCAAATGCACACACAATTCAGAAACATGAAATGCATCTGTCTCTGTTTGTGTGTGTCTGTTGAGTGTAAAATAGGGTGCTCAGACAAGGACGAGATTGAAAGAAAAAGTTTAGGTGTTAATATAAAGGAAAAACATTTGTTACATAATAGTATGAATATGATTTGCCTGTAATTGTAAAACAGACTCGTTAGATATATATAGAAAATCGCTGATTGTCTCCTATGATATTCGTGAATTCTGTTTGCAAAAATAAATTGTTTCATCATAATTAATAATGAATTACTAATAATAATTACATTTACATCTACAGCTGGATGCAGTTAAGTGTTTTAAAGCACTTCCCACAGCCATACCATCAGATGAAAAGTTTGAATCAAAGACGTAAATGGTACATGATTGACTACGTGAAACGAATGGTTCCCGTCAACATTATCACGTTGATGAGTGGTAGTTATCACTAAAATGTGTCCGAGAAAATTAATGAAGGATAATGGCACTTCCAAATTGGATTTAATAATTTGATGTGGAACATCTTAATTGTGCCAGAAACGTAGTGTATTTATGATTTCATTTGTGAAAGACTAATCCGTACAGTATACTGAATGATATTCAAATAAGCAAGGTTAATGAACATTATTGTCAGTTTTTTGTTTTGCTTATGCTAAATGAATAAAAAGTATAGTTTTTAAAAGTCTGTGGTGTTTCTAGAATTAGTATTGTAGTGATTTTCATTTAACCTACGTCCTTTCTATAATATTTCAATGACTTTTTCGTAGGAATTTCCTCTTTCTTTCATGTCTGTGGCGGTGCTGTGCAGATCAAAATTTTTAATGAATGAAATCAAATACTGCAAACCGTCATGCTGCTGAAACAGTGAAGAATTATTCTTGCTGGACCAAAGATGCATTTGACACCTCGCAAGCTAAACTGAATCGCCAATAAAACTGTTACAGACATGCGTATTCAAATACAGAGACATGTAAACAGGCAGAATATGGCGCCGCGGTCGGCACCGCCTGTATAAGACAACAGAAGTCTGGCGCTGATGTTACATCGGTTACTGCTGCTACAATGGCAGTTTATCAAGATTTAAGTGAGTCTGAACGTGATGTTGTAGACTTCGCACGAACGATGGGACACAACATCTACGACGTAGCGATAAAGCGGAATTTTCCCGTAAGACCATTTCACGAGTGCACATCGCTGCGACCGGAGAAAGATCCTGCAAGAACGGGACCAACGACGACTAAAGAAAATCGTTCAACGTGATGGAAGGTGCAACCCTTCCGCAGATTGCTACAGATTTCAATGCTGGGCCTACAAGTGTCAGCGTGCGAACCATTCAACGAAACGTCATCGATATGGGCTTTCGGAGCCGAAGGCCCACTCGTGTACCCTTGATGACTGCACGACACAAAGCTTTACACCTCGCCTGGGCCCGTGAACTCCGACAATGGGCTGTTGAAGACTGGAAACATGTTGCCTGGTCCGACGAGTCTCGTTTCCAATTGAATCGAGCGGATGGACGTGTACGGGTATGGAGACAACCTCATGAACCCATGAACGCTGCATACCAGCAGGGGACTGGTGGAGGCTCTGTAATGGTGTGAGAAGTGTGCTTTGAGTGATATGGCACATCTGATTCGTCTAGATAAGACACTGATAGGTTGCACGTACATATGTATCCCATCTGATCACTTGCATCCACCCATGTCCACTGTACAGTCCGACGGACTTGGGAAATTCCAGCAGGACAGTGCGACGCCTCACACGTCCATAATTGCTATAGAGTCTCCAGGAACACTTTTCTGAGTTTAAACACTTCCGCTAGCCGCCAAACTCGCCAGACATGCACATTATTGAGCATATGTGGGATGCCTTGCAACGTGCTGCTCAGAAGAGATCTCCACCCCCCGTACTCTTACGAATTTATGGACAGCCCTGCAGGGTTCGTAGTGTGAGTTCCCTCCAGCGCAACTTCAGACCTTAGTCGAGTCCATGCCACGTCGTACTACGGCATTTCTGCGTGCTCGCGAGGACCATATACAATATTAGACAGGTGTACAAATTTCTTTGGCTCTTCAGGCTATTCACGTTTGCAGAGGCAGGTGAGGCTACGATTATTTTTTCCTAAGTCGTCTGAGCCAATAAATACCAATAGCACAATGAACACATCGAGCAAGTCATCGACTCTGTTGTGCAAGCTAATAAATGATTACATTTACATTCACACGTCTTCATCATCATCATCTTCTTCTTCTTCATCTGTATTACGAAAGTTTTCAAGTGGAAGCTCCCAAACGTGTCCTGTTCTAAACATCTTCCTTCATCTGTTTGCATGCTCATGGTGTAATTTCCTCCACGTCATCCATTATCTTCCTTATCCTTTCCATCATTCCTTCTGGTTTTCCCTCTATAATTCTTTCTTGCCGACAATTGCTATGCGGTATACCTCCCAGCGACAATTTTTTCCTCTTTCTGATCACTTCCAATAATCTTCCATCGTCAGCTATTTCCATCATTATGTCAACTCACTTCATCTTAAACATTCTTCCCCTTAGCTTTCTAATGATCATTCTTCGTTCTTTTTGACTAGGCTTACATATTTTTTATCTGAGACGTGAGAAATAGTTCTCATGTCTTTGTTCTGACGGAGGGTGTAACGCAAATGATGGAAGTGGAAATCCCCTAGCCGGCCGCGGTGGTCTAGCGGTTCTAGGTGCGCAGTCCGGAACCGCGCGACTGCTACGGTCGCAGGTTCGAATCCTGCCTCGGGCATGGATGTGTGTGATGTCCTTAGGTTAGTTAGGTTTAAGTAGTTCTAAGTTCTAGGGGACTGATGACCACAGTAGTTAAGTCCCATAGTGCTCAGAGCCATTTGAACCATTTTTTTGAAATCCCCTACCAAATATTTCCAGCTGGAACTTTCTATAACCTATGATAGTTCCTTTTATTATATGAAGACTTGAGTGTCGTTGAAAGCACTTCAACCTTCAGTGCCCGAGCTTATCGTAAAAATGTAAACGAGTCTATTTCGGATGACCCAGCTATATCAGCACGACGACCGTACTCTCTCGTTTGCCCTCTACCCATCTTTCTCAGCTTTACAACATCGCTTCATCTCTACATTCATAATTGTATGTCTTCTTTAAGTGCCTACAACCCGTTAATATAGTCGTAGGCTAACCAACCATTGATTTTTCTTCCTCAACATCCACCTCAGTCTCCACTATCATCGCGCAAGTCTTACCAAGTCTTACTAAAGCGATAAAACAGCTGAGCTGATTTTCTTCTGCGGATTTATATGAAAGCCTGCCTTAGAAACTGTCTAAAAGGAAGTTCGAAATGGCTTAAACCATACTAATACATGAATTACATCCAGTCACCATCTTCCGGAAATTCTGCCCCCTATTTTAATCAGACTGTATTAACCCTTGACGAAGATCTCTAAATCTCGCTTTTTGCATCCATCATCCACTGGCGTCCTTCTAATTAAGCTCACAGCATTCCGCAAACTTGCAAACGTGAGCTACCAAATCCCGTTATGTCTTCTCTACTCGTTGCTACTGGCACACTGTCGCACCTCACATTGTACTACATGACGAAAAAATGCCGCACTGCGAGGTCGCCATGCGATTCCTCATACAGATTCAAGGCAAGTTTATCTAGCAAAATCAAAGCGGGGGAATTTTGAAAACACATGTATGAAACCGACAGTAAGAAATAATTACACAGGGAAACGTATAAGGAATGAGAAGAAGTGGTAGGAAAACAATGGATACTATTAGACGACGAGCGTGTAAACAGACGAAGGAGGAAGATGCTAGATTAGAACACGATGGAGAGCCTCCACATCAAACTTGTCGTAAGACAGACAAAGATGAAGAAGAAGAAGAAGAAGAAGAAGAAGAATACGATGACGATGATGATGATGATGTAAATGTAATTAAAAACTGCAGTGTCACATCGTGCAGCGCATCGCAGTGTACAGAGAAACGTGTATCACTCCGCACCACCATACCGGCTGTTTTAGCTCTCTGTGTGGACTGATAGGGCATCAAACCCATATCCATTATGGAGCTATGGTTCCTACAAAAAAAGAAAAAGTGCTGTTCAGATTCCTTTTTTACATTTTAGATGTCCTTCCCCATTTCTCGTCGTTTATAAGCAGGACATTACTTTGTCACATGACAACAGCCCATCACACGAGAGTGGGATACATTAAACTGGATATGTGTGTCTAATAACTGCACATTGCGCAACCATAATTGGTCCCCTCAAGTTCATGTAGGGCGGCTTCCCGATGCAGTACACAAACGATGAATATGTCGATATGCTTTTGGTGCTGGGTGCATCTGCCAATCAAGCTGCTGCTGCTGCTGCTCGTATGTGTGCTTCGTGGTACCCTCAAAGCCACCATCCCAATAAGAATGTTTTTCATCGCTTCGGTAAACCAGTCATCTTCGTCCACAAGTAACGGACAGAGGTCGTCCAAGTGTAAGCGCATTGTTATATCGCTGGCTTGGTTGCGTGGTATCTTTGCGAGCGGCTGTTTCGCAGAGTCGAGCACGGAACACGGAGCTGCTGTGTTGTGTTGTGGGTAGCTCTGCATGGGAAAGGCATTATTATGGAAGTTCAAGTGTGGATGCAAGTACTATCATCGTGAAGTAATGAGATATGGAAATGGATTAAGTGAAAAGTGCGTAAGCCAGCAACTGTGGCCGAGCAGTACTAGGAGCTTCACAGCTTTAGTCTGGAACCACGCTGCTGCTACGGTCGCAGGTTCGAATCCTGCCTAGGGCATGGATATGTGTGATGTCCTTAGGTTAGTTAGGTTTAAGTAGTTCTACGTCTTGGGGAGGTATGACCTCAGAAGTTAAGTCCCATAGTGCTTAGAGCCATCTGAACCAATTTTTGAGAAGTGCGTAAACAAGTAATTAAGTATGAGCAGAGTCACCGATAACGTATTAGAGTAGCTGCCCGTTTGCGTGTCGTACCGTACATCACTCATCCGCGTCGTGTTCGGCCTCCCAGAATGAAACTAATGCAAATAAGTAAAATAGTTTACCACAAAGGAGAGCAATCAAGTGCCAGTGTCTTGAAGCGAGCGTGAGAACAAGTGCTCGGTCATCACGTTTCCCCATCATCAATAATCAGCCACGTCGCGACGGTTACGCGTACGCTCGTCCAAGTGCTAATTGTGGACAGATAATCATCATCATTTCCTGTGTATCTATCACCGTCGGTTCGACCAGAGTAAGACTGTGAAATACGTGTGACGGCGCGAAGTACAACAGTCACAGACATTAACGTCGTCAAGAATACTGTACAATAATAAGGGAATAATTGTGACTTCTCATCAAATTAGCAAGAATGTTTATTGGCATCAACACTTACGACTTAGTATGTAAACAGTTCAACCTGCGATTTTCTTATCGTCTCAGAATATAACTCTTCATACCAGACGTAGGACAGTGTTGTGTTTAGTTCAAATGGTTCAAATGACACTAAGCACTATGGGACTTAACATTTGAGGTCATCAGTCTCCTAGAACATAAAACTACTTAAACCTAATAAACCTAAGGACATCAAACACATCCATGCCCGAGGCAGGATTCGAACCTCCGACGGTAGCGGTCGCGTGGTTCCAGACTGAAGCGCCTAGAACCGCTCCGCAACAGCGGCCGGCTTGTATTTAGTGTTGAGTGGTTCCCCTAAACACGCATGCATTTTTACATACATAATTTCAGGCAAGCCAGCAGCAGTGTGGAGCAGAAATAATACGACTGCACGGGACTACGAGGTACGTGGGGTAAACAGGGGGCGTGGTCAAAGGGAGAACAGTTTAAGGGTCCCCCACCAGTTGTTCCCCGGCCGTGTTACACAAGGACTAAGACATATTCTACTAACAGAGGAAACGTTCCTTGAAACTTTTCACCTTGGTGAAGTACACGTGATATCGCAAGGCAGTCTCAGATGTCTCAAAGACTGCTTATTGAATTGTTTGCACGATGAAGAACTGCATCCATATCATTCCATGTTAACTCAGCACCAGTGACCAGAAGACCAAAGTCGACGACTACAATTTTGTGAATTGCTTTGGCACCAAGTGGAAGATAACGAATATTTCACAAATAATGTGATACAGGCTGATGAATCTACCTTACCCGTGAACGTATGTTCAACTCCCCACCCCCACCCGAACAGCCATTTATTTTTGGTCGGAACATCACCGACATATCGCCCATGAAGTTGGCATTCAGGCACGCTTGGCATAAGCCTATTTGATAGAATCGAGGGGCCGCGCGTTCTAAGGCGCCACAGTCGTGGACTATATGGCTGGTCTCGGAGGAGGTTCGAGTCCTCCCTCGGGCGTGGGTGTGTGTGTTTGTCCCTAGGATAATTTAGGTTAAGTAGCGTGTAAGCTTAGGGACTGATGACTTTAAGATTTCAAAAAAATTTGAACATTTTTTTATTTTTTTTTAATCAATGGAGGAGTTCTTTTTGGCCCTTACCTATTGTCAGACAAGTTGAATGTGCCTCTGTATCATAAGTTTCTTTGCAATACTTTGCATGACCCATAAGAAAACGTTCCACTTCCTGTTCGGCGACAGCTATGGTTTCAGCATTATAGTTCACCACCGCACTTTGGGATTAATGTGTGTAACTATTTAAATGAAGCATTTCCAAGGAAATATATCGGTCGTGGAGGTCCAGTGTTCTAGCCTCCACGTTGCCGGGACCTTAATTCACTAGATTTTTATTTCTAGGGACCTTTAGGAACCAGTTACTCCACCCGTTGATATATGAGATCTAATAGCTCTCCTGCATGCCACTTCAGCAGTGGTGACTGCAGGTGTGTTGCGTTGGGTCCAGCAAAGTGTGATCCAGCGACTAGCGAAGTGATTGCAAATGCAAGGCGGTCGGTCGGCTTGGGCACCTTCTCCAAAGTGAACGTTGCTCGTAACTGTACGTTCCACCTCTGTGAACATAAGCCTGGACGTCAAACGTATGGAATGGCAGTATTGTGCATAGCATAATGTGCAGTCTAGTGCAGCTTACCTATTGTGTTTCTATGCCTCGTTGGATGTAGATGATGTTACTGTCTCTACTATTACAATCTATTGGCTATATTTGTGTCATGGACAAAACAAACGGTCGTTTAGATCTGTAAGAAGTTCATGTTATGTCTCAGTGTTTAAAAACAGGCAACAGTAACAGAAAGAAATTCACAAGACACTGCATTGTGGAGATGTAAACTCGATGTAGTTTGACGACTCAAATATCAGCAAGTTTACATATCCATTCTTCACGGCACTGCTTCGTCTCACTCAGGTAATGGGACTGGAGCAGCGTCAGGGCGCTGAGTTCATGATACATGTTTTTGGCTACACTTCACGCAGTTACAGCGTTGCCGCAGCCCCGTTTCTTAAATCACATTTCTCTGAAACCTATAGGCGGGACTCCGTTTGTTAGAAACACTTTTGTCTTGCATTTGAAACGTACCCTTTGAACAATTTATACACGAGACTTCCCCTTAGAACAATTATACACGACTGTGCTTAACCTGACACACAATACTTTGTTAGCGCAACGCAATCTGACTTTCAAAATTCCCTACAAAAGAATGGCCCTGACTAACATTAACCTATACCTTTCACAAATCACTTACCTCACAAAAATCTTCGCTACTCAAGCTACTGCAATACAGCGAGCGCCACTACTGCCAGCTAAATAAAAGATTCAAACTACTGAAGGCACTAACTACTGATAGGGATAGTTAGCAAATGAAAGATATTAATAGAGAAGAAACAATGTATTTACCTTGATATCATCATATACAAATATAGCAGTTCATGACAAATTTCTAAACTCCGCTATCTCTCTCCCCACATCCACCACTGCTGGCGGCTCACCTCCAACTGCGCAACGCTACGCGCTGTTCACAGCCAGCTGCCGCTGCCCAACACTACAATGGCAGACAACAATGCAAACTAGCCACGGACTGCACACAGCACAGCCAGTGATTTTCATACAGAGGTGGCGTTACCAATGAAAAAACCTAAACAGCCTACTTACATAGAGAAAACATAAACAGCCTACTTACATTTTTACTAATATGTTATTTTCTTTGTAAAGTTGTTTACAATTCTGTTCTGTTTCAATGTTCATGTGTGAAATTAATGTTTCGAAAACTATTCTCATTATTTTATGTATGTACTTATGTCACTATTTTTGTAACACTGATGTATATGTTTATTTCTATTCTTTTGTAACGCCTGTTTTACTACAAATGTTATCTGTATTGTTATGTTTTTAATGATGTATTTTGTACCTTTGTAATTGTATTCTTATGTTATAAAATTGTAATTGTCACCAGTTCATGACATTATTAACTTGTTAGTTACATTTCACTGCACACGTTTCTGTTGGTCATAGTATGTGGACAATATGTGAGAAGTAGGGACTGTTAGTGTTTGCACGTGTGTTAATAACTCAGCAAGGGACTGGATAACAGCATTGCTGGTTCTAAGGACAATTTCAAAAACTTTGTGAGTGCACAAGTGGTGGTTTATGGACTTGCTATATTATCCGCAAGACTCTTCAATGGTGATTGTGCACCTGCACAGTCACAACAGATGGCTGCTGGCCATCTCTTCAAGGACTACAGTGGGTCTACATCTTTGATGATCCACCAATACCATACTCTCTACCAGGACTACAGTGGGTCCGCTCTGTGATGACTTACCTACCAATACTCTTCAAAACTTCGAATGACTCTGCTGTGGGTTTGCTCCATGGTGGCCCATTACCTGTCAGCATGTCAAGAGCCAGCACTGTCTTTCCGTTGGAAGGACAACACTACTTCTTCAAGACTGCATGGAAATCCACTACTTCTGTGTGCATTTTCTTTTACTGCTCAGACTTTGAGAAAAACACTGCAATTTTACTGTGATGAATCAGGACTGTCTTTATGGACTGTGAGAAATTTTTAGCTTTTGACCAACATTGTATCAATAAGTGTGTGCATTTGATTTCTTTGTTATTGTAATTATGAAAAAAAATTTTTCAAATCTGTATTGGCCACTGCCCAATCCCATTTGTAAAAATTTTTTGTGGGGAGCATGGGGGCTATGTAAGTAGGCTGTTTATGTTTTCTCTATGTAAGTAGGCTGTTTAGGTTTTTTCATTGGTAACGCCACCTCTGTATGAAAATCACTGGCTGTGCTGTGTGCAGTCCGTGGCTAGTTTGCATTGTTGTCTGCCATTGTAGTGTTGGGCAGCGGCAGCTGGCTGTGAACAGCGCGTAGCGTTGCGCAGTTGGAGGTGAGCCGCCAGCAGTGGTGGATGTGGGGAGAGAGATAGCGGAGTTTAGAAATTTGTCATGAACTGCTATATTTGTATATGATGATATCAAGGTAAATACATTGTTTCTTCTCTATTAATATCTTTCATTTGCTAACTATCCCTATCAGTAGTTAGTGCCTTCAGTAGTTTGAATCTTTTATTTAGCTGGCAGTAGTGGCGCTCGCTGTATTGCAGTAGCTTGAGTAGCGAAGATTTTTGTGAGGTAAGTGATTTGTGAAAGGTATAGGTTAATGTTAGTCAGGGCCATTCTTTTGTAGGGAATTTTGAAAGTCAGATTGCGTTGCGCTAACAAAGTATTGTGTGTCAGGTTAAGCACAGTCGTGTATAATTGTTCTAAGGGGAAGTCTCGTGTATAAATTGTTCAAAGGGTACGTTTCACATTGGGATGAGAAATCGCATGCTCACCGCTAAGTACATCTCCTTCTCCTCAGTGTCATGCATTGTAAATTTTACCATAGGCAACTGCCTCTTCTTCGTCCATAAATTCTTGCTGAAATTTATCCTTAGTTCCATGTACAGCGTATTCCTTCTCTAACTGTTCTACAAAGTAAGACTCGGTTAGAAATTCCATCACCAAACTTTCACAATGCTCAAATCAAGTTCTTGATACCTCCACAACCATATAACATTCCAACCAACACATTCATCGACCTAACTAACGACTTCCGTCACGAAACATTCACCTTTCAGCAGATTTACTTCTTTAAGTCAGTGTAAACTACACACATATCTATTTCTTCTCAGTTCTTATATTTTAATCTTTTATACAAAGATAACTTTTAAGATTTCTTATATGATAAAAATATAAACTGGAGACGTCGATACGGCTTACGACAGTGTGTCCACATTGAAAGAGAACCAATAGACCAATAACGAGCAGAATGCTAATTCATTACTGAAGTACTTACCTATGTAGCAACAATGGAATGAAGCAGGGGACAGATGAAACCAACAGAAACTGAATCCAATTTCGTAACAACCATGCTGCTAGCGCTATAGAAATTGTTCCCAAACAGTAAAAGGCAAATGCCAAAAAGTTGACGAGCGAGCGATGTTTGATGCCAGTCAGTTCGATTCCTGAAACAGATGTATCGATAATGGATTACAATTCCTGTCATAAAATACTCTGGTGCTGCAGCCGAAACCACATACCTCAAAATTGAACAAAAAATAATGCTAATATCCATTTCGACAGCACATATGGAATAACTAATTTTTATTATTTCTGTCCAAGACTTATGGGGACGTTGTATGTCCCATGCTGCCAACGTTAAATTATCGAATGTTGTGACACATTATCTTGGAAACTTTTAAAGACACCAACTTACAATTTTCCATAATTATTGAATGCACCTTTCTAGATGCACTGAACTATAATTATTAGTGATATTGTACTGTGGGGCATGTTATGTTTTCTTTCAAACACCTAATTTTTTGACAGAATTTTATAAATAAATGAACATAAAAACAAAACAACTCAGGATATCTTAATTATTCTAGTTCCATGTGTTGAATCTCACACTTGGCAAGCTGTGAAAATTTCATGTCTCTACCATCAGTACTTTTTTTAGAAAACGGGTCATTTGTTGCAAAAAATGTAGTTCAGAGATATTGAGGTTTAGAACATTTTTATTACAAATTCTTATACAGACTTACATTTCTGCGTCTTTCATGCACTAGAATTGCCCTGGCTCATAGCCTGTGTCTTCTTCAGTGTCACAACAGCCCAGTGCTTGCCTCCTTCTTTTCTTTCTTGCTTCTTTTGTCATTTGCTGAGCAGCTAGCTCTGCTTCACGTACAAGAAGCTCATCCAGTTCCCGCAGTCCTTTACCTGTGTTCCGTCCAAATCTTACCCCTAACCTCTCCAGAACATTAAGTCTTTCATAATTACTAATTACCATCATTAAAAGTTATTCCCCCCTCCATGAACCATGGACCTTGCCGGGGATGGGGAGGCTTGTGTGCCTCAGGGATACAGATAGCCGTACCGTAGGTGCAACCACAAAGGAGGGGTATCTGTTGAGAGGCCAGACAAACGTGTGGTTCCTGAAGAGGGGCAGCAGCCTTTTCAGTAGTTGCAGGGGCAACAGTCTGGATGATTGACTGATCTGGCCTCGTAACACTAACCAAAACGGCCTTGCTGTGCCGGTACTGCGAACGGCTGAAAGCAAGGGGAAACTATAGCCTAATTTTTCCCGAGGGCATGCAGCTTTACTGTATGATTAAATGATTTTGGCGTCCTCTTGGGTAAAACATTCCGGAGGTAAAATAGTCCCCCATTCGTATCTCCGGGTGGGGCTACTCAAGGGGACGTCGTTGCCAGAAGAAAGAAAACTGGCTTCTACAGATCGGAGGGGGGAATGTCAGATCCCTTAATCGGGCAGTCAGGTTAGAAAATTTAAAAAGGGAAATGGATAGGTTAAAGTTAGATATAGTGAAAATTAGTGAAGTTCGGTGGAAGGAGGGACAAAACTTCTGGTCAGGTGAATACAGGGTTATAAATACAAAATCAAATAGGGGTAATGCAGGAGTAGGTTTAATAATGACCAAAAAATAGGAGTGCAGGTAAGCTACTACTAAGAGCATAGTGAACGCATTATTGTGGCCAAGATAGATACGAATCCCACGTCTACTACAGTAGTACAAGTTTATCTGCCAACTAGCTCTGCAGATGACGAAGAAATTGATGAAATGCATGATGAGATAAAAGAAATTATTCAGATGGTGAAAGGAGACGAAAATTTAATAGCCATGGGTGACTAGAACTCGATAGTAGGAAAAGGGAGAGAAGGAAACGTAGTAGGTGAATATGGATTGGGGGTAAGAAATGACAGAGGACGCCGCCTGGTAGAATTTAGCACAGAGCATAACTTAATCACAGCTAAGACCTGGTTCAAGAATCATGAAAGAAGGTTGTAAACTTGGAAGAAGCCTGGAGATATTAGAAGGTATCAGATAGATTATATAGTGGTAAGACAGAGATTTAGAGAGCAGGTTTTAAATTGTAAGATATTTCCAGAGGCAGATGTGGACTCTGAACACAATCTATTGGTTATGAACTGCAGATTAAAACTGAAGAAACTGCAAAAAAGTGGAAATTTAAGTAGATGGGACCTGGATAAACCGAATGAAACAGAGGTTGTACAGAGTTTCAGGGAGAGCACAAGGGAACAATTGACAGGAATGGGGAAAAGAAATACAGTAGAATGGGTAGCTTTGAGGGATGAAGTAGTGAAGGCAGCAGAGGATCAAGTAGATAAAAAGACGAGGGCTAGTAGAAATCATTGGGTAACAGAAGAAATATTGAATTTAATTGATGAAAGGAGAAAATATAAAAATGCAGTAAATGAAGCAGGCAAAAAGGAATACAAGCGTCTCAAAAATAAGGTCGACAGGAAGTGCAAAATATCTAAGCAGGGATGGCTAGAGGACAAATGTAAGTATGTAGAGGCATATATCACTAGGGGTAAGATAGATACTACCTGCAGGAAAATTAAAGAGATCTTTGGAGAAAAGAGAACCACTTGTATGAATATGAAGAGCTCAGATGGAAACCCAATTCTAAGCAAAGAAGGGAAAGCAGAAAGTTGGAAGTAGTATACAGAGGGTCTGTACAAGGGCGATGTTCTAGAGGACAATATTATGGAAATGGAAGAGGCTGTAGATGAAGATGAAATGGGAGATATGATAGGCCCTACTGCGTGAAGAGTTTGACAGAGCACTGAAAGACCTGAGTCGAAACAATAATTCCAATCCCAAAGAAATCAGGTGTTGACAGATGTGAAAATTACCGAACTATCAGTTTAATAAGACACAGCTGCAAAATACTAACGCGAATTCTTTACAGACGAGTGGAAAAACTGGTAGAAGCCGACCTCGGGGAAGATCAGTTTGGATTCCGTAGAAATATTGGAACACGTGACGCAATACTGACCCTACGACTTATCTTAGAAGAAAGATTAAGGAAAGGCAAACCTACGTTCCTAGCATTTGTAGACTTAGAGAAGGCTTTTGACAATGTTGACTGGAATAATCTCTTTCAAATTCTAAAGGTGGCAGGGGTAAAATACAGGAAGCGAAAGGCTGTTTACAATTTGTACAGAAACCAGATGGCAGTTATAAGAGTCGAGGGACAGGAAAGGAAATTAGTGGTTGGGAATGGAGTGAGACTGGGTTGTAGCCTCTCCCCGATGTTATTCAGTTTATGTATTAATCAAGCAGTAAAGGAAACAAAAGAAAAATTTGGGGCAGGTATTAAAATCCATGAAAAAGAAATAAAAAATTTGATGTTCGCCGATGACATTGTAATTCTGTCAGAGGCAGCAAAGGACTTGGAAGAGCAGTTGAACGGAATGGACAGTGTCTTGAAAGGAGGATATAAGATGAGCATCAACGAAAGCAAAACGTTTCTGAAGAAGAGAAATTTGTTAACATCGAGTATAGATTTTAATGTCAGGAAGTCGTTTCTGAAAGTATTTGTATGGGATGTAGCCACGTATGGAAGTGAAACATGGACGATAAATAGTTCGGACAAGAAGAGAATAGAAGCTTTCGAAATGTGGTGCTACAGAAGAATGCTAAAGATTAGATGGGTAGGTCACATAACGAATGAGGAGGTATTGAATAGAATTGGGGACAAGAGAAATTTGTGGCACATCTTGACTAAAAGAAGGGATCGGTTGGTAGGACATGTTCTGAGGCATCAAGGGATCACCAATTTAGTATTGGAGGGCAGCGTGGAGGGTAAAAATCGTAGATTTGGCAGAGATGACGACACTAAGCAGATTCAGAATGATGTAGGTTGCCGTAGGTACTGGGAGATGATGAAGCTTGCACAGGATAGAGTAGCATGGAGAGCTGCATCAAACCATTCTCACGACTGAAGATCACAACAACAACAAAAGTTATTACAGCATCAGACACCGCTAACTTTAGAGTCATAAAGCCAACAAATATATTTTTAGGCACACGGCACCACACAGCATGATTGAAGTACTCATTCACGTTTTGGGTCTCCCATGTAAACACTTCTTTAGTGGCTCACGTGCAATGTCCTCTTAAAGCATGTATCATATTTGTTAGAAGGTCACTTCACGCATTTTAAGAATCTAACTTGTAACCAGATTTATAAAATACGTTCACATCAAAAATACGAGACAAAATGATTATATTGCAACACAACGTAATACAAAATAAACATATTAGTATCAATACACAGTGTAAGATAAAGTAGACATGGTTGCATACATGTTTCAGAAAGGGAAAAAAGTTGTAATTCTACAGAAACTCCTGAATCAGCAGTCCACTTCTATGAAACTAATGAGAAGAAATTAACGTGTTCTTAAATGTTTCAGTAAATATAAACGAAACTACAAATCTTTTGAAGATGTATGTCCCACACTTTTTAGTTTTAATTCTTTTGATCTAATCCCTACTTTCGAGTGAATAGTAGTATGCAACTACGTTTTCATTTCATTGTTTCGAAGTCAGAGAAGCTTACCGATGGCTATAGCTGATTCTGAGCTAGGCATGCCTGGACTCTCTGCCACCGCTGAGAGAGCGATGTACAGTGGGAAGAATGACGCTGAAACAGTTAGCAGTGATCGGGATACTGCCATCATGCCCATGCTCATAAAAAACTGTATCCTCCGGCCAAATCTGAAACGTATAAACAGTTTAACGTTTTTACTTCGAATGGATTATGCGTCGGCACAGTGTCAAGTGAAACAGAAGAGCTCAATGGATAGAATTAGGGAAACATAAGAGACATTGTTCGAAAGAAGACTAATTTTTCTGTTGAAATAGAAGCTCTACAGTTTCAAAATTATTCTGCTTCCATCTCTAGCAGATTGTCACTATTGTCTTTAAGTAACTAGTAAAAGTCAATGCACAGACATGTGATGGAAATTACTTAGTTACATATAAACCTGCATCAGTGAGAGAGGAGGGGGTAGCTTTTGGGACAAAGGTTACATTCTTCTTCTGTAAGCAAAATGGCCACTTGCACCAGCTCTCCTTATGTAAACAAATTACTGCCTTGGGCTCTTACCCTTGTTTATATAGATTCTAATTAATGTCTCATAAGTGTCGTTTTAATTACGATAGTTTACGATCCACGATTGAAACCATATGGTGAACCTATGATCTTGTTTAGACACGTCTCTAAATGCTTTTAGCTTAATCTTAATTATCAAATTTATGAGCCAAATTGTTTAATATTAATTACCAAAATTTATTATCCAAAACTTTTAGTCCCCCCTCCCTCATTTGCGCAGTGCACTCCTATTGGTACCCCACGACCAGCATCATGAGATGGACCTATCATTGGTGCTATGTATCTAGTCGATCAAAAGCATCAGATTCAGGTGATTTATACTGTTACAATACCCATGTAAATACTGAACGACCATTGCCACTGTGCAACAAACAGTGTAAAATTACTACATTGTAACAAATACATGGTTACCACTTGGTCTGCTAAAATACTACTGGCTACCCTAACAGTATATCTTATACGACATTACAACAGCATGCAGATATACACCGAAGTGCCAAAGAAACTGGTACATGCGTGCGTATTCATACACAGAGATATGTAAACAAGCAGAATACGGCGCTGCGGTCGGCAACGCCTACATAAGACAACAAGTGTCTGGAGCAGCTGTTGGATCGGTTACTGTTGCTAGAATGGCAGGTTATCACGATTTAAGTGAGTCTGACGTCGTGTTATAGATGGCAAACGAGCGATAGGACACAGCATCTCCGAGGTAGCGATGAAGAGAGGTATTTCCCGTACGACCATTTCGCAAGTGTACCGTGAATGTAAGAAATTCGGTAAAACAATTAATCTCTGACATCGCTGCTGCCGGAAAAAGATCCTGCAAAAATGGGACCAACGACGACTGAAGTGAGAGAAGTGGAACCCTTCCTCTGGTTGCTGTACATTTCAATACTGGGCCATCAACAAGTGTCAGCGTGCGAACCATTCAACGAAACATCATCGATATGGGCTTTCGGTGTCGAAGATCCAGTCGTCTACCCTTGGTAACTGCACTATAATGTTTTACGCCTCACCTGGGCCCGTCAACACCGGCATTCGACTGTTGATGACTGGAAACATATTGCCTGGTTGGACGAGTCTCGTTTCAAATTGTATCGAGCGGATGAATGTGTACGGGTGTGGAGACAACCTCATGAATCAATGGGCCCTGAATGTTAGCAGGGGACTGTTCAAGCTGGTGGAGGCTCTATAATGGTGTTAGGCGTGTGCGGTTGGAGTGATATGGGATCCCTGATACGTCTAGATACGACTCTGACAGTTGACACGTACGTAAGCATCCTGTCTGGTCACCTGCATCCATTCATGTCCATTGTGCATTCCGACGGACTTGGGCAAGAGTAATAGGAAGCAGATTTCAGTCTACCTAACAGATCAAAACGAAAATTTCTTTTCCGACACTGACAATGTTGAGTGTTTATCGAAAAAGTTCAAGGCAATCGTAAAATGCGTATTAGACAGGTACGTGCCGAGTAAAACTGTGAGGGACGGGAAAAACTCACAGTGGTTCAACAACAAAGTTAGGAAACTACTGCGAAATCAAAAAGAGCTTCACTGCAAGTTTAAACGCAGCCAAAACCTCTCAGACAAACAGAAGCTAAACGATGTCAAAGTTAGCGTAAGGAGGGCTTTGCGTGGAGCGTTCAGTGAATTCGAAAGTAAAATTCTATGTACCGACTTGACAGAAAATTCTAGGAAGTTCTGGTCTTACGTAAGTGGATCGAAACAGCATATACAGACACTCTGGGATGATGATGGCATTGAAACAGAGGATGACACGCGTAAAGCTGAAATATTAAACACCTTTTTCCAAAGCTGTTTCACAGAGGATGACCGCACTGCAGTTCCTTCTCTAAATCCTCGCACAAACGAAAAAATGGCTGACATCGAAATAAGTGTCCAAGGAACACTCGTTCGACCTATACTTGAGTATTGCTCATCAGTCTGGGATCCGTACCAGGTCGGGTTGACAGAGGAGATAGAGAAGAACCAAAGAAGAGTGGCGCGTTTCGTCACAGGGTTATTTGGTAAGCGTGATAGCGTTACGGAAATGTTTAGCAAACTCAAGTAGCAGACTCTACAAGAGAGGCGCACTGCATCGCGGTGTAGCTTGCTGTCCAGGTTTCGAGAGGGTGCGTTTCTGGATGAGGTATCGAATATATTGCTTCCCCCTTCTTATACCTCCCGAGGAGATCACGAATGTAAAATTAGAGAGATTCGAGCGCGCACGGAGGCTTTCCGGCAGTCGTTCTTCCCGCGAACCATACGCGACTGTAACAGGAAATGTAGGTAATGACAGTGTCACCTAAAGTGCCCTCCGCCACACACCGTTTGGGCGGCTTGCTGAGTGTAAATGTAGATGTAGAAGGGTCATCCAAACTTCGGACAAGTGACTTAGTTCTCCCGTAACATTATCTATACAGTTTGCAACAACATACTGAGTGTACCAGTAATGTGTATTTAAACTTATGGCATCTAATGACACCTGAGTTTGGGAAAGCCCAGGGCGCTTTTTGAATTTCTCTCCTTTTTCAGCTTTTTACAAGAGGGCTCAAGCGTTCCAAACTTGAGTCTTGGTGCGCGTGGTCTGTGGAATCGATAGAAGTGTGTTGGGGCAGGGGGAATGTCTGTATGGAGGAGGCTCGCACAAGAAGGCTATCTCACCTTTTTAAACTGGAATTATCCACCCAGGCAGGATTATAAACTTATCCTCCATCTTGGCTTTTATTATTCTTTTAATTCGGGTTTAGTTCCACCATCTTGGATTTTTTTTTTAATTTATCACCGATGGGACAATTGCTCATCGTGGAATTTTTGAATTTCCCACCATTTAATACTTAGGACATTTGGACTCTCAGCACAAATGACCTATGATGTCAGAGGGGTTTAGGAAATCCCGTTTTGAGCTTACGACAGTTGTACTTAATGAATATCGCATATTTTTTTTAATTTCCTGGAAGTTTAAACAGTACTACTCTGCTACGTCCACCACCTTGGAATATGACACCACCGGTGTGGGGGAGGACTGGTAGAATGAAATCCGGCACTGTCGCTTGACGTCATTCGGTTTTGTCACTGCCTATAGCATGCTCTATCAAGAGGAGACCTACAATTCTCCACACCGTAACCCAGGTAGTAATCAATGAGAACTTCAGTCGCAAACTATCAGTCAGCAGAACAGACTCAGAACTATGGGTGCAGTTACATTTGTTATTGTAATAAACATCTACAATTCCAGTAACAAAAATATGAATGTAAAAATGATGTTATCTTTGCTTGCTATTTTTGCATTGAAGAGATGATTAATATACTGAAGTCGATGAAGTTTTTAAAAACTAATCAGTCACACTTTGCACGAAACTCATCAAACATCATCGACTTTTAAATACAAAACTAAGTATTCTTAATACTGCACGGAATTCATTGACTCATCTGATAGCAATTTACCCTGCTCCTGTGGTTTCGCGATGGACAGGAACTTCGGTTGAGGTAAATCCACCGCCACAGTATTGACACGTAGTCCCGATTTTAGGAACTCAGAGTGTGCTAGATTGTTGTTGTTGTTGTGGTCTTCAGTCCTGAGACTGGTTTGATGCAGCTCTCCATGCTACTCTATCCTGTGCAAGCTTCTTCGTCTCCCAGTACCTACTGCAACCTACATCCTTCTGAATCTGCTTAGTGTATTCATCTCTTGGTCTCCCTCTACGATTTTTACCCTCCACGCTGCCCTCCAATGCTAAATTTGTGATCCCTTGATGCCTCAGAACATGTCCTACCAACCGATCCCTTCTTCTAGTCAAGTTGTGCCACAAACTTCTCCCCAATACTATTCAATACCTCCTCATTAGTTACGTGATCTACCCACTTTATCTTCAGCATTCTTCTGTAGCACCACATTTCGAAAGCTTCTATTCTCTTCTTGTCCAAACTAGTTATCGTCCATGTTTCACTTCCACACATGGCTACACTCCATACAAATACTTTCAGAAACGACTTCCTGACACTTAAATCTATACTCGATGTTAACAAATTTCTCTTCTTCAGAAACGATTTCCTTGCCATTGCCAGTCTACATTTTATATCCTCTCTACTTCGACCGTCATCAGTTATCTTACTCCCTAAATAGCAAAACTCCTTTACTACTTTAAGTGTCTCATTTCCTAATCTAATTCCCTCAGCATCACCCGATTTAATTTGACTACATTCCATTATCCTCGTTTTGCTTTTGTTGATGTTCATCTTATATCCTCCTTTCAAGACACTGTCCATTCCGTTCAACTGCTCTTCCAAGTCCTTTGCTGTCTCTGACAGAATTACAATGTCATCGGCGAACCTCAAAGTTTTTATTTCTTCTCCATGAATTTTAATATACAGATTGAATAACATCGGGGAGAGGCTACAACCCTGTCTCACTCCCTTCCCAACCACTGCTTCCCTTTCATGCCCCTCGACTCTTATAACTGCCATCTGGTTTCTGTACAAATTGTAAATAGCCTTTCGCTTCCTGTATTTTACCCCTGCCACCTTTAGAATGTGAAAGAGAGTATTCCAGTCAACATTGTCAAAAGCTTTCTCTAAGTCTACAAATGCTAGAAACGTAGGTTTGCCTTTTCTTAATCTTTCTTCTAAGATAAGTCGTGAGGTTAGTATTGCCTCACGTGTTCCAACATTTCTACGGAATCCAAACTGATCTTCCCCGAGGTCCGCTTCTGCCAGTTTTTCCATTCGTCAGTAGAGAATTCGCGTTAGTATTTTGCAGCTGTGACTTCTTAAACTGATAGTTCGGTAATTTTCACATCTGTCAACACCTGCTTTCTTTGGGATTGGAATTATTATATTCTTCTTGAAGTCTGAGAGTATTTCACCTGTCTCATACATCTTGCTCACCAGATGGTAGAGTTTTGTCAGGACTGGCTCTCCCAAGGCCGTTAGTAGTTCTAATGGAATTTTGTCTACTCCCGGGGTTTTGTTTCGACTCAGGTCTTTCAGCGCTCTGTCAAACTCTTCACGCAGTATCGTATCTCCCATTTCGTCTTCATCTACATCCTCTTCCATTTTCATAATATTGACCTCAAGTACATCGCCCTTGTATAAACCCTTTACATACTCCTTCCACCTTTCTGCCTTCCCTTCTTTGCTTAGAACTGGGTTGTCATCTAAACTCTTGATGTTCATACAAGTGGTTCTCTTCTCTCCAAAGGTCTCTTTAGTTTTCCTGTAGGTAGTATCTATCTTACCCTTAGTGAGACAAGCCTCTACATCCTTACATTTGTCCTCTAGCCATCCCTGCTTAGCCATTTTGCACTTCCTGTCGATCTCATTTTTGAGACGTTTGTATTCCTTTTTGCCTGCTTCATTTACTGCATTTTTATATTTTCTCCTTTCATCAATTAAATTCAATATTTCTTCTGTTACCCAAGGATTTCTATTAGCCCTCGTCTTTTTACCCACTTGATCGTCTGCTGCTTTCACTACTTCATCCCTCAGAGCTACCCATTCTTCTTCTACTGTATTTCTTTCCCTCATTCCTGTCAATTGTTCCCTTATGCTCTCCCTAAAACTCTCTACAACCTCTCGTTCTTTCGGTTTATCCAGGTGCCATCTCCTTAAATTCCCACCTTTTTGCAGTTTCTTCAGTTTCAATCTGCAGTTCATAACCAAGAGATTGTGGTCAGAATCCATATCTGCCCCTGGAAATGTCTTACAATTTAAAACCTGGTTCCTAAATCTCTGTCTTACCATTATATAATCTATCTGATACCTTTTAGTATCTCCAGGATTCTTCCAGGTATACAACCTTCTTTTATGATTCTTGAACCAAGTGTTAGCTATGATTAAGTTATGCTCTGTGCAAAATTCTACCAGGCGGCTTCCTCTTTCATTTCTTCCCCCCCAATCCATATTCACCTACTATGTTTCCTTCTCTCCCTTTTCCTACTGACTAATTCCAGTCACCCATGACTATTAAATTTTCGTCTCCCTTCACTACCTGAATAATTTCTTTTATCTCGTCATACATTTCATCAATTTCTTCATCATCTGCAGAGCTAGTTGGCATATAAACTTGTACTACTGTAGTAGGCATGGGCTTTGTGTCTATCTTGGCTACAATAATGCGTTTACTGTGCTGTTTGTAGTAGCTAACCCGCACTCCTATTTTTTTATTCATTATTAAACCTACTCCTGCATTACCTCTATTTGATTTTGTATTTATAACCCTGTAATCACCTGACCAAAAGTCTTGTTCCTCCTTCCACCGAACTTCACTAATTCCTACTATATCTAACTTTAACCTATCCATTTCCCTTTTTAAATTTTCTATCCTACCTGCCCGATTAAGGGATCTGACATTCCACGCTCCGATCCGTAGAACGCCAGTTTTCTTTCTCCTGATAACGACGTCCTCTTGAGTAGTCCCCGCCCGGAGATCCGAATGGGGGACTATTTTACCTCCGGAATATTTTACCCAAGAGGACGCCATCATCTTTTAATCATACAGTAAAGCTGCATGTCCTCGGGAAAAATTACGGCTGTAGTTTCCCCTTGCTTACAGCCGTTCGCCGTACCAGCACAGCAAGGCCGTTTTGGTTAATGTTACAAGGCCAGATCAGTCAATCATCCATACTGTTGCCCCTGCAACTACTGAAAAGGCTGCTGCCCCTCTTCAGGAACCACATGTTTGTCTGGCCTCTCAACAGATACCCCTCCGTTGTGGTTGCACCTAAGGTACGGCAATCTGTATCGCTGAGGCACGCAAGCCTCCCCACCAACGGCAAGGTCCATGGTTCATGGGGGTGTGTTAGATTAGCATTGCTTAATATGACGGCAGAATAGTGTTCTGTGTGCTCTCAGTGGGCAAGCATTCTACATATAGTGCAAATGAACAGAACGGGTGAATTACGAAGAGTTTTAGAGCCGTTATGAAAATACTGTGCTATTACTTGCATAGAAGTCATAGAGGAGGAGAAAACTAATTTCAACATACTAAGTTTGTGTTTGATATATTGTCTCAAATAGACTTTTTTTTTTGAAAATTATACATTAAGTGCAGTTCATTCTTTCTCATCGAACCCATGTCTTTTTTAATGGCTGAGATAAATTTCTATAGTGTCCTTAAGAGAAAAGTACCCACTATTACATATGAGTATTACCTGTCACCAACGTAGAAAAGCAGAACAGCAAAACCGATGGAGATAAAGTGACTGACAGAATATATGGTGTTAGGATACATTTCTCTTTCGCATATCCAGTCTTCCTGGGAAGCAGCAGTTGCAGAAAACCAAGTGTCGTCATATTCCCATCCGCACATACACGGTGCTGTTTCATTCGTTCGGTTTGGTACCTTTACCTCGCAACTGCTGTACACTTCTTCTTCCCTAAAATACAAAAATTACTGCAATAATTGATTTTAAACCTAAATAGGTGCTGCAAAGTAATGTACTGAATTTATATTGCAGGAATCCCGTTTTTTACCTCACTACGCGAAAGCATAGAATAACAGAAGCCATTGTATGGTAAATTTAGAGGTATTTTGCTAGGATGCTGGAGTATCGACAGTTTTTGTTCGATAAATACTGTTAAATGAAATAATACAGGGTAATAGCAGTCTTTGTACAATTACAAAAACAGAACATGGCACTAAACGGAATTTAACGTCTCTAGAAATAAGATGATGACTTCCCTCTAGCTCAGCATGGACTCAGCAAGGAAATCGCCGAAGCCAGGAATAGTAAAACAAACGTTTGGAATGGCGTAACTACGCATAAATTTTAGCCAATAACACTAGGTCTTGTGGTAAGTGGTATAAGCGAGAGATGGACATCCAGTTGAATTCAGTTTCTCATAGAGCTCGTCTCTAAATGATTACTGGGTGCGTACTGTTGGAGAAGCTCTGTTCAACGATTGCAGTTAAGCCACTTTCCTTAAACCACGTAAAAAGAGGAGGCTTAGTTTGAAACAAAAATTAAAACAAAAATCATTGTGGGATATGCTTACACTTCATGGTCGTTCTCTAAGCAATTGACCATAAAACTCACTCAACTTTAATATTTATTAATTTTGTAAACCAAGTAAGTAAACAGCTTGCTGAAGCAGTAGTCTATTTATCTGTGTTCACAACAGTGAAAGCAATCTCATTAGGGGACACTGTCTTAATTTTTAGGACCTGGTGTTTTACTTAAAGGTAAAGCTATATAGACACGTCCTCCATTACATTGGACACTCTTATTTTGGTAGAACCATATATCTGCACTATTCTCTTCGATGAAAGAAAGAAAGTCTAGTGCTCCTCATTTTATGGAGTTTCAGTATTGTCGTAGAACGTTAATACAGCCACAAGTCTAATTTATCTTCGAAAAATCTTTATTGAGGTACTAAAGTAAGAAAACTGAGATTAAATTCATGTCATGTTACTTACCTTGGTATTGTCACTTTCTTCCCCATTTCTATGGTTGAATTGGTACCTTCTCTTCCTGGAACGTGGCACCAGTGTTCAGGTACTGCAAGGGCAATGAGCGTGCCGTAGAAAGACATTGAGGAAAAAAATTGTGTCAGGCAACAGAAGACAATGCTCAAGAGTATTTGGAACTTCCCGTAGCTGCCGATTTGCTCTAATATCTCCTCAAATGAAGTATTCTCAATGTGGGATTTCTCAAACTCTACCTCTTCGACGACTTTATCCTGAAAACATATCAATTCGTTAAGGGGAGTTGGAACGCCATAATCCGACAATGTTAAATTTAGTGAATTGGCTTCCCTGTATTTCAGGAACCACTGTAGCCATTGACATGAAACTCTTACAGGACATTAAACTGTATGTTCTGAGTCTACTGAACTACACTAATTGCATTTCAGCCACTGCTTTCGGAAATACAAATTTTTAGTTATACTTTTAAAATTTTGTGTACTTTTTTGTACGTTATCCTAAATAATTTTAATTATACATAACATTATGTTCTTCTTTTAGATCAGTGGACTCAGAATATGTATGTTATTACTCCCTGAAAATTTGAATACTCTACTCGAAATGGTTTCTGAGTTTTATGGAATAATGCAGCAGAAAATGTAAATTTCCCAGGAACGGTTTCTATAGTTTCAAAAGACTGTTACTAACTTAATATATGTTTAATTTTTTATTTTTAGTCACTCAAAAGCACCCTGCACCATACTGTATATCATCCTCTTGATCTTTTTCCAAGATTTTTCCTTTTCTTCTTTCTGGACTCTTTAGTGGCCAACTGGTCTACATACACTGCTTTATCAAAGCGAACCTTGTCCATCCGTTCAATTTTTCTGATGCAGTTTGCTCCAGCATTAATTCCCATACGCTGTAGCACTTTCACCCTACCAATGTTGCTATCATTAAAAACAATAACAGCATCACTGCCCCCCCCCCCTCTGCTTTAGTGACTTCATTCCAACAAAAACATTTTTTGTTAAGCGAGTCCATACAAGACTATTGGATGACTCATTGGGATTTTGAGTCTGACCACGCAGACACTTCTTCAGTAATTCAGGATTTGCCAGCTCTCTGTAAATAGGTTTTATGATATCCTTGACTGATGCTAGGATGGAATATTTATGGCTATATGAACTGTTTGAGTACTGGGCATTGCGGTGATTGCACCATAAATCGGGTCCACTAGGGGTGGTGTGCTGGTTTTTCATCAGTTGACAGTCTGTGGAAGAAGGTAACCCATACTGCCTGCTTCATTTTCAAGAAATTCTCAGTATTATTTCTAATGACCATCCCATGATGCTGCTGTAGTTCATCAATCATTTTGTCTGTCAGCCTGTGTTTTATGGTTTTACCATCAGAAAGTTTCTTGTCTCTCAAACTTTGTTTCAACTTCCTCAACCTGGTGCCCATCCTCTTCTGGACATGACCTTTATAACACAGCAGTCCACAGCCTTCTGTATAAAAAATTACCGATTTTATTAGATCTTGGAGTAATCTACGTAAAAATTTTAACATTTTCAACCAATGTAGTTTATATTTAAAAAATAAAATAAAATACTTCCCAGGTGAGTCTATAAATTCGGAAAATTGCAAATTTTATAATGAGATAAAAGTCCGAAAATGTCAAAAAAATTTATATTTCAACGCCCCTTAAGTTATAAAATATGAGCGTATTTCTCTCATATGCATGACTCTTATATTATTACAGACTTTTCACAATCCTCGCAATTTATGATTCACGTTGATTGTGGTACCTAAAATAAACATTCCACCACAACTGAGGTCCGAAATTAATGCTTCTAAGGATGATCTAGAACTATGGGTAGCCACTGAAGTCCAGATGGCTTAAGAGTTTTTTATCAGCAGTGTGTGGCCACCAAGGGGAAGAACAGACAGCACTGAGACATTCACATTCAGCATACTATGCATCAGTTCTGTTTCTGAGACTCCACACCTCATCTTGCTGGTTGATGAGGAGTGAAACTCATATTTTATGACACATTTGTCGTTCTGCCTGCCCTCTGGTGGTGTCACAGCATTTAGTTTCACCAGCAGATGTGGTGGCGATTTTGGAGAAGCAGCACCATGCAGAGATTTCCTGTGGTGGCGTGATACAGTTGTTGGCAGCTGGAACTACGGAGCTGGAGTGGCAACATCGACTTGAATCAGCACCAGAGGCCACTGTGAGCGGCAGCTGACAAGTCGTGGGCTGTCGCTAGGGACTTGTACGGAGTAGTTCCACACTTGCTTTGCTTTGGCATTGCTGCCCCGAGGAGCAGCTGCAGAATACGATTTGCTGAACAGTGTGGTAAGTTCGTTGATAACCACCAACAGACCCCAGGGAAGCGGAATGCCGTGGAAGTAAGACCACCATGGCAGCAACCCCAGTGGACTGCAATGATCAGTGTGGAGTGTAGCTGGTTATAAGACAGATAGTGTCAAGCTGTGTAATAAATGGCGTCTTCCTTCCAAAGTCAACAAGAACATGGCATCTCATAGACAGAGAGGAAGAACAGTGGGGAGTTTGGATAACAGTAATACAGTGCAGAGAATAAAGTGACATGAGTTTTTATGTGTGCCATAATTGCAGTTTCAAAGTGTTGGTGGTTATCGGAGATTCGATCTACCAAAATACAGTGTTGCAGCATACGTAGCACACGCCCGTTGGGCACTTTGATCACAATAGCCATACATCAGCACGATATCGACCTTTTCCACAATTGGTAAACGGTCCATTTTAACACGGGTAATGTATCACGAAGCAAATACCGTCCTCACTCACGGAATGTTAGTGATACCACGGACTGATACGTTTGTGGCTATTACAGCGCCATCTATCACAAAGCGAAAAAAGTGGTCCAACTAAAACCTTCATATTTCTTTACGTACTATACGAGTACGTAATAAAAAATGGGGGTTCCTATTTAAAAAAAAACGCAGTTGACATCCATTTGACCTATGCCAGCGCCATCTAGCGGGCCGACCATAGCGCCATCTAGTTTCCCCCTTCAAGTTAGACGAGTTTCGTTCTTTGTAGATTTTTCGTTTGATGCTTCTTTCGTGAGATATTTGGCCCGGTCACTATCAATGGACCACCCTGTACAACAGCGATATGTCACTCTACCTTCTCCTCGTTTATGCATTTTTTCCTGTAGATTCTATAGTAGATTACATATCCTGGTAGCCTGTGTTGTTGCATCTGTTGTCTGCCTGGGATGAGGTACAGGTGTTGGTAGTAGTCGCCTGTAGTTCATCGTAGTGAGCAGTGTGCTTGTTGTTAATGTGTTTAGTTGTCCGTTTGTAAAGCCGTTTGCAGACAGAAGCAATACTGTTTTATCTATTTCCTGTTTTAAGGGGCAAATAATTGTTTTGTTTTTTAATATGTCGTTTGTTATCTGAAGTTAATTATTGCACGTGATGGAAGCGAGAGTTTTTTTTTTGTATGCGCTCTGGTATTGTAAATGGCTGTTTTATGAAATCAAAATTGATTAAAAGCACACGCTTGCATAACCCCAAGCTAGACTCCACTCCCATCCAAACTCTCCGCCACAGCGTTGGTAGCGGAGCAGGTTCAAAATGGTTCAAATGACTCTGAGCGCTATGCGACTTAACTGGTGAGGTCATCAGTCGCCTAGAACTTAGAACTAATTAAACCTAAACAACCTAAGGACATCACACACATCCATGCCCGAGGTAGGATTCGAACCTGCGACCGTAGCGGTCGCTCGGTTCCATACTGTATCGCCCAGAACCGCACGGCCACTCCGGCCGGCAGCGGAGCAGGAGTGTGCGTTATGCTGACATGGTGTCTGAGATAGCCAGGTATATTTTCTGGAATCTGTGTCTAGTGCTCCTACGCCATTAGGGATGTGCTGGGCGCCTCTTGGTTGTGCATAGATGATTTGGCCTACAAAGTGGCCATTTGAGGGAAGGTACTTGGAAGCACTGTGGCGCAGTTAACCCAACAGTTTCGCCAGGGGGTCGGAGAGCCATTGCAGTTGACTTTAGAAGAGCAGCTAGATGTGAGTAAAGAAATAAATAGTGTTCAGTTAGTGTTGACATTTTTCGAGTGGTCGGGGCGCTCGTGCGTGCGATTACACGGATTACAGGATAGGGCCACGCACGCATATGTAAATAGGGTAAGTATTTCGTACTTTAACGAAAGAGAGAGCAAGCAAGGGGATCTTAGATGAATTGCAAGGTAGGTCAGTGTGAGTAGATATTATTATAAATAATATGCATTCAGCAACATCCTTGCAGGGAAGTTGGTACCCTTAAGCGAATAAAAACAGATGTCCAGGTTGTGTGGTGTGAAAATATTGCAAATGTTATACCCATGTGCCATGGAGAGTTTAGTAAAAAGAGTATCAAGTGCTGTCCTTGGGAAGGAAATGGTAGCAAGCTTCCATGAACAGATGTGGAAGAAGGTAATTCCATCTAGATTAATGAGAAAATTAATTGACTCATGGGCATGGCACAGGCTATTTGGCTGGCCACTATCCTGTACAAAAGTAGGAGTGCTAGATCAGATCTTCTCTTAGCTCCTGATTATACTGTTTGTTTAATTGGAGCCTCTGAGGGAGGCACAGGTCTAATTCTTATTGTCCTTTTTTTTTTTTTTTTTTTTTTTTTTTTTACTTGTAGTACCTATCCAGTGGTTGTCATTCCCTCTCGTGCAGTGGAAGTGGCGACCACTTGTGTAGAAGGGATGAGAAATAGTACCACGTTTGAAATTTCGTGACACGTGCGGCGGAGAGTTGGTAGAGGCAACACATGCCGTGCCTTCCTGTGGTGTCACAATTCAGTGGTTAGCGGTTGGAGCTACAGAGCTGAAGCAGATACACTGACCTGAGCCCTGACAGGAGGTGTTGTGGGCAGTAGCTGACAAGTCATGGAGTGGCGCTCGCACGGAAAGCTTTAGGTATTCATTTCTCCCACCTGTTGTTAGAGTGGGTAATAGTCGAGAAATAATCTGAAAGTGATTTTGTGAATCCTCAAGCAAGCACTTAAGTGTGAATGGCAGAGCAGTCATGTGGATGTAAATGTACATCCGATCCAACCCCTCCTGTTACCAGGACCCAACAAGTGGCTATAGAACCAAAAGCTGGAGTAAGATCTATCAAAAAGGAAGTTAAAAAACCGAACTGTACATAATGAGTGTGGGGAGTTATCAATCTTACATTACACACAAGGGGCAACTACCAGGAGGCCTCATTTGTAATAATACAGACCATTCAAGCAGGACAGCCCTAGGCCTGAATTTCATCTTAGTATGAATTTAACTAAACTAAAACTTTTACTTTCCGACCTTGTAGCAGGAATAAGTGGAAAAGCGGCATCAACCAGTACCACATCAGTTGAAAGTAATTCAGTTGCTGTTAATGACACCAAGATTGTAAACAATGAGCCTGAACATAGCAGTGATGTTCCAAATGTCTTAAACGAAGGTGCGTTTCCGTCTTTAGGCGTACGTGGGAGGACCACGATTTAGGAACGGTAACCACTGATCCATTACCTCACAGTGTAGCCCAGGCTAGTAAAATGGAAATGAGTGGCTGGGTGGCCCCCTCCGGGGAAGTTCGGCCGCCAAGTGCAAATCTTATTTCAGTCGACGCCACACTGGGCGACTTGCGCGCCGGTGATTAGGATGAAATGATGATGAGGACAACACAAAACCCAGTCCCCGAGCGGTGAAAATCTCCAACCCGGCTGGGAATCGAACCCAGGCTCGCTTGCATGGCAGAAGAGCACGTTACCACCCAGCTAAGCAGGCGGCCGACCAGGATAGTAGTAAAGTAAGTTATATCACAGCTGATACTCGCAACGTCGAGGCAACAAACTGTAAAAGCTCAACCGCCAAAACAGCATCGTAGTCGTAAGCTGACGGTTTACAACAACCTACTCAGAACTGTCGTTCGGGACGACGTGTTGGACAGTGCTCTGGAATCAAGTCTTGAAACGCAATCAATGGCACATCCAGTGGAAGCATCTGAAACAATAGAACAATTATTAACGGGTTCGACTAAGATTGTTGGTACAAAAAACCAGAACCAGATTTTGACTGAAAATGCTAAGAGGAAAATTTCTGCGAACAGAAACGAAGAGGGACAGAAAGATATAAACGAAGAGACCTCAACAACTTCCAATAGTGACCTAGGTGAAAGCGAGGTAGCAGAAATAGCAATGTCCAACTGGGAAGCGATCTCCGATTTTGAACACCGATGGTCTGTAGACAACTGTAAGGGAGGAAAGAGAATGCACAAACAGGAGACGGAAATTTAGGGAAAGAGAGGCGAAGCCTATTCTCAGTCCAAAATTCACCCCTATTACAAGATTAAGAAGAACAAGTATAGACACCGGAACTGAGAACAAGTACTTCACAACCAAAAAAGACATAAATGACCTACTAAAATTTAAAAAACTGACATAAAATATCAACTGAATATTAACTAAGCTAAAGCTGACGTTTCTCTACGCGGCTACCCCGCGCAGTCTAGGGCGTCTTGCCACGGTTCGAGTCCTCCCTCGGGTATGGGTGTGTGTTGTCCTTAGCGTAAGTTAGTTTGAGTTAGATTAAGTACTGTGTAAGCCTAAGGATCGATGACCTCAGCAGTTTGGTTCCACAAGAACTTACCACAATTTTCCAAAATTTTCTCCAACAGTCTTTATAGGCGGCCAAAATCGATGGAGCGTTATAGCAGGAAGCTGAGACTAGCAATCCACTTTCCTTTCTCTGTACATTTACTCTTCCCCCTACACCTTACCCATCTACTCCTCTTTATCTGATCACTAATCCTCCCCCCTCTTTAGCCATCTCCTTCTCCCAATCTCTCTATCCCCCGTACCCCTTTCCTCAAGCCCATCTCTTCTTCTGCCCTTTTGCTCGCCATCTCCTCCCTCCCCTTCCTCCTTTCCCCTTTCTCTTTCCATTCTCCTTCCCCCTCTATCCACCTCCTCTTCCCCCTATCTGGGTCCATCTTCTCCTTCCTCCCTGTCTGCCCATCTCCTCCAGGTCCTTCTCTCACCACGTTACCACCCCCACCCCAGCAGGAGGTTGCTGCTGCTGGTTCTTCCACTGTGTTTCTTTCCAGATAGTAACTAATGTGAGTACCAAGATCCAGGGGTTTAAGATGAGCTTTCTCCCATGGCTTTGCCCACATATCCACATGACACACATATTTCACCTATATTTAACGTATTTCATACGTATTTGTACACGTATTTCACCTTTATCTCTAGTGAATTTACCCCTGAGATCTCATTTTCACAGAGCTCATTGTGTATGTCGCCTTACCTCCTGAACTATATGCGGTACAATGAGATAGCTTTACAGATACATTCAATGATATATGTGGCTACTATCTCCGAAATGTATTGTGTGAATAGAACTGGTAGCAAATAAGTAATAAATTAAAACTTAATACATCTAGTGTTTATGATATCGTATCTCCTGAACTATGTGTCATACAAAGACATATTTTTCTAGATACGTTCAGTGGTATATGTGGATATTGTGTGCGAATAAAGTTAGTACCAACGAAGAAATAAAATTAAATATCATGCCCCATACGGCAGTTTTTCACGTGACTCAGTGTTTATGACGTCATATCTCCTGAACTCTGTGTCTTATAATGACAAGTATGTGAATACTGTCTGGAAAAGTGTTTTGAGTACAATTAGTAGTAAATGAAAACATCTTTGTTTCATGCAGCAGTTTTACAGCAAGAACAGCGAAAAATGTAACAAGTGAGAAAATTTTTCTCACTTTCATCATTTTGTGGAGTTCGTCTGTGAGAAAGGTTTTGTACAGGTTTGAAATTATTTGTAAAGATTGTTGCAAGTCTGTAAGTGCTCCCGTTCTCAAATACTGGATGCTTAAAGTGTGGGTATTCGCTTTTTCACTTGCACCCCCACTCCTCTTATAGGTAGCTTGTTCTTACCCTCACAGCGACAATTTCCAGACAGTAACTGATATCTGTACAAATTCTGGCTGAAAACAGTAGTGGCTTAGTACCAGATCTGGAACATACATATATATTTACATACATACAAAAATATGTACTTATATACGCTTGCATCCATTTTTATAAAATAGATGGATTAGGGCAACCATTTTCCTGATCACTGCAGTTTATTATTCTTACCACAGATGTCTATTACCCAGTTAGTATACTTAATGACACAAGATGGCGCCCAGTGTTAGTAACAAGCTCATTATCACACACAAGATACAGCCAGTGCTGTGCTAACAAGTAAGTATAAAAGTACATGAAGTTCCATAAATGCATGATATTTCGCTAGTTACAACAATTACTAACATGTTTAGCGCGTTATTTAAGCTTTATAATTTTGAGCATTGTAAAATATGAAGCAGAAATTTCATATTTACATGAAGAAATTAAGTGCTGTAAGGAACTCATCAACCGCTTGTGCTTCCAGTAGATAACATTATCAGCACTAACTGAGGTGTAGGGCTGCTTTATCAACGTTTTAAAACATTAAGCAAGCGTTTGCACATATCACATACTTCAGTATAGTGCACACAGACTGCTCATGCTCCCCTACCAAAAGACACATGCCACCAGCTACAGATGCCATCCAGCTGCTGTAGCACACTTCCACACATTGCCACCTCACAGCAGCCTGAAAGTAGACACAACTGCACTGTCTCAGTCAGTACCTCTTCTTGCGTGACCCAGTGTGACCTGTGTATCCTTATGTGGCACACCCACTGCCTCAGCTGACAGGTACGGCCTTTACCTTATCTCCATCAGACATCTCATGCTTCCATATGTTTTCGCTTCAATGCGTTAAGGCACCCTTCCACAAGCACAGGCAGAGAGGCTTTGAATAGTACATACCAGACCTGTAGGCATAATACTGCCTAGACACTATATCTCGATGTCTGGACGTCATTCAGCGCCAGCATATGCTCTCCAGACACTTTGTCGTAGTGTCTTGACACCGAAGGCCAGCTGGATAGCCTCCAGATGACTGAAGCTTATCAGAGATGCTTTGGGAACTCAAATGAGAATGACTGGAGGAAAGGCGACGTTCCTTTCAGGGAGAAAATTTAGAGAAACGACATTTGAGGCGAGACTGCAGAACGACTCTGCTGAAACCAATATAAATTTCGCCCAAGGACCACGAAGATAAGATTAAAGGGATTAGAGCCCCTATGGAGATGTATAGACAGTCGATTTTGACTTGCTCTGCTTGTGAGTGGAACGGGAAAGGAAATGACTAGTATTGGTACAGGGTACACTATAGCATACACCATACATACAGTGGCTTGCAGAGTATGTATGTAGATGTAGATGTAAACAAGCCGTTCAACAATCTCTGCCTATTGGACGGTTTCAGTGGTTGTCCAACGATATCGTCAGATTACATGATTAATCAGATGTGGCGGCGGCTTTTGATGTAGGATATGTCATGGAGGCAGACATAGCATATCCTTCTAGTTTGGATGCAATGCACAGCTGTTTGCTGCTATGCCCAGACTGCCTAGTTTCGTAAAACAGTTACCTTCCCAAGTTGATGACGATACTGGAAGATAAAAATGATCTATATATCATAATAGAAACCCCCAGCAGTGTTGCA
Organism: Schistocerca piceifrons; assembly: GCF_021461385.2. Taxonomy (NCBI): domain Eukaryota; kingdom Metazoa; phylum Arthropoda; class Insecta; order Orthoptera; family Acrididae; genus Schistocerca; species Schistocerca piceifrons. The sequence continues at coordinate 388,741,609 of NC_060140.1, read as the reverse complement.
GTTTGGTTGGAACTGATTAGTCGTCCACACTATTAAATTTGTTCCATCATCCTGATTGAATAAATACATTGATGTTAACTTTGCTAAGAGAACTTTTGCAACATTTGGTTTTGGGAAAGATTTTTACAATATAATTTTCGGGAAACCATGACGAAATTCACTCAACAGCTAAATGGATTGGCTGTTATGGCGCAAAAACTTAAATAGCTAGGCAAAATTTAAAACAGGCCACAATCTTCTACAAAGAATTCGTCACACTATAGATGGCTAAGGTTTTAGCAGAGTTCGCGAAACCTGTTTACGTCAATATGTGTGTGCCACACTTATCCAGACTCCACATGTACCTGTTTCACTATAAGTTTCAAAAACTCGTTTTGCCCACCCGAAGTTACTTTATATATTTATGGACAGCTAAGTCTGTTGGGTGGATGGTTGTACATTGTAAGGGGTCCATAGGCCCTTACTATAAGTTTGCACTCGGCACAGGTCGATAGGGCAAACAATCGATAGTGTCGGGTTGCGAGAGCGAGTGTGAGTTGAGTCAGTTCCCAGGTTGCGGGCCGAGCGGTGTGGAGGCCTGTTGCTGTAATGCAAGGTTTACCAACAAAGGGAGTGGCCATCGCCGCGGTTTAACCCCTTTGTGTTAGAATAATACGGGAAAGTGAAAAAATCTAATTACGAGAGTGATCAGTGATATTTCTGTGCCGATATTTCTGGTTTCGCATCTACTGCGCCGGCTTCATTTGGATTGCAGTGTTGGATTGCAGTGTTGGATTACAGTGATTGAATTTACGTGTGACGATAATGAATAACGAAGAGGCCTGTGCTGAGATTAGCCGTTATTAAATCTGTATGATGAAGGCAGTGGCTGTCTCCTTTTTTTTGTATTTTTGAGACGAATATAGGTGCTTGATTAGTGAAGCTGTGTTGGCGTTTCTTCTTGTCACCGGACATTTCATTATTACAGCATTTGAGAAGGACAAAATGTAATGTAACAACTCCGTAGCAGTCAAATCCGATTGCCAGCCCCATTAGGTACATGGTCACACTAATTAATATTTATTTGGGCTGCTATTCAGATCCCGATCGAGCGGGATACATAAATTGGACTTGTTACACGCTTGGCTTACCGTGAAAGGACAAGTGCAATTTTCGGACGAATCATAAAGAACAATAGGTAATTTTACCTTGCTTAACGCAAGAAAATATTTTTTCAATGTTGGATCGAGACAGAGCATAAACTTTAAAATCGCGACAAGAACAGTGCATTTTTGAACAAAATGAAGTAATAGCATCTTACGATTGTGACTAAACTGTTTCTTCTCGCCATATTTGATAAGAATAATAGTGTCAATAAACTGTGTTATAATGTGCAAACGTGTAAATCCGCACGAAAAACTGTGAAAAGTGAACACCAAAGAAAGACACGTGTGAACATTACTATAGCAAAACGAACTAAGATTTTGTCACGAAAGCTTTTACAGAAGTGTTTAATAGTAATATTATGACTGAAATTGCTCTTTGAATAGTGAAAATCGGACAGCTTTATGTGGACCCATAAACTGTTATGCGGACGACAATTTATGTGGCGACGCAATTGTTGAGTCACGTCACGCAGACCTGTGTAGCAGCTGCGCCAAAGAGTTTCGATCTGCGAGGTGATTTCACACGTCATCCCAACTACCTGTGCAAGGAGTAGGTCAAGCACAGACGCACTACACCGACGGTCTTCAGCGTGACTTCGAGACACCGAGCGCTGACCCGGCATCTAGCGGCCGAACTACAAACTACGCCCGCCTGCAGCGCCACGGAGCGGCCGGCTGAGAACTACGACATCCCGCCACAGCGAGCAGCGTGACTTCGAGACACTGAGCGCCGACCCAGCATCTAGCAGCCTAACTACTAACTAAGCCCGCCTGCAGCGCCACGGAGTGGCCGACGGAGAACTACGACGACTCGCCACAGATCTTCAGCGCGACTTCACGCGGCTCCGGCGGCAGTACAGTGCCACGCCCACTTCAAACGTCAAAACATCGCGACTTGTGGTAACGTCAGTTGGTGAGCTAAGACGACTGGTTGGCATAACATTAAATTGTAGTGTGCAGTCTTCGCCGTAAATAAACATTTGTAAACTGAGTTTCATGTTAGGAAAAGTGCCCAATTACAGTAATTTCCGAAAAGTTCGCGAAACATACTCTGAAATATAGCATACTTATTGATGCATGCTGCGCTGTCTAAATGGTGATTATACAGATATGCTGATTGTTTTTGGGGATTTTACATTTATAGATTTTATGAGTGGTGTGATTTATCTTATTTAAAACATTTTACATAAACTGTGTATGTGAGAATTGATATTTGAAGTGATTAGGTTTTGAGAGTTGCTATGTTCGGTATTCATAGGTATTGTATCAATTTTGGGATTAACTGAAAATACTGCAGGTACTGTTTGATTAGTTTCATGATAATTAGGAGTGTTTTGAGTTGCTAGAGGTTATTTTATATTACTTGCCTGTACATTAAAAATAAACCAAACATGTCTACTGAAGATAAGCAGGTTTGTGAGGCAGTAGTTGAAAGAAAAAGGATAGGACAGGAAGACAGAGATGATTCAGGAATCAGTGATTATGGATTGTCATTAGATAGCCCATTAGCACACTCAACTAGTTATCCCGAGACACCGGGACAAACGACGAGAGATAAGCCAGTTTCAGAGGGTGCAGATATACGGTCGATGTTGGCAGCCTTGCTAAAAGAAACTAATGCATCATTAGAGAAAGGTCTCAGAGAATCATTAAAGGAAGATTTACAAAAAAATGAGCGCATCATTAGAGAAGGGTTTACAAGAAACTAGAGAAGGCTTAGAAAAGTCGTTTAAAGAAACTCTAACACAAGAGCTTAAAACATTGGAAAGGAAGATAGAATACAATCTGAAGAAGGAAATACACGAATTAGAAGAACGACTGAAGATGGACATCAACGAGAGAGAGAGTAAGCTACAGAAGAACACAGATCAAGTCCAGGGAGACGTGGAGAAGATGGAAGGAAAGTTAATAAAAAAGATAGAAGACGATATTGAAGAAACAAAAGCCGAATTGGAAGAAAGAATCAATGAAGTAGAAACAAATTGCAATCATCGAATCGCCAAGGTGACGCAGATGCAGAAACAATGCAATGATGCGGTTAAGGGGATAGGAGATAGGCAAAACCAACTGGCTGTCAATCTGAGAAATGCTATAGCCGTGCAACAAGAAGAGGATAACAAGAGGGTTGCAATGGAGGTCAGGCAATTACAACATGGAGTGCAGCAATTAGAGAGCAAGACAGAAGAAATTGATAAACGAATTAGCAATGCCACTTTAACTGCTGGGGAAGGTAGAGTCGTTACCTTGATGAGCAGTGATAATCGGTACATCAAAAATAATACAGGGCAGAAATTTAGACCGAAAGGATGGTTGCACCCAATGATATTTATGAAATGGTTTAAAGGAATTTTCCCAGCACATCTTAAAGACTCAGAGAAGATTCAATTTGCAATAGATAGGATGGAAGGTGAGGCCTTCACTTGGGGAGTCAGGAAGAAGGAAGGGACTACTAGTTATGATCAGTTTGAAGAGGAATTCTTGAAGAAATACTGGTCCAAAAGTCATCAGTGTGCAGCAATTGAGGACCTACTCCACCGCAAGTCACTTAGTACATGGAGAGGAACGTTGAGAGAGTTTGCCGAATATTTGTGGGAATTGAACGAGACCTTGGAACCACCCCTGAGTGATGACGTAATGATATCAGCGATAAAAAGAAGAATGCAAGAAACTGTATCCGGGAGCCTAATTAAAGATAGGGAGGCCTTGATGGAAATACTGGAACAGTTGGAATCTGTTCGATCACAGGAACACAATCAAGCTAATGATCAAAACGAGGGGGAAGTAATGACCCAAGGAATCATTTTGGTAATTCGTCTAATTATAGAGGAAGAGGTGGTGGCCATAGGTACAGGAACCATGGTGGTGAACGGCAATGGAGAAATGATTGGAGAAGAACCAAGAGATCATGAGAGAGGATGGGATAGGCAAATGAATGACACAGTGCATATAGAAGAGGCGGAGAGACTGGAAAACTGAATGACACTCCAGATGAGGTCCGGTCAGGAGTGAGAGCTACAAGGACCAGAGTAAACCTACTAAGACACGACAATGGTGGAGATCCGAGAGAAGATCTATTGGAAGAAAGAAGTAGGATTCCCAAAGAACCCATGCTACCCATGATAGGAATCAAGCTATGTGGACTGAATATCGAGGCATTAGTCGATACAGGAAGTGAAGCATGTGCAATATCCAAGAGATTATATGAACAGGTACTAAAAGCAAATATTAGCTTGCCTAGTTTCCCGGTGAGTGGAGTGAGAATTGTGAATGCGTTGGGTGCAAGGAGTAAACCTATTAAAAAACAAGTGTTGATTACCTTCGAGATAGAGGGAGAAGAATACAAAGCAACATTTTTGGTGGTGGCTGGATTGAACATATCAATTATTTTAGGGATAGATTGGTTGAATGAAGTTGATGCAGCAGTAAGTTTTGATGAAGGTACTATCAAGGTCAAAGGAAGAAAGGGAGAAGAGAAGAGATTAAAGTTTGCTGAGGGGTGCAATCGAAGAAGAGGAATTCAGAAGGATAAATTTGTGTCATGAAGAGGAACCCACCATGGGATTCGGGGAAGAGGAACTAGAAGAAGAAGTTTTGATATACCTTGAGGGATTAGCACGAGAGGATAGACATAAAGAGGATAAGATCAGTAAAAAGTTGGAGGAGATGACGCACCTAGATGAGGGGACTAAGAGGAAATTAGCCACAGTATTATACAGGCGTTGTAAGGTATTTTCTCAACGGCCAGGTATCATGAAAGGGGTGGAGTGTAAGCTAAAGATAAAGAACCATAAACCGTTCAATATAAAACAGTATTCCATTCCCCAGGCGAAACGAAGAGCAGTAGATGAAGAGATACAGAGGATGATGGAAAGGGCCAACAGTCAATATAACAACCCCCTATTTGTTGTTGATAAGAAGGATGGGAAGATGAGGAGAGTTTTGGATGCACGAACAGTGAACAAAATCATCGAGCCGGAGCGGGACAAACCTGAGACTATAGAAGAACTGATTCAAAAATTCCGAGGAGCAAAGGTGCTTAGTAGTATCGACTTAACTGCTGGTTACTGGCAAATACCATTGGCCCCAGAGTCCCGCCAGTATACGGCATTTACTTATCGAGGAAGGTGCTATCAATTTAGAGTGTTGCCATTTGGGCTTAGTGTGTCAGTGTCTGAAATCATAAGAGCGATGGATAAGATACTAGGCGGGGAGTTACTTAAAAAGGTCACCATCTACGTGGATGACCTCTTGATAGCAAGCGAATCATGGGAAGAACATTTGAATAGATTGGATGCAATCTTGGCAGCTTTTGAAACCGCAGGGGTAACTGTAAACCTGGACAAGTCGGAATTTGGCAAATCAAAGATAAAATTCCTGGGCCATATAATATCCGAGGAGGGTATCTATCCTGTTCCTAGTAAAATGGAGGCTATTAGAAATTTTCCGACCCCCCATAGTAAAAAGCAGTTGCGAGCATTCTTGGGGGTTTGTGAGTTTTATAGAAAATTTGTCAAAGGATCTGTACTTAATGCCCCGAGTATGAGGGAATTGACCAAGGCGAGGATGCCGTGGCATTGGAGTGCAGAGTGCCAAACCGAGTTTGAGAATATCAAGGAAGCACTATATAGTGCAGATATATTGTACCACCTGGATTTTTCCAAGGATTTTTATTTGGTGGCAGACAGCTCTGACTATGGACTAGGAATACATTTGTACCAAATGGAGAGGAGTGGAGATGGTGAGAGTGTAAGAACAATAGCGTTTGGTAGCAGAAGTTTAAATGCTTGGGAGAGGAAATATTCGATTACTGAAAGGGAGGCACTGGCAATTGTGTGGGGGTTTAAGCATTTCTGGTATTATTTGGCCGGGAGGCATGTGAAAGTAGTGACTGACCAAAAGGCCTTTACATTTCTGTCCACAAGCAAGTTGAGGCATAGCAGACTAACGCGGTGGGCCCTGGCATTACAGCACTATGACTTCGAGATAATTTACGAACCAGGAGCAACACATATAATACCTTATGCTTTGTCAAGATTACCAGCTGACTCGAGAGGAATGATGGTGGACAGGCCAGAAGGAGAAGGAGTTAGAGTTAACCTGATGAAGGGAGTACAGTATGAAGAATTCATAAGGAATTTCCTAAAGAATGTGCGCAGGGAACAGAACGAGGACAAGAAATTAAAGACAATTAAAAACAAATACAGGTGTGCAGGAGAGGAAAGGATTCGCACATTTTATTATATTCACAATGGGATACTTTATAAAAGAAACAAGGAGAGTGAGGAGACTTGGAAACTCTGTGTGCCTGAGCATGTGGTAGAAAAATTAATTTGGTATACGCACTATAGTAATGCACATTATGGACCGAAGAAGTGTCTGGAAAAGTTGAAGTTAGATTGTGCATTCAACAAAATGGGAAGGCGTATACATAAGATACTGAGTACATGTGACACCTGTCAAAAATCTAAAACGACTACAGTACAGCACAAAGGATATATGCATCCAACTGTACCAACAGCAATTAAGGACATAGTTGCAGTGGACCTCTTTGGGCCACTTCCTGCCTCACAAGGGAATTACACACAAATCTTAGTAGTGGAAGAACTGGTTTCCAAGTACATAAAATTTTACCCGTTGAAGAAAGCTACTAGTAGAGCCATCATTAACCATTTTGAGAAAGACTATTTTCAAAAGGTGTGTATTGCTAAGCGAATTTTGAGTGATAATGGGTCACAATTTAGGTCAAAGGAGTGGACAGAGATGCTAAATGAGGACAAAATAGAACAAATTGCCTTTTCTAGGTATAGGCCAGCTTCTAACCCTGCAGAACGAACAGTGAAGGAATTGAACCGTTTATGCCGAACATACTGTCATAGGAAGCATGGTTCATGGAAAGAATATCTGGAAGAATTTGAGCAGGTCAGGAATCACCTCCCACATGATTCTACAGGGTTTGCACCATGTGAAGTATTGCTCGATCAAGAACCTGACAGTATTTTTCGTGAGTTGCTTATCTACCCACCAGGAAGTTCATTGACTTGGGAAAGGAAATTGGAGATAGTGGAATTAAATATGAAGGAGAAGGCTAGCAAAAGACAGGAAAGACACGACAAGCTAGTGAAACCGATAACTTACCGAGTGGGAGACTTGGTACTAGTAAAGGTTCATGCAAAATCAAAGAAAATAAACTCCGAAATACATAAATTCAACCACGTTTATAAGGGACCATAAAGGATTATAAAAATAGGTCATCCTAACACTGTGGAGTTGGAATATGCACGGACAAAGAGAGTGCATGGTAAGGAATATGTGGAAAACATAAAAAGGTACTACTCACACGAGAACGGGGATAACCCAGATGAGGAAGGGGAACTCGATTTGGGCGAATGTCTGAAATGAGAGTGTTCAACCTCCTTGATGTAGTTGGGTAGGACATGTTTAGAACATTTAGTTGTTAAACGGACATTTGAAAAAGGGGAATGTTTATTTGCATTGTATTTTCTGATGTATTGTAACTAGAACTTCATATTTCATATCGATGATTACATGAGAATGAGTGTAAAACCTGTAGCAACTAATTTGTGATGTAGTAATTCATATGTCATGTGTTCACGTAGTAATTTTTGATTGTATGTTGTGTGTGACATTCAATATGGACTATAGAGGGTTATTGCTGCTTGATAAAAAATTGTAATTTGGACAATGCCATGTTTGTGAGATGTAATAACCTTTTGTAGAATATTATTGTGGAGGCAGCCCACTACCGGAGTCGAGGGATTATTTGGTGAATTGTAATTTCATTAATTATTTACACTATGTGCTTTGTTCAGATGTAGCAATGTCTAATTCCCTTGCCGATTCTTTTACGCCAGTGGCTTCAAAGAACTTTTCGAGGGCGGGGATGTAAGGGGTCCGTAGGCCCTTACTATAAGTTTGCACTCGGCACAGGTCAATAGGGCAAACAATCGATAGTGTCGGGTTGCAAGAGTGAGTGTGAGTTGAGTCAGTTCCCAGGTTGCGGGCCGAGCGGTGTGGAGGCCTGTTGCTGTAATGCAATGTTTACCAACAAAGGGAGTGGCCATCGCCACGGTTTAACCCCTTTGTGTTAGAATAATGCGGGAAAGTGAAAAAGTCTAATTACGAGAGTGATCAGTGATATTTCTGTGCCGATATTTCTGGTTTTGCATCTACCACGCCGGCATCATTTGGTTTGCAGTGTTGGATTGCAGTGTTGGATTACAGTGATTGAATTTACGTGTGACGATAATGAATAACAAAGAGGCCTGTGCTGAGATTAGCTGTTATTAAATCTGTATGACGAAGGCAGTGGCTGTCTCCCTTTTTTTGTATTTTTGAGACGAATATAGGTGCTTGATTAGTGAAGCTGTGTTGGCGTTTCTTCTTGTCACCGGACATTTCATTATTACAGCATTTGAGAACGACAAAATGGAATGTAACAACTCCGTAGCGGTCAAATCCGATTGCCAGCCCCATTAGGTACACAGTCACAGTAATTAATACTTATTTGGGCTGCTATTCAGATCCCGATCGAGCGGGATACATAAATCGGACTTGTTACAACATGCAGTATTAAGATGCCACACCAAAATAATATTTATGGCATAATAGTAACAAACAGCGAAGTTAACACAGAAATGAATGATGTGCCTAATTGCCATTGGCTGAGGAGTTTGTAGGTCTTATATCGAAAATGTACACATACCATTCAATACACAAGCCACTCAAACACGGGCAAAGTGTTTACAACATGAGGTCTCAATGGCTCTCACAGTTGACGATTACTCAAATTCCATTGCAGTAGTGATGGTAGTGTTCCAACTCCCCGTCCACATATGGCATACCAACTTAATATTCAGGTCGTGAGGTAGATACTGCATCACAGCTGAACATTGGCCTGTCACCTCATGTCATTTGTGAGGACCACTTAGAAACCATCTCACACTCACACTATTCATTTGAGTGTCAGCAACAGACTCAATTATTCATTTGTGTGTGTGTGTGTGTGTGTGTGTGTGTGTGTGTGTGTGTGTGTGTGTGTGTGTGTGTGTCTGAGCTGATTGCACAGTATGTGTGCATCTGACTTATGCATATTGCAAAGTTTCATTAGTTTTTATATTTTGCAATTTTACTAGTCCCCACAATCAGTATTATCAGTTTTTAGTGGTACACAGTTTTTTCGCTGCCCTTTTAAATATGTCACTCTAACACTGCTGTAGCTATATCAAAGAAATACAACTCTAACACAACAACAATGTATTTTTAAAAAAGAATGATAAATGCAACATTTCGACAACTATATCAAAAAAGACAAATTGTTAACTTTTAAAGCTTCTCATGAGAAACATATTGAGCTGCACACTATCGGAAGCATATATAGATTCTTTTAACTCTTCATTAGTGTATGTATTTGTTCTCAATTTAATGCTGCTAGTCATTATTATTAATAGTTTTCATTTCCGATGTAAAACCATCTCTAATATCTCAAGAAAATATCATATAAAAATTGTTACCACAGAAAATATACTGTAAATAAATAAAAAATTAATTCCTTATTGTATACTACTGCTGTTCTTATTTACAAAATAACCCCTAACACATATGTAAGTACTGTACAGAGATACATATGCCAGCTTCCTGGCAGTGTCCCTGTGTATTACATGCTAATTATGCACTATCCACGTGATAGTTCCTTGTGTCTTGGCACATTACATGTCTCTGAATATTTCAATGATGCAGCATTTGTGGAGAACATTGT